>NC_086336.1:17021149-17702100 GCF_032445375.1 Bacillus rossius redtenbacheri
TTTGCTAGTATGAGTACTTACAAGTTATAGCACCAGAAACACTATTACTCGTACTGTTATGAAAATAATGTTATTAAGAACTGAATGAATTTGAACGTATTCAACTTTATGAAAATCAATAATTTAATTTAATTTTAAATATTGACCGAAAATTATTACAATTCCAAAACAAGATGTAACAGCAAATGAATTAATAACAATCATCACTGCTCTCTGGTTGGAGTTCACACAGTCAAATGAAAATATTTTTAAATATATACAATAAAAATTGAAATTATATAATAAAAAAAAAGTAACCCCCGAGAGTGATGGCACAAAACAAAACCTGACAAACTAGAAAGCAGCAGAGTGAATACTGAAGTGATGAGGAAGTACGGAAGTGGCTATAAGAAATACTGCTACCAATAAATATTACTAGTAAATTTAAAGTACTATAGCACTAAAAGCAAATTTATTAATACCAAGAGACAAAAAGTATAAATGTCATTGCCTATAATCATATCAAATGACTGTGATACCAGCAATAAAAAACTCTATTTCAAATGATAGATTACTATAAAAAACTTAATAAAGAAAAAAAAATAGTATGACCTTAAAATATAATATCATTAACTAAATGATGTTAATATGCATTCTCAAACTTTTACAAAGCTAACTATTAACTTTTACCGGGTGAGAATCCATATCTAACTCCAATAGCTTAAATATAAATGTTAAAAGTATTCTCCAGAAAATAAATGTGATTCACAATGTCAATAAACGTCCCAGTTATTTGCTAGCAAAAGTAACGCATATACTTTTAACCAACTCCCAGTTGGTGATAAATATCATTAAAACTTTTCCCAAGTAAATAATATTCCTCGTAGTTTTTTTGATCGGTGATAGTTACGTAAAGTTTCATACAGCACAAAGGGCACTATAAGTATCCAAATAATGAACTGCATTCATTGTAGAAAACTGCACTGCTTCCCAAGACACTTAATGGGCACTTCATTATAAAATTGTGTAAAATTGTGTAAAATTGTGTGCGCAGGATACAAGCTGAAGGGCGCACATTACCGTTTATGACGTTTATAAAATTGTCAACACTTTGATCCACTGCAATTTTATATTGCACGCAGCAGTTATTTATCCTGCATGCTCAAAGTCTGCTGCCAATCCTGGTAGATGTCTGTCACATACCAATAAATGAAACAGTTTGACTTACAGTTTTTAGCCTCGTAGATCACCAGCATGTACAAGCCAATGTACATAATGGACTTGTTGCTAATACACTTGTAAATTTTCAGTCAGCAGTTTCTTTTACAAATGTTCCTTGGCCATATTTTGTAACCACTTCTCCATACTTTCTGTGTCGCGGTGATGGCTCCCATTAGCCACTGGGGCCCAACAACCCTTAATGTGGCACTGATCAAACCACAAGTGCCGCACCTCCACCCGACACAGTTTGCACTAAATTAGCAATCATTTGTTTTACGACCATACCCACTGTTTCGCTACTGCGCCGTGCTTTCAGCCTCTGTGTCGCAGTCCTTCCGATGTACGTAAATATATATTCTTTACAGTTAATAAAAACCTCATTCTTACATTTAACAATGGTCAAACACCTATAATAAAAATTAGAGACTGCCATTTACAAATTCATTACTTTAACCTGCCTAAATTTTGGACTGTCACATTAAATTAAAACTTACAATAAAAAAATATAAATTACTTAATAAATATTAAATAAGTTTTTACGTAAATATTAATGTTCACAAAACTGAATTGAAACTAATAGTTTAGCTGCATGACGCCCAGCAACGCGGAGAAACGGAAAAAGACTGACGAAACTATTTACAGATGGCACTGCTGAACAAGATGGCCGCCACAGTGGCGCACTCACGATCGATGGCGCCAAATTCAAATATCCAAACCACCACACGTTCTAGCACTATGCCCAAACATACCGCCCACCAAAAATAACATTTTTTATGTTTCACTACACTGGTTCTTAGTTGACTGGCAACCGACACAATTTTATCACTGGCCGCTTCACCACTCGATGCTGCTGTTTGATAGTAGCTACTCTTGACACACCATCCTGACCAGGATGTAGGGTTGTGACGCGGCCGAGTTGCCACTGCAGGGGTGGAAGGTGGTCTTCTTTGATGAGGACAAGGTCACCAACCTGCAGGTCACCTTCGCTTTTGGTCCACTTGCCACGTGGTTGTAGTGTGTGCAAATATTCCTTGTGCCACCGCTGCCAGAAGTGCTGTGATGCACTTTGTACCAGCTGCCATCTGTCTAATCTGTTGGTCTGAATTTCCGTGAGGTCTGCAGCTGGAGGAGATGTCAGAGAAGTGCCAACAAGGAAATGTGCTGGCGTAAGGGCCTCCACGTCATTTGGATCTGATGAAATGGCACAGAGTGGACGTGAATTGAGGACAGCTTCAATTTGAGTGAACAAAGTCGACAGCTCTTCAAACGTGAGTATCTGCTGGCCAACGACTCTCTTGAGATGGTACTTCGCAGACTTGATGCTTGCCTCCCACAGGCCTCCAAAATGTGGCGCAGATGGAGGATTGAGGTTCCACTGAATCCCACGAGTAGCCAGAGTGTCTGCCACACAATGCCAGTTAGAGGTGTTCCTCAGGTACCTTTGAAGGTCATTGAAGTAGCGACGTGCCCCTATGAAGTTGGTTCCACAATCTGAAAAAACAGCCTTACAGAGTCCACGCCTAGCCACGAATCTGAAAAAGGCATTTAAGTAGGCAGTGGTACTCAATGATGAAACAACTTCCAAGTGTACTGCCTTAGTTGCTAAGCATATGAATAAGCACAGGTAGGCCTTGGATGAACGACTGTTTCGACCATTCGAAAGCCTGACTTGGAAAGGGCCCCCATAGTCGACACCCACATTCAGAAATGGTCTTGTTTGTTGCACTCGACTTGGTGGAAGATTTCCCATGGATGGCTGCACATTGGTGGCTCTGAATCTGTAACATTTTACACAAGCGTGTATCCTAGTCTTGACAGCTCCTCTACCTGCCACTATCCAGTACTCACACCGAATTGCAGCATGTGTGGCACTGGGGCCAGCATGAAGGTGTAAGACATGATAGTAGTCAATAATCATTTCTGTCACAAAACTCCTTTTGGGAAGCAGGACTTGATGTTTCATTTCATAGGCTACATGTGAATTCTGCAGGCGTCCACCTACACGGATGATCCCATCAGCGTCAATGAATGGCTGTAGTCTTTTAATTCCAGAAGAACATTCGCGAGCTGCAGCCAAACAATCAAACTCTAATTTGAAATTCTCTTGCTGAAGCTGCTTCAAACACACCTTCTTGGCAGCGTCAATTTCTGCTACAGTGAGAGGACCTGTGTGTCGCAACTCCCTTGAAACCTTTAAATTTAATGCAAATCTCAACACGTACGCAAGTACTCTTTGCAGTCGTGACCAGGACGAAAACCTACAAAGGATGTTAAGAATGTTCGGTATACACTGACCAACCAATGAGACTAGCGTGATTGCCTTCAACTCCTCTTTACCTTCCTCTGAACTGGTATATCCTTGACTGGGCCATAAATCCACCTCTGCTGTCAACCAACTTGGCCCAGTCCACCAAAGTGGGTGTGTTAGAAGCTCCTTGGGTGAGAGTCCTCTTGATGCACAGTCTGCAGCATTTTCAGCAGAGGAAACATGTCTCCAGTGAACCGGAACCTTGCTCTCCTGAATACGAAAAACTCTGTTCGCCACAAATGTTTTCAGCCGATGTGGCGGAATCTTAATCCAAGCAAGCACTACGGTCGAGTCACACCATGCATAAATGCAACTTATATGGATTCGCTCGGACAGTGTTGTGATCAGTGATTCAATCAATTTGATAAGCAAGAGTGCAGCCTGCAATTCAAGTCGCGGAAGTGTGACGGTCTTCAGTGGTGCAACACGTGACTTGGCGAGAAGCAAATGTGATTTTGTTTCACCGTGGCTAGAAGTCCGCAAATACACAACAGCTGCGTAACCTTCATTGGATGCATCACTAAAACCATGGAGCTGGTATTCTGACTGTGGTGCAGAAACAAGACGAGGTACGGACAGCTTGCTTAGGACATCCAACTGGCCAATGAAAACCTGCCAATCAGCAACTAAGTCTAGTGGTGGGGTGTCGTCCCAAGAAACTCCCAGTAACCAAAGCCTTTGGAGAAAGATTTTGGCTCGAATGATGACTGGAGTAATCCACCCTAGCGGATCATATAACCTAGCAATTTCTGAAAGGATGGTTCTCTTGGTGACTGTTGCACTGGCATGCTGAACATGATATGAGAAAACGTCTGCCTTCCAATCCCATTGAAGACCAAGTACCTTAATAACTTCATTGCTACCATGAAAACTAAGTGGACTCTCCCGGTGATCTTCTGGAACTGCATCCAAAACTGCCTTACTATTACTGGACCATTTTCTTAGTTCAAAACCACCTTGTTTCAGGAGATTTATTAATTCTTGCTGTAACGCGAGAGCTTCTGTGACTGATGCTGCACCAGTCACAATGTCATCTACAAACACGTCATCCATCACAACCCTTGCTGCCATCGGATACAGAGGACCCTCTTCCATTGCAAGTTGCTGTAAGGCTCTCATCGCCATAAATGGAGCAGCTGAGACTCCGTAAGTGACAGTGTCAAGTTGGAATTCACGTATTGGTTGGTCAGGGTTCTCCCTCCACAGAATTACCTGGTATGGTGCATCGTCTGGATGCACGAGAACCTGACGATACATTTTGCAGATGTCTGTAGTTAATACCACACGGTGAAGACGGAAGTGAGTGATTATGTCCACAATGTCATTTTGAAGCTTGGGTCCAGTCATCAAAACATCATTGAGTGACTTCCCTGAAGTGGAGCGAGTTGAGGCATCAAACACAACTCGTAACTTTGTTGTTGAGCTGGATTCCTTGCACACATAGTGATGAGGGATGTAGTAACGACGTTCCTGACCAGTTGCATTATCTAGACAATGCATGTGCCCCAGTTGCTCATATTCACGGAGGAACTTGCAATATTCGGTATAGGCTTCCGGTTGGTGATGTAGTCTGGATTCCAACTGACGTAACCTCTTAACTGCATGACTACGTGTATCTCCTAAATCTGGGTCTCTCTCCTTAAATGGTAGTCTCAGTACATATCTTCCTTCGAGGTTTCGTGAGTGAGTCTCAACAAAATGATTCTCACATTTTGTGTCTTCTAGGCTGGAATGCTGGACAGATGGTAACTCCTCGGTCTCCCAGAACTTTCGGATGGTATCTGTTAGGGCTGTATCCGATGACGCATACATTGAGACAACACCACTACTGGAAGTATCTGCAACCTGAGTCACCTTACCCATAATAACCCAACCAAATATACTGTGCAACGCTACAGGAACTCCCTTCGAAGGCTGGTACCGCCCACCATCAAACACGTCTGGATATACATCAGCACCAAGAAGGATATCAATTGCTCCTGGAGTATCAAAAGATGGGTCCGCTAGTTCCAGATGTCGATACATGTCTCTCACATGGTGGGGAAGGGGAATGGTGGGTAAATTGGCAGCTATGTTCTTCAACACTAAAGCATCAGTAACAACGTCAGTTCCTACGCCCTTACATGATGTTAGAAAACAAGTAACTGCACCACTGTTAGCAACAACAACAGAGTGAGCCAGACCCACAACAGGAACCTTAGCCCTTCGACACTTTAGCCCCAACCTATGAACACATTCTTCGGTAATAAATGAGCTCTGCGATCCTGAATCGAGTAGTACTCTAACATTTTGCAGCATTCCACTTGCATCCTGAACTCGTACCATAGCAGTACCTAGAACGACAGTAGTTGAAACTGCAGTTGAAGAAGTTAGCGATACCACTGTCGCAGCATCCTCCTTGTGACTTGCTTGTGGCATAGTAATCTCTTGGATGGATTCACCTGCAGGTAGTTTCACTTCTTGATTGGGAACCGCAGTGTGAAGGAGAGAATGGTGTCTCCTGCCGCAGTGATAACAGTTTCTTCTTGACCTACAATCCTTCACTCTGTGACCTTGTAAGCAGTTAAAACACAGCATCTTCCTACGTACAAACTCTATCCTGTCATCACTTGACTGACCCGTAAAAACAGGGCACTTGTGAAGTCCATGCATGTCTCCACAGGCACTACAGGGCTCTGCTTCTGCTGTCACTAGAAATGAGGATTTAAAATTTGGGTTTTGAGGCAGTGACCTCTTTGGAAAAGGGCGTGCGGCAGGCACTACAGCTGGAGTGTGATTTGACATCATCAGGGCCTTAGACTGCAGCTCCACGAACTCTAACAATTGATTAAATGTGGGCATTTGAACATTTTTGTGTGCTATTTCAAACTGATTTCTTGTATCTGGATCAAGCTTTGGTAACATTAGATTCAGCAACACAAAGCTCCATTCAGTAACAGGCAACTTCAGAACTTTCAAGGCACCCAGATTCTCCTTTAGAACATCTACCATATTTCTCAGTTTGTCAGGCGCAACAATTGACAGACGAGGAAGTTGCACAATCTTGTCCCAATGCATGTTTGCAATTGCCCGGACATTGTGATACCTATCTACCAAAGTTTGCCATGCCAGAATATAATTTTCCTTAGACAGTGGGAGTGTCTTTATTAGATTAAATGGCTCACCTGATAGTGATGTCAGAAGGTATTGGTGTTTCTCCACATCTGACAGGCCGTCATTATTATGCACCAAGGATGTGAAAAGGTCATAAAATGTGGGCCAGTCAGTCAAGAGACCCTTGAATTCTGGCAACTGCAGCTTCGGCAACTTAACGTTCGAAGATGTCTTGGCAATTTGATTGCGTTGTTTGTTCTGGCCTGTTTCGTTAACAGTGATCTTGTTAAATACTTCCTGTATCCTATAGTAGGCTTCATCAAATTCCTCAAGTTCCCTTTCGCTGGCTTCAGATTCCACTAACGACTCGGTCTCTGTAGCTTGAATAGCAAGTTGCATGTGATTTTCTTCAAAGTCTGTCTTCAATTGGTGTAAATCGGTACACGTGGCCTTGAAAAGTCCCGCGCGAATCGGGTTGCGCTCGACTTCGTCGGCGAGCGTCAGAAGTCTTGTAATGCGGCACTTAACGAGGCGCAAACGTGTTTTGGCTTGATTTGACATTATAAGTAAAAGTCTTGCAGACGTTCGGACGCACCGGCAATACACGAACCAATGCAAGATAGGTAATCTAGGCCTAACCTAAAACCACACGTGTTGCCTATAATCGCTTGCACGCAATCAAAATTACGTAAAGTACATTTATGAGCTCAAATAATACAGTGTTTGCGTATACACTGATATTTTCTTGATAGCACAACACTATAGTCCCGGATAGTCACGCACGCGATTCGTAACGGTACTGCACATGTCAATTTTTGAACAAAGAAGACCGATATCTGAATGGCTTTTACGTTGTTTATGCGATCCACCGAATAAACTGGCTCAAACATACAGATATCCGGCCCGGAGGACCAAAAAATGTTCACAAAACTGAATTGAAACTAATAGTTTAGCTGCATGACGCCCAGCAACGCGGAGAAACGGAAAAAGACTGACGAAACTATTTACAGATGGCACTGCTGAACAAGATGGCCGCCACAGTGGCGCACTCACGATCGATGGCGCCAAATTCAAATATCCAAACCACCACACGTTCTAGCACTATGCCCAAACAATTAATGACATATTGTGGCCTGACTTCTGGCCATTTGGTTAAATACTCTTCTGCTGGATTACTTATATCAGCCGTTGAGAATTTTGAATAAGTAGAAAAATGTACAAGGTTTTCGAAGACAGACCATTAACACACACACGTTGCAACAGATAATTTTACCATTGGTTGTCTCAGCAACTAACAGTCAGAGAGTAGAGGTGGAAATCGTTCGGGACCTCTGAATATATCATCTCTGCATACAGGCAGGCTATCAAAGAAAACTAGTCTATAGGTGATGCTCAGGAACTCGGGATCTAAAGACTGCAATGACTCCAGGACACTGAAAAGTATAGTAAGGCAGCGATCTCACTGACGACCATAGAGCTGATGTATGGACAGGGCAGCGACAGTGTCACCTATGGTCCTGACTCAATGTGTAGGCGATAAACGGCTGGTGCGGAAGTCTACATCTCGTGGAAGCTGGTTTTTCTTCCTGCTCCCAGTTTCGAGGAGTTCGATATTGCCCCTCACACAAAACCTTCTTGCCTCGTTGACAGCTAGAGTTTTAATCCCCTTTTTATTGTTAAATATTCCAAATTTTATCATGCTAAACAACCAAGGAAGACTATTTGTACTTGGAAGCTGTTGCAAAGCTTTAAAACCAATAATGAAAGTGTAACCTGTGCTGAAATATGCTGAAAAGGAATGCAAACTGATAAAATATTCTAGCCTGACTATAATTCCTCTGAGAACAGCAATGAAATTAAGAAAAATAGTAGCTAAAGTATGATTGGTTTACTAACTCATTACAATATTACACGTTAGCATAGTAAAAATAAGAGATAAATTAATTAAGCAATTAAAAAAATTGGGTGGGTAGTATCTCTAAAAAACTATACATTTTTTGTGTGAAAACATCTCTTGTAGACCATCAGGTATAATTTAAGAGAGAAGAAATGGCCCACCTTTTATGAATGTATTTATATATTTTTTTGTTTAATCTTAAAATGATATTTTACATTTATCAATTGTAAATAAATATTAACTTTACATGTAGTACATTTAAAACGGGTTATTGAAATGCGAAATACAAGACGTATGGTTTGCAAATCAAATGCATGTTGTGCGTGTAAGTCAGATTCAGACAGGTCCTGGCAAGTGAAGTCTTTCTTGTGGGTCGTTCTTAAGCTCGAGCTTGAATTGTAGTTAGGTATCTTGTCATTTTATGCCGATTGTTCTCAGTGAGATTGAAGTCTCCAAGAAGCACCATTGGAACTTTCGGGTTGCCGGCTAGACCCACGGGGAAAGAGGTAAGCGGTAAGGAAGAGCGCTAGATCGTTGAAAGCGATCCGCTGATGTGCGTAGCACACGTCAAGCACAAATTAGGTAGCATCCAGAAGGTTTACCTTGTGACGTGTATGGACATCCGCAGCAACTTTTCATACTAAGCAGTCAGTTCAAGGTGAATGGGCATTACGTCGTAGGGACCGTCGTTCCTTCGGTAGATGGCGACATTACCCGCTCAGTTCACAGGCTGATTGATGCACACGATGAAAGTGGCGTATTTCGACTACGGCATCGCTCGTCGCCACCCAGGTCTCGGTGAGGGCGAGCAGCGAGTTTTGCACGATTGGAGACTGTTGTTGCAGAGTTTCAAGTTTACCACATTTTCGCCCAGAAAGTGTATGGCGACAAAGGCTGCCATGGTCACATTTATCAGCTTAAGATATTTCTTGAACCATAATCTATCGCATATACTGCATGCGAACCCAAATTCGTTCTCGATAAACCGGCACCTAAAATGATTATTAGCATGCTGCCAGAGCGAACGATAGTGATCCGGGCGTTCGTATGGAATGAGCTCTATTAGCTTAAGGTGTTTCATTTACTTCGTCTTTGTCCATCGGTATTGGATCTTCATAGTTTGAGTTGATTTCAGCCATCCTCTGGCACTCATTTTATTTGGTACGAACCGGCCTGAGGCTTGAGCCCTTTCTCGTTGCCGCTGGCGTTGAATGCTTCTTTAACTGCATGGCATTGCCTGAAACAAGCAGTTCTAGAACATATTGTAAACTGTACCAGACACAACTTTTCACTCGACAACTTATTTTTATTTCCTGCTTACCTAACCTTTTAGAGAACCTCAGTATCCACACAATGACGCACAAATAACTTGTGTAACCGGTTTTGTTGCGGAGTTATGACTAATTCTTTGGTCGCGCAAAGTGAATTTGGAGGGCACCCCCCCCCCCCCCCTCCCGGGGTCATTAACGTAGACGCACGATGGGGTAAGTGCACTAACAGTAGTCTATTTTAAGAATATATACAAAACATTACCTTAAAATATTGTAATAATAATAATAATAACTGCCAATAGACCAATTTAACCATCTTTCGAAAAAAAAATGCTGACACATTTCAGTAACACTTTGCCAGCAACCCAATGGAAATACAATATTTTTAAATTGGGAAGTTTGACACACATGCCATTTTTGTCCAACTGACGTCTTAGATGTGTCGAACGTGATTGGTTATAAATCTTTGCGTAGCTGACATCGCGCTATTGTGATTCCAGCATTATGTAAATGTTGACACAGTGTTCTCAAAATCACTAATGAATTGTGCATCAGTTGTTCAAAAAGATATGAACTATGATAAGTAAGGTAAAGCACATATTATTTGATTACACCAATGTATAGTCTGTCATCACATACTGTAAATTACATGCATAACCTGATTTAAAAAGTGCTTAGATTAGTGCAAATTAGTGATGTGTCGGTTCTACTTGTTTCAGTTCCCTGTTCTCAGTTTCAAGTTAATCTCCACACATTTTCAAGTAGCACCATAAGTACAGTACTCTAATAAACGGTGTCGTCATATAACTTGACTCATCTGCGACCTACTGTGCCATAATTAGACCACAAACAAGTCACCCAGCCCGTAGGTAGCACAGTTGCATCTCATGTCACTAGATGCTGGAGCAGCACTGCACCTACATCCTGTGGTGCAGCAGTATCTAGTAATGCAAAATAACAAAAAAAATTTTTTTTTGCTGGATCAGTATTTAATTTAGGCACACCAACAAACAATTGCTTGAGAAAAATGTTAATATTTGTTCACAATAGATTAGTAAATTATAAAAAATAAATAATAAAAACTAATGCTGGAGTAGCAAGTAATGTATGTATTATAATGGGTAAGGAATGGAACACCCAAGTTCTGTTTAAAGAGTACATTAATACATGATATGTTGGTTGTATTAGAATTATAAGTAGAGACCCAGAAATTTCTAGAGAAGCATGTTATAAAATTTTTGGGTGACAGACATCAAATCTTGGGTAAAATTGGAGGAATTATTGAGTAAAAAATAAATTTCTTAAGTTAAATGACATACATAACAAACCAAGTGACATGTTAATTCATATAAATGTACAGGGCTGCCGAGAGAATTTATGGGCCCCTGGGCAGTTAGGGCAGTAGCCCCCCCCCCTTTTTTTTTACTTCTTTTTTTAGTGTAACGCTATTACCTATACCATAAATAACTATGTGAAGAATGTTGAAAAATTGCTTCTTTCAATAGAACATGGCTAATAATTTCCTAATTACAAAAAAAAAATATGGCATTTGTAAGTGTTATTTCAGTGCAAGTTAACACTGTTAATTCCATCACACTACAAAGAAAAATTAATTTTCATATATAATGCTTCAAATCACAAAACATTTTCAAAGAATAATATGAAATTACATCCCTATAATATGAGTGCTTATGAAATAAATGTGTTCACTATAATTGATTCTGAACTAATTTTTTAGAATATTATTATAAAAATACTTTAAAGTAATAGTAAATGTTATTAATTCAAAAACATCGAAAAATATAGAACCACATTCAGTTACCTCCGATAAATAGTAATAAATAATAATTTTACACAAATTAATATTCTATGTCTTATTTGATTAAAAACTATAAGTGACATGTATTTAAGAATAACAATTTTTTTACATCCCACTTCAACACATCAATTTAAAACGTCATATACATAATTTAGAAGCACTTAAAATTGTTTTATAACAGAACAATAATTACATCAAAACTAAATTAACTACATTCAGAATAATCATACTCCACCGTATTTAAAACTTTAAATAAAAATGCATGAAAAGGATTATACTAAGCAATAAAATTTATTTAGTAGTTCAAAAGTAATCACAACAAATCTGTTTTCCGTGCCTTTTTTTAATGCAAAAGTGTTGATTACATCTTCGTAGTTCAATGACCGAGCGAGACCAGGCTCTAAGGCAAGCAAGCTGAGCCCACTAATCCTTTCCTGAGACATTGTTGATCGGTTTGCATTTTTTATTTCCTTAAATTTTCTGAAGAACCTTTCGACTTCAGCAACTGTAACCGGAATTGTGCAGAACACTCGAACAGCGATACACACGTTTGGAAATAAGCTGTCCAGTTTTAGTCCCCGCAGTTTGTAGTTTGTTCAAAACCTGGATTGGTTTTAACTGGCTTGAACCTATATTTGAAACATGAATTGATTTGAGATGTTTCAGTTCATCTGATATCATCTCGATGTTTTATGTCCTCAAAATATTTTTCACACATTGTCATGCAGATATTTTCCATGTCATTGTCATTCTTATCCAGGTAGTGCCACAAACATTTAAACATACTGCTAACTTCTCTGGCGACAGTGAATCGTTCAGTCAGTCCACTTACAACAGTCAGTAAGTTTGTAAAAAACATTCACTCTGAATTCCTGTTCAAGTCATGTCATTCATTAGAGACATTGACCCGTCTTCTTTGATTTCAGCTTGGAAATATTTTCTACTCTTTGTTCTTCTCTCTCCTTAAAATTAGCATCGGTCGGAAGATGAGTAGCCATAGCCTCAGCTACTAGCTTTGCTTTGGCTAGAAGGCTCTTCCATTGATCACGAAGCTGCTTCAGTTGTTCAATCAAACTATTGATATTTGTAACTTCTGCATCATGAGTCTCATCTCAGGCTTTTAGAACTTTGTTTCTGAAGCCAATTGCTACGAGAATTTCCAACCAAACTGTAGCCATTAAAATACATTTGAAGGAGTTGAGATATTGTGATACTCCCATTAGTTCCGTTTTGCATTCAGCTAACAAATGCATATCTTTGCATTAGTGCATGCTTGATAAGGGGCAAATGGTTTGACACTGTCTACTTGACCAGACCATGTTGTGTTAGAAAGGTTGTGCAAGGAATAACCAACTTCTCTATCTGCAGTATTTCCCATCGCTGTGGGCTACGAGAGAAGAACTTATAAAGTTCATGTACCATTCCAAAAAATGTAATAACTTCTTCACAACACTCAGCAGCATTCACGCCACACAAATTTAGGCTGTGTGCACCACAGTTTGAAAATATGGCAAGCTTATTCAGTTCACAAATGATAGCTTGTGCACCATTCTAATGTCAGACATGTTGGCCCATTGTCGTGTCCCTGTCGCCTGCAGTCAGCCAGAGGAATTTTATGTTTTAGAGCTCACCAAAGATCAGACTTGCAATGTCTTGTCCTGTTTTTTTATTGCAAAACATAAAACTCAAAAATCCCTCCACAATCCTAAATGAATTACGATCTAACACATATCTTAAGATGAAAATTGTCTGCTCAGTATGTGCTGCATCTGGTGTCACATCTACTAGTAACGCAAAATATTTAGATTTCTCTCTCTCTGCAAGTATTGCTTGAAGAACCCTTGCACTATAAGCCTCAGTGAATTCATTCTGTGAATCAGGAGAAAGATAGTGAGCTTGTAGCCTTTTGCCATCTCTTTTGAGCTTACATGCTCTCTTAGCAGTGGGTTGTACTGAGCTAAAAATTGAATAACTCCTAAAAAGTTTCCATTATTGAATCTCCAATCTTGCTAAAAGTGCCCCTAAATGCAAGATCTCTCTCACCAAAAAACAGAACTACGGACAATACCCCATGAAACAGATCTCTCCAATGTTTTACTTTCAAACCAATTTCATTATCCAATTGAGCATGTAAGTCAGTTCCTAGGTTTAGTCAGCTTTCTAGTTATCTCTATTTAATATAGTATTGCTTATGGTGAGCACTCACTTCATGAGATGGCAATTTGTCATACAGCTTGCACCATGAGTACTCTTGTTTCCACCCTTCATTACTACACAAAACATATTTCCGAGATTCAGCAGTATCAGAGCTGCAACTAAATAATTTACAAACAGTGACTTGTTCGTTTCGCTCCACACAAGTCCATCTCAGAACACTTTTTTCCCATTCTTATGATTAGAAAATAAAACTGTTCTGGGAAAGGCCCTTTTCCTATGATTTGAAAGGTTGTCAGGCATTTTAGGGGCCCTATACGAACTATGTTTTCAACAATACTTGCATTTAAGTAACCACTCTTTAATTTTTCAAGGTCGGAAGACACTTGCCAATCTGATATTTTGGGCAATGGTTCAGGTAACTCAATATTATTTTCACATTCTGAGGAAGATGAATCAACTGCACACCTTACTTCTTTCAAAACATTACTCTCAGGAACAGCAATATTATGTTCACATTCTGGAGATAAATCAACTACACTGCCGACTTGTTCTGAAAAAATTCTGTCAGTACAACAAATTCCTCTTCTTCAGCACAATCTGGAGTTTTCAGCTGTGACTGCAAATTCACTTTAACACCAATATCAAACAAGTTTCTACTTCCTCTTACTAACCTCTAGTTTCTTCCCTCGTTACTTGAGCTTTTGAGCTCCCGATTTGTGCTTGTATTGTTCCATAGTGGAACCTCGCAACCACAACTACAAGAATTTACAGTGAAAGAAGGCTTTTCTCGTAACAATTAATACTTGTTACGTTGTTACAACTGACCCATGATGAAATAATAAGTAAGAAGTTAGATCCTAACACATTACGAAAGTGTATTTAATTTCACATCATATCTTGAAAGCAGCACATTGTAGAGAAAAAATGCATTGAACAAAAATTGTTTCAAATTTATTTATAGACATAAAAGTTCGCCATTAAAACATTCGCATACTGCACTGCATGCACACTCAATGGTTTTCCGCACTGTTCTGTACTGCTTCCTGAACCTCGAAAAGGGCGTGGAAAATGTGGTGGGGAAAGAGAGGGGGGAGAAAAAAGACGACATGCATGGTCCTGCTCGTTATTCTACCACCCTCCCTGGCAGCCCCTCATACAGGGGCACTTCACCGCATTCTTCAGGACATAATATAGGGCGAGTCTAATTCTCTACTAAGAAATTTCATTCAATCATTCTACAGTGAATGCAGACTTCGTATTTGTATTGATAATATTGCATGTATAATTTACTTCATTGAGTTTATGATGTTTCTACTTTGGATTTTAACCATATGGCCATGCGAAAAATTAAAAGCCATTCGGGAATTATAGGTTTTTCTAGTGAGAGAATGCTACTGTATAAGAAACAGTCAATTTCTTGAACATATTTTAAGACCATTGTACATGTATTTGTTTAAGTATTCATGGAATATTCAAAATAAATGATTTATTTCATGATGAAATTTAATAAGTGCACTACATATCCTCTTTCAGTAAGTTCTTGGTAATTTAGCTGTACCACTGTAGCTATTTGAGAGACCTGAACTTGCATCTAGATGTACAGGATGTCAATAAAAGAATGTCCCAGATTCAATGATATATTATAACGGTTTAATTTAGACTATATTTGCAACCAATCATACATAAAATTGAAGGTAAACTAACCTAGTTTTTCTTAAATATGTTCAAAATGTGCAGCTTTAGTTATACAGCACACCTCTAACTTTAAGTCCAATTCTTCCCACACTTTTGCCAACAGTTCCGAAGGAATGGAAGCAATACCCTCTTCAATTCTGAGTCTCAACTCTAGCATTTCATTAGGTAGTGGTGGAACCTAGATACAATCATTTATAAAACCCCAAAGGAAAAAAAATTGTGTTGCGTTATGTCAGGTGAGCTTGTAGGCCAGCGAAAAATCTCTCTGTCATCTCGACCATTACGACCAGGGACTTCGACGTTCAACTCTCATGCAAAAAGTTACCAATGGGGAGGGTTGAAATCAAAATTCATTCTCTGCGAATTGCAGAGCACAAAACGCTTTACGCTCAGGAGTTGCCATTTTGCGTAGGTGGCGCTGCAAGCGAGAAAACAACAAAGCAGTACTTGTGCATGCGCTTATCAAAAACGGTTTGAGTTACTCTTTGACTGTGACCTTCAACCAAAACACTACAATGCTTACAGTTGATACTATTAAAATTTATAACTGGGAAATTCTTTTATGGACACACTGTATTTCACTGCCTTGGGCAGCATGCAACTGCATGGCATTCAGCTGTGCGATGCTCGTAACGAGGTGAAGTTCACCTGGTGGATGGCAGGCTTGTAGGGGTGTCCTCTGTTCCCAGGCTACCCGTACCCCCAGGCGCCGTACGGGGCGTACCCCTACCCCCAGCAGCCCCAGCAGCCCCAGCAGCCGCCGCAGGGGCGCCCCTGGTGAGCCGGACGCTGCTGCATGTGCCAGGCATCCCACGCCTCTCGCATGAAGCGTAAACTTCTCGCTGAAATAGTGGGCAGCTTTCCTGGTTTACGCTTAATACATGAAGCCGGTTGGCTGCTTATGATGTTATTTCACAATTTATAGTTTAGCCAGAGGAAGATGAAATACCATTAGGTTGTATCAATTGTGTGAAATTTTGACTTATTGTTTGTCGGAAAGTATGCAAAAAAAAGTATTTGTTTTAAAAGAGGCAGTTTGTCACATTTTTGTGAAATTATTTTTATAAATTGGAAGTTCATTTTGCATTTGTATATTGATCATAGAATGCATTTGGAGATGCGATTTAGCAGGTGGATGTAATGAAATTCTTTTTGAGGAGGGGTATTTCTTGGGACTGAAATAATGAAATAAACAATGTTTGTTATTGTAATAATTGTGTTACTGAAAGTCTTGATTTTAAATGTATGAATTAAGGTGGTCATAAAGACAATAAAATAGACAATGGTGTTTAATGTGCACACTTGTTTTTGTATTCTGGCATATGCCACCAGTGTTGGTTTTTTGTTTTCATGGCCTTGAGTGCACAGCAGTAATGTTCATGATAATAGTGTAGCAATTGTGTCACTGAGTATGAAATTCTGGTCTTATAATAGGTGCTTTTGAAAACCTTTTTCATGTTAACACTCCATATGGGCGAGGCTAACTCTGTCACCTCATTTTTAACACTGTGTGATTGTAGAGTAGGTTCAGTAAAGCAGACTATATTAACAAAAGACCCCGAATAAATTCAAACAAATACAAAAATGCCTAAAGCAGAAGCAAAGTTGATGAGATGGTGGGAAATAAGCAATAGATTGACAAAATAAAAATCCGTTAATAAATGTATTTAATACATAGTTTTTAAAATTTATAATTTTATAATATATATAATATAATATGTATAATATATATTATAATATATACATAATATGTAATACATATAATATATATTTATATATTATTAAATTTATAATTTTATAATAAATGGTTTTTAATTATGGTTTTTTAGACAACATACAAAAATGAAAATAATATTCATTTAAAAATTAAATTATTAATCATCTATGATTGATTAAACCATGTTAACTGAAATTAGGTTTTCATAAGCACTTTGTAGTTTGTAGTGTTACAGTAACAGATTGGATTTTATGTACCTACTTAGTAACTAACAAATCAGCTGCTGTATAAATATGCTGTGGCATTTTTTTCAGTTCAGGAATTTTTTTTTTAGAAAAAACTGTGTGGCTTATTTAGGTGGGAACTATTACTGCAAATACTTATAACCATTTATTGGCGTAAAAAACAAAATGAGTTTTTTAAGTAATATTTTTTTATTTGGTACTAGTTTTAATGATTCTGATATGATTTTCAATTCCGTGAGCATTGGTAAAAGCAGCGAGGAGGAAGCAGTTGTCGTAAATTTGTTCTGAAATCATTCTTGTAGCCATTGTTTATCATTCATGAAATAAGTAAAAAAAAGTGATGCAGTAAATGTACGTATATAAAGTTTTAATTATTTTAATAATGGATGTGCTAGATGTACATGAAAAAGTATACAGTGCCTGAAGACATGTACTTTTGTGTTATGTCCACTTGATACCTCCAAGCGTTTATGTTGAGATATTGAAGATATGGCCTCTGTATGTCATAAAATGACTATATAATTTTGAAATAAAGATAGTCTATTATAAATGTGTGTTAATTGAAAGAAAAAACTTTATTAACAATAATTTTGCATCGCCAACTGTATTTTTTCTCATCAGTTGGATGAATAAAAATTTATTAAAAGTACTCATGCCATTTGACTTGACGTGATTTTCTCCTGATTTTTTCTGATCATTAAATTTTTTTTACCTTATAGGGTTTAGACAGTTTTTATATGCATACCAACAATCTACTAATAACGAAGGCTTGAGAAGAACATCTTTGGTGAGTATTTGTACTTTAAAGGCTTAACACTGCTAGCACAATAATTACAACCATGTATTGAATTAAGGAAGGTTGGTAGGGATGGTCAACTTACGGCTCTCACAACACATGCTTTATTATATTGTTTAGCTCTGGGTCTTTTTTTTTTTGTTCTCTGTCGGTGCTGTGATTTAGGTTTTAACATTTTTTTTTAGTTAGAATGGGTGAGGATAAGTTGTTGTGAAGTGATTTGAGATTGTGAATGTTATAAGTAACTTAATGTGTTTCACAATGTTGAAATGTGAACAAAGTGGCAGTAAATTTAAGCATAAGGCAAAATTCAGCAAGTTGTCTATTTCCTCATGTAATTGCTTTGTATAAAAGCGAAGGCTATGCATGTTGCACGGTGTGCGTGTGCTATTCAAAAATCACATGTGCGGGCATTTGCAAACTAGAAAGTACATTACGGTGGGAAGTGCCTCTAATCTAATAAGAACTTGAATTTTTTTGTGGATGTGGGTGAAATCTAAGACAAGTTGGATTTACAATATCTGCAAATGCCAATACCCTGAGACCAAGACACAACAAAACAAAATCAATCTGAAACAATATTAACTTTCATGTGGTTAAACATCAGCTATCGTTCTCAAATGTTAGATTTTATGGGGGAAATAAGGGGGGGAGGGGGGCACATAACACAAAGTTAACAAGTGCAGTTAAATAAAATGGAAATTGTTTACATTTTGTTATTTTTATCGTAAGAATTTCATATGGACATCACTAATTGTGTAGCATTCTTATGAACTGAATGTGGCCATCAAATTGACTGACTTAGAAGTTGGATATTTTTTGTGCTGGTTTCCGAGCTTAGTCCGTTGCCTCACTATCAATTGTGTAGCAATGTGGCTATCAGCTAAGTTAACAGTACATTTATTGTATTGTATTTAACATATTTTACTGTATTAAAAAAAAAGAAGATTGCTGATTTAGAGGTATTCTTTTACAAACCTCAATAATTTTGGCATGTATGATTGTTACAGACAGCTACTTGATGTGTACTTAGTGATGGTGATTCTTTATAGATTTACATTATTCAACTCATACATTTAATGTTCTATAATTTTTTGCCCAGATTTTATGGGATTGTAATGTTCAAAAGCTATTTAGGTGAAAATGCTTTGTAATTTAATTATTTTACTATTTAAAACTAAGACTATTAAAAAATATATACTATTTTCTTTATAGATGTACTGTTAACTGTGGTTCATGTTCAAACTAACAAGCATCTCAACACACTAATGCTTTACATCACTAGGGACAATATTTTATTTTAAATTTAAATAAACCCAAAATGCAAGTTAATGTAGACCAATCTCTTACTTTGCACATCTTCAGATTGCACGATTTCATTTAGCGTGATGGTTTTTTTTTACTGCCACAGTCTCGAATAGCACGTCTTTAAATTTAAGTTAGCATGAAATCACCAGACACAAAAAAAAAAGGTTGGGCATGACGCCATAAAGCCTGTTTCAACTCGGCAAACAACAGATGTACCGTGGCATACAGTTAGCCATACGAGGGAGGAAGAGATGCGTGTGCAGGTCTGACTACGCTATACGCGATTGTACAAACATCAGCTATGGCAAGTTAAGTTGTGGCTATGGAGCGTATGCCGCCGTGCCGTACCGTTGTCGTCCGGCCTCAGACCGGGCCATGTTGAACTCAGTTTAGCCAATAGCAGGGAACTCGCATGCACAGCACTAAGCAACGTTCACCCATTCGTCCGCCGGTAACTGTACATGCGCAAGCACCTGCCGTTGGAATCATAGTGGAATCATGGCTTCCAAGTGAGAGCGTAATGCACCGTCTTCAAGTATTTGAGACAAACTAGAAGGATTACGGCATGCAGAATGTCGTGAAGGGCACACTTATGTTGTTTGCACTTTTAGCAATTATACTGTACGCACAATCCAATGAAATAAGGATGCTATCAAATGATTATATAAGTCTGATGTTGTTGGTTATACTAGTGAGAATATATTTGACATTAGATACCGGAACAGGAATGAACAGATGATTCACATGGAAAAGGTTGTTCAGTTGATGGTGCTATGAAAAATACATCATGGGCCTGACAGGATTGATATGAACCAAGCCGTGATACGCGAATAATCACTTGAATTTTTGAATCATTAAAATGTAAATATCTGGACAGTAATATTGGTTTCACTGCCAGTAAAGGATGTTTGGAAATTTAGCGGAAATGTAAGCGACATGAGTTGAAGGTCATGCTCGGGCAGGCAAGTCAACCAGCCGACTGACGATAACATCTCCCATTTCGCTGTGTCGTATTTGTCATACAAACTATTCAATGGTAGGCTTATAAAGGTAAATGGTGTGACATAATTATCGTTGAGTGTTATTCTAAGCATTTATATTATGTATATAATATTTGCCTACACATTTTGGAACACATTAAGTAAATTAGTCTTGCTATTTATGGAGACCAATGCTTCAGAATATGTGATTTTGGATAACATGAACAGGAGTTAAGGAATACTTGAGTCGTGCTAAGTTTAGGATTGGTGTATACTATACAGCCCTGAAATATAACACAAACCGTGAATCAAATCAGTATTTTAACAAAATCGCAAAAATATATTTTAATATACTAGATTCAAAGACTGTTATTAATTTATCAAAAATGTATCAACCAATGGGACTGGAAAAAATAAGTTTTACTGAATTATTTTACATGTTTTTCAAACAAGCAAATACTTGCCAATTTGTTTTAATTGTTCCAAGTAATTCTGTCCTAGATACACTTATTAAGGAGCTCGCTTTGGGTGTATGTGTTAGTGAGGCGTGATGGTAAGTGTGATGCTTGCTGGTCTTGTTAGCGTGATGTAGGTATCTAAATGCAAGACTGTGGACGGTGCGTAGTCTTCTTGTCGTGCTTAGGGCAACTTTGTGATTAGAGAGCGGTAACCATAACATTACCCATATAGTGGTGAAATGAAGTTAAAGGTGTAATGCAAGTCCCTTGAGTGCTTTGAAGAATCGGTATTGGGTGTTTCATGCCTAAAAATTATTCTGAAAACTCAACATTTTAACCATTTTCAATCTTCTAATAATACAGTTTAAAAACAAAATCCAGAACATAACTACTCATTCGCCCTCACTGCATTCTTAAGTGCAGACCCCAATCTGATATCCTGAGCAGTTTTCAAATTGCGTGGTTGTTCCTGAAGCTCTGCACAAGGATGTGTGCCCAGGTATACTGAGCCCTTAGAGAGTTATTTTTTTGGTAACAATGTATTGTGTATTAGTCAAAATTACACTATTTTGTGAAATAAGTATTAAGAAACATTACACAGAATGTGACTGAATTGGAATGACAAGCTTTTCTGCAGGTTAATTATGAAAAGATATGTTGAAAATATATGCAGCTCATGGTCTGAAGGAATGACTGCTTGGCTTGTTAGCATTTACGTTTCTGGGCTTTAAGTACCATCTGCAGCTGTTTTAGTTTCATTATTACTTGTTTTCTTCTAAATACCTTCACTTAACAGTCAGTACTCCTAAATAATAGCAGCTCTTGAATATGTGGTGGTGATTGCATAGGTGCCAGGCATTGTAGTTTTTCGTTATAAATTTTTTACACACGGTAAACAATTTGTAATTTTTGACATAAATAATAATTCACCTTTAAAAGCCACATTATTCCTTTATGTCAGAAAATGTATGGGAAATAAGGGTGTTAACCCCTAATTATTTAAATGAAAATTATCTACCCTAAAGATAAGTTTTGCTGTTATTTTAAAACTTTGTACAGTTTCAATGAATCAATTGTTCAACTCTAAATTCTAGGGCCTTTGGAAGCACTTTAGATCATTGAGGGCCTACCGGTGTTACGTTTTGAACTAGTTGTGGAAATAGTGGGCGCCACCACGTGAGTGGGCATGTGGACCCGGCTAGAGACTCGTATTCAGGGCGTTACCTGGCCCGTGTGAGGCGAGATATTAGCCCTCCTGACCTCAATGTTAACACCTGTTCCTAAACCGAGCCCGCTCTCAGCGTCAGGCACGCTTCTACCTAACCGCAGTGGGCTCTTAGGGCGTCCCACACGCCACTGACTGGGTTAAGAACCCACGTGGCCCCCAAACACAAAGACACGTGACTTAATTAATTTGATTTTATTGATACGTTACACGTCCTTCTACAATCCTCCCTTTACACAGCTAAAACGCCCGAGACACGAATCGGTATAAGTTGAGGAGGCGGACCACACACGTGGCCGCCTCAAGCCTTTACGTAGAACAAAGGTGGTAAAAACTCCTGAGAATATAAAAATTAATTACTAAACAGCCCCCACCGACCGAGAGAGGCCCCGAGGATGAAAAAGAAAGCGATTTGGATTAGTTAATTTTACAGAGCTACTTATCGGTGAGACAACGGTGATGTCCTCGGGGTGACTGCAGAGACGTCCGCTCTTGGCCGGCTGAAGAAGGAGACTGGGGTGAGACAAGGCTCGCGGCAGGAAACATGGCGTCCTTCGCTCCGAACACTATTACCGTTAACACTTTTAAGGCGTGCCCCGGGTTATTACAGAGAATAACGTGAACCTTTTATAAAATTAATATACACATACCCACGACCAGACTGTCTGTAATAATTTATTACTTGTGCATTGAAATTAGTTTAAATAAAGTTATATACTAGTTCCGCCGTCGCCCGCTAGGGAGCGTCATTTGGCCGTGCTTGCACTTACTTAACAAAAATCATTATAATTAAGAAACAAAGGACACTCACTCGGTTGACCTGTCGTAACACTATTTAGGGGTTAAAAGAAAAAGGTTTACAATATTACTTTAAATACATATAGGGGTGCGGCGCACTGCAGCTAAGCGTCCTCTTGCCGGACGACCAACTCGCGCGCACACACACACACTCGTTAGCGGGAGGTTTGAATAGAGGTTGGTGGTGTTTGGGCGGTGACATATCGGACTCAAAGGGGCTGCAGGCCCGGACGACGTTATCATAAGTACAGTAGTATACATGTTTTATGATGAATCTGCAGCAGACGTTTGTCAGATGATATCTCAACCCGTAGGGCGTAGTGTAATATTTGTGGTATTATACATTACATGAATACTCACATTAATTAAAGATCCTATTTCCCCCCCTCCCACATTTTTCAGAACTAAATTCACAAACAAGCATTATTTTGCTACGTCTCTTACTAACCAGTCAATGGGAATACATTGAATTTTGAAATAATCCCACGATGAGATAAAAAATGTAATCATTTTACAAAACTTTTCTGAACAAATATTTTATATTACAGCAGTCATGTCATAATAACATATACTCTTAAACAAATGTAGTCTTGATGATTATTGCATTATTTCCAGCTATGGTGTGTTCCCACTGACATCAACCGGGGTTTCGCCCCATACGCCTGGTTGAACTAAACTCCCTTAATTGACTTTCACCCGTTCCTTCCCAGCATGGAATCACCGAACTACGTAGCCATGTGTTTTCAAACAGCACGCCATGAACTACCAGAAGACCGTGGTTTAAGCTCAGTGTTTCAGTACAACAACGGTGCCATAGCAGATCGGAACTGAACTAACCTGGATCCTGTTTATATGTTAGTTTAGTAATAACTTTATGTTCGCATGTAGCTAAGTAACGAGAGGGCATGTACTATTGGTATTCGTATTTTAGGAGTGCTTTCCTTGTTTACCCGCGGCACATAACTAAACTATTGAAACGGTTCTGTGGTTCGGCGGAAGATGCCATGTCGCCGGTGGGAGCGTGCCCTTCCGGCCCAGTCAAACTAGCAACGGTCGAGGTGAGACGCATACGCACCTCGGGGACTTCATCCATTTGCATCGCAGAACTGTACTTACATCTGTTAACGTAATTCAATCTCAGTCAATTTAATATTATCCTCGGGACTCGCCTCGGCCTGCAGACTGTTCAATTCAGTATTTTTACAACCCTTAGGACTTTGCCAGACAGCTAAGCGATATCATCTTGTGCGACCATCGCGTGGTCTGGCTCTCGCCTAGCTCAGTTCTTGCCGTGGGTACTGTGTAACCTAACGTCGAAGTATAATAAAATACAGTGAAGAGTTCACTGTGTTATTTACTGACCACGTGCCAGCTCTCCCAGGTATCAGGCATGTGGGTCACCTTTAAGAGCCCACTGGATTGTGCAACCACCTTCGTCATGTGTAAGCTTGCCCGACGCCAAGAGCGGGCCAGGTCTAGGAGGCTAGAAGGGACCGAATCTCGTTCCCCACACGGGCGATGTTGCGCCCTGAGACCGGTCTCTGCCGGTTCCGTGTGCTCTTACATACGGTGGTGCCCAAATTCACGACAGTTGACGATTCACACCTTCAGGAACCACAACAGTTAATAAAATTTAGTACGTAAAATGTGAGGAGTGTATTCTGGAAGTTACTACACCACAAGATGCAGCTGCTGGAAACAGTGAGTCCCATTTACCGGTGGAACACTGAAGGGCACTAATTAGTTGTTTTTTGTTGATGGAAGTGCAGGCAGTTCTTAAACGTGCTGCCCAACTTCCATATCTAAAATGCGATCTCCAGATTTTAAGTGCTAGCTTTATAGTAAAATGTTCTTTAATGACCATGTTTTATAAGATGATATTTTCCCATAAATAAAGGTGTGACATTTTCTTTCCTGTGTTTGATGACACACATGGTATGTCCAGCATTTATGTTTTTATGCGCTTTAAATATGCTTTCAATGTTTTCTTAAAAAATAATTTTCAGCGCCCCTAATTTTAGGCAGCAGTTTCAAACTGACTGTAGCACGAAGAGTGTTTCACACATGCCAGGCAGCATTCTAAATTATACACAATATTTCTTGAAAATTCTGTTTTAAGGGGCCCGCCTCGTCAGGGGTGTATGTGTGTTAGTGAGGCGGGATGAAAAGCGCGACGCTCGCTGGTGCTTCTAGCCCGGTGTCTTCTCTGGACTGGCGCGCAGTCTTCTCGTCGTCACAGGATAACTGTGAAATTTGAGCGGTGACCGTAACATTATGTGGCCGAGAAATGAAGATAAAGGTATAATGCAAGTCCCTTAAGTGCTTTCAAGGATCTGTACTGGTGGTTTTACGCCTAAAAGTTACTCTGAAAACACGCATTTTAGCCATTTTAACTCTTCTAGAAACACATTTTAAAAACTTAATCCGAAATCAAAAGTACTTTTCCGTCCTCAGCAAACTCTTAAATGCTTTTCGTAAACAGACCCCACTCGAATATCTTGAGTAGTTTTAAAATCGCGTTGTTTTTCCTGAAGCTCTGCACACCGTATGCGTGCCTAGGTAGGCGGGGCCCTTAAGGTCACCGTGTAGATAGTGGAAGAAAAACACTTTAGATGTGTACCTCTATCTCTCACACCTTAAAAGTACGTGATATTTTTAATTTTTGTTTATGCATGAAAGAATGAAAGATACATTTGACGTCGGTCTTTTTGGATTTCAGTTGCTTTGGGTCCACATTTACACTTTTCTGAACCTGCCACATATGATAAGAATGGCCTTTTTTTCAAGCTACTTTTTTTGTGGAGTAAAACTCATCAGAACTTGAGGAACTCCCCAGGTGGGCACGCTATATACATCCTTCCATTGATTCCTGAAAATTCTCAGTGGCAATAATGGACGTAAATGTCTGCATTGAAGAAACCGCTCTCTGTTTCATGACACTTTCTGTAACGGCCTGCTGGCTTTTTCCCCTCACGTCGCGCTGATAGAGTGGAGGGAGGTGGGATGGGGGCCGAGGCTTTGCTTGCGTACGTAGTTATATCACGAACCCTCGCATCAAGCTAAATCTGAAGAACGGCAAAGCACAAATAAACGCTGTTTAACTTTCATTACCTGGGCTGTCATAATTCCTTTGGGACTTTTCTAATGAAAAACTACTGTTTCTAGCAGTATCGATGTTATCTTTAAAAGATTTGTGCAATGGGAGTGCATGACTTGATGTAAGTTTTTGGACATACGCCATTGCTAAGAACTTTTTCTGTTGAAGAAAAACTAATAAATAAAATAAATAAATAAAAATAAAAATACTCAAAAAAAGATACAAAAAACACACAAAATTAAGCAAACAATTGCTGTTGTCAACAAGGATATGAACACCACAAAATATTCCGAAACAGGAATATGGTCGGCAAACAAAGAAAAAACAAAGAAAAATGTACTAAGAGAACGAAAAAATCCCCACAAATGATGACAACACAAAAATATTGAAACCCAAAATAATTCAGCACAACAGTTGAAGCGAGACAAAAAACATGACAAAACGAAAAAACAAACAAATACAATAGTTTTACCTAAACAGAAACAAGCGACGTTTCGGGAACTGCTATCTGCTCCCGTCCTCAGGCAGAGACGCACATGGTACGGAAACACAGGTGCGACTGAGAAGGGGCTGCCGCCGTTTCCTCATATGCTCGGCCGGGAGCGTGTGACAGCGATACCGGGAACTATTACGTTCCCATAACTCGCTATGTGGTCGCCAATATAAATAGTGCAACCCCGTCACTTTGATCGAATCATTGGAAACGTCGGCGGGGCGCGATGTGTGTGATTTTAAGATTAAAGGTGGCTCACGGTCCAGAAGAAGTAAAATAGCTGTCGCATGTTGCTTGGCTCTATTTTTAATAGTGTAGGTGTCAGGCGGGGGGAGGTCACCCTTTCCCCTCAGTTAGTTGGCTAACTGATGCATGAGAGTGTCGTGATGTCTGTATTTAGAGGCGTGTGGAGTGTGCACAAAAATGGCCTAATTAATTTCGTTGTGTGAGTGTAGTGTATAGCTCCAAGGCCGCACATACCCGGCTGACCAAGCAGGCATATCATCGTGTAAGTTTACCGATGTGTAGGAGAAATTACATAGATTAGTAAACACCTGGCCGCCTTAAGGACCGAACTATTGCGTTCCAGTATAGTTCGGTCAAAGTTAGGCTAAACCAGTATTGCTGTAGTTAGCCCCCAGGCTGTTGTCGTCTAAACCTGAAAAATAGAGAGTGAAATTAGTAAATGAATGTCATCCTAATCTATTATTGTTCGAGCAGAGAGATGCCCTCGTCCAGTGTTTTTTTTTTTTTTTTTTTTTTTTTTTTTTTTTTTTTTTTTTTTTTTTTTTTTTTTGCAATTCAAAAACCCATGCCTTCCGAAACGCGGCCGGCACTGGAGGTGAAGCCTGCCAGGCGGGTCTCGCCCTTCAGGCATACGGAGTCAGCCCTAACACACAGGCAGTGGACCGCTGCATGGGTCAAAACCTACACCTGCATGCTTCGGACCATTTCGAATTAGCAAGAAAATGAAAGTTACATTAATGAATTAATTAATAATGGCTGGGGAAAACAACTAGCAAGGACTAGTGGAGGAGGTGGGGGAAGGAAAGATTTGGTAATTAAAGGAATTTGGGCCTGCGGTCGAGTTGTCGCTGGTTTATAATTAGAGCCCCGCTGGGTCAAAGGTAGTGTTGACGCAATAAAATAGAGCCCCGCTGGGCCAAAAGTAGTGTTGACGCAATATTTACGAGTCCTGGGCATGTCAATCATTGGCTAGTCCAATGTTGATTATTTGCACCGCAGGACGTAGACAGGCACATCGGGGCCAGAGAGAAACGTCTGCTATGTTTGCTAAGTTGCCCTGCGTACATGGGATGTGTGGATTCTAGTATAACCTGGCTTAGGCAAGTCGCGGTTTTTTAACCTTCGACAAATCACCTTAGTTTTGTTACATATCTGTGCACTTGGGGCCTTTTGAGACCCCAACTTAAAATGTGGGTAAATGTATATAAGTTGCACATATCTTGTAATGTTACAAATTGCCATGTATTTATTATCTATTTTAATGTTACACTACCCAGTGTTCTAATTACACGTTACAACAACATTTTAGGGCACATGGGGTCTTTTAGGACCCCAATAATATTTGAGATTTTATATATGTAATACGCCATGTAGTGATTTACATATTTGTACTCATAATATTTTACGACATTTTAGATGTTTCACTTTGGAAGAATGTGGACAACCACAGAAAGTTTTAATGATTTTTACATTTTTAGTCATATTTCTCAATCATTTGAAATGTCCCTGTCAAAATAACATATTTATGTCATTATAACACACAATGTTGTTGTTCTTGAAAATGTATGCTCACATAATTATATAGTATGTCTAATTTGCAGACATACAAAACGATTTTTATATTCACAATATAATTTTCAATCACTCTCTGCAGCGCAGCTAGAACACTTGACAAAGTTTTCACTATGCGAGCTGCATACATTGTATCCACAGGAGTTGCACACAGATTTAATTTTTTTATCTTTGGTTCTTGGACACAAGTGACATCGTTTTCTCTTGTTACTTGTAGGAATATATTCACTTGATGTTTGCTTTTTGTAGCCAAGTGCAAGAAGGCCACTTTTCACACCCTTCTGAATGCATTTACCATTCTGCAGCCTTTTTTCTATGTATGGATGAACAAGCTGGCGTCCCAGTTGTAACAAAAAATGACGCCTTTTGTGTTTTACATTTCCAAAATCTTCAGGGTTATAAAATACCCAAACGATAAGTGATGCAATACCAGCAACATCCAGGAGATTATAAAATAACAAAAGTGGCCAGCGCCTTGTGTTACGTTTGCAACTATAAGTAGCCACCATTTTGTCCAGTGTATCTACACCTCCTTTCTTTGAATTGTAGTGCATTATTATCTCCGGCTTCTGTTCAGTTCCTTGTACAGTTGTGGAATGGTGCATTGACGAAATAAGTATAACTGAACTGGATTTTTTAGGCACATATGACACCATAGTTAGATTACCAGCAAAACCAAATACAGATGAATGGATTTCTCTACATTTATGAGGCAACATTTCCTTAGGAATTTCCACCTTATTTTTACGCAGTGTCCCCACGAATGTTGTGTTCTCTTTCAATAACTGTTGAACCAAAGGAATACTAGTAAAAAAATTGTCAGCAACAATGTTTCGTCCTTTGTTTTTCCATTTTCTGACTAGTTCATTGACAACCCTAGAGCCTTGGTTTTGGTCTCTCGTACCGTGTGTGGGCTTGCCCAGATATATTTGGCCATTTAGCGGAAAAGATGTATCAGAGTCACATAACCACCAAATTTTGACGCCATATTTTGCTGGTTTGCTCTTCATGTACTGACGGAAAGGACATTTTCCTCTAAACCCAACTAACTGTTCATCAACTGTCATGTCAAAACCAGGTACATATGACTCTGAAAGTTTCTGTACAAATGTATCCCATATTTCACGCAAAGCTGCAAGTTTATCTTCCTGTTGGCGTGCCACACGTGTTGCCTTATTATCAAAACGAATCATCTTTGTTATCTCTTTGAATCTTTTCAAGGGCATAGTAGCTCGGAATATTGGCCTGCCATGTTCCTCATTCCATAGCTCACTGAGCTCTTCTCTGTTAGCACGATACACACCAGCACACAACAATAGTCCAATGTAAGCCTCAATTTCCATTTCGTTTGTATCTTTCCATATTTTATGTTCAGTGTTCGCATCTGATATATTACAATCATTCATAACTCGTTCCGCTTCTCTATTAGTTTCCCTTACAATAGTACTGACCATTTCTGGTGTCACAAATGTCCCAAATGCTTCTTTTACTGAACCCGGGCGATTACACTTCACTCCAGGTTTATCACGAACTATATTGTGCTTCAACGTTTGCCTTTGTGTTGGTGGATCCCTAAACCATTTCATTCCATTTTTAGCTATGTAATACTGGCCAGACAAGTTACTTTCTATTTCCGAGTCATCATCTGATATTTGTAAAGCATCATCTTGATAATCTTCATCTTCAAGTGCATCACTTTCATTTTCAGTTGTTGGATTACTGTCACTTGAACTTGAAATATTTTCACTGTCACTTATCTCTTGCAACATCTTTAGTAATATACTTCTTCCTTCTTCACTGGAGTGGCGTTTGCCTTCAATTCTGAAATAAACAAAAACATTTACCCTTATTTTCAAGGTGAGCGGATGCCCACTGTAGATAGTTACTGTGAACAAAATACAGTATCTTAGTTTTTGCAAGGAAGGAATAAGTGGCATTGTATAATATACCAAAACAAGTTTCTTGTATTTATTACTAATACTCGAATGCAGGGATGGACATTTTTATTGGTCTGTTTATTGCTATTTTTATGCTGTACAATATAAGTGTAATATATATATATATATATATATATATATATATATATATATATATATATATATATAATATAAAATAATTTATTTATATTTTGAATTTTTCCTAGAAACAGCATTGGCGTTATAAAAGAACAACAAATTTATGGGCATGGAATTGGAAATATGGACATTGAGGAACTTCAACTATTTTCTGGAATGATAGTTGCAAAAACCACTATAATGCACACGACCGAGAGCAAACACACAACCTCCAGAGTTTGCATCAGATATTGTAAATAGTGAAGTGTTTGAACGTTATTATTGTAAAAAAATTACTGAACACAATGTAGCTAGAGAATACGATTTTTTATGAACTTCCCATGCCTGTGAAAATTAGTAGGCTATACAAAAAAGGTATGAAATGTTTCAAACCGTAGAACATCAAAAACGATCCACCGCCCGAGAAAAGCAAATGGCACTTGAAAAAAACATTGTAGAGTGTAAATGGACGCTTTCTCTATGAGTCAAAACAAGCTCACTTTGTTACATCTGCTTTGAACTTTTATAGGGCACGACGACAAAGATGCCCAAAGCGAACACATCCTATTGATAAAATGTATTGAAAGCACTAGTAAACTTTTGCTCGTAAAATAAAAAATATATAAGCAGCCTAGGCCATCATTTTGAATGATAAAATGCGCACTAAAATTGTACTGCTACTTACATAATTTCTTCATCCATATTTTATGTTTTTCTATATTCTTCTTTTACGATTCATGTTTCGTGGAATATATTGTTCCTAAAGAATATGCAATTTTATAATCACGTCTCCACAACTTGTAAAATATAACGCTAAATAATGATAGTTCAAAACTAGTAACACAATCACTCCACGCAACAAAACTCATGGGTACAAATACAACTGCCGAGCAGTTGCGATAGCTGATGCGCCAAGAGAATACCATTAGCGCTATCTGTTTACTCATTTAGGAACTGCCAGTAGAGTTATTTCTAGCTCCGTTGTCTCAAGCAATAATATAAAGATAAATTTTTTGAAAATTAATTTTATACATTAGATATAAGTTATCTTTGAGTGGGGGTACAAAAGACCCCAAGTGCACTGTGAAAGAGACTTAAAGTTAAAATATTTATTACACAGATATTTTGAAACCAAACATTTCCAGAATTTGAACAAAGCACCTAAAACACATTTTAAAGAAATGTCCTAAAATAACATAAGTCACAGGCTAAACATATGAATGCTACGAAGTGAAACATTTTCGTGGGGTCCAGAAAGACCCCACGTGATGTGTCGAAGGTTTTAAACTGTCGCTGTGCAGCTGGGTCGTAGTCCGGAAGTGAATTCATATAAGTATTGGCATGTTCAGGGAGCTGGCCATAAAAAGACCTGTTTTGCCGTTTTATATATTCCTCTACATATTCTACTTTGAGTAGCTGGTGTACTTCTAGTGTGCTGGTGTACCAGCCGCAATCTGCAATGGCTCTAAGAAATTTATTTTGAGTGACCTGTACTTTATCGATATGGCATTTTGCTGCATAGCCCCAGATTTCGCAAGCATATAATAATTGAGGGCGAACTATTTGTAAATACAGCTGTAATTTTTTCTTTCTAGGAAATTGGGGGGCCTTAAACATTGAGTATAGGCTGCGCAAAGTGCCTCGCGCAAACTGTGTCACCTTAGTGGTGTGAACTTTCCAGGTGAGCCTGGTATCTAGAGTTAAACCTAAATATCTAGCCGATTTAACAAATGGTATGGCTTGATTAAAAATTTTTAATTCGCGGTCGGGGGCGGTGTATTTTTTAGTTAAAATTAAAGTTGTGGACTTGGCTCCATTTATTTTAATGCGCCAGCGAGTGTACCATTGTTCGAGTGAGGTAAGCTGCCTCTGAACTTTGGTTAAAGCAAACTTCAAATTCGGGGATTGATATATTATTGCAGTGTCGTCTGCATATAATTGCACGTGGGCATGTTCCCGCGGGATGTCGGCTGTGTAAACATTATAGAAAAAGGGTGAGAGTGGGGACCCCTGCGGCACACCTGCTGTCAGCTCCCGAGTGGATGATTTCGCCCCCTCTATTGATACAAAAAATTTTCGACGCCATAAATAGTGGGCCACCAGATGAATATACGTGTCTGGAAAGTTAAATGTAATTAATTTTTGAATTAAGCCAGGTATCCAAACTTTGTCGAAAGCTTTTTCCGCGTCTAGCATCGTTGCGACAGTAAATTTCGCTCGTGAGTTAAAACCGTCAGTGGCCTCTTCAATGAGCTTAATTAGGGGGTGAGAGGTAGAGTGGCCCCTTCTAAAACCAAATTGGTTATCTGGAATGACTTCGTGTTCGTCCGAATGGTGTTGAAGTCGTTTGAGTAAAATTTTTTCGAAAATTTTACTCATGCTATTTAGGAGGCTAATAGGTCGCCTGTTTTGTGGTAGTGACGCATTTTTTCCCGGTTTCGGAATGGTGATAACTTTAGCTAGTTTCCATGACGCTGGGTAGGATTTAAGAATAAAAATAGCATTTATTATTTTAAGAAAGTATTGTATAGCCTGAAATGATAATTTCTTTAAAGTATCAAAATTTATTCCGTCAGGTCCGCCTGCTTTATTTTTTGGTCGCGAGTGAATAGCTTCTAAGAGCTCTTTAATTGTTACGAGTTCCGGCTCGGCTTGTGGAACGATTTGTAAATAGTTATTAACAGCTACTGTCGTGGTCCTAGTAAACTGAGGCTCGTTTATGTCCTCGTTTGGTGAAAATTGTTTTTCAAAAATGTCTGCTATAGCATTTGCTTTATCTATCGCGTCATATTTAATGCCCGCGTTTGTAACAATGGCCGGTGTGGAGATAAATTTATTTTTCCCTCGTAAATTGCGTGTGAGCCGCCACATTTGCCGAGGTTGAGTTGCGCACTCTGTTATTAAGTTTCCGTATTTTTCTATTTTTAAATCTTTAAGTTTTCGCGAGACTTGAGCTTTAAGGCGATTGTATTCAGTCCTAGCTTGCGGTGTTCTCGTTCGTTGATAAGTGTTGCGCGCCTGACGTTTTAAAACGATTAGCATGTCTACATCTGGGTAATTTATTCGCGTAAATTCTCTTTTATTCACGATTTTCGTGTGTTTTTTGCGCACGTCTGTAATTGTGTCGGTGAAAAGTTTTACGTGAGTTTCGAGCTCATCTGCTGTGTCTATCGCTGGAGTTTCTGTAAAAGTTAATTCCAGGTCTTCGCGAAATTTGTCCCAGTCGGGAATACCAAAAGTGCGGCTAAATATCGCTGCGCAAAATTGAGCATTAAAAGTTAATTGAATTAGTACCGGAAAATGGTCTGAGTCAAGCTCATCTAATTTTTCTGAAATAACCTGCGCACCTGGTATGTTTGTAAGAGCTATATCTAATATGTCAGGCATGCCGCCATTCGTTGGATAGCAAGTTGGCGAGCCTGGAGCAAAAATTTCGTAATTATTTGCTACCGAATGATCTAATAATTTTCTGCCTGCTGGGTTAGTATTTTTGCATCCCCAGTCTTCGTTTTTGCTGTTTAAATCGCCTGCGATGAAAAAGTGTTGCTGTGGATTAATTAATTTATTTAAATCCCTAGAAAGTAGTGGCTTATCTGGGGGTTTATATACTGCCGACATGCAGACATGCGCATTTTTATTACGAATATTTATGCTGGTGGCCTCTAGGTGCTCTAAGCCAGTTATTTCTATCGGATGGTGATGAATCCCGTGTTTAATTAATATGGCTGTGCCGCCCCCACGAGTGGCGCGGTCAGTGCGGTAAGTGGTGTAACCACAAATATTAAATCGATGATGCGGTGATAGGTGAGTCTCGGTAATGAATGCCACATCAATCCCATATATTACAAGGCACTGTTCCAACTCGTACGACCGAAGGCGGAGACCACATGCATTAAAGTTTAGGAGTTGTAGTGTTTTCCCCATGTTTACTGCCATTTACTGGAGCACTGTCGCGAGTGCTTCCAATAGAATGGTTTGGCGGTATTTAATGCTCTCGGTGGAGCGGATGCGTGCGTAATACGGTTCGAGTGCCTTCACTAAATTCCAATAATCGCACATGCGTAAGATCTCTGCGAGTTCCGCGAGGCTAGTGATATTATTTGTTGGCTGTGCTTCTGGCGCGGTTTCTGCTCTATGTTGACTTTTTTCGACGCGAGCCTGCACAATTTGCTCCGCCGTGCGCCGCGGTGCGCTTACGCCTGACGTAGCTGCCGCGTATGACGTGGAAGCTACTGCCTGTAATTGAGTTATGCCCGGTTGGCTGGCCTGCTCGCTGGGCCGTGCGTTTCGCGGACTGCGCTCTGTTGTTGTTGTTGTTCGGTGCACGTGTTCCCTGGTGGGCGCGGGGGGAGGGGGGAAACTTTCCCGCGTCGGTGCGGCCGGCTGTGCTCGCGAGGCTGTGCGCGCAGCTTTCTGTGCTGCCTGTTCCGCGGCGGCCTGTCTCCGAGACTCTACGATCTTTAAAAACGCGGGGCACTGTCGCCAGGCCGCGGTGTGGCCTGTTTCCCTGCAGTTCGAGCACACCTTTGGTGCCTCCTCTGGGACGGGACATTCGCTGCGGGGATGCAAACCCGCGCACCTAATGCATTTCGGAACCTCCGCGCAGTTCTTTGTGGTGTGTCCGAAGGAACTACACCTCTTACAAAGCGGGACGTCCTCCGCGCGAGTCGTGTACCGCTCGATCTTTATTCCACTTGTGTAGTACAAGTGTTTTACGGCGTAGATGTCGTGCGCGCTTGGTGCCACGCACACCACGAATGACGGAGTTGGTTCAAAAATTTCCTGCCCTGAGTTGCGGTCTGTGAGCCGCCGACTAAGCTGTTTGATGAAGTTTACCTTGAAACCTAGCGCGGTGAGCTCCTCGGAGATCGCGTCTACTGGCGTGTATTTACTAAGGTTTTTAATTACAACCTTCTCGCCTCGCTCGCTGGGCTGGGAGAAGGTGTGGTAGGGCACATTGTTGGCCTTGAACCACGCGGTCGCCTTGTCTTGATCGGATTTACCGTCGAACGTGATGCGAATTTCTTGTCGTTTCGTTAGCGTCATCCGGTTTTTGACGCCGAGTCGCGCGAATGCAGGGCCCAAGCTGCCGATTACCTGGCTGTTGCGTACGACGAAGGGGACGCGTTTGTAGCGCGGAGCCTCGTCAGTTGGTGTCCGTTGTTGCGGTGTCGGTACCGCTTGTGACGCATCGCTATTACGCCTGCGTTGTCTACGCTCAACAGTGGTGAAGCCACTGTTGTCGTCCTCGGTTGTGGTGGGCTGGAGCCCTGACGGTTTTTTTAGACTGAACAGAGTGTTCAGTCTCTGAGTCGCTGCCCTCATGCGTGCGCTTCGTCGCGGTGCCGACCTCCATCTCCTCGTCGCTACTACTCATCGCAAGTAGGTGCCCCGCCTTGAAAAAAGAAGGGCACACAACAGGCGTATCGTCCGACCTAACTAGCGTGGTATTCCTATCTGTTCGCCGCGTCCTAACTACCTATCGAACCTAGCACCTTACGCACTGGCCACTGACCTGAGCTTCCTTTTTAGGAACGCCAGGCTAGGCAAAGAGAGAGGCTGACCCTTCTCCGACCAGCACGCGGTGAGAAGGGGCTGGAAAATGAGGGTATTTATCAGAGAAAGGGCTACATCTTGCTCAGCCAATGACAGACGAGCTGTCTCCCCATTGGCTGTGCACCATGTAGTTAAAGCGGATTGGTTATGGTGGGTTGAGTATTGGCTATTGGATTCTTTACCGCGTGCTGGTCGGAGAAGGGTCAGCCTCTCTCTTTGCCTAGCCTGGCGTTCCTAAAAAGGAAGCTCAGGTCAGTGGCCAGTGCGTAAGGTGCTAGGTTCGATAGGTAGTTAGGACGCGGCGAACAGATAGGAATACCACGCTAGTTAGGTCGGACGATACGCCTGTTGTGTGCCCTGCTTTTTTCAAGGCGGGGCACCTACTTGCGATGAGTAGTAGCGACGAGGAGATGGAGGTCGGCACCGCGACGAAGCGCACGCATGAGGGCAGCGACTCAGAGACTGAACACTCTGTTCAGTCTAAAAAACCGTCAGGGCTCCAGCCCACCACAACCGAGGACGACAACAGTGGCTTCACCACTGTTGAGCGTAGACAACGCAGGCGTAATAGCGATGCGTCACAAGCGGTACCGACACCGCAACAACGGACACCAACTGACGAGGCTCCGCGCTACAAACGCGTCCCCTTCGTCGTACGCAACAGCCAGGCAATCGGCAGCTTGGGCCCTGCATTCGCGCGACTCGGCGTCAAAAACCGGATGACGCTAACGAAACGACAAGAAATTCGCATCACGTTCGACGGTAAATCCGATCAAGACAAGGCGACCGCGTGGTTCAAGGCCAACAATGTGCCCTACCACACCTTCTCCCAGCCCAGCGAGCGAGGCGAGAAGGTTGTAATTAAAAACCTTAGTAAATACACGCCAGTAGACGCGATCTCCGAGGAGCTCACCGCGCTAGGTTTCAAGGTAAACTTCATCAAACAGCTTAGTCGGCGGCTCACAGACCGCAACTCAGGGCAGGAAATTTTTGAACCAACTCCGTCATTCGTGGTGTGCGTGGCACCAAGCGCGCACGACATCTACGCCGTAAAACACTTGTACTATACAAGTGGAATAAAGATCGAGCGGTACACGACTCGCGCGGAGGACGTCCCGCTTTGTAAGAGGTGTAGTTCCTTCGGACACACCACAAAGAACTGCGCGGAGGTTCCGAAATGCATTAGGTGCGCGGGTTTGCATCCCCGCAGCGAATGTCCCGTCCCAGAGGAGGCACCAAAGGTGTGCTCGAACTGCAGGGAAACAGGCCACACCGCGGCCTGGCGACAGTGCCCCGCGTTTTTAAAGATCGTAGAGTCTCGGAGACAGGCCGCCGCGGAACAGGCAGCACAGAAAGCTGCGCGCACAGCCTCGCGAGCACAGCCGGCCGCACCGACGCGGGAAAGTTTCCCCCCTCCCCCCACGCCCATCAGGGAACACGTGCACCGAACAACAACAACAACAGAGCGCAGTCCGCGAAACGCACGGCCCAGCGAGCAGGCCAGCCAACCGGGCATAACTCAATCACAGGCAGTAGCTTCCACGTCATACGCGGCAGCTACGTCAGGCGTAAGCGCACCGCGGCGCACGGCGGAGCAAATTGTGCAGGCTCGCGTCGAAAAAAGTCAACATAGAGCAGAAACCGCGCCAGAAGCACAGCCAACAAATAATATCACTAGCCTCGCGGAACTCGCAGAGATCTTACGCATGTGCGATTATTGGAATTTAGTGAAGGCACTCGAACCGTATTACGCACGCATCCGCTCCACCGAGAGCATTAAATACCGCCAAACCATTCTATTGGAAGCACTTGCGACAGTGCTCCAGTAAATGGCAGTAAACATGGGGAAAACACTACAACTCCTAAACTTTAATGCATGTGGTCTCCGCCTTCGGTCGTACGAGTTGGAACAGTGCCTTGTAATATATGGGATTGATGTGGCATTCATTACCGAGACTCACCTATCACCGCATCATCGATTTAATATTTGTGGTTACACCACTTACCGCACTGACCGCGCCACTCGTGGGGGCGGCACAGCCATATTAATTAAACACGGGATTCATCACCATCCGATAGAAATAACTGGCTTAGAGCACCTAGAGGCCACCAGCATAAATATTCGTAATAAAAATGCGCATGTTTGCATGTCGGCAGTATATAAACCCCCAGATAAGCCACTACTTTCTAGGGATTTAAATAAATTAATTAATCCACAGCAACACTTTTTCATCGCAGGCGATTTAAACAGCAAAAACGAAGACTGGGGATGCAAAAATACTAACCCAGCAGGCAGAAAATTATTAGATCATTCGGTAGCAAATAATTACGAAATTTTTGCTCCAGGCTCGCCAACTTGCTATCCAACGAATGGTGGCATGCCTGACATATTAGATATAGCTCTTACAAACATACCAGGTGCGCAGGTTATTTCAGAAAAATTAGATGAGCTTGACTCAGACCATTTTCCGGTACTAATTCAATTAACTTTTAATGCTCAATTTTGCGCAGCGATATTTAGCCGCACTTTTGGTATTCCCGACTGGGACAAATTTCGCGAAGACCTGGAATTAACTTTTACAGAAACTCCAGCGATAGACACAGCAGATGAGCTCGAAACTCACGTAAAACTTTTCACCGACACAATTACAGACGTGCGCAAAAAACACGACAATCGTGAATAAAAGAGAATTTACGCGAATAAATTACCCAGATGTAGACATGCTAATCGTTTTAAAACGGCAGGCGCGCAACACTTATCAACGAACGAGAACACCGCAAGCTAGGACTGAATACAATCGCCTTAAAGCTCAAGTCTCGCGAAAACTTAAAGATTTAAAAATAGAAAAATACGGAAACTTAATAACAGAGTGCGCAACTCAACCTCGGCAAATGTGGCGGCTCACACGCAATTTACGAGGGAAAAATAAATTTATCTCCACACCGGCCATTGTTACAAACGCGGGCATTAAATATGACGCGATAGATAAAGCAAATGCTATAGCAGACATTTTTGAAAAACAATTTTCACCAAACGAGGACATAAACGAGCCTCAGTTTACTAGGACCACGACAGTAGCTGTTAATAACTATTTACAAATCGTTCCACAAGCCGAGCCGGAACTCGTAACAATTAAAGAGCTCTTAGAAGCTATTCACTCGCGACCAAAAAATAAAGCAGGCGGACCTGACGGAATAAATTTTGATACTTTAAAGAAATTATCATTTCAGGCTTTACAATACTTTCTTAAAATAATAAATGCTATTTTTATTCTTAAATCCTACCCAGCGTCATGGAAACTAGCTAAAGTTATCACCATTCCGAAACCGGGAAAAAATGCGTCACTACCACAAAACAGGCGACCTATTAGCCTCCTAAATAGCATGAGTAAAATTTTCGAAAAAATTTTACTCAAACGACTTCAACACCATTCGGACGAACACGAAGTCATTCCAGATAACCAATTTGGTTTTAGAAGGGGCCACTCTACCTCTCACCCCCTAATTAAGCTCATTGAAGAGGCCACTGACGGTTTTAACTCACGAGCGAAATTTACTGTCGCAACGATGCTAGACGCGGAAAAAGCTTTCGACAAAGTTTGGATACCTGGCTTAATTCAAAAATTAATTACATTTAACTTTCCAGACACGTATATTCATCTGGTGGCCCACTATTTATGGCGTCGAAAATTTTTTGTATCAATAGAGGGGGCGAAATCATCCACTCGGGAGCTGACAGCAGGTGTGCCGCAGGGGTCCCCACTCTCACCCTTTTTCTATAATGTTTACACAGCCGACATCCCGCGGGAACATGCCCACGTGCAATTATATGCAGACGACACTGCAATAATATATCAATCCCCGAATTTGAAGTTTGCTTTAACCAAAGTTCAGAGGCAGCTTACCTCACTCGAACAATGGTACACTCGCTGGCGCATTAAAATAAATGGAGCCAAGTCCACAACTTTAATTTTAACTAAAAAATACACCGCCCCCGACCGCGAATTAAAAATTTTTAATCAAGCCATACCATTTGTTAAATCGGCTAGATATTTAGGTTTAACTCTAGATACCAGGCTCACCTGGAAAGTTCACACCACTAAGGTGACACAGTTTGCGCGAGGCACTTTGCGCAGCCTATACTCAATGTTTAAGGCCCCCCAATTTCCTAGAAAGAAAAAATTACAGCTGTATTTACAAATAGTTCGCCCTCAATTATTATATGCTTGCGAAATCTGGGGCTATGCAGCAAAATGCCATATCGATAAAGTACAGGTCACTCAAAATAAATTTCTTAGAGCCATTGCAGATTGCGGCTGGTACACCAGCACACTAGAAGTACACCAGCTACTCAAAGTAGAATATGTAGAGGAATATATAAAACGGCAAAACAGGTCTTTTTATGGCCAGCTCCCTGAACATGCCAATACTTATATGAATTCACTTCCGGACTACGACCCAGCTGCACAGCGACAGTTTAAAAAACCGCGACTTGCCTAAGCCAGGTTATACTAGAATCCACACATCCCATGTACGCAGGGCAACTTAGCAAACGTAGCAGACGTTTCTCTCTGGCCCCGATGTGCCTGTCTACGTCCTGCGGTGCAAATAATCAACATTGGACTAGCCAATGATTGACATGCCCAGGACTCGTAAATATTGCGTCAACACTACTTTTGGCCCAGCGGGGCTCTATTTTATTGCGTCAACACTACCTTTGACCCAGCGGGGCTCTAATTATAAACCAGCGACAACTCGACCGCAGGCCCTAATTCCTTTAATTACCAAATCTTTCCTTCCCCCACCTCCTCCACTAGTCCTTGCTAGTTGTTTTCCCCAGCCATTATTAATTAATTCATTAATGTAACTTTCATTTTCTTGCTAATTCGAAATGGTCCGAAGCATGCAGGTGTAGGTTTTGACCCATGCAGCGGTCCACTGCCTGTGTGTTAGGGCTGACTCCGTATGCCTGAAGGGCGAGACCCGCCTGGCAGGCTTCACCTTCAGTGCCGGCCGCGTTTCGGAAGGCATGGGTTTTTGAATTGCGACAAAAAAAAAAAAAAAAAAAAAAAAAAAAAAAAAAAAAAAAAAAAAAAAAAAAAAAAAAAAAAACTGGACGAGGGCATCTCTCTGCTCGAACAATAATAGAATAGGATGACATTCATTTACTAATTTCACTCTCTATTTTTCAGGTTTAGACGACAACAGCCTGGGGGCTAACTACAGCAATACTGGTTTAGCCTAACTTTGACCGAACTATACTGGAACGCAATAGTTCGGTCCTTAAGGCGGCCAGGTGTTTACTAATCTATGTAATTTCTCCTACACATCGGTAAACTTACACGATGATATGCCTGCTTGGTCAGCCGGGTATGTGCGGCCTTGGAGCTATACACTACACTCACACAACGAAATTAATTAGGCCATTTTTGCGCACACTCCACACGCCTCTAAATACAGACATCACGACACTCTCATGCATCAGTTAGCCAACTAACTGAGGGGAAAGGGTGACCTCCCCCCGCCTGACACCTACACTATTAAAAATAGAGCCAAGCAACATGCGACAGCTATTTTACTTCTTCTGGACCGTGAGCCACCTTTAATCTTAAAATCACACACATCGCGCCCCGCCGACGTTTCCAATGATTCGATCAAAGTGACGGGGTTGCACTATTTATATTGGCGACCACATAGCGAGTTATGGGAACGTAATAGTTCCCGGTATCGCTGTCACACGCTCCCGGCCGAGCATATGAGGAAACGGCGGATTGGCTATTGTTTTGTGCTGCAGGGATGTTTCTCTCTTTATCAAAGGGATCCACATATTTTTTAATTCAATGCTCTGCTGGCTGAAAATATTTTTATTGCTAATAATGAAGGCTGATTCTTTGATTTTCCTTTTTATTTTATCGGATTCCTGTATGAGTGGTGTGGAGTCTTCCCAGAGAATTTTGTGGCTATTTTCCCATGTATGTTCAGCAAGTCTGGATTTTTGGGTTTCACCCTTCTTGCAGTTGTTTTTGTGTTCTTTGATTCGGGTGGATAGAGCTCTGCCAGTTTCACCTATGTACATGTGGCCACATTCACAGGGGATTTGATACACACAGTTGTGAGTTTGTAATTTTTTTGTGGCTGGTTTCACCTTGGTAACAATACTTTTAATAGTAGATTTAGAACGGAATGCTGTTTGAAGTCCATATTTATTTCCTAGGCGTCTTATTTTTTCTGAAAGCCCTTGAACATATGGAATAACTAGGGTTCCTGCAGGTTTCTCAGTTTCTGTGGATTTGAGTGTTTTGTTGGATTTCAAATGCTGTTTGATGGTGTTGACAGGGTAACCATTGGCTATGAGTTCTTTTTTTATATGATTGTGTTCAACCGCAATAGATTTCTCATCAGAACAAATAATCTCAGCTCGGTTGGTTAGTGTGTGAATTATGCCAGTTTTTGTTGTTTTGGGATGGTTGGATGCAAAATTAAGGTATTGGCCTGTGTGCGTAGGTTTCCTGTATACTTTTGTTTCCAGGCTGTTGTTTTTTCTGCTGACTAGTACATCCAGGAAAGGAATGCTACCTTTGGTTTCTTTTTCATATGTGAATTTTATTGATGGCCTCAGAGAGTTGAGGTGGTTCACAAATTCCTCCAAAGTTTCAGGTCCATGTTGCCAGACAGTGAAGGTATCATCCACATAACGGAGCCAGATTTTTGGAGGGCTATTACTTTTGCTAAGTGCTTCTTGCTCAAAGTTTTCCATAAATATATTGGCCATAAATGGTGAAAGAGAAGAGCCCATTGCCATGCCATCGGTCTGTTTGTAGAAAATATCCTTGAACTGGAAATATGTTGTGGTGACACAGAGGGTAATCATTTCCATGATGGATGGGATTGGTATTATAGTTCTGTCCTTTAGGGTTGGATCAGCTTCCAATTTCGCCTTGACAATGCTGAGTGTTTCGGCTACTGGCACATTAGTGAAGAGGCTTTGGACATCAAAACTCACCAGGGTATCATTGTCTTCTATTTTCAGTGTTTTGACTATAGAAATAAAATTATTAGAATCTTTGACAAATGTATCTGTCTGTCCTGCTAGTGGCTCAACAATTTTCAGGAGATATTTTGATAGTTTCTGGCATGGGGAATTACAACAACTGATGATCGGGCGCAGAGGCATGTCGGGTTTATGAATCTTTGGAAGACCGTAAATGTGGGGTGCTTTACTGCTGTGTGGTGTCAGTTCTGATCTAGTTTTTTCTGGGATGTGATTCTGATGTTTTTTTAGAGTTTGGTACACTTTTCTTTCAATGCTGGCTGTGGGGTCTTTTACCAGTTTTGTATATTGATCTGTGGTGATCAAATCAGTAATTTTTTGCTCATAGTCTGGTTTGTCAAGTATGACTGTAGCACGACCCTTATCGGCTGGGAGGATTACAATGGTATGGTCGGATTTCAGAGTTTTGATGGCCTTTAGTTCATCAGGCGGCAGATTCGGTTTAGGTGGACCAGCTGAAGTGATTGCTGTACGCACATTCCAACGAAATTCATCTTGTTTGGCGGCAGGAAGTTTGTATATTGCACTCTCAACAGATGAAACTATGTCAAGTGCAGGAATGTGTCGTGGAGCAATGCTGAAATTGAGGCCTTTTTGTAAAACATTTTCCTCGCTATTGGACAGCTTTCTTGACGATGAAGCGAGTCTAGCAGTATCGCCTGGTGAGCTCAATGGCAGTGATAGCATATTTAAAACAAAATGTCCTGCGTCCACCATGACTGTGATTCGTAAAACTGTGACCTTGGGGAGAAAATGTAATTTTTGTGAAATGAATGATCGAAAAAAATACATCTCAAGATTGTTCCTATGTTAATGTACCCAATGCAGGGACAACTTCACATTACAAGTTACCAATACTACCTGTTCGTGTTTTATACTCCTAAAGGAATGCTTGTGTGCATGTATAGGTGATGGATTTGATGATAAGTAACAAAAAAAAAAAAAGCACAGAAGATAGAAGAAATGTCACCTGCATCTCATGGCAAGCCGCATGAACAGATGATCATCTTATATATTTTATTTTGCATTTCTATATACCATACACACGTATATGAGTCTAAAAAGGGATAGCACCAAACAAATTATATGAAATACATATTTTCAAATCCTAAAGCTGGATTTAAAATGCCCAAAAAATGATGAAATATTTTCGACAGCCAATAAAATCCAGCATCATAATGACTACAACACATGTCTGATTGGTCGAAAAATTATACTCTTTTGTATTTCTACTTTTGTCAATATCAGACTGACTGGTGCGATATATAGAAAAAAACAAACACAGCATTACAAAATAAAATTCCAGATGGATATCAGGGGTGTATTTACTTTTTGACTTAAAACATAATGAATTCATAAACTGTGAATTCGTAATTGTATTGATAAGTGAATAACACAAAACGGAATCAATTCACTAAGAGATATTAATAAGCAAAAGCAAGCTATGACCAAAATATGACAACCTAATAGGTACCCATTGTTCAAACACAATATTTTTGGTTTGCTTTGTCGTCAAGACACTCATGGTCACGACATGGGGTGGGCAAAATCCCCAGGGCCCAGGCACCAGAGGGGCCCTGTTACATTTCAAGGTTAAATTGTCCCTGATAGCAGGATGCAAATTACAAGTCTGGAAACCTTAAGTTATGCGATAAGCTTATATCATGTTTATAGTCATGAGTTCGGTAACTTTGTACATGCAGATCTGCCAGTAAGAAAGTTATAAACAGACTACAAGAAGAGAGAAAAAAAATTTATTCTGTTTCATTTTAACTGAGGAGGCATGGTTATCGCTTGGTGGCAGAATGTTAAAAACCTGATAAGGTAATGATAAATCTGCCGGCCACGATTGGTTATGTTGTATGAGGGAGATATTATATTAAAGATAATGAGCAGGACAGCTTCTGTTGCAGCAAGTAACTATGGATTATTTAAGCTCCTTTATTTGTCTACGTCTGAAAAATGGTAGACTTACTCATGGTTGCTACAGGACTAGAAAACCGGGAAAACCGGGAAATGTCAGGGAAATTAAAATGGTCAGGGAATTCCGGGAAATGTCAGGGAAAATTCTACGAATTCTGGAAATTTTAAAGTTGCTTATAATTCAAACAAACAAAGCTTTGTTTTGATGCGCTGGTACCGCTACCCAAGGAGCATACAAGGATAAAGAGCGGTAACGCCGGTAACTCAATGTTATTTTATTGTCATTGCTCAACATCGAGAACGTGCTGCCACCTCTGAACCCTCATCCAAAGTTTTTGGAACATTCGCCATCGTGGGCGCATTCTAGCAGATGTTTTTGTAACTATATCGAGCAACCGCGCACTTGGCGGGCTTTTCAAATACTTGAATTTTGGAAGGAAATTTTAAAATTAAAAAAATATTAATATTAACTTGTCAAAAATTTCTAATAAATTTATAAGTTAAATCTTAAAAACTATACTTGCTATACCTAAAACGTACCTCTTACACAAAGTCATAAATCCAATAATGAATTTCTAAAATGTCTTACACCTAAATTTGTGTTTGATTTGTTAGAAAAATAAGCCTTCAGATCAATTATCTCTACCCCTTCCCATTTTACAGTACAGTTAATATAAAGTGTGCCGGCAGTTTAATTAACATAAAAAAATAATAAAAATTTTCAGGTTTTATTCTCTACAAAATTAGTTTATTGCAATATGCAAAACTATTCCCTTAGCTGTGAAGTATTTGCCACTATTCATTATAATTTTATTGTATGGCAGTGCATGACAATTATTTTCCTGTATTTTAAAATCTACGATAACAACACTTAGGACATAGGAAAACAGACTGTCAAAAAGTTGGTAAGTCCAATGGGTTACAATATTGGTCAGAAATAAATATATACTAATACATTCAATGTATTTCCATGATTTTCACCATTAATTCCGCAGCAAAAATTTGTGCAAATTATGGAGAAGTAGGTAACATTGAACATCAAATAGTATGTTGCATCATGCTCAATTGAATACAATGTAATGCTAATGCAATGTTCCCACTTGTAATATTTTCCTGGTAACGAAGTTGGTTTCTTTTAGTCCCTAATCCCATTTTTAAAGCTACAACTACCCTGTTATATAGTTTTCTTTTGTATTAAGTTGACATTTCTTTAGTCCCTTTATAATGTTAAATGCTTTAACCAATTCACACCTCTATTATCTTGACACATTTCTTTCATTATTCTTGGAAAATTCATGCATGTACTATGTATGTTACAATATACTTATTTTATTGTTATTTATAACACTACATAACATTAAGATAGTAGTGTGAGTAGCCGAGTACTCACACGTAAGCACTCGCAGACAGACAACACCAACTCATAGATTGTGAACAGACATTTCGTGCAAAACATGTGGTTACCTGTGAGTACACACACTACAATCTTAATGTTTTATTGTAATTAGTAGTCCATCTGCCTTTATCTCTCTTTGTCGTCTTTTGCATCGTCAGCCACAATTATGCACAACGTTGTCACCATAGCAATTCATGTTAGATGTCTAAAATTGGAACTTTTGTTTTAAAAAGTGACTACAGAGGACTGCAGACACCCCATAGTTCCAGGTCACTAAGAGGGGAAGCTGCTGTCTACTACTCGGCATTGTTTGTTGTGGTGGAGCTTGCATCTGGTGTCATGTTTTTGGCCACAACTGGTGTAGAGGGTTTGTCGGCGGTCGGTCGGCATCTTGGTACATTGGCAGAAGCAGATTCAGGAAAAGCTCCCAACCACTTCTCTTGCAGACGAGACACAAGACTTAACAGTTTTTGGCCCTATAACATATGTGGAACTGTTGTTTTCTACAGTTCTTTCCCCATAGTGCTGGAGAGTTGTAAAAAGAAGTTTCAATTATTTAATTAATATATCACCATAAACTTACACTTCAAAGTACGTGTAAAAGAAATAAGTATGTATATATAGAAATTAAAATATCAGCAGTGTGAATATTAACTATTTTTGCATGTATAGAAATAAATATGAGATGTATAAACCTGTTGATCTTTTCCACACCGTTACCACTACAAATTTCCTATATCCACCTGCAACAGTTTAATATAAAATAGTCTTCCAAAAAAACTTTTGAATGTATTTACTCAGTATTTGAATTGATAACACAGCTGCCACACAAACTGCATATGTTTCTGCCAGTGGTTTTCATGAGGAAAGCTAGCAAATGAAAAACAAATAAATGCAATGCCTAATCCCAGACTTTGAAGGTTTGAAATTGGTCTAGAAAGGTAATGATAATTATTACAAAAATGTAGTATAGATACATATTATGTAAGTAATTGAAAAGCATTGCAAATATCCTGCAGGCAAGAAATGTGATATTAACGAAAGGAGCATCAGGGTTGCTACACATATTTTTTGCATGAAATTTCCTGACTTTTCCTGGTTTTCTAGGACATTACATATGATTGTTGCTGAAATTGGTAACTTATTTTAAAAAGTTGTTAAACTGCAATTTTTATCCCGCACATTTTCAGCACGATCACATAATTAGTAAAAGACATGACCTTTCAGAAAGTTTGTCTCTTAGTATTACTTAGCTTAAGTTTACTTTGAGATGAATGATATAACTTTGAGCAATAATACTTCAAATAGAACAAATTAACCGCCAAAATAAACCAAAACATGAATTGTTTATACTAATATGTGTAGCACCACAATTGAACTAACACACAACTATAACATCAAATTTTAAAAGTACTTTTAATCATAATTGATTATTTGTTAAATATGAAACAATGTGCGAATAATATTGCAGTACAAACCTAAACGTCTAAATAAAACATCTTAGTCTCATACATGTTACTTTCTTTTGTAAATATGTACGATGAGGTCTAGTATGGTTTGTTAAATGCTGTCTTGTCCATCAGGTTTGTGTCGTGAAAATTAAAAATTACAGAAGAAATAAATGTTTTCTTAAACAACATTAAAAAATTTACATTTTAACAGTGTGCAGGAAAGTATGTTGGTTCATATTATACATTGTAAATTCCAGAAATCTTTGTGATTTCCCTGACTTTTCAAGGGTACATGGAATTCCCTGACCATTGCAACCCTGAGTATGAGCACTTCTATGCTGGTACATACATGTAAAATCAAAGTTGTGATAATGCTTCTGCACAAAATGTGTTAATGCAAATTGTGTTTGCTTCTATTGACAGGCACCAACCTGTGCCTGAGACCGTACCTACTTGTGCTCAACTCATTAAAGCATAAACATTTTAACTGTTTATTTGTAAGAGGTGTAATAGAAATTCTAGTTTTAAAACATCTTACAAGGTCTGCAAAGCAGCAAGTATTATTAACTCAAATATTCCAGAACAGATGAGGCAGAGATAAAGTCAAAAAACTTTACCATTTAGTGAAACCTCATTACAAAATCAATACATGAAGTAACTATATCACTGAATGTCTTATTTCGGAACGGACACAATAATTTGTTTGTAAAGTTAAATAATTTGTAACAAAGGCACTATAAAATGAAATAGTATGCATTTGACTTTGCAGAAAATACATACTACATACAAAGTTAAAAAATTTAGATGCATACTTCTCAAAGGTATTGCTGTGCTAAATTAAGAAAATATAAACCTTATAACAGTTCGTTATATACAAAAATAAAAAGATGTTAATCGTCAATTGTAGTTTTTGTTTTATTTTTCAACGTAGAATGCTACACTGATAAATTCAATCACTTTCAAAATCTTTCTCACTCATTCCACTCGTACATCCGCCTGTCGAGAAAATTGCAGATAGCCATTTCAACCATATGCAACAGAAACACACAATTATGTTTCCAAATTATTTCAACAAATTACTTTCATTGATTTTCATCTAGTCAAAAATTATTAATACTAAAACAGCTTAGATTATTTGAAGAAATGAAACTGTTATAGGCCTACAATTTTTAAGTTTAGTTCAAATTAATAATTTTGTATGTGAGTGCAATATCTAGTTAATTCAGTTTGAATCACATACACATCTATAGTAACTATGTATGTACTTCATGGGTTGTGCCTTACACCAATATTTAAATTTACAAGTACAGTGTGTGGTAAAATTTCTGTATCACGTATCCAAGTTGATTTCCTGATTCTGATGGCATGATCCTGTACAAATGAGCCTGTGGTACATGATGCTTGCTGTTTTTATTTAGTACATCAACGGATTCTAAAAATTACAAAAAATCAGAGTACAAATGAAACATATCAGATTTTAAGAATTTTTTTTTGTATTGAACATCCAATCATAAATCATTTTGACATCACAAGTTTTTTTTTAAAGTCTATGTTATTTCAATGTGCTAAATTAAAACAGCAAGCATCATGTACCACAGGATTAATTGTACAGGATCATTCCATCAGGAATATGGGTTAACTTGGATATGTGATATGGAACTTTTACCCACTGTGTAAGGAAGAATAAAATTGGCTCATGTCATAGCATAACAATTGGAATTGAAATGTATTGAGTTATATTGAACTATCTCATAGTATGTTTAAACTTTAAATTGATTATAAGATGTTAATATGCTATACATGTGCCATACACTGCATAGTAATTTAATTTTTTGTAGTGTAGGGCTACTGTGTATGTATTTCAATGCTTTATTCATGTTGTTGGCCTACTGATTTTTTTATAACTGCAGGGCACATGTACTACATACTGTTGACTTAACATGCTCTCTGTATTATTACATTATATTGTTAACTTGACATGTAGTATATTCACTAGGCTGAAGTTGGATTTATCCAGCTTTATTTTCCTTCCCCTCATTTCCCCCACCCGGAGATGTGGGCGGAGCCAAGCGGTACAGTACTGAAGATACAAAATACAACACGTTCTTGTGTACAGCACTACACATACAAAATGCAACACGGAAATAAAAGAAATTGTGCAATGGTACAGGACTACACATACAAAATGCAACACTTTTTTGTACAGCACAACACATAAAATGTGCAACAAGTGCTTGACTACCCATACAAAATGCAACAAACTGTACGACACTACACATACGAAATGCAACACGAAAGGAAATGCAAGTACATTACAGAACATATAAAGTGCAACACTGCAATTGAGTTAGCTCTATTCTAGTTGTAAATAATTACAGCACTACCCAAACAAAATGCAACATAAAAGGAAATACATGAATGTACAGCATAAACATCCCTGTACAGTACATGTCAAACTATTATAGAGATACAATGGAGTACAGCACTAACCATACTAAATGCAACACAGGAAAAAAGCACAGCTCTACACACATGAAATAACATTCTAGTACAGCACTACACATATAAAGTACAACAATGGGCTGAAGTTAGCTATGTTCAAGAATTAGCAGAGTACAGCAATACCCAAAAAAATGCAACATGAAAGGAAAACATGAATGTACAGCATAAACATCCCTGTACAGTACATGTAAAACTATTATAGAAATACGATGAAGTACAGCACTAACCATAGGTACTAAGTCCAACACAGTAAAAAACACAGCACTACACACATGAAATAAAATTCTAGTAGAGTACAGCACTACCCATAAAAAATGTGTATTACCTGCCGTACAGCTCTGCTACATAAAAAAAATTATAAATATGTTGTTTGCAGCGAACAGCACTTGCCAAAGGCATCTGAATAAAAAAAATAACACTATTATGCAATACTACAAAATACAAATATTTTTTTAAGCATTAACTAAACGCTGTACCGATAGAGCTGATATGTATTTCTGTTGTGCGTATTGTGTGCTTTACCAAGAAATTACAAAATGCGTTGTACATGCCGTACAGCTCTCTCAAAATCGTCTAAACCAAAATGATAACACAACTTTGAGCCGGGAAACATTGTTTCATATTTTTCCCGTCATAAATAAAGGTGGCAACAATAGATCTGTTAGGCTCTTCTGTTGTGCGCATGGTCTGCTACCTGATAAAAATTATAATTTTGTGGTTCTCAGCGTACAGCACTTACCAAAGGCATCTGATTCAAAAATATAACACCATTATGCAGAACTACAAAATTAAAATATTTTTTTTAACTTTAACTAAACGCTGTACAGATAGAGCTGATATGTCTTTCTGTTGTGCGTATTGTGTGCTTCACCAAGAAATTACAAAATGTGTTGTACATGCCGTACAGCTCTCTCAAAATCGTCTAAACCAAAATGATTACACAACTTTGAGCCGGGAAACATTGTTTAATTTTTTTCCCGTTATAAATCAAGGTGGCAACAATAGATCTATTAGGCTCTTCTGTTGTGCGCATGGTCTGCTACAAAAAAAAAGTTATAATTTTGTGGTTCTCAGCGTACAGCACTTAGTAAAGGCTTCTGATTCAAAATATAAAGCCATTATGCAGTACTACAAAATTCAAATATTTTTTTAACTTTAACTAAACGCTGTACAGATAGAGCTGATATGTCTTTCTGTTGTGTGTATTGTGTGCTTTACCAAGAAATTACAAAATGCGTTGTACATGCCGTACAGCTCTCTCAAAATCGTCTAAACCAAAATGATAACACAACTTTGAGCCGGGAAACATTGTTTCATATTTTTCCCGTTATAAATCAAGGTGGCAACAATAGATCTATTAGGCTCTTCTGTTGTGCGCATGGTATGCTACATCAAAAAAATTATAAATATGTTGTTTGCAGCGAACAGCACTTACCAAAGGCATCTGATTCATAAATATAACACCATTATGCAGTCTCAGAAAAACCGAAAAGATGACGGACCCGTGTGATTCATACGTATATACTGCTTTCGTTGCTATCGTGGAAGTTACACCGCGCATTTAAAAAAATATATATATAGTTTAAAAATACTTGAAAACGCGCTGTTATCAATAATCTAATTAAAAACAAAAAATAATAATTCTTAGCATAAGAACAAAATTACCGATGAGAAAAATAGTCACTGTTATAAAAGCGTGGGGTGCTTAGTATGACATTTTAAAAAGTACTCTCCGTTTCTAAATGAAACTAGTAGAAAATTTTAACGAGTGACATCGAGCCCTGAATTATAATATAGCCATTTTGAGCGTGTTAGGAAAATGGGGAAATGAAGGATAAAGGAAAGGGGAGACATACTTAGTGAGTAATTTTCGGTAACCGAAAGAGTAATTCGGACGGCCCGGATTAGGAATAGAACCCATATCTATTGGTTGGGATTTATCTGTTAAGAAACGAAATGCAATGATTTTCTTTTCATTTAAATGTTCATATAAAAAAAGATTTAGCTTTAAAAAGAAAAAGCTTCTATAAACTCAATCTTTAATATCTTCATTGTAGGTAAATAATTTTTGTTTTGTGCGAAATTTTTTGTTAGTATTTTACATTTGCTAGTAAAATGCGAAAGTACCTAGATGTTATTTTTTGTAGGTACTTTTTGTTTTACTTATATATAGTTTTTATTACGCTTATATTCCTTGTATGTATGACCCCAGTAATGTAATGAAAGTTTGCGAGATGTGCACTAACGATCAAATATAAAAAATACGTTTACTAACCGTTCATGGAAATAGCCGTTTGCCTAGAATAGTCTTGTATATTAAGTATATGTGCATATACATATATGTATATGGACATATATATGTGTGTATCGCGTAATTATCTTTACTTATATGTAACATAATTTCATTATATATGATATTGATAAGTTTTAAATTTTCTATATTTGACTTGAATAATTGGTCCTAATTAATTTGCCAAATTCCATTATTTTAACTACACTATAAACTCGTTAATACGTGATGGTCGGGATGGAGATAATCACGGATTACCGAATTTCACGGACTAGCGAATAAAAGCCCGGAAGGTCTTGTCAAGCTTCTCAGACACCGGCGTGCAGCTGGGTTAAGTCCAAGGTCATGTGACGTAACATCTCCCGAGGCTTACTGCGCCTTGGCAGCAGATTGATAAAAAAAATAGTAAACTCCCCTTTATTCGTGTTAATTGGGACCCGCCGATGCCCGGATAATTTTAATTCTGTTAAAAAAAAAAAAAAAATCAACAAACCCGCATATCTGTTCACGGTAAGGGACGTCTTCGAATTATAGACTCGGCTTAAAAAAAATACGGCACTGCCTAGCCCATGGTGTAAAGAAAGGGAGGTGAAACCGTCCAGCCGCCCAAACTCGTCCTCCACTGCGCACTACGCCACCGTGGTCGCACCGCCCGGTCTACACGCAGCGCGCTTACGGGAATACGACGCAGAGACAGTTCATTTACAATCATTTGAATAGCGAGAGTTTCCACGAAGCGTAAAAATACTTGGTTATGTACATTGTATATGAGCATCCCACTCTTAGATTGCAGTGTGGAAGTAAATGGGCGCATTCTCTCTCTCTCTCAACACAAGCCGATTGCCGTTAGCGCTGTCCTTGTTTCTTCGTGCGTTGTTGCCAAATATCTAACGAAATTAAAATTTTAATTTTTGGACCAAGCTTTTTTTAATATTGTATAGCATCGAAATACGCATCAGCCAATGCTTATTTTGAATACTTAACAATATTTTAAGTGTCCGAAAAAATTAAAAAACATAACTTATTCACTGCGAACTGTTTTGAAGTATTCCGATATGTTTCACATCATAAAAAAATAACCTACATGTGTATTTCATTCAGATTTTTTTTATTAATAAATTAATGCCTTAGGACGCCACCGAACAAATGTTAAGACAAAAACTATACAGGTTTCACTTAAATAATTTTTTTAATATATTGAAATGCATTTTCTCACAAACTGACACATCAAAAAGTTGACCAGCGGAAAACATTTTTTCTATTAAAGATAGATGGGGGACAAAAGCGTGAAAAATGTTCACAATGAATTGAATTAGTTTTTAAAAGCAGCTCCATCTCAATTGCTTCTACAGTTTCCGTGGAAATAGCTGTTAAAGATGTGTCTTATCAGTACAAGAGCGCGCTGCAATAGAGGTTTCTCTGACAAGCTGCCGTCGTAAGAGGAAACAGGGTCGTGTGTTTAGATAAGTGGGGTTCTGTCCTGCAAGCAATTTCAAATACATGGCTTCCTTAGTCAACCATGTATTTCCTTAGACACGCATTTCTGAAAATCAGCCTGCCAGTTCGTATCGCGTCTCGAGACGAAGCAACGCGTTGTGTCCGGTAACTCGTTACAGTTATAATTTTGACAAACAAATTATATATTAACATGCGTGATTTTATTTTCTACATTTATTTTTATTACGTACATATAAAATATGGAAGTTAGAACACCGAAAAGAAATTACATCGGTAGGCTACGCGGGAGGGAGCGCAAGATTGTGTTGAATGTATTTGAGTATTTTTCAAAAAATATGAGTGTGTACAATGAAATTAAGGAAGCTTACAATTCTTATGGTCAGCTCTGTGCTACTCTTATGGAAGGGGTATCAACATTGGTCAGCGGTAGCGATAGTGATTAAAAGGTAGGTATGTGATGTTATTAATTTCTTAATCAAGTAAACGTTAGGTACATTTATCGTATAAATTCCTATGAATGAAATGTGTGTGACAGATTCTTGTTGTAAGTTAAATTTAAAAAAAATTCCTTATCGGCACAGCCTAAAGGCGCAGGAATATTTTGATGATTATATTTCTTTACATTGGAACAAAAAGGGATTTTTATATCCTTAAACCCATATATTTTTCTTCCCCTTGCAGTAATGGTTGTTACAAAATATATTTTAATCGAATCTTGAACATAATATGTAAAATGTATCAAATAAATACGAAGGAATTTAATAGCGATGATGGTACAAAATTTTGAATTATTTTTCTATCCTTCTCAACACCAAGCATCTTATCAAACATTGTTTTTGACAAAGTTTTGGAAAATAATTATGATATTTACAAACAATTTAAACAGATTTGATAAGGTGTCTACTAAGGCAGTTAAGTTTTTTTTTGTCCGGTGAAAATATTTTTCGAACCCATGCAGTTATGGCTGGTCGTAAGAAAAATTTATTTAGAAAACATTTTTTGGCATTAGATACTACGAGTTATCATACGTTAAAACGGATGCGATATTATTCATATTATGGGAGTTGTTGCGATTTTTCTGTTTTTCAAAAAATCTTCCCCATTTCGACCCAATTGTTCGGATTTTGCCCATAACTACTCGATCGAGAATTTCCATTACCGTATTTTATTTATCATTTTGGACATGACTTGTCCAAAAATACGGCATTTATCGGGCCCATGATAATGTGATTTTATATATATATATATATATATATATATATATATATATATATATATATATATATATATATATATATGTATATATATATATATGGGATTTTTAGAACATAAAAGAAAACTATAAGAAATGTTCGTGTACAATAGGTAGTTTTTATTTGAAATTTACATAAAAGTGGCATTATTACAAATTTATATGTGTAATAGTATAAAATATTATAAATTACGATATGATTTATTAAAATGCTTCTTGTTCGATACGAATTACAAAGACAAACATCTCCTGAAATTCGGAATGTGTTAGAGATTTGGCAACAGCGCGCGCCATAAGCCGTGTATTGCAATCTAAGAGTGGGACGGGCTATAGATACCGCAATGGCCATAAATGTCAGCACTGTCGAAAAAAAAATGATTTTTCATAAAACGACACAGAATTGTAATGTGAATTCGAATGAATACACTTAGAAAATATTTATTATGAATATTAATCTAATAGAGATAATGAACATTCAGGATGCCGGCAACAGAAAATAATACACACATATTATAAAAAAATTGACATCAAATAAAGTTTTTTTAAATACTGATTTGTAATTTACATAACCATAAAAACTTTTCATAAATTTCATTATTTTAATTTTATTTATTTTCAAACAATAAACAAAAGAATAAATAATGACCAAAAACATATTTTAAAAATTGGTTTTCCGTAAAGTCGGTTTACGGACGATAGGTTAACGTGAAAACGTTATAACACAACATTGATGAAATGATTGCATACTTATATGAATAAAATTGAATCATTTTTATTTTAATAATAAAATAATAAATACTTGAAATTATACTAGTAGGTAATCATATTTATTGCCGAAATTGTTGTAATAAGTAATGAAAACCACATTAACTTTTCACTTCACTTTATAAACAGTCGACGAAACAGTTCACGTGTAGATGTAAGTTGTGTGCTGCCGCTGTTTCTTCTCCTCGGACGCATAGGCCAATCGTGTGGAAGAGAGACAGATGCGGCGCAAGCGTACAATGAGCGTAACGGGACACAGCGTAACGGAACAATTTGCGTAATGGAACACTTTTTCGTGCGTGCAGCCGGCGTTCATCGTTTATGAGACGTCACGTCAAAAATATATTTAAAGCATATTATTAAACCAAATAGCTCTACAATATTCAGCAAAAAACAGTTTGCAGGCATTACGCTGAGAATGTACTGAGCGATGGTCCCTGTAAACTATATTTTTAAGTATTTACAACGGAAGTTTTTTTAATTTGTTAAATGCTATTTAAGGCATGAAACACAAACTCTTAAACAAAATTATTTCATTATCTAAACGCTTGAATGGGAAAAATTGGCAAAATCAAGAGTTGCTAACAATTCATTTACGTTAATTTTAAATATTGTGTGTAACTAACAAAATAACACAGCACAGGCAGATTGTAATGCCGAAATCTTAAAATACCTTTAGGTAAAAAACATGTTATTATAATCAGTATGATCACATGTAACTAGAGAAGTATGCTAATTCACTTTTACGCACCACATTTTAAATGGTATTTTGCATTAACATTATTATGTTAAATACATATGAATAGTAATGAAATAGCAATGAAATAAAAATTAACTGCTTCCAAAGCCTATACGAATTCATTTAAAAGAAACATATCAGACCTCGAATTACAAAAGTGGTTGTATGTAAGCCTGTTTTGTTTCTGTATATTTTATAATTAATATCTCACAGTTTTGCGTGTATATTTAATTATATTTAAACGTAACAATATAATACGTCCTCCCCATTACATTTAAGAGAACAATTTAAACAATAGAAAAAATGTGCATGTTTCTTTCTGACGTATATGTAGTTCACATTCCTACTTTTATTCTATTGGTTTACATGCATTGATGAAATATTTTTCCCCCTTTATTAATGCTACACAACCTAGTGTTTAGGTTATTTCTATAACAAACAAGAAAAAGTTAAATTGAAATAAATTCTGTAGTTCTCGCTGATTCCCGAACACACAAACATTTTAAAAACCATTGATTTGAGTTTTATTAATGTTTAAATACCATTAAATAAATTCATTCAATAAATAACCTATTGACCGTGAAAAACTTTGTTATTACACGTAATAACTCAGTATTTAGCACAAAATATATTCCTTGACCAAATATTAACTTACAGTTAATCATACAAAATAATTAAAAATAATTACTCGTATTATAAAACAAGTGAAATTTCTACTTAAAACCACGTTTGTTTAAACTTAAATCTGCTAACACAAAAATTTTTCCTTCCTTTTGCATACGTTCACCCACTTATTGCAAAGATGTTCATTTTTTTTTTTTTTTTTTTTAAATGAAAAATATTTTATGCCAGAATCTCGAGGACTTTTTAAATGATTGTTAAATCCGAACTGTGCACAGCTACATAAAAACACTCAGGATTATATAAGAACCAACAATAACAAAAATTCGCACGAGACGCAGATGAAATGGATGGGAAGCGCCTGGAAGAAGAGCGCTGGTTACAACCAAGGTGATGTAGCGAGGGAGCGCGTGGAGGGGGAAAACCTGCGCACGGTTTCACCTCCCCTTCCTAACACCATGACCCAGCCATTTGTTCACGGTCATTTTCAACAGACGAAGAGAAAAAGATAAGATCGTGCTGACCTTGCACACATACATTTTGGGTAGGCACCCCCTTCGGTCGGTGGTCGTCTCCCGGGGCGTGCGCATCTCTCTCGCGGGCTGTTGGCTGGGAGTTCCCTGCGCCCTATTGGGTAACCGAAGGCTGGCAGTGCGTGTGGGATTTGTGTGCGTGCTGGGGGCGGCCTAGCAGCGCCAACTGCTACCGACCGCGTCCCGCGGGTGGCGGATACGGGAGCCCAGCTCGAGAGTTGCAATCTCGCTGGGGTGGCTGTGAATAACCAATAGCAGTCCGCGGACCAATGGCCGGCCTGTGGAGTCGTTATCACGGCTATCGGGGTGAAAGGTAGCCTGAATGTAGCTCGGCGCGTGGCAGGAAGCAGCTTCGTCGGCGAAGGCACCGCAGGGGAGCTCGATGTGCCCTGGATGCGAAGTGTAAACGAACTGCGGGCTGGAACTTGCGGAGCTGTGAACTGCTGCGCGCGCAACGGAATTGAAATGCATCGGAAACCTGAAGGAAGGCATCAGGAACCTTCAGCTGGGCTGCTGTAGCTGTGGCAGCAGTAGCCTCGAGCGGCGCGACCTTCAACCGTCTCGGGGATTTTGGGTGGCGAGGTTGGTTCCCTCCCCCCACCCTGGCTTGAAAAGTACTGCTGTTAACCTGAAGAAGGAAGATGAAGATGGCGCAACGTCAGGCTGCCTTTCGCTCTGTGCGCCCGCAGTTCGAGCCGGTTTACTGGCTCGTCTGCCCACTTCTGTTTTAACTGTGGCTGCCTGGGCAGCTGTGGCTGGGCTGACGAGTGAAGTCGCCCGCCCCTGGGGGCGCTTGCGCCCCTGGTTAATAACAACCCAGGAGTTCCCAAACTTTAAATGCGGGCCGCAAGGCCCAAGCACCCAAATCCAGCATGGTTGATTTTTCAGCCCCTCCAACTCTTCTTACCTGGACCCTTCTTCCCTCTTGTCCAGTAGTTAGCTGCTTGCTTAATGCATGATATTTGATCCCCGCATGACCCGGCCCAGGGTTTTCCCTGTGTCTATGCAGGTTTTACCTGGGTCACATTAGCTAGCTTTTAAGCTAGGCGACCAATGGGGCGTCAGTCATGGCGCCAATCACAGCCATGGCTGGCCAGTAAACCCCAATAAGCACACGATGCACGCGCCCTTGTCCTGCATGGTTAAAAACCCGCATGGTAGAGTGTATAGGCTTCGGCCTGAGACACACTTAGGTCCTCCCCTAACCTGGACCCTCCCCTACACACTTAGAATTAACTTAGGCTAGGAAAAAAAAATCACCCCCTTCCCACCTCCCCTTCGCCCAGCCGAATGCCAGTCAGACACGTCACTCGCCAGGCACCTGCCGTGCATTGGCGGGCGGAAAGTAACTCAGCAGCACATGAAACAACATTCGAACAAAGGGAGACGGGAAGCTGAAGTCAGGACATCCCCTCAAGTTTAAGGAGTGACAAATGTGACAGCTGAAAGGGGGGCGACACAAAGGGTCGGTACATAACGGCGTTGCAGAGTTTGGCGGCCCACGCGATGGCTTGCAGTGTTTGCCGGCCGCCGGCCAGCGTGACGTTAATTTTAAGCGCTTAAAATTTTTATTTCTCTTTTTTCTCTGCACTTTTAAATCGTCCCTAATTATTCGAATTCCGAATTAGCGCATCACGGATTAACGAGGTTCTACTGTGTAAGCCGAAAATACGAATTTCAATAATATATTTATCAAGTCTTCAGTGATTGCTAAATATTTAACAGCAGGAACGTAGCATATATGATTTAAATGGTGCCCCAAAAAAACTCTTTTTTTTAATTCTTAGGTAATTTTCAAGGCCTATTTAAAATAGTGTATTTACTCCTCTGGCTGAAATTTTTCAATAATTTATGTTTAGACTTTTCACTGCTTTAACAATAAGAAGTAACTGTACTAAATGGCTAGTAATATTTATATTTTGACAAACAGTACATAATCTGCGATTAAGTTACATGTATTTTGAACATTAATATATAATAAACATTTATTATGTATCGTATAGAAAGCATGGTTTTAAATCCATGTATTTGAATACTTTATTTTGTTTTGATCATCAATGAAATAAAACCAAAATATTTTGCTAATTTTTATGAAATATTATTTTTAGTTATTAACTATCGACACGTTTATAAAAAGAGTTGGTACATTGCAGGTAGTAATTAAATGAAGCAGTATTTTTTTTTGTTATTTCGTTTCTTCGAAGTGAATTGATAGATTATTGTAAAATCTGCTTTACAACATTACCAGTGAACTGGAAAAATTTCCAAAGGTAGGTTTAATATTATAGCTATTTAAAATAATTTCATATTGATTTCAACTAATAAGAATTTAAAATTAAGTTCGCAATTTGAAAGGTTGCATTGTTTTCATTTTAAACATTTTTTGTCTTACTATAAACATACCCATGAACTGAAATAATTACAATGTATAGCGTACACAAAGTAGCCAAACAGAACCCGCCCAATGTCATCTATAAATATAATCAACCATCAAATCGCGCCTAATATAATTACTGAATTAATTATATGCGCACTACATCGCGTACATCATTTCATTGTAATCGCAAAACAATACCATTGGGTAAGTTGCCTGAACTGTGTACGTATGAAACTAATGTACAAGTTGTTTACCACAACAAACAAATGATATTGATTGTTAATAATCTCAAAACTAGCTTCATGTAGGAAGATTATGACATGTCACACAACATGCGAAGGTACATAATTAAAGAAATATAATTATCATTGTTGCTGCCTGCCTATCAAACTTTATTGCAGAGCTTCCTAGGAAGTTATGTAATTAACAAAGAAAAATTAAACTAAATTTTATGAAGGTGTACAAATTAAACCTAAATATATAAGTAATTTATGGCCTTTAAATGCCTTTGTACAATGATTTGTGTTATTTACATAGTTATTTTTATGACAATGTAAAAAGGCTCATAAATTGTTTGGATATAATAGAAAATAAAATTTAAAAAAAAAAGCATATATTTGTTTGTTTGTTTGTTTATTTATCGTCTTTATTGGTGGCGAAGTTAAGGCGGTACGCCTTCTCTTACACTTAACCACTTTTCTGCAATTACATCAAAGATTTGAATATTAAAAACTAAGCATGATATAGACTAAATATTAAGAGAACAAATTAAAATTTTAACTTAATGTTCAAATATTAACTATCACAAAAGATTCAACCATAACTAATTATAAAGTAATTAAAAACTAAGCATAGACATACATAAAAAGGAAAGTAATTAAACATACAGCAAAAAGTATCAAAACCGAAAAAAAAAAAGAAAAAAAAACATTAGGTGCTACTACATTAAAACCAGTCACTCGCACATTCACACACAGAATCAAGCAGTAGGGTAGTTGTTTTTACATCACCAAATGAAAGATGAGGTGCGTTTTTATATTAACTATTATGCCACAATACGTACATTTAATTATTTGGCTATGTATTGATATCAGAACAATATAAATTCGTTATTTTTTGTTGAAAATAGACTGGAACATCTCCCAAAACTCGATGCTTATGATTTTATGATTTTTCCCACTGGTTTATGCTGACTGTTATGTTATTACATTCGCACTATGAAAGGTTTTCAATGTTCAAGGTTAAAAATGCTATATTTTAATTTGTAGTTTTTAGTAATTTCTTTGTACACACTTTGAAAACATGGACAAACTCGAATTACCGAGAGCAGAGGCTTTACCGGTACTTATGGTTATTGAATATTAATATCTTTTTACAATCAGGCAATAAGATCTCCCTAACTTATTTCACAGAAATATAACACCAAAGTTCTCTTTCATTACGCCTTGTGACTTACAAATACTTTGAAACAACGATGTTAACAAGGCATATTGTACAAGAAATGCGTACAAATGCTTTTGACGAAATTGTGTTGTTTTTTTCTGGGGAAAAAAATATTAGTTTGCAAAGCAACTCATACAAATACCCGAAGGCATTAAACTTAAGTTTTACCGCAAGTAAAACTAAGGGGAATTTTTATAAACAGCAATTCGGAATGTCAATTCACAATGTTTCCCGGCTCAAAGTTGTGTTATCATTTTGTTTAGACGATTTTGAGAGAGCTGTACGGCATGTACAACGCATTTTGTAATTTCTTGGTAAAGCACACAAAACGCACAACAGAAAGACATATCAGCTCTATCTGTACAGCGTTTAGCTAAAGTTAAAAAAATTATTTGAATTTTGTAGTTCTGCATAATAGTATTATATTTTTGAATCAGATGCCTTTGGTAAGTGCTGTACGCTGAGTACCACAAAATTATAACTTTTTTTATGTAGCAGACCCCGCGCACAACAGAAGAGCCTAACAGATCTATTGTTGCCACCTTGATTTATAAAGGGAAAAATATGAAACAATGTTTCCCGGCTCAAAGTTGTGTTATCATTTTGGTTTAGACGATTTTGAGAGAGCTGTACGGCATGTACAACGCATTTTGTAATTTCTTGGGAAAGCACACAATACGAACAACAGAAAGACATATCAGCTCTATCTGTACAGCGTTTAGTTAAAGTTAAAAAAATATTTGAATTTTGTAGTACTGCATAATGTCTTTATATTTTGAATCAGATGCCTTTACTAAGTGTTGTACGCTGAGAACCACAAAATAATAACTTTTTTTTGTAGCAGACGATGCGCACAACAGAAAAGCCTAACAGATCTATTGTTGCAACTTTGATTTTTAACGGGAAAAAAATGAAACAATGTTTCCCGGCTAAATTTGTGTAATCATTTTATTTAGACGATTTTGAGAGAGCTGTACGGCATGTACAACGCATTTTGAAATTTCTTGGTAAAGCACACAATACGCACAACAGAAAGACATATCAGCTCTATCTGTACAGCGTTTAGTTAAAGTTAAAAAAATATTTGAATTTTGTAGTACTGCATAATGGCTTTATATTTTGAATCAGATGCCTTTGGTAAGTGCTGTTCGCTGCAAACAACATATTTATAATTTTTTTGATGTAGCATACCATGCGCACAACAGAAGAGCCTAACAGATCTATTGTTGCCACCTTGATTTATAAAGGGAAAAATATGAAACAATGTTTCCCGGCTCAAAGTTGTGTTATCATTTTGGTTTAGACGATTTTGAGAGAGCTGTACGGCATGTACAACGCATTTAGTAATTTCTTGGTGAAGCACTCAATACGCACAACAGAAAGACATATCAGCTCTATCTGTACAGCGTTTAGTTAAAGTTAAAAAATATTTGAATTTTGTAGTACTGCATAATAGTGTTATATTTTTGAATCAGAAGCCTTTGCTAAGTGCTGTACGCTGAGAACCACAAAATTATAACTTTTTTTTATGTAGCATACCATACAAACAACAGAAGAGCCTAACATATCTATTGTTGTAACCTTGATTTATAACGGGAAAAAAATGAAACAAATGTTTCCCGGCTCAAAGTTGTGTTATCATTTAGGTTTAGACTATTTTGAGAGAGGTGTACGGCATGTACAACGCATTTTGTAATTTCTTGGTAAAGCACACAATACACACAACAGAAAGACATATCAGCTCTACATGTACAGCGTTTAGTTAAAATTAAAAAAAATATTTTAATTTTGTATTACTGCATAATGGTGTTATATTTTTGAATCAGATGCCTTTGGCAAGTGCTGTTCGCTGCAAACAACATATTTATAATTTTTTTGATGTAGCAGAGCTGTACGGCAGGTACCACACATTTTTTTTTATGGGTAGTGCTGTACTCTGTTAAATCTTGAATAGAGCTAACTTCAGCACAGTGTTGCACTTAATATGTGTAGTGCTGTTCTAGAATTTTATTTCATGTGTGTAGTGCTGTGCTATTTTCTTGTGTGCATTTAGTATGGTTAGTGGTGTACTCCATTGTCTATCTATAATAGTGTGACATGTACTGTACAGGGATGTTTATGCTGTACATTTATGTTTTCCTTTCATGTTGCCTTTTTTTGGGTATTGCTGTACTCTGCTAAATCTTGAACATAGCTTACTTTGGCCATTGTTGCACTTTATATGTGTTGTTGCACTTTATATGTGTAGTGCTGTACTAGCATTTTATTTCATGTGTGTAGAGCTGTGCTTTTTTTCTGTGTTGCATTTAGTATGGTTAGTGCTGTACTCCATTGTATCTCTATAATAGTTTGACATGTACTGTACAGAGATGTTTATGCTGTAGGCCTACATTCATGTTTTTCCTTTCATGTTGCATTTTTTTTGTGTTTGGCTGTACTTCTTTTCCAACTAGAATAGTGCTAAGTCAATTGCAGTGTTGCACTTTATATGTTCTGAAAGGTATTTGCATTTCCTTTCGTGTTGCATTTTGTATGTGTAGTGTTGTACAGTTTGTTGCATTTTGTATGGGTAGTCAAGCACTTTTTGCACATTTTATGTGTTGGTCTGTACAAAAAAGTGTTGCATTTTGTATGTGTAGTACTGTACCATTGAGCATTTCTTTTATTTACGTGTTGCATTTTGTATGTGTAGTGCTGTACACAAGAACGTGTTGTATTTTGTATCTTTAGTGCTGTACCGCTTGGCTCCGTCCACATCTTGGGGTGGGGGAAATGAGGGGAAGGAAAATAAATCTGGAATAAATCCAACTTCAGCCTAGTCTATATTCCTAAACAGAGAATCAACTAATACAAATTAGGGATGGGAAATATAGTTCTTTGGAAAGAAATAGTTCGTTCGGAACTAGTCACTTCAAAGACTAGTTCTTTAGGAACCGTTCTATTGAACTACATCAGTCGCGGACTGTATCGCGGTTTCCAAAATATTCCCTACCTACATGACCCCAACACAATCGTTACAGACTTTTTGTTTTATGGGCATTTCTTTTTCTATAAATAAAAGAGGCACACAGTACCCCATGCTTGTAAACAATATCTCCCATTACAAATGAACGACTATCATATTGTTTCCACAATTCTTACATTTTTGAATGTGTATTAATTTATTTTCTGCAAGTAATGTGCTTGTTTTCACATGTGTACAAAACAAAATATTGGTATAGTGTTTTCTCATCTCTGACAACCTAAGCTGATTTTTTTCGTATTGGGTAAGTTTTATTATGTTTCTTTAAATTTTAGTGTAGTTTTGTAATGTGTGGTCTATGTGTAATTAAAGTTTAATTTCAGATTGTATAGGCTATCTGAAATTTTCACGTAATTACACTTATTTACGTGACACGTTTTTTAATGCCAAAATGTAATGTAAATGTCTAAAGAATATTAGATAAAAATTAAGAGTTCACGATCGTCAAACGATACATCATTGCGCAAGAAAGAACGAAACGAAAATAATGACCGACAACCTCTAACTACGCAATTAAATAAACTTACTGTGTGAACTATCTATGCCTTTGAACTATCTAGTTCAGTGTGTATATGTACTCCCTTTCTCTTCGGTCTTCGTAGTTCAGATCAGTACTTGGAACTGACGAAGCGATGGGGAAATATAGGAAAAGGGGGGGGGGGGGGGAAGAGACCAAATAAAGAACAAACGTAAGAGAGGGAAGAAAGCAAGAAAGAAAGACGTGGCATATTGTTTGACAATGGTTGGGGGGGGGGGGGGGGGGGAAATCTTTCGCGCGGGGCGACTGAAAAGTATCCAATCGGAATGGTTACCATTCCGGAAAATATACATCCTCATGTGCCCAGAGAAATCCAGAATGGTTACCATTCAGGATTTACTGGCAAACATCGTATAATTGAATATCCTGAAAAGTATCCACTGTATGAATGGTTAACATTCCGGCTTTTACTGCAAATGTGCTGCTAGAAAAAATCCGGAAAAGTGTCCGCAGCGGAATGGTTACCATTCCGGATTGGATAGTTTTCCGTGTTCGTTCTGCGATGTACGGAAAAGTATCCGCTGCCGGAATGGTAACCATTCCAGTCTTGTGCGCGCAAATATAAAAGTAGCTCCTAAAATCCTGAAAGGTTACCATTCCAGTTTTCCTTGCTGGTGTTCTTAATTTAAAAATACTGAAAAATGCCCGCAGTGTGAATGGTTACCATTCCGGGTATATCTGGCAATGCACTTACTTTAAAAATTCCGGAAAAGTGCCCGCAGCCTGAATGGTTACCATTCCGGTTTTCGCCGCTGGTGGACATCTCTTTAATAATCCGGAAAACTATCCATTCGGAAAAGTATCCGCTGAAGGCGTGCAGTTGACTCATTAACCCGTCGCTAGATGGCAGCTGAAGATGACGTCCTCGCAAATAGTGTTAAATGTACACGAGAGATGGTGTGCGCAAATCATTTGCATGTAAATTTATAAACAAATATAATTTATTTGCTTTTAGAATGATTTACGAACCATATCTGTGTTGCGTATAACTGGATAATGTTAATTGAACAGAAATAATTAGTTTGAACAATATATTTGTAAAATATCTCTAAAAATGTATTTTGATTTACGGGACTGAACTTTTCTCTATAAACTTAATACCTGATATTTAAAAAGGGAAAAACGTTGATAATATGCGGTCATCAATGTAATAACAGTGTTAGCACATACAAATCTGAACATGTAAACTATTGTTTACATATCCAAGACTTTTAAAAATATACTGTGAAGCCTAGGTTACAAAAATAATTCAATAACTTACTCATCAACACTTTTTTTTTGTTCAGAGTTTCATATAGCGTAAGAAAAAAAATTCAAAAGGACTACATATTTTAATGTGCTTTTGACATTTAGCACTGTTTCCAAATTTACTTATGTCATAAGTTTTCTGTGTGTTAAATCTTGCAAAGTAGCGTTAGTTACTAATACTTATTGCTTGATATTGGTATGTCAAACAAGTTTTCAGGATTAGTTAAAAAAAATTATTATTATTTAATTTTCGACATACCCGCGCCCAACTTTCACCTCCTCTGGAGTTTGTTTTCGTAAATATGTTTTCGGAAAACGACAACAATATAATTTTACATCTTTTTACCCTTCTCGTGTATGTATTCCTTTGCAAACTTTTAAAATGTACCGTTTTGTTTATATGATTAATTGCACATATAATTATCATTAAAATTTAAAAAAAAATTATTACTTCTACAAATGATCACAACGAAATTGGTAACTTAACTGAAGTTTCGCCTAACTTATGTTTGCTTTAATAAGTGAACAAGTTTAATATTGTTATTAGATAATCTTTGTCTAAATTTCATTTTCAAGAAGTAATGTGAAAATAAAACAATATAGATTAATATCAATGGGTTATTTTATCTTTAATTTATCTTATAGGTAACACTAATTTCTAAGCGTTTAGTAAAATATTCTCAAACCTTTGGCGGATGTCCTCTAATTTCGTTCTTTTATATTTCAGAGGGTTTTTACAATCATTCCACTTGCTTTTATTTATTTAATTTTTTACATATGTATTTATTTATTGTTTACCGTTAAGTTACTAAATAGAGTTCAAAGTTTGTGGCACACAACAAGATAGTTAAAACTCTTTTACGAAAGTTGAATATAATAATGCCACGAAAACGATAAAACATTAACGCGTATTGAAAACTGGCTTAGCTTCCGCTAGTTCATAATATTTTTGGCGTATGGTAAATCAATGTAGACAATTCGTTGGTGCGTTCGCTTAAAAACATGACATGTTTCCTTTCGTCAATATGTTCACCCAGGAATTGTGGCAACGTTGCTGCTAGTTACCTATACCACCCGTACTATAATACCGGTTTCTAAAGTGCGACTAGGAGCCTAGACCCCCACCTTGCGAATTGTCAATTCCGGCTCTTGGAAGGAGGTGCCAGCGACGCACAGTGGGGCAAAACCTAAAAATTAAAATTAAATTTTTAATTTAATTTCTATTTTTTGGTGTTAAGTAATGTCCAGAGCATCTAAAACCATCGGAAATGGAGCATATTTTTAAACAGTTTTCTTGTGAGAAGCCTGCAAAGTGGCTGGTTATGGGGATTCCGTTTTTTAGCTTTCATAACGTCACGAAAGTACGATAATCCCATGCTCGTTAGCAGCACAAAAATATTATGAATTAGTTTGGGCATTAAACAGCAATCTATCCCGATGTAGGTGAGACAGTTAAACACTATAAATTTTTACATTTATATATATTTTTTTATTTATAGTGTGAGAGGTTGCAATTGCAATAGATTCTCGTAGGTTCTTAGACTTACAAAATTTTTCCCCACTAGTCCCCACTTTATTTTTGCTTTTAAAATATTCAGAAAACATTTTTTATAACATACAAAAAAATTACGTGCTACCTCGTGCTACCTTGGCAGAAAAACGCGAATGGGTGATGACGCGTGCGTGCTTGAGCGCGGCCACAGGCAGGGAAGCCAGTGGCCGCGCGGACTGAAAGTGCTGACCAAGGACTGGGGGAGATTGAACCAGTATGGATATGATTCTAGATAAAGCAGTGCTGTTGCCAGTAGTAAGTGGAAGTTGGTCAACGCAGTGTCTCTTGCATGCAATGATGTTACAGGGTTTTGGCAGGAAGGGGGGGGGGGGGGGGTTAGGCATATCCTGGGAAATTCACTTTGGGATGAGTCTAGAAATAAAGTATTTCGCAGGTTTCGAGAGAGAAGATGTCGGTAAATAAGTAGAGTTGACTAAACAAGATCTACTCAATATAATGCTTATATCATCTGACCCCGTGATATCCTCTATTCGAACACTTTCACCAAGAAAACTAATTTCTTTACTTGAAGCTCCTCTATATAAATTGTCCGTTTTTAGCAGCAGTGACCATTAATATTATTATTATCATCATTATTTTAATATAATTATCATAAGAAAAATATTATTTGAAGACTAAGAATATGTTATAACAGTGAATGTATTTATGATTCAGTTTTTTAGTGTTTTAGTGTTTTGCTAATCAGAGTTATCCTCACATTTTTAACTGATTACCTACACCTGTTATCGAAACGAATTTCAATCATTAAAATAGGAACTTCATCATACTGAATGCTGATTGTGGCTTTTCTTTGCTTATTTAGTGACAGGGATGTGGTAACAGTATTGATAAATCGCATTATACACGCGAAACACGGCTCTCTGCCCCACTATGCGACGTTTGACCATACGAATTTAAACACCGCCTCAGTTATTTGTAGCAGCCAACCGAAGGCAAATTGCACCGTCCCTTCAATAACCACCTCAACCACCAATAAACTTTTTATTTAATGGCATTTGTACTTGCAAAATGCAGAAATGCCATCGGTTCTCGCTTATTGCGATCAATGTAATTTCCAGGGGGACCCAAGTGGCCGAGAGTTTTGCATGTAAGGTTTACAGACACACAATCCCTGCATACGGTGCTTGGTTGTATACTGTCCATGTTTTGGCCTTTGTGCATTCTATAAGCATAAAACTTTAAAATAAACAGAGTTATTCATAAGATATAGTTTTAACATCTAACCCGTTTCAGTCATACTTTCACAAGAGCAGGCAGGAGGGCGGGCCACTTCCTCCACCCCCACCCCGGGATCAATGCCTATGTCAGAAAGTATTTACTTTTTCTAAGTTAGTAACACAAAATAGTTTTTTAAACAGTAAATACATATAACTACTTTTACCCCTTTAATTTGGTAATTTCACAATATGAACTTCCAGAGCGTGTAATTGTTTGTAATTGTGTTATACAAGCTACCGTAGTTTTTCGGTTTTTATTCGAGCACAGTTATAAGAGTCGTCAGTTTAAGGGGAAGGTTCACTCACTGAAAACGTCACTGAGCAGAATCCTAATTTTCTTGGTATATTATTGTAGAGGATGTCGAATCCTACCACTGACCAGGTCTGTATATACATATCATATAGACTGGGTTGGCCGCAGGAAGCGGTCAGTCGCGAGTTATTCTTCAGGGGTGTAGTGTGTATCGCTCCTCTCAATTGGGATAATCGCGTGTTTAAAAGCCTCCCCCTTCCTCAGCTCACCCCCAGCTGGGCGAAAGCAAGCTCGGGCCTCAGCGTTGCCAATTGTACTAGCTTACCTTCCCCCCCTTCTATCACGGCCTCCTCAGAGACCTGGTCGGACACTCGAGCGCCACTCCGACCGCCGAAAGCACTTTCTCATACTGCCATTATGTGTATACGTTCAAAACAAACTCTTGATGATGAGTTTTTATTTTATAAAATTGTCTCATTAAAATGTGATAGAAATTAGGTCGTAATTTCTTTAATGTTGCCGCTATTATTTGTTGACTATGTGCAAGGTTTTTTGACTTTTCCAACATTAGTGATGTATGTTTAAGATGTTGGTGAACAATGGGAGAAATGAACAAAATTCACGACCAATTACTAGTAGTATTGAATTTCATTTAAACATAATCATGTTTTAATAAAAACCCAATCAGGTGTTAAATGAAGTTTCAGTTAATTTATATTGCCAAGTTAAAAATCCATATACAAACATTGAAACGAATTCGTGTCTGTTTTCCTTATGTTAGAACGTAAGTTATATTTATTGCTGGGTGAGTCACTGCATTGTATTAGAAAAGTTAGAACATAACATTAGTCAAAAATACGTTTGTCCAGTGTTAATTATAGCTACTAAGATTTTCAATGCGATGGCAAACAAGCACTGCGCTGATAGCAACAGTTAGTAGATTTTACCAACGAAACATTAGTTCAGCATTATTCTTTTGACAATATATAATAAAATAAAGGTTGTTACAGCCAATCTTTGGCTACACTATCTAAGAATTGAAAGAAGTAGAATGAAGAGATATTTTCAAGCAATGAAAGTAAAATGACTTTTATACTTCGAGTTTCGTAACCAGCTATTTGGAGCTATAATTAGTGTATTTTTTCCAATTTATCTGTCGATAAACCAAGAGAAATAAATCAAGTGAGCTCTGCCGAAGATAAAAAGCTTGTACACGAAAATAATTTATATAGTTGGTAATCTCAGGAAAATCTATATCTCTTTAAGGCATTCGTTTCTATAAAAATGGGATACTAGTTTGATTTAAGTAAAGTTAAAAAATGATGGGAAGGAAGGAGGGATGATTTTTACTGTTGTAAGAGTAGGTTTGAAGTAAAGTTTATGAAAACTGGGATGATTTTTACTGCTGTTAGAGTAGGTCTGAAGTAAAGTTTATGAAAAACTAAAGTAATTACAAAGTTTAGGAATTAGTTTTTACATTCTAAACTTTGAAGAAACAATTTTTCTTACATAAGTAAACACAATTTGGGAGAATTTTACACCGCACGACACTAAACTCTCAAGAAGAGAAAATATAACGCAGTATTGGAATCTGTGTTACTAAATAAATTGCATTATATTTTTAAGTACGTATGCATGTATGTATTAAATCATATTAATGTAATGCGTGGCTCTGCTTGTTCCAGAAATATTTACACGACAGTAGTAGCTCTACAGTAGTTATACTTTTAATATTTTGCATGTTTTAAGTAAATAATTATGACCTTCAGGTACACAGGGGCCTACGATAAAGTTGTGATTCATCAAACAAGCTCAATATCAATTAATTTATTTGAACAGTTAAAGAAGCACATAGAAACAGGAAGCTACAATTTACAAGGAATCACTTCTTTGGGGTAAGCTGAGGTAACACAACTGAAATATGAAACATTCACGCAGGTTTAAAATGATTTCTTCCGTATAGGCATTGTTACCACTTGTTAGGAATTTGATTCCTCAACGTGTTACAATGTAGAAGGCGAAAGCAAAGGAGTGAATAACCTGTTTATCTTTGTTTTATTTATCTATAGTTTACTCATAACCACCTTGAAGCTATACATGTTAGGTATATAAATAAATAGGCAGGATTGTTATTATGACAGAAATAATACATGCAATCAATTTAAACTTTAAACCCTCAAGGCATAAATTACCATCATAATATTTATTCAGGATTTACCTGAAAACGTTTAAAATTAAGTTTTTAAAAATAGGTAAATTGACGATGGTAAAAAAAAAAGTTGTTCACGCTCTGGTAGGCCTATACACGCATATCGGTTAGTAGTTAGTATACGAATAAAATAATTTTATCTACTTGACATTTTTCGGAAAGTATTATTAGAAACTAGTTTCTGTTAAATTTTTTATCAGCTATGCTAAGATTTAAAGTAATTATTAATACATTTTTATATCTCTCAACAGTTTAAAGTTTCGCCTTACTAGACGCATGTCTATAGTTCACTAGGTCCATAGCTGTGCGATTTTAAATTGTGGAGAAAGAATATTGAAACTACTTAGATCTTAACCGCGGTTCCAAAAAAGGTTTATTTGGGATGAACCAGCTGTAATAAAATTACTTGATAGGCCACCTTAAATTGCATTCTTATTCAAAATTGCAGTTGCCAAAAGTTTGAGTCACGACAGTAGAACGATAGATATGCAGAAATACAGTCGCACAGTTCGCTGATAGACTAACACTATAAACTGCTTCACTGCCACCAAAATGTCTCAAATGACTGAATGGAGCGACTCGCACTTCTATCGAATAGAATATTGCTCTGCACTTCACTCGTATTACCTTTTCTTAGTGACAAGGATATTTGAGATATATAGCTGAAAACATTCGGTTAGAAAAATTTGTCTCCACATTTCTGTCTAGTAAGTGCTTGCCAGTAACATTTTTAGCGTTTTATTTGTTTGTGAGCCAGTAGCGGCCCTGGACTTTGCGGGGCCCTGATCTGTTTATTTTTTTTGTAGGCCCTCCACCGGATGATCCGAAAAACACTGTCTTTCAAACAACATTGCTAACCCAACTAAACTGAAACGTAATTTCGAATATGGTTTAGCTGAATTATTTTAGGTTATTTTGATTTTCTTTACTGAATAATCATCCTCAAGGCAGTTCAATAAATGCTAAAGATAAAATTTGCAGTATAATCGCGTCATTAAACGTGGAAATAAAATTTTTTTGAAAGTTTTCTTGTACGAAATCATGAACTGAAATAGGTATTGACCAGCAATTTATGGCCAAACGTAGTAAAAACTTAATTTTCCGTTCCCATTTATATACATATTTTTAATAAAACACCTGACAAATAACAATAAATCAAAATCAACACGTGTGGAGTGGGGCCCTGATAGCAGCGGGGCTCCGGGTGGCTGCCCACCTCACCATACCGTGGAGCCGCCCCTGTGTGAGCGGTAAAAAATAAACCCACACTAATTCAAACTACAGTTCTAATTAGGTACATATGTGTAACAGTTTCGTGTAGTGAAATTAATTCAACCTAATATTGCTTGAAAAATATTTTATATGCATTATACACAGAAATATATAACAATTAGATATTTGTTCACATGTCATTTCTGTACTCTGGGGAGTTCGGAAGTAAGTACGGAGAGTGTGAAGACCCAGCGAGTGCTACGAGAGGGCGAGACAGGCGGTGCGACGCGGGACTGTGCGAGTGAGCCATCGGGCAAGGACTGTGTGTAAGGAGTGAGTACAGTGAACTGTGATAAAAGAGACATTATGAAGAGCGTTGGATAGAGAGTGAGATGCTTCTTATAGGACATTTAGTGTGGTTATGTAAATATAAGTACTATACATATTAGAAGTAAATAAAAACTGTATAAATCTTAATTATTGGGCTATCCTTAACGAACCCTTTACTCCCACTCGTAACAGTATTGAGCTCGAATCTTTACCGTTGTTTCTCACCACGTTCATCAGAGGAGACAGTCCTCAGCTCGCGCCTAGCATATGCGTTTGTGTGTGTGTGTGTATGTGTGTGTGTGTGTATGTGTGTGTGTGTGTGTGCGGGAGCGCGAAGAGAGTAAATGGAAAAGATAAAATTATATTGGTCACCGCTCTCGCACCGTTTTCTCCTCGCCATTCGCGAGATATCTTTTGTCCCTCTACATTGCACTTGTCAGGCTAAACCTTTCCTAATGCCACAGTCTTCTCGATAAGGTGTGCGAGCCACGGCGCCACGCAGAGCCTACATCGCAGCGATTCACACATCCATTTAGTCTTGTTTCATACAAGCAGTATACTTAGTAACAATGGTGGTCTAATATATATATACCGCACTTCGCGAAGGAATAGTTGACATAAACTATTCGGCGACCTGATACAGTGAATACTGAGCTTGATACCATTAATTTTTGTTCCAAAGAGGGCAACATTTCATTGGCTGTCGCTTCTGTATCTTCGCAATGTGATTCATGTTCGTTGTTTTCAGTATTCCCAAAGCAGATATCGAGGGTTTTAAGCTGTTTAATATTTTTATAATGTTTTTAGTAGCAGTTACGTAATGTTCTTTAATAGACGTTAAAGGAGAATACATAAAACTATATTATAGGTATATAATTTTTTTTTATGTCTGACACTTTGGTGTCATTCATTAGAATAAACAAAAAAAGAATTAGCACTTATAAAGTAAACGTGTGTGAGTGCATACAGTCACTTTAAACTACGTACGGTATTAACACTAACGTAAACCTTTTTAAAAATTGTAACAATTGACAAATAAATAAAAACAACTCAATTCATCTTACATTAGTTTTTAAATTGTCAATTTTTAAAAGAGTAACCTTACTTAGATATTATTGAAATCTCTTCAGTTAAATTATCAAGTCAAAGATTGTCACTTTTTATTTGAAAATTATTCTTTGTTTTCATATGATCAGGAAGTATAACTATTATAATTCTAAATATATTCTAAAGATCTCTGTGAAATTGTTTTTAAATTAGAGGAATAGGTAAACTTATGCTCTGTCTATGCCATGTAGGATAATTATGAGCTAAATAATTTAACGGATTTTCCCTTTGATACATACTCGTTATTTCAGTTCGAAAGCTCTAATATGCGATCTTTTGCTACCATATACTCTCTATAGTTTCAAAATATCCTTGGCTGGGTATATATGGTGTTTTATTAATGACTCTTAAAATTTGTGGTTTAAATGACGTTTAGCTCGTTTCTCCCCAGGCCACAATGCTAGTATATTGCGAAACATAGCAAAATAAACCATTTTAATTCCTTGAAGTGATATTATATATGTTAGTTCAACAAATGTATATCTACACCATTATTCGAATTTTGTTTGTAAGGTACGGTACATGTTTGTCCCATTTAAGATAATTCTAGAACACTATACTTAAGTATTTTACATTCTGTATTGTTTCTATTGCCTTTAATGTTTCTCAATTAACGATTATTTCATTACACGCATGGCATGCTAGTTCATGTGTGATAGTTGACCAGAAATTCTGGCAGAGAAAAAATATGTTTGATTTTGTTTACAATGGAGAAAGAATTGTTAATTGTTTAAGATAAGTACTAACCGTTTCAAATACAGGATAATTTTTTAAAGATAATTTAATTGCACTATCATCTGCAAACGAAACTACTAGCTCACCTAAGTCAGTGTCACATAAAATAATTTTTGTATATCAGAAAATATTAGATCATGACTACTGCCTTGTCGGACCGCTATATTTATGTTAAGGGAGTGTCCTAATTCAAATACATGAGGAGATTTGAGCGATTTTTCGATATCCCTCCCCCATTGGTGAGATGCCGCGAGATTTGACTCGACAACTCTCCACCCTCCGCTTATAAAACATGACATTTTTCAGAATGCGTTATTTATCGTGTGAATATGTTAATCTGCGCTTCATTGCGTTGGATTAAAAAAATGTATTTGCTTCATAGCTGTTATTTACGACTAGTTAAGACAAGTATTTAAGAAAGGACGTAGTCTAGAATCACAGTAAGAAAACCGAACAATAAAATACCTAGATATGAGTTACTAAAATTCGTCAAAGAATATTCATAATAATTTAGTCGGTGGGGCCTTACATATGGTCTCAAAAGTAACTGCTGTAACAAACATGGCCATGTGATTTTCAGTAAAATCATCTGCTCCTTGAACCTCACCGCAGAGTTCGTAGAGTCGCGCGTTTTGCTGGCCGGTGGTTGGCTGCAATAGAGACTACTTTGTGGCTTGAGGTTTCGATCCCGGGATCTCGAGACTCGGGATCCCGGGATTCTGGCCGTTTTTCTGTCCCGAAACTCTCTAGATTAGATCATACGAATCCTGGATATTTTGGGATAACATATTTTTTTCTATTTTTTTAATATTGCATAAAACGAAACATTAATTTCAGTATCAAAAACGAAACGCCAATCGCCAATGGCGCACGAGATATTTCGAGTGTTATCGCATCGAGTCCGAGCGGGCTTTTTCACCTTCAGCATGCATGTGCAACAAACTTAAGAAGCAGGCTTGGAGACGAAACATTATATGCGTTATTATTTCTCAATAGATCTCGGATGTAAACCATCAGGTTTTATTTGAATTTTATTAGATTTTTTAAGGTGTTAATTTTAAGTATTATAAACAGTGACTCTAGTCGAAATACTTAAATTCAAGCAATTAAGTTTTTTTTTTTCAAGTTTATATTGTTATGTTAAAACTGGAAGTTGCCAGTTTATCTTAAGCGATGTACCTTGTAAGTGGGATGTTGTTGAAGTATAACGTCGCATTATTTTTGACTGATTTATTAATTTACAAACCTTTAAGAATCTCGTCACGAGGTAATTTAATTTTAGCAAAGAGTCAATAGTTGAAGAGTATTGTAACATTATAACTTGTAACATTGTAAGGGAAACTTGAAGTGTATTTTTGTTCAGCTGGTCATTATGTTTCTTTGATCTGTCAAGTAGAATAACGTTTATTTCAGGAATTTATTTATAAGTTGTGAGTTCATGTTTGTTTCGAAAGTTTATAATGTTTGGTTGGAGACCTATGTTGTTTGCTTATTTTAAAGTACTTTAGAAGATTTTTCAGTTTTTCAGTTTGAGTTTAACTAAGTCCTTTTTTGAATGATTATTTTATAAACATTTAATTATTTTGACGAAAAAAATTAACAAAAAGCTAGTTTTTGTGATTTTTCATTACCTGCCTGTAATCCCGGGACTATATCGGGATCCCGGGATTATCTCTTCACAATCCCGAAATTCCGGCATCACAAATAAGTACCATAATCAAAACGTCTTTGTGTGGCTAACACATAACCGAGATAAATATTATTGTGAAGAATTTAGTTTCATTTTAGTGGAGAAACATGTTTTCCTTAATTTAACCCAGTCTTCTCGAAATTTTGCAATTTTACACTGTTTCTTTGACGGCCCGGGGGGGGGGGGGGGATTATTACATGAGTATTGCCGAGAACACTTCGACCCCCCCCCCCCCCCAACCCACCACGTTTCTAAACTACTCAAGTAATTAATGGACGCCAGTTTATTAAATCTTATTCTCCGAGATCTACCCTCCAAACAACTTATAAAACAATTGTTTGCCAAACCTCTTACTTAATCCTATTTATCTACAAGTATTATATACGAGACCGAATCGAAGCATTAGCAAGATCCAACATTACACTCACATTTAGAATTGTGCGAAATAATTTGTTAGGTACCTTGTGTAGAGCATCATCTGTTACTTGAACATTTTCTAAGCCCATATCTATTTACATAAAATATTTTTCATTGTCTAAACATTACATTATTTTTTAATATATTATTCTAAATATGAGATGTAATTTGATATCGATATACGATTTGTATTTGTATTCTTTTAATATGTTTACACTTATATTATCAGGACCCAACACTCTGGTGGTTGTTTATTTCAGAAATAGTAGGTTGTACGTCATATTCTATTAAATTAAGACTTATGATAAATTTTAGTGTTAACTAAATCATATTTGGAGATAACTAAACTTATTTTTAAGGATTTATAAAGCCATAACATTTCCAATATTAAAAAAAAAAATTATTTTGGGTAGTGTTTACAGCTTCTTCGGGATTTTAATTGAAATATATTATTTAGTAAGCGTTTGATACAGTTTTAATATTAACTTTTTCATTTTTTAAGCCAGTGATCTCCTTTTAATATTCCCTAATATTTCTTCTAATTTTGTGCTCAGCAATTTCAGTTTTATCGTAAATGTTTTTAGTTATTCGTGTAACAGACCTAATCCTGTTTCTGTAGTTGAAATGTGTATTTATGTCTTAGCTGCATATAAAATGGTTGTTATTTAATTTTGGCTTAATTTTGTCTTTTGTTCAAATAGGTTACACCAAACCGATTATAATCCATGGTTTTAACCTTTTTTTAATGTCTTACATATACCAACTGTAAGCGAAAGCGAACTAGCTTTTTTTATGCAATTGTCTAGTAAATTGACGAAATCATCTGCTGCAACCAACATTTTGGTAATTGATTACATAATTTCTAAATTCTAATTCAAGAAAATCTAGTAAAATATTTTAACGAAATTTGTACGTATCATGTTTTTTGTGAGGGACATTTGACACATATTGTAGTTAATAATGGTAGCAATATCATATCTTATATTAGTGTGTAACACTGCAGCATAAACATAATGTTACGCCCGCGCGGTACACTTGGCTCGTGGAAGGACCCGCCGGCCAGGCCAAGCGGTGTCGCGCCGTCCGCTGACGTCACGCATACCAGGCATTAGCGGGCCTGCTTGTTCGGCTCCCCCTCCCCCCACCGCTCCGCTCTAGCTGCGGTCATTGTTACCCGTCCCCGAGTGGCCTTGGAAATTCCACGAAGCTGCCGCGAGTGTTTGAGAGAACGAGCTTCCTACTTCTGGACGTTTCGGGTGTCGGGTCGGCCCTAGGGTGACGCGTCCCGTCACCTCGGCTCCCGTGGCTTCTCGAAGGGTGGCCCGGGGCTATATAAGGACGCCTCGGCCCCTCCGCGGCAGTGCAGGCGATACCGGCGAATGGAGAGTTCTGGCGATAGAGGCGAGTCCTTTGAGTTGGAGTTCCGAGTGCGACGAGGAGGCGATATCAGCGAACAGGGAGAGCTGCGCGACGCGACTAGACTGCGAGCGAGCCATTGTGGCGAAGACATTGTGAGTGTGAGTGTGTACAGCGAACTGGGACTGGAGGAACATTAATTGGAGAATAGCGGACATACAGAAACTTTTAATAGAGAATATAGAATAGTTGTTTGATAAGTGATTATGTAAATATTAGAGAAAATAAAACTGTATAAAAACTTAATTGTTGGGCTATCCTTCACGAACCTTTTACTCCCACTCGTAACAATAATTTATTTGAGGGAAAAGTGGTATGCTTGTGGGCCTATATTTGTTTATACAAGATGTCAAGCTATGTTAAGCAAGAATATCCTATCAAGTGTTCATGGTCAGCTATTGGCACATCAGTGTTGGTTGGTATCCTCTAACTTTTCATTCGCCGTCCTAAAAGCAAGAAAACTCGTAATATTAACGTAGGTTAGCTTTCATTCGTTTAGGGAAACAGTCACACAAACACAATTATTTCTGTAATTACTTGTCATACATTCGTTATTCAAAAGACGTCGGCAATATCACAGGTTATTCCGCTATGCCTACTAATTATTTATATTTATATCCCGCAATCCACCACCCAAATTAACAATTTAATTAATATTTATAAATTGTTCGGTTTTTTAAAATTAATGTGTAAATGCATATGAAATTGTATCCTGTTGAAAATAAATGGCGTCCTAAATTGAAAGAATTTGAATATTTGGTACTCAAAGTGCCCTAATGCAAAAATATGATTCCAAAACAACACATTCAAAACTCACCTACAACACAAGCTTTTGCAACATTAACTTATACATTGCGTAATTACGAATGATTTTACCAACTTTGTTCTAACCATACGCCCATGTAGTTCATATATAGCTTGTCTGTTAATTAGATCACCGACGATAAATGCACGAATTTCTGTGTTACTAAAAAATTGTCATTTATATTGTAATGTTCTAGTACAAAGTACAACTATTATTTTAATACTTCGAAAGAAAATGAAATGTATGCTTTTTCCTAGCTCGCTACAATCTATTAAGTTTTATAGTTAAGTATGTTAAATTATTTCGTAATAAATTTTTTTTGCTATTAGGAAACCCTTCAGATGCCCATATTTATTTCTGTGTGCAGTTAATACAACCTTGCCTTGCCAGACTTCCGCTAGACCTGTGACATGATGCTAAAGAATCGTAGAGAAAAACTGGAATCTTTAGCGAGTCAGATGAAAACCATTTACGAGGGTTGCAAGACTGCCAAGACTGCCTCGGTATCTCTCGTCTATCGCGACGGCGCCGATGCAGGTAGCGGAATTCTCTCTGTCTCCTCTTTGGCGCTTCTTCGCGCTCCAAGCTGGTTCCCGCGAGTCTCTCTTTGGCTCGTCCTCACACAGAAACGAAAGCCCCGCGCGCCGAACAGTATGCTATAAACGCGCTCAGTGCTTTCGCTTTAGCATGATTTCTCAAAATTTGCCGCTGTGACAATGGGGGACAAAGCGGCAAAGTTTACCATAATTAACTATACTATGTTCCTATAAAAATAATGGATGTTTGCTTAGAGCTCTTGTCTACTGAGCCGTTAAAAAAAGTACTTAGACCCATTTTACAATGGCACGTAAAAGGAAACATATCACGGAAAAGGAAACGGATCACGGAAACGGAGACGGATCACGGAAACGGAGACGGATCAAGAAACTAAGACGGAACTCAAGGATCAGAGCTTTTATACAATAACATGCAGACGGATAAGGACCCATACGGACCACTTGGCAATGCTGAGTTCTTCCTTTCATGTTGCTCCGTTCGACCAATAGGAGCACGTTATGTCTGCGTTTTCCTTCTACTAAAGATATTTGTTTTGCTTTATTTTTGTTATAGTTTTTATTTTATTTTACAGAAGCAAAATGTAAACAAGTGTTGTGTTTGAATTGTACACCTGTTTTTCGTCCTGACAAATTTTAACGAACTGCTGATTTTCATGTTAAAATATAGACTAGCTAACTTATGACTAGATGGAGAAAGACTTTAAAAATGAAAGTTTCGAACGAGAGTCGAGGAGAGTTGTTTCTTCCATTATTTCGGAAGTCCTATATAGACACATCTTCTTACTATGTTACCAGGTAGACCACCGTTACAACGATTTAAAAAGTTGTTAATTTGATACTGTTAGTTTTATGTGAAGCCACGCTTGCTCCTTACTGAGCAAGTTTCCTTACGGGTCCGTGCAATAGATTTAGAAAGAGAAAAATACGGACGGAAAGGAACAATCATACGTTTCTAATTTCGTTTACGTCTGTTCCGTTACCGTTTTATTGTAGAGCGGGCCTTACTGTGATGAATGTCCTGTAGTTCAGTTTCGTGTGCATTTGGGTTGTTTTATTATATATATATATATATATATATATATATATACTTGCAGAAAGACAAAGCTTTTTTATTTCGCTTACAATTGCGGTAAGACCCTTTCATCTTGCCCAATTGCGAAAAATCCTACGAATTGCGATAAGTGTGTCACCACTCAAAGCGATTTAAACGGCAAAATATCGACATTTGAACGGATTTGGCAGCGTTTCTACTAAGGGAGTTATCAATCTTTTTATAATCCACACTTAATTTTTAACCCCTTTCATAAACAGTATACTCAAAAAAGGTTTAAGTCAAAAGTTTTGTATAAAAATTATAATAATAATACAAAATTCATATGGATCCCAAGTTTTGCCTACAGTGGGAGGTATGCATTTTTTTCGTCATCCAACCCTTGTTTTTTCAACCACTTGCAATATTGGCTCGTCTCATCAACAATTGTGTTAGACAAAAGTTTTATATAAAAATTATAAGTTTTGCAAAAAACCCAAACGGATTTGATTGTTTTCCTACTAAAGGAGCCAAGATTTTTTTTAATAGTTTGCCCCTATTTTTAACACCTTTCATAAACAGTTCGTATAATCAAAAAAATGTTTTGGAAAAAACGTTTTAGAGAAATATTATTAAAATAACACAAATTTTCATGGATCCGAAGACGTGCATACAATAAGAGATAAAATTTTATTTTGTCCTCAAATGTGTTTTTTAACCTCATCAAGCTATGTTTGGTCGTATAAAATAATTGCTAAGACCAAATCTCATCGCATTACTTGTACAAATTTAACTACATTCAAACGGATGTGATATTTCTCATTTTATGGGAGTTATAGCGTATTTCTGTTTTTCGACAAAACCTTCCACATTTCTACCCCTTTGGTTAGATATTGCCCAATAACGAACTCTACTGATACTTTCCACTTATTATGTATCAGTTTAGAAGTTATTGGCAAAAAATTGCGGAAGTTATCGTGTTCAAAAAATGTGAAATATATATATATAAATAAATAAACTTTTAAGTTGACGGTGGATTTCAGGTCTATGGATCATGAAAGGATTAACTGTAATATAAAAATTTATAGTAATTCGCACCATGGGTATGGCTACAATAGGTAGTATTTCTTGAAATATATGTATACTACTATAAAATGGTTCAAGGCAAAAAATCTGTACATTCGTTGAAAAGTTGGAAAAGCTATTGCAAGTGGCTATTTACATTATGGAGAACTCAAAATCATACTTTAAAAATTTGTTGTCTGTCTATGTTTGAGCATCAATGGAAAACTACTGAACGGATTTCGATGAAACTTTTTTTATTGGAAAGCTCTTTCGCTAACTTAGCAACTAGGCTATGTCTAAATAAACCATCTATCACTAAAGGGGTGAAAAAGGGGTAAATATGGTTTTAAGATAATTAATTTATTCTGCCAAACTAATCAAGCATAGGAAAATATATTAAGTAAAAATAATAAACATATCAAGAATGTCAACCAAAATGTTTATATTTTTCGAAGTTCAACCCCTAATGGGGTGAAAAGGAGGTGAGTATGTGTTAAAAACAAATAATTTAATCTACGAATTAAATTAAGTGTTTCGAATGATTTTGGGTGTAACAATAATATTCATATTACAGCTAACCACATCTATTTTTTATTTTTGGGAATTTCATCCCCTAAGGGGTTCTAAAAAATAATATTTAAATCTCTAATTTTTATTAAGCGCAATGAATAAATTTGGCCACTAATAATAAACACATGGAAAAGAACAACAAAGATTTATATATATTTTTTTCGAAGTACAACCTCTAAGGGGTGAAAAGGGGGTAAGTATGTTTGTAATACAAATAATTATATCTCCGAATTAAATTGTTTTGAATTATTTTGGGTGACAATGATGTACACAATTAAACAAAATACAAATTTTCTTATTTTTTCCAAATTTCATTTCCAAAGGGGTAAGAAAAGGGTAAGTATGTTCTAAAAATTAATAATTATATATCTGAATTTTATTAATCTCAATGAATGAACATGGGTAAAAAATAATAAGCATATGAAACGAACAACATAATTTTTTATTTATTTATTTCTAAGTTCAACCCCTAAGAGCCGATAGGGGGTAAGTATTTTTAAAAAGAAATAATTATATCTCCGAATTAAATTAAGCGTTTTGAATGATTTCGGGCAACAATAATGTACATATTAAACCTAAAAGCAAAAATTTTTAATTTTCGCCAATTTGATCCCCTAAGGGGTGGGAAAGGGGTAATTATGTTCAAAATAATAATAGTTATATCTCTGAATTTTATTAAGCTCAACGACATATGGAAACGAACAAAATCAATTTTTATTTTTTTCCTAGGTTCAACCCCTTAGGGTCGATAAGAGACTAAGTATGTTTTAAAAACAAATAATTATATCTCCGAATTAAAATAAGCATTTTGAATGATTTCGGGCAACAATAATGTACATATTTAAGCTAACGGCAACAATTTTTATTTTTGGGTATTTCGTCCCCTAAGGGGTAATAAAGGGGTAGGTATGTTCTAAATAATAATTATTATATCTCTGATTTTTATTATGTGCAATGAATAAATTTTGGTACCAATAATTTACATATGGAAACGAACAACAAAAAAATTTATTTTTTGAAGTTGAACCCCTAAGAGGTGAAAAGGGTGGAAGTACATTTTAAAAACAAATAATTCTATCTCCGAATTAAATAAAGTGTATTGAATTATTTATGGAAACAACGAAGTATACATTAAAACTAACAACAACAAATTTTATCTTTGCTGAATTTAGATTCCTAAGGGGTGAGAAAGTGGTAAGTATTTTCTAAAACTTACTTATTATATCTCTGAATTTTATGTAGTGCAATGAAAGAATTTTGGTACCAATAATAAACATATGGATACGAATAACATCCATTTTAATTTTTGTGTTGAATTATTTTGGATAAGAGTGATGTGGAAATAAAATTAACAACATTAATTTTTTTGCAAGTTTCAGCCTCTAAGGGGTGAGAAAAGGGTAAGTAAGTTCTTATTATTAATATAATGTCTTAAATTTTTATAAAATGCAATGAATCAATTTGAGTTACAATAATAAACATATGGAAATGAACAACAATTTTTATGTTTTGCGAAATTCAACCCCTAAGAAGTGATAAAAGGTTAAGTATAATTTAAAGACATATGATTCAATCTTCGAATTAAATTATGCTTTTTGTATAATTTTGGGTGAAAATATTACACATATTATAAGTTATATAAACATTTGTTCCCTTTTTTTAATTTTTTTTTTAAATATTTTTTAAATAGTGATTATTATTTAGAAGTGAATTAAGCGTAATAAATGAATTTTGGTACCAATTAAAAAACTTAACAAAACCTAACATGCTCAATTTTTATATTAGCATTATTTAACCCCTTAGGGGTAAAAATGGGTATGTAGTTTTTGAAAACAAATGATTTTAAAACGAATTGAATTAAGATTTTTGGATGATTTTCGGTAATAATATACACGCACGTGAAACTAACAAGATTTTTTAAACTAAGTATTTCAAATGATTTTAGGTAACATTAACAAACATACAAAAACAAACTACAATATGTTTTTTTTTGCATATTTCAACCCCTAAGTCGTGAAAAGGAAAATATATATTTAAAAACCTGTTGTATCTCCGGAATAAAATAAAAGTTTTGAATGATTTTGTTAATCTTAGTAAACATATAAACATACAAATTTATATATATAATGCAAAATTGAACCTCTAAATTGTAAATAACGGCTTAGTATATATCTAGAAATTTTATTTGGTTACCAGTATTAACAATTGGAAATCTTACAACTGTTATTTATATTTAGCCTAATTCACCCCTTAGGGTGAATGAGGGGCGTGTATGTTTAAAAGTTTTATTATTTCAGAATTCATATAAGTCGAATAAAAGTTTTGGAGTACGAATAATGACCATACTAAAACTTCCAAAAACAATTGCATTTCGAGAAATTTAACATCTCAGGGGTAAAAAAGTGGGAATGAATGCTTTAAGTAGTATAATTATTTCTGCGAACTTAATCATGTGTAATTAATGATTTTTGGTACAAAAATTAACATACAAAATTTTTTAACGCCATCTTTGTTTTAATATCGTGCAGTTTTAACCCTAAAGAATGTAAAATGGAAGAGTACATTAAAAAAAATTATAATATTTTTTTCCGAAATTTTTATATCTTAATACATGTTTTTGGCTATTAATAATAAACATACGAAAACTTCCACGCACAAATAATGTGTTTTGGAAATTCAAACACTAACGGGCAAATAGGAGCAAGATTATTTATAAGAATATTATTTTATTTTTAAACTTTTAATTAAGCATAGAGAATAATTCTTGTTGTCAATAAAAAACAAACAAACTCTTATATCAAACATCAATCGTTTGTGAAACTTTATCTCTAAGGTTGAATAAGGATTGTTTGTTTTAAATATTAATATAGATAACATCTCCTAATGTTATTAAACATTATGATATTTGTTTGTAGCTGAAATAAAATACAAAACTAACAACAAAAATATTTTTTTTTTTAGTTTATGTTTTATTTAAAAAATGTAGGTATCTGAAACTACTAAAATAAAATTTTGATTTATGATAAAAATACAAATTAAAAATTTTTTCAGTTTATTTTGAAATTCCACCCCTAAAGAACGTTAGGCCTAAGGTTTTTTTTTTAAAAAATAGGCATAATTCATAATCTTCTGGATCCATGAATAAACATAAGAATGAAAACAAGCACATTGAATAACAATTTTTTATTAAATTTCTGATTTCGTCTTTTAAGCATGTAAAAAATGAAAAAGTTATTTTTTTCATAAAAATTTATTTTTCTACAGCAAAGAATGCTGGATGTAGGCTTTATAAAGGTATGATTTTATCAATACTCCAGAAAATGTGCGAACGAAGTCGCGGGTTATTAGCTAGTCTAAAATAAATATATATTTGGTTGCTGCTGACAGTCACATATTAGGCAAGCGTAACACATCTCAAACACTATAAGTTCAGAGCCTTGCGTGTTGAGGCGAAGGAATATAGGCCTAGATTTCTAAAAGCAAATAAATTATAATTGTTTTAAATTCATATGAAACTGATTTGCGCACGCCATCTCTCGTGTACAGTTAACACTATTTGCGAGGACGTCATCTTCAGCTGCCATCTAGCGACGGGTTAATGAGTCAACTGCGCGCCTTCAGCGGATACTTTTCCGAATGGATAGTTTTCCGGATTATTAAAGAGATGTGCACCAGCGGCGAAAACCGGAATGGTAACCATTCAGGCTGCGGGCACTTTTCCGGAATTTTTAAAGTAAGTGCATTGCCAGTTAAACCCGGAATGGTAACCATTCACACTGCGGGCACTTTTCAGTATTTTTAAATTAAGTGCATCGGCAAGGAAAACCGGAATGGTAACCTTTCAGGATTTTAGGAGCTACTTTTATATTTGCGCGCACAAGACTGGAATGGTTACCATTCCGGCAGCGGATACTTTTCCGTACATCGCAGAACGAACACGGAAAACTATCCAATCCGGAATGGTAAGCATTCAGCTGCGGACACTTTTCCGGATTTTTTCTAGCAGCACATTTGCAATAAAAGCCGGAATGGTAACCATTCATACAGTGGATACTTTTCAGGATTTTCAGTTATACGATGTTTGCCAGTAAATCCTGAATGGTAACCATTCCGGATTTCTCTGGGCACATGAGGATGTATATTTTCCGGAATGGTAACCATTCCGATTGGATACTTTTCAGCCCCCCCTTTCGCGCATGCGCAGTAAGGACCAAACAGAGTAGGAGATACGTTGGGAATGATAATTACTTGCCTTTCTGCATTTTCAGGAAATCTGAACAAATGTCGTGATTCACACGAATGTTATTTGCACACGCCGGCACAAAACAACGATGTGACTTCCTTGTCGTTGCCATGATAATGACAATTAAAACATTTCAGATGTTAGTAGTTAATGATACTTACATCTAAATTTAATTACAAAAAAACGTTTAAAACCACTTGCAAAATGTGTTTACAATTTAGCAACAGTAACCAAGCCGCCATTTATTTATTTATTATCTTCCTGATTTATACACTCACAAGGTGAAATAGGAGTTGTCAATTGATTACAATATTATAAATGATAAAAATCATAACAAACAATATAATAAACATCACACAAAGTATAAAAAGGACATATTATGTAAAAGCTAATAAATATAAAACAAAAATACACAATAAAGTAATAAAATTGACAAGACAATTAATAAGTATCTATACATTAATCACAATTATGAGAAGATATTAGGTATTCATCCACACTGTAACAGACTTTCTTAATAAGAAATTGTTTTAAACTTTCTTTGAAAACTGGAAATTTATTTATTTTAAAAGATAATTGAAGATCTTTAGGAAGTTTGTTTATTAATTTTGCTGCTGAAAAATAAGGATTCTTTTCATATAATGTTGTTCGATGAGATTTAAAATATATATCAGCCTTTTTTGAGTGTTATAAAAGTGGATATCATTATTATGGGGAAACTTAATGTTTGTTAACCCAAAATGGGGTTTACATGTAATTGAAGATAATTTTTTTTGCAAAATGAATACTTTTTCCAATAGCTAGATGCCCCCCAAAATATAACCCCATAGCTGATAATAGAATTAACATTAGCAAAATACATTGTTCTTACTGTATCATGAGTACATGTTTTCCTAAGAGCATTAAAAGCATAACATAATGAGCTTAGTCTGCTACATAAATTTGTGATACGTGTTTTCCAAGACAAATTATTGTCTATTGCTAATCCAAGTAATTTAATATTATCATTTATAGGAAAAATGTCGTCACAGGTACTTTTTTCGTTAAGGGGGAGTTACTATTCGAGAAAAAAACCAGTGAAGATTTATGTATATTAAGTGTTAATTTATTAATTCTAAACCAGTTATCCATCTCTTGTAGAGTAATAATATATATTTAACAGAAACCGGAAATACAGAACACAATAAAGTTAAACTTTTCTACTTACAAAAAAATAAACAATTAGTTGTCGTATTACTTGACATATGCTATTAAGGATTGGTTTTGTAATAAATTTTTACTATAATTTCTCAATTACACTTTTTCACCTACGCATGTGCTGCCACCTCTGAACCCTCATCCTAATCTTGAGACGGAACCTGACTGGCTATATGAGTTTCACCCCCGTGACCGTTACCGAATGACTCCGCTAAAAAGCTGCTGCTTAAGGCACACGGCAACTGCAACTTTTTTTTTTTTTACTTGGTCTACGATTGTCCGTTGCAATAGGCTGTTATAACCACCCACCATAACTTCTGGCCAATCCAGGCACTCATTTGTTCACTAGCGAACCCGGCCTTCATTTGTTCGTGTTTTGATCCTTTTTAATTTGCCCTTGAGACTATGTTTTGTTCCGTTCCATGCAGTGGGGGACGCGGATTTGTGTCGAAAAGAATAGTGACTATTCCGCCTAAGCAATGGCAAAAAACGGATTTGTGTCGAATCGGAATAGTCACTATTCCATACAAGATTTAAATCTCACAAGTTGGCACGGACTTGTGCCGACCCGGAATAGTCACTATTCCGGTTCGACACATTTCCGTGTAGTGAAGATTCCGGGTATGGTGGAAGTCGGGTTAGTTGTATGCGAAAAAGTTTCGAATTTTTTTTCGATGGAATTCATGTAGTTTGGTCAAACATGGTCCGATCCGGATTTTATTCGAATATGAATTTTTCAAGTAGTACCTACATAACGACGGTAGAGTGCAGTGATCGCGTGGTTTAGCAACGCTCATAACTAATTGTTGAAGCTCATTGCGAATTATCACTGAGCAGGGTGCGCCAGTATACCCTTTTCCATTTATAATTTTATAATTTATTGTGTATCTCGGTTTCTATTTGCACACATGATTTATTTTATGCCTGTACTTTTTAAGTGCATAAGTTGTCAATTCATACACTGACTATGTTTCTTTATTTTCTGTGCAATACAGAATAAATTTTTACTTTTAAATATAAAAAATAAATGTCTCTGAAACATCAAAACTGCCAATCTCCTGTTCCACAATACCAGACCAAAAACTTGAATTATAATCGGTTGACAGCTCGACAGGAGTTCTAGATCACGTACGGCATATATTATGTTGTACATATTTGTAGTGTCCCGCACATGGTGATGTGATAATTATAAAACTGACTTAGTGGTAGACGCGTGAGCCCTGTTTCATTAAATATATTGTAATATATTTACTAACAAGTTGAGTAGAATTCATACAGTAATGCTATTATTGTAACATTAAGCCGATTGCAGGTTCAGCTTTTTTGAATTCTGCAAAAAAAATTATAAAACGTGTTACCACATCATTACTGAAATTTTAACGAATTCAAATGTTAGCTAACTTATGTGAAATTTATGTTGATAGATTTATATTTAAAATTTAAATTAATTTGCCGATTCTCTTGCATCTTATATAGCATAAATATTTTATAATTCAACTTATTTTTAAACAATTTTAAGAAAGATATTTAAATGTATGCAATTTTGATGTTGCCACACATTTATTTAATTAATTTTTTAAGTACGATTTTAAAATAATTGTGTAATTTTGAATTTTGCCAATATATACTTTTTGGTTCAAAAACGCAGATTTTAAAACTAATTTGCAAGAGTAGGCAGCAAGTTTTGTTAATCTTTTTCGTTCGTTTCTTGATATTTTAATGAGTTGAAAATAAGGCGGAAAGTCGGTTTTTTAGGAGAAATTTTTATTGTTATTTGTTTGATGCTTACTTAATTACTATCAATTCAAAACATTATTTTTGCAACACGATAAAATTATAGTTAGGTATATGTGTGTTTATAGTTATTTATTTTCTGTCTAATATATAAAGCGAGTTTTTTTTTTTTTTCAAAGACCATCGTTGGAAGAGAAGATTTTCTCAATTTTGGGGGACTCGAAAATAGTACAAACAAATAGCCTACTATGTTAATATGTATGATGAAAACATTTGTTTCAGTTGCAGTGTCTAACATTCGGGGTTCTCCTGATGTATAGGCCTATTTGATGGTTTTGTGTGGGGTAGGCTCAATGTGTGTTAACTGCCTTTATCTAAAGTTATTTGCAAAAAAAAAAATTCTTAAAAAACTCTAATAATTTCGTAAATTCTTAAGTTACAACAAATACAAATACACCATCTCAAAAAAAAAAAAAATTGGTTGTCTTTAAGGTCGGTTTACGGACGAGAGTTTAACTTGGCAACGTCATAACAAAACATTGATGAAATGATTGCATACTTTTATAAATAAAATTGAATCATTTTTATTGAATTATCACTATTTTGTATGGATACAAAGAAGGAGTGAAATGAAATCTACAATTTAATTGATAAATTTACTTTCATTTGCACTCATTAATTCAAATATGTTTATTGCGCTGGCGGGATCACGTGTTCATCCGGTGTTGCCAGTTCTGTGTCCCACTGAGAACAGCCGCGTGCCTAGCTAGGGGCGGACTTTCGGCGAGGCACACCCACTCAGCAGAGTTTCAGCACTAGAAGCCCGGGACAGCAGGAATCTGCATTGGGCATCGTATAGAGCAGGGTTTTTTGGAGATGAATTCAGATACTAAATTTATAACGTATTTTTAATATATTTTTTTAGTTATAATTCTACAACCAATGGCCAGTTAAACTGGACTCTATCACATGTCATGTTCAAGGATTACGTGCACTTACACGTCCCGTAACACCGTAACATAAGCCCCGACACTCTGGTGGGTTTTCCTAGAAACACACATTTAATTTTATGAGCAAACCTATTTTTTTTAAATTTAGAATATTTTAACTTCTCCACATAATGTATGCGAATATTACGCTTATGACCAAATGTTTGAATTATGTTATATATATATATATATATATATATATATATATATATATATATATATATATATATATATATATATATATTCGAGTTAAAGGGCAGGACTATTTTTGAAATATTAAACAATTTGTAAAATACTGAATAATTTAACAGTAGTCGAGATGAGTCAAGACACAAATATTTCGTAAGAAATAAAACACCATGTCTACACATTGACAATTTAACGAAATGTAAAAAATGAGGACATAATATATTGACGTATTAAAACTGAAGTTTATAAAACAATTGCCAAGTGCAAGTACAATAGGCAAACCAAGAGCCCCGTATCGTTCATGGATATTTGTTCTTAACTTGCAAACTTATAAACTGAAGTAATATATATGTATATATATATATAGCCTATATATACATATTTCCTTTTTGTTTCCTATTACCAAGGAAATAATGATATATCAGCATTTATTTATACATACAGAGATTTTCAATTGAGTAAAATTGTGCTTAACGCATGAAAAATAATTTTATATATATATATATATATATATATATATATATATATATATATATATATATATATATATATATATATATATATATATATATAAAGCTGCAGTGCCCGGCGTTGCCTGGGCTGAACACAGGGTGAATGGGACCTTTTTCGAAATAAGATGTAGATAGTAATTGTCTTCTTAATTTGAATGCCAAGTGTGCAAAATAATTTATATCACTTTCAGATCCCGACAGACGTTTTGCCAGTGCATAGTTATTTACCTGTATATATCTCAAAATTGGTAGTCTGTATGTAATCTAGACTCTATAAAGCACTATAGAAAAAAAGCTGAAAAATAAGAAACATACTAATATTGAAAAGAAAAACCATATCACTGATAGTAGAAACGCAGTTTACATCAACATAGCGACCAAAAGACATGTATATTACTAGAACATCCATTTCAATAAATAAATCAATTTTCGTTTTTTTTTACATCATAGTATACACAAAATAAACAACTACATATAACAGTTCTTCGAAATTCACTGTAATCAATATTTTAAAAGGTATGTCTCCACAGAACATAAAATATAAACTTCAAATAAAATTAGAACCTTATATAAAACTCATGAACAGTTACTTCCAAAATTTTTTTTTTCTCTCGTTTAACTTAATGTTTTCGATGTTAGAACAAATTTGAACACAACAGAACATTTTATGGCTAATCGTCCAGAGTTTCAAAGAACAAAAATATCTTACTTCAATTATATTTACATTCATTTATCCCTTGCTGTTTCCAGCTCAGTTTTTAACGTCTTGATTGCTGTTTCTCTACCAAGCTTTTTCAGCTTCCAAAATGTAGTCTGGTTCTCTAATGGCTCTGCCTATGCTTTGATTTGGCACCACTACCTCAGGCAGTAAACACCTACGATAAAATCTAGTCAGTTTCGGCAACATTTCTGTTTTCCACATGAGCTTATCTCTTTCTGCTCTTTCTACGTGTAAATTCTGACGAACGCCAGACATTACTATGAAGTAACAATATTCGCGTTTTGTTAAAGTCCTTTGCAGCTGATAAAATTAAAGGTGTGAACGTTTAAGAATTAAACTTCCATCGTCATTCACACGTAGAAAAAACTTTCTTTTTCTTATTGCAGATTCTTGGAGCCCTTGGTCAACTACAGAAGGCACACACTTGATTTCAACAATCGCATTTTCTTCGACCACAAGTCCGTCGGGGCTAGCACTCAAATATCCCTATTATAGATCCAAAAATAAATCACATTTCTGTACAACTAATCCGGTTTGTGCTTGAAACCTCTGAATGGCAATATGCTCATTGCGACGACCGTATTCCATTGCCAGTGTCGAAAACGGGGGCTTGTTAAGTAGGTAACTGTTTAACAAGATTTGAACAGGACGTAGATTCTTTCCGGCGACAAACAACGCCAAAATGACTGGCTTTTAACCGCACACGTCTCATTTTGTGCCATAGCTCACAATCAGCTTGCATTTTTGTTCGTTCTACGATATTATTTCTTTCTTCCAAAGTGACTTGCAGTGATGGGATGCAATCAACATTAATTACATAAGTTGTTTTGTCACAGAAAACATACTCCTAAATATACTAACATTGTGCACCTGTTAGATGTTAGACATGCAATTATAACATGACATTAATAATATACATTTTGATACTATTCATTACTGTTAAATAAAACTGTATAAACGTTAATTATATAACGTTTTTCAGTCACATTGTAGCAAATATAAGACGTGTTTATAATCACAATGGCAGTCCATCGGTGAGTGGGCAAAGGCGTCACCAAAACTCAGAAAATCTAATTTAGTACTACTTTTAACATAAATAGATTCTTACATTAAGTGAATTTTTAATAAAAAGTTTGTTTTACGTATACGTCTAAAAAAATATATACACATGGTAAAATTTTAAAATGGAATAACATAAAGAATATTTTACAGAAATATTTCTGGATTGTTTTCTCAGTTTCTGTTTTATAATCTATTGTCGCTGGCAAATAAGTATCAGCACGTGAAATTGACAGTAAAGATTACAAAAAATGTTATAGACATAAAATTGCATCCTAATAAAAATGGTATTTATAGCTGCATATAAAAATCAAAATTGTCCCGTATGCATCCGCACTTTTACGGTTAACATTGTCACTAGCACACAAGTGTAATGTATCATTAATAAATTTGCAATATATAGGCATATAGAAATTATTTTTAAGCATAAAAGAAAACCTTAAATCCGTTTGAAATGTGTTTAGAGCAAATATATTTTTTTCAACTGTTAATAATGTTAAAAATGAATTTCCAGGACAGTCAGTTTTCAACCTTATTTTAAAAGTTTTACAGTAGGTCACACATAAATGTCTCATATCCGTGTATGCATAATAATAAATATAACACTCAATGTACATAGGTACCTTTTTTATTTTTAGCATACGTGCCAGAAGCATTTTCATTTTTGCGGATTTCTTTCGCTTTGACAATTTATTGTGGCAGTTTCTTGAGGAATTTTGTGCTGCCCATAATCGCACACTGCGTACCAAGACTTTATAAAACTTCGTTGAATAAGTCACACGTAGTCGAGCGTTTCGAACACTAATACTACACAAGAGAGAATGAGTGACCTCGGTGAGACCTTTGAATATATATACTGTACTGTACAGCAGTGGCGGATTTACCAGCAGGCTGAGTAGGCTTGAGCCTAGGGCGGCAGATTTTTGGGGCGGCAAATTTGGGGACCGAATTTTATTTTAATTTTTTTTTGCTACCTCATAGAAATCAAAAATAATTCTGCATGACGGTTTTCTGTTTTCTGATGTTTTACAGATAGAAGTCTGCAATAAATTTTGCCGATTACTTTCCCCTCTCCCTTGTCATTGTACTTTCCGTGAATCCGTGGAGCAAACTTCCACATTCTAGAGTAAAACAGTTAGTTCGCCGCCCCCAAACCAGTAATCGGCTTCTGCGCCCTCTGCCCACGCTTTGAATGAGTGAAAAGAGCAAAATTATAGAAAATGTATTTCTCTCTTACCACTATCAACCCATACATGCCAGTCCTACTAGGTACTGGTTGGAGTCTGCGAACTGGATGGTTTGTATATAATTTTGTGATTTTAATTTGAATATAGTAAATAATTTAGTGAATAATTTTACCGATTTCAATCAATATTATGTATCGACTATTATGTGTTGAACATGCACTAGCTTTAGGAAGTTTAATTGGAATTCTAAAAAAAAAAAAAAAAAAAAAAACAACCTGAGCAGCGATAGCGAGATAGTCTTAAGTCAAAAAAATATTTTTCCCCAAATGCGGTATTTTTTTTAACGCTACAATGTTATCAATGACGTAAATGTTGCACGTGCACGTGGCGAGGCTCATTCTCCAATCCAATAACCGTGTGGGTTACCCCGGTTACCCGAACAAATCGAGGCGTAAAACGAAAACAACATCGAAACAAAAGAAAATAAGGCACGAAACTACAAAACTACGAGTTGGCCTCGGTTGGTAGCGTCCTGCTATAATTGCATAACGAATTTATATTTCTACATGGGTTTGTGCTGCTATTTTTCGAAGTGATTCGTGGATTTTATGAATATTTTTACAGCACCGGTAAGTAAAAACTTTCTATAATCATAATAAATTATAATAAATCATCCGTAACGAATTATTTTATTGAAAAATCTCTGCAAAAATATTTTTGGAACATGGTCACGTTAAACTTTTGAACATTTTCATATTAACTATAAATAGTATTCTAAAAGATTGCTCATGGTAATCTTTGTTATTTGTCTTTTTCAATGATCAATAATCAAAAAATAGAAATAATAATTCAAAATAAACAATTCATCGGAAACTATGCAAAGAAGTTTTGATTTTTCGTGATAGCATAAAAAAACGTTTTTACGTTAACTATTTATTGTGTGAATTCTGAACGAAGGATATCGTTGCTGGCGTACGAGAAATAAACTTTTTAATTTTATCCTTTTCATTTCAGTTCCTGAATAAAAAAATTGTGAAATTGAGTGATGGGAGAAAGCGACTTAGTGGAGCGGAGTACAAAAAGAAGGCCAAAACAAAAAAGAACAAGAGCAAATTATACGAAAAACCACAAAAATTGATAGTTTTTTTTAAAATGAAAATTGTGTCGCAACATCGGGAATCTTAAGAATGCAATCTGAAAAGGATGAACCCGACTTGAAATCTGCTGCCCAACTGTCATCTGTTGAACTATCGACTAAAGAAAAACTGATGATTATGTTCTTGACGACGAGTACTCCAAAATTGAAGATGCCTCTCAGACCGAGTGTTTAAATGATGACCGAAAGCAAACAACTGAAGATCAAAACAAATATCCAGCTTTATGGGAAATTAACGATACTTTAAGGAAAATTATTGCAAAGTGCGGCTTCGATCAAAACAAGTCTTCTGACTTCTCTAAAAGTGAAAAACTATATACTGATCAACGTCGTGTCTTGCCAGTGAGTATCTTCCAAAGAAAAATGAAAAACAATGAAGTGAAGGACCGAAATTGGCTGGTTTACTCTGAAAGTAAGAGTTCCGTATATTGCGGACCGTGTTTGGCATTCGGTCCATTGGAGAATAAAACTCAGTTCGAGAACGAAGGATTTAATGACTGGAAAAATGCAGAACACCGAGTAGCTCAGCATGAAAACTCTGCGCGTCAAAAATTCAGTATCCTTAGTCTGAAACCTAGAAGTGCTATTGATGGTCGAATCGACAATTTACTGCATTTGCAAATTGATGAAGAAATCACTTATCGGAGAAACGTTCTGAAAAGGGTTGTTGCTGTAGTGAACCGGCTGTGTTCAAGAGGTCTCGCTTTTAGAGGAAAAAGTGAAAAGTTCGGTGATACACACAACGGAAATTGTTTTATTATTCTGGAACTGTTAGCTGAGTTCGATCCTTTCTTAGCCAGTCATATTGAACGGTTTGGGAATCAAGGATCCGGAAGTACCAGTTACTTATCGAAGACCGTTTGTGATGAGTTTATACTCTTGATGGGCCATAAAGTCTTGAAGCAAATTGGAGACGAGATAAGAAGGGTGAAATACTTTTCCTTAATCATCAATTCGACACCGGATATAGCACATGTAGACCATCTCACCTTCGTGATTTGATATGTTTTAGAAACAGGTGAACCCTGTGAAATATTCCTCAAGTTTTTGCCCTCAGTGGGACATAAAGCTGAAGAAATGTTTGCTGCCATTACTTCGGAACCAAAAACCTTGGGTTTGAGTATTGAAGACTGCCATCGACAATCGTATGACAATGCCGCAAATATGTCTGGCATATACAATGGCTTATAGGCTAAAATTCAAAGTCAAGCACAGTTTGCTTTTTTTCATTCCTTGCTCTGCCCACTCTTTAAATTTAGTGGCAACTGCGACTGCTGAATCTTGCACAGAAGCTTGTCGATTCTTCATGTTGCTCCAAGATATTTACTTTTTTTTTCAATTCGACACAACGCTGGAAGATATTGATGACTGAAGTCGGAGAAGGCAAAAGAGTCAAGAGAGTAAACCTCACACATTGGTCAGTCAGAGAAGTTTGAGAGATTCGTGGCACGAAGTCATTAAAGCTTTGGAAACAATCAGGAATGATTGCACCGAAAAGCCTGTCACACGAAACGAAGCAACGGGAATTCTTTCAAAATAAAAAAAAAATTGAAACGGTGTTAATGGTTGTTGTGTGGAATGTTTTTTTTGTAAGGAATAAACAAAGTAAATGTTCAAATCCAGGTTTCTACCGTAGATTTGATTACTGTAGCCGATCTTTATGAATCTCTTCGCAAGTTTTTCGTAGATCAAAGAGAAAACTTCCAGTATTTCGAAGAAATGGCAATGGAATTAAGTGCGTTAAAGCAGTACACAAAAGACCTGGGAAAAAGACAACCGAAAAGAAAACAATTTTCTGATGAAACACCCGATGGAGAAATTAGTATGACCGCGAGTGATAATTTCAGGGTTAATACATTTCCCGTCATAATTGAAGACTCGTATCCGAATTAGAAAAGAAGGAAGAAGGCGTACGACAATTTCAATGAAAAATTTTCATTTCTGACCAAAATGAGCGAGTTGTCATCATCAACCCTTACGAAAAAGGCTCTGTCCTTAGAAGAAATGTATCCTAATGATTTAGAGACTGAGTTGGTTCAAGAATGCATACATTTTCGCAGCCACATATCTTCGCAAAGCAATCTGGTAAAACCAGATGCTACATCATTACAGAGTCTTTCTTCGTTTCTGCGAAAACAGAGTTTGCAGAACGTTTATCCGAACTTGGACATAGCCCTTCGTATGGCCTTATGTACACCAGCGACAAACTGTTCGGGTGAGTTAAGTTTTTCTTGTCTAAAAAGGGTAAAAAAAATTATCTGAGATCGACCTTGAGCCAAGAAAAATTAAACTCTTTAGCTCTTTTGTGCATAGAGTCGAAATTAATGAACAAGATTACTTACGACGATATCATCGATGATCTTGCCAACAAAAAATCGCGCAAAAAGGTATTGTAACGAACTTTTATAACTTGACTGAGTTGATTATTTTTAACTGTTTGTAAGAGCAGTAAAGATTATTTATTCACGTTTACCAAATGTACATTATTGTGTAAGTAGCATGCATTACCCCGCCTTATTAATCGTACATGATTGAGATTTGATTAGCTCAAAAATATATCCAAAAATTATTTTACGTGCAATTTCAACGAAATTGTTGGATTGTAAAATTAATCTAGGACATGAAAATTGTAGAGGCAAGGGCGGCAAAAACTTTACAGCCTATACTTTGAAAATTTGTAAATCCGCCACTGCTGTACAGTATATATATTCAAAGGTGAGACGCTGGCGTCACACACCTTTCCCCATCCCTTCCTGACATGATCGGTAGCCAAGGGCGCAGCTAGCCACGGACCTCGACGCCATAAAATCTTTTTCTTAAAAAAAAAGTCTAATTGACAGTATGTGAGTGTCGCTAGATTTTTTTATCTACACGGCTCTACCAAAAATATCAAAGTTTGAAACAAATGTAATCGTTTGTGCGTCTTCAGAAACATTTGAATTTTCAGGAGCAGCCTAAATCTAAAGATAGCAAAAACTATTCTGTGTTATTTTTAAAACTGGCTATTAAAATAAAATTTTATCAAGTGTGTGTAGATATTCAGATAGGAATTTGAGATCTCTTGTCATAATAAATGTGAAGTTAAAAAAATTAATAAGCACTTGGTTTAGACAGGATTGTTTCGAAGAAGCCTCAGTGTGCATAACAGTGTGACATAAAATCCTCCTAAATTATATATGAATAAACGACCTCAGAAAAAATTATTTAAAGTAATGTACAAATTTAATTTGTGAAGACGAACTGCGTAAGCACAATTTTTATTATTTTTAATGCATGACCATCATGCTATCAGTTTTTGTTTTTATTTGCTGTCCTGTAAAGAGTTAAACACTAACCACTGAAGTTGTAAATGCAGAACTGTCACTACCCCGCGCGCAAGGCGTGTCCGTCTCCCTGGCTCAGTCGCGAGGGGTGGGTGACCTTCCAGGAAGGAGCTGGCAACACGGCAGCCTGTCTCCGCCACCTCGCGCGTCATCCTCTCCACCCTGCCACCCCTCGTCAACAACCATGTGCTGGGCCAACACCACCGAGACACAAGGCCTTACAACCTGTCCGTGACGTCACAGGTAGGAGGCGGTTGGCTCGTGGCGCGCGGACTTTGCTTTCTTCGCGTGAACGCGTTTCTCCCGCCCTTGCGTTCCGCCGCTACTCTTATATTACTTTTAACGAAATTTTATTAAGCACGACTGTTATGATAGTTGCTAACGAAATGTAACTACATTCACTTAAATCAGCAGAGGATATTATAGATTATTATACACATTGCAGTAGTTGTCAAGGTATATTCCGTACAAAGTTGTATTTATAAACATTTAAAAAAAATTATATGAATAATTAAATAGTTTTCTTGACACACACACAGGAGCAAAAAATTTAGTGCTTTATTTTTTGATAAAAGCCACATCGGTAAACACTAAACCGATACAAATAATATACATGTATCAAGGGAAGTGAGAACAAACAAATTAAAAGTAACTTAAATTCTTCTCAAAGCACATGTTTAATTTATATGCTGGGTGTATAGTATACTTTTGACAGTTCCTACAATTATAACGATTTCAGGGAGTGTAGTTTAACTTGACATGAATTATATAACACGTGTATAAAATAGCAAATTATGTAGCTTATATTAAGATACAATCATGAATTTGGCATGGAAAAATGTATTTGTGCAGCCTGTGTAAGGATTCTGCTGTCTTATATAAAATATCTATGCTAATATTTGACTCAGAACTATTTTATGCACGTGAGCAATAGTGTTGTTGTCAATAGAGAGCTTTTTTATTAGAACAAAAACATAACCACTATAAGAAAACCTACGAATTCAGAGTTTAATGCTTGGTACTTTTAAGGTAGTGATCGAAATGGTTAATTGTTGTATACAAATTTTATTTAGTGTAAATAAACTCGGCCATCGTCAGTAAACATTTCTATACCTACATCTACAAATATACGTAAATGAACAAAGTTTATAAATGCTTCAAAATGAACTTGATGCTGAAGGTTATATTTTACTTTCGAATTTTTTAATTTAGTGAAAATGAGGTGGATCTAATTACTTAAGTTTTCCCGGACTTGTAACAAAATTTGAATAGTGATCGGTGGTTGTACGCAAGAGCATTATTGGTGCCAAAAAATTTATATCTTTAATAAAATCTACACTTATATTTTAAGAGGTGCAAAGGGAAATAGAGTATTTGTCAATAGATACAATCATGGATACAGAACAAATCACTTCATATCCTTCGGAGTTTTTTAATTCACTTGAACTTTCTAGTGTACCCTCACATAAACTTCAAATGAAACTAAATGTAGGCCTACAATATGAAATCTAGATGCTCCTCGACTATGCAATGGAACGAGGCTTCGGATCACACAAATGGGGCAGAATATTAATTAATTTTTTTATTCTACGTTAATACTTTGAACTTTTTTAAAATGTTAGGATTAAATATTTTTTTTTTTGTAATAGTGAAACATATTTCAATAAAGCATGTTTTCAGTTTTTTCAGCTAAATCGGATGTTAGAATTTTTAAATACTGATGATTCCAGTCACGCAATAAATAAAACAATTACCATATTATTTTATTTTCTTTGCAATGATCTTTGATACCTACTTAAGGACATAACGCGAGCGAAGCCGCGGGTAAAAGACCGGAGTCAAAATTATGCATTTGGACAGCAACAGCAACAGACGCACACATACATTGCGGCCATGACAGTTTTCGCGTTTCAAAAACATTTACCCAAACATAAAATAGACAAAATGTAAGCCAAAATACAACTACGAAGTCATAAAGGCAAAACGTAAGGCTAGTTAATAATATTAAAAAAAAGTTAATTTTTATACGTAATGTTAAAATTATTTAAAAGTCAAATATGATATATATTTCAAAAAATGGTATTATATTATAACAACTCCAGGACTCATACCAAGTATTGGCCGAATATCAGCCATGTACCAAATGAAAGCTGTAACATTTCTTAACAAATAATAGTTTTCAGAATTTTTGTCTGGGCCGACACTTTTAATGCCGACGGACAGCAACAGGATCGCGCGCCCAGTTTTCCTTGCAGGCAATAGATTTACCCGCCCATTACAGGCCCTGAAAAAAACCATTTTATTTCTCCATTTAAAACTGAAATATATAAATCTAACTACAAAGTCCTAAACCCAAGATATGACGCTTTGTATTTAACAAAAAAATAGTATTTATTAATAGTATTCTTAAAATTATTTAAATTCAAAAAAAGTACATATTTCAAAAACTTGCATTATATTAAAACGACTCCAGGACTCATACTAAGTATTGGCCGAACATCAGCCATGTACCAAATGAAAGCTGTAACATTTCTTAACAAAATATACTTTTCAGAATTTTTGTCTGGGCCGACACTTTTAATGCCGACGGACAGCAACAAGATCTCGCGCCCTGTTTTACTTGCAGGCAATAGCTTCACCCGCCCATTAAAGGACCTGAAAAAACCATTTTATTTCTCAGTTTAAAACTGAAATATAAAAATCCAACTACAAGGTCCTAAACGCAAGATATGACGCTTTGTATTTAACAAAAAAAATAGTATTTATTAATAGTATTCTTTAAATTATTTAAATTCAAATAAAGTACATATTTCAAAAACTTGCATTATATTAAAACGACTCCAGGACTCATACCAAGTATTGGCCGAACATCAGCCATGTACCAAATGAAAGCAGTAACATTTCTTAACAAAATATATTTTTCAGAATTTTTGTCTGGGCCGACACTTTTAATGCCGACGGACAGCAACAAGATCTCGCGCCCTGTTTTACTTGCAGGCAATAACTTCACCCGCCCATTACAGGACCTGAAAAAAACCATTTTATTTCTCAGTTTAAAACTGAAATATAAAAATCCAACTACAAGGTCCTAAACTCAAAGAATGACGCTTTGTAATTAACTAAAAAAATAGTATTTATTAATAGTATTCCATAAATTATATAAGGTCAAGAAGGTACATATTTCAAAAACTTGCATTTTATAAAAACGACTCCAGGACTCATACCAAGTATTGGCCGAATATCAGCCATGTACCAAATGAAAGCTGTAACATTTCTTAACAAAATATACTAATCATAATTTTTGTCTGGGCCGACACTTTTAATGCCGACGGACAGCAACAAGATCGCGCGCCCAGTTTTCCTTGTAGGCAATAGATTTACCCGCCCATTACAGGCCCTGAAAAAAACATTTTATTTCTTCGATTAAAACTGAAGTATAAAAATCCAACTACAAGGTCCTAAACGCAAGATATGACGCTTTGTATTTAACTAAAAAAAATAGTATTTATTAATAGTATTCTTTAAATTAAATAAGGTCAAAAATATACATATTTCAAAAACGTGCATTATATTAAAACGACTCCAGGACTCATACCAAGTATTGGCCGAACATCAGCCATGTACCAAATGAAAGCTGTAACATTTCTTAACAAAATAGACTTTTCAGAATTTTTGTCTGGGCCGACACATTTAATGCCGACGGTCAGCAACAAGATCGCGCGCCCAGTTTTCCTTGCAGCCAATAGATTTACCCGCCCATTACAGGCCCTGAAAAAACCATTTTATTTCTCCGTTTAAAACTGAAATATAAATATCCAACTACAAGGTCCTAAACGCAAGATATAACGCTATGTATTAACTAAATAAATATTATTTATTAATAGTATTCTTTAAATTAAATAAGGTCAAAAAATGTACATATTTCAAAAACGTGCATTATATTAAAACGACTCCAGGACTCGTACCAAGTATTGGCCGAACATCAGCCATGTACCAAATGAAAGCTGTAACATTTCTTAACAAAATATACATTTCAGAATTTTTGTCTGGGCCGACACATTTAATGCCGACGGACAGCAACAAGATCGCGCGCCCAGTTTTCCTTGCAGCCAATAGATTTACCTGCCCATTACAGGCCCTGAAAAAACCATTTTATTTCTCCGTTTAAAACTGAAATATAAAAATCCAACTACAAGGTCCTAAACGCAAGATATGACGCTTTGTATTTAACTAAATAAATATTATTTATTAATAGTATTCTTTAAATTATTTAAGGTCAAAGAAGGTACATATTTCAAAAACTTGCATTTTATAAAAACGACTCCAGGACTCATACCAAGTATTGGCCGAACATCAGGCATGTACCAAATGAAAGCTGTAACATTTCTTAACAAATTATACTTTTCAGAATTTTATTCTGGGCCGACACTTTTAATGCCGACGGACAGCAACAAGATCGCGCGCCCTGTTTTCCTTGCAGGCAATAGCTTCACCCGCCCATTACAGGCCCTGAAAAAACCATTTTTTTTCTCAGTTTAAAACTGAAATATAAAAATCCAACTATAAGTTCCTAAACGCAAGATATGTCGCTTTGTATTAAACTAAAAAAAAGAATATTTATTAATAGTATTCTATAAATTATATAAGGTCAAAAAAGGTACATATTTCAAAAACTTGCATTTTATAAAAACGACTCCAGGACTCATACCAAGTATTGGCCGAATATCAGCCATGTACCAAATGAAAGCTGTAACGTTTCTTAACAAAAAATACTGTTCAGAATTTTTGTCTGGGCCGACACTTTTAATGCCGACGGACAGCAACAAGATCGCGCGCCCTGTTTTCCTTGCAGGCAATAGCTTCACCCGCCCATTACAGGACCTAAAAAAAAACATTTTATTTTTCCGTTTAAAACTGAAATATTAAAATACAACTACAAGGTCCTAAACGCAAGATATGACGCTTTGTATTTAACTAAAAAAATTAGTATTTATTAATAGTATTCTTTAAAATATATAAGGTCAAAGAAGGTAAATATTTCAAAAACTTGCATTTTATAAAAACGACTCCAGGACTCATACCAAGTATTGGCCGAATATCAGCCATGTACCAAATGAAAGCTGTAACGTTTCTTAACAAAATATACTTTTCAGAATTTTTGTCTGGGCCGACACTTTTAATGCCGACGGACAGCAATAAGATCGCGCGCCCTGTTTTCCTTGCAGGCAATAGCTTCACCCGCCCATTAAAGGACCTGATAAAACCATTTTATTTCTCCGTTTAAAACTGAAATATAAAAATCAAACTACAAGGTCCTAAACGCAAGATATGACGCTTTGTATTAAACTAAAAAAAGAATATTTATTAATAGTATTCTATAAATTATATAAGGTCAAAAAAGGTACATATTTCAAAAACTTGCATTTTATAAAAACGACTCCAGGACTCATACCAAGTATTGGCCGAATATCAGCCATGTACCAAATGAAAGCTGTAACATTTCTTAACAAATAATAGTTTTCAGAATTTTTGTCTGGGCCGACACTTTTAATGCCGACGGACAGCAACAGGATCGCGCGCCCAGTTTTCCTTGCAGGCAATAGATTTACCCGCCCATTACAGGCCCTGAAAAAAACCATTTTATTTCTCCATTTAAAACTGAAATATATAAATCTAACTACAAAGTCCTAAACCCAAGATATGACGCTTTGTATTTAACAAAAAAATAGTATTTATTAATAGTATTCTTAAAATTATTTAAATTCAAAAAAAGTACATATTTCAAAAACTTGCATTATATTAAAACGACTCCAGGACTCATACTAAGTATTGGCCGAACATCAGCCATGTACCAAATGAAAGCTGTAACATTTCTTAACAAAATATACTTTTCAGAATTTTTGTCTGGGCCGACACTTTTAATGCCGACGGACAGCAACAAGATCTCGCGCCCTGTTTTACTTGCAGGCAATAGCTTCACCCGCCCATTAAAGGACCTGAAAAAACCATTTTATTTCTCAGTTTAAAACTGAAATATAAAAATCCAACTACAAGGTCCTAAACGCAAGATATGACGCTTTGTATTTAACAAAAAAAATAGTATTTATTAATAGTATTCTTTAAATTATTTAAATTCAAATAAAGTACATATTTCAAAAACTTGCATTATATTAAAACGACTCCAGGACTCATACCAAGTATTGGCCGAACATCAGCCATGTACCAAATGAAAGCAGTAACATTTCTTAACAAAATATATTTTTCAGAATTTTTGTCTGGGCCGACACTTTTAATGCCGACGGACAGCAACAAGATCTCGCGCCCTGTTTTACTTGCAGGCAATAGCTTCACCCGCCCATTAAAGGACCTGAAAAAAACCATTTTATTTCTCAGTTTAAAACTGAAATATAAAAATCCAACTACAAGGTCCTAAACTCAAAGAATGACGCTTTGTAATTAACTAAAAAAATAGTATTTATTAATAGTATTCCTTAAATTATATAAGGTCAAGAAGGTACATATTTCAAAAACTTGCATTTTATAAAAACGACTCCAGGACTCATACCAAGTATTGGCCGAATATCAGCCATGTACCAAATGAAAGCTGTAACATTTCTTAACAAAATATACTAATCATAATTTTTGTCTGGGCCGACACTTTTAATGCCGACGGACAGCAACAAGATCGCGCGCCCAGTTTTCCTTGTAGGCAATAGATTTACCCGCCCATTACAGGCCCAAAAAAACATTTTATTTCTTCGATTAAAACTGAAGTATAAAAATCCAACTACAAGGTCCTAAACGCAAGATATGACGCTTTGTATTTAACTAAAAAAAATAGTATTTATTAATAGTATTCTTTAAATTAAATAAGGTCAAAAATATACATATTTCAAAAACGTGCATTATATTAAAACGACTCCAGGACTCATACCAAGTATTGGCCGAACATCAGCCATGTACCAAATGAAAGCTGTAACATTTCTTAACAAAATAGACTTTTCAGAATTTTTGTCTGGGCCGACACATTTAATGCCGACGGTCAGCAACAAGATCGCGCGCCCAGTTTTCCTTGCAGCCAATAGATTTACCCGCCCATTACAGGCCCTGAAAAAACCATTTTATTTCTCCGTTTAAAACTGAAATATAAATATCCAACTACAAGGTCCTAAACGCAAGATATAACGCTATGTATTAACTAAATAAATATTATTTATTAATAGTATTCTTTAAATTAAATAAGGTCAAAAAATGTACATATTTCAAAAACGTGCATTATATTAAAACGACTCCAGGACTCGTACCAAGTATTGGCCGAACATCAGCCATGTACCAAATGAAAGCTGTAACATTTCTTAACAAAATATACATTTCAGAATTTTTGTCTGGGCCGACACATTTAATGCCGACGGACAGCAACAAGATCGCGCGCCCAGTTTTCCTTGCAGCCAATAGATTTACCTGCCCATTACAGGCCCTGAAAAAACCATTTTATTTCTCCGTTTAAAACTGAAATATAAAAATCCAACTACAAGGTCCTAAACGCAAGATATGACGCTTTGTATTTAACTAAATAAATATTATTTATTAATAGTATTCTTTAAATTATTTAAGGTCAAAGAAGGTACATATTTCAAAAACTTGCATTTTATAAAAACGACTCCAGGACTCATACCAAGTATTGGCCGAACATCAGGCATGTACCAAATGAAAGCTGTAACATTTCTTAACAAATTATACTTTTCAGAATTTTATTCTGGGCCGACACTTTTAATGCCGACGGACAGCAACAAGATCGCGCGCCCTGTTTTCCTTGCAGGCAATAGCTTCACCCGCCCATTACAGGCCCTGAAAAAACCATTTTTTTTCTCAGTTTAAAACTGAAATATAAAAATCCAACTATAAGTTCCTAAACGCAAGATATGTCGCTTTGTATTAAACTAAAAAAAAGAATATTTATTAATAGTATTCTATAAATTATATAAGGTCAAAAAAGGTACATATTTCAAAAACTTGCATTTTATAAAAACGACTCCAGGACTCATACCAAGTATTGGCCGAATATCAGCCATGTACCAAATGAAAGCTGTAACGTTTCTTAACAAAAAATACTGTTCAGAATTTTTGTCTGGGCCGACACTTTTAATGCCGACGGACAGCAACAAGATCGCGCGCCCTGTTTTCCTTGCAGGCAATAGCTTCACCCGCCCATTACAGGACCTAAAAAAAAAACATTTTATTTTTCCGTTTAAAACTGAAATATTAAAATCCAACTACAAGGTCCTAAACGCAAGATATGACGCTTTGTATTTAACTAAAAAAATTAGTATTTATTAATAGTATTCTTTAAAATATATAAGGTCAAAGAAGGTAAATATTTCAAAAACTTGCATTTTATAAAAACGACTCCAGGACTCATACCAAGTATTGGCCGAATATCAGCCATGTACCAAATGAAAGCTGTAACGTTTCTTAACAAAATATACTTTTCAGAATTTTTGTCTGGGCCGACACTTTTAATGCCGACGGACAGCAATAAGATCGCGCGCCCTGTTTTCCTTGCAGGCAATAGCTTCACCCGCCCATTAAAGGACCTGATAAAACCATTTTATTTCTCCGTTTAAAACTGAAATATAAAAATCAAACTACAAGGTCCTAAACGCAAGATATGACGCTTTGTATTAAACTAAAAAAAGAATATTTATTAATAGTATTCTATAAATTATATAAGGTCAAAAAAGGTACATATTTCAAAAACTTGCATTTTATAAAAACGACTCCAGGACTCATACCAAGTATTGGCCGAACATCAGCCATGTACCAAATGAAACCTGTAACATTTCTTAATAAAATATACTATTCAGAATTTTAGTCTGGGCCGACACTTTTAATGCCGACGGACAGCAACAAGATCGCGCGCCCAGTTTTCCTTGCAGGCAATAGCTTCACCCGGCCATTACAGGCCCTGAAAAAACCATTTTATTTCTCCGTTTAAAACTGAAATATAAAAATCCAACTACAAGGTCCTAAACGCAAGATATGACGCTTTGTATTTGACTAAATAAATATTATTTATTAATAGTATTCTTTAAATTATTTAAGGTCAAAGAAGGTACATATTTCAAAAACTTGCATTTTATAAAAACGATTCCAGGACTCATACCAAGTATTGGCCGAACATCAGGCATGTACCAAATGAAAGCTGTAACATTTCTTAACAAATTATACTTTTCAGAATTTTATTCTGGGCCGACACTTTTAATGCCGACGGACAGCAACAAGATCTCGCGCCCTGTTTTCCTTGCAGGCAATAGCTTCACCCCGCCCATTACAGGACCTGAAAAAACCATTTTATTTCTCCGTTAAAAACTGAAATATAAAAATACAACTACATGGTCCTTAACGCAAGATATGACGGTTTGTATTTAACTAAAAAAATTTGTATTATTTAGTAGTATTCTTTAAATTATATAAGGTCAAAAAAGGTACATATTTCAATAACTTGCATTTTATAAAAACGACTCCAGGACTCATACCAAGTATTGGCCGAATATCAGCCATGTACCAAATGAAACCTGTAACATTTCTTAACAAAATATACTTTTCAGAATTTTTGTCTGGGCCGACACTTTTAATGCCGACGGACAGCAACAAGATCGCGCGCCCAGTTATCCTTGCAGGCAATAAATTTACCCGCCCATTACAGGCCCTGAAAAAACCATTTTATTTCTCCGTTTAAAACTGAAATATAAAAATCCAACTACAAGGTCCTAAACGCAATATATGGCGCTTTGTATTTAACTTAAATAATTGGTATTTATTCTAGTGTATAGGGTTTGCCCTGAGACACGCCTAGGTCCTACCTTAAACTGGCCCCTTTCCCACACACTTTAGCTTAGTTTAATTTAAGTTAGGAAAACATTTCAATTGTCATTCGAGTCAGGCTTTTCAGGGGGATTTCTCCACGCTCCTGGCTGGCTTTAGACACACGTAGAAAAGGGATGATAGTCGAAGTTCTGTCATTTATACTCGATCCTAAAACCGGACGATTCGACGGCCGGCCTGGAAATAACTTCTCATACACTCCAGAGTTCACACATTTTTTAAGCATATTACCATGGTGTTCGCAATAATTGGGGTTTATTGTTTCATAATAAAACAATAATATACCATGTCATGCACTTTTTTAATACACAGTATTTGAATAAATTTTCTCTAACACATAAACCATACACGCTGACGTCATGAGTTTCTCAAGGTAACCTAATTTGGTACGTCTCTGGAGTTATACTTAATTTATAACCCATTTGCAAGAAGTCAAATGAATCGGAAACACATTGTCGAATAAAATTAGTAAGTATTAATTATTATATCTGTGACATCTTAATTATGTTACTTAGATACAGTGTGCTATCTGTACAAGAGTAAAATTTAACATTAGAGGTATGACAATTCATAATATTGTAAGTTTAATTGTACTTTTTTAATAACTACCAAAATACATACAAATTATGCAGATTTTCCTAGTTATATCCACTAAGAACACGGATATTTAATCATATAGGTAATTCATTTATTATTTATAGGGGAGACATTGAAGCAAACATTTTCTTTCAATTATTATACATATATGTGTAAGTATGCATGTGTGTATATATATAAAGACCACATTCGGCATTATCAATATGTATGTAATTGGGAAATTCATACATTGGAAGAATTTTTATAACTTGCAGGGTTATGCGGGATTGTGTAAAAAAATATGTACCTAACAATGAAAGGTGAGTATGTTAACATTTTCTAAATGAGGCTCAAAGATAAAGTTACGACACATTTTAAATTTACCTTTTTTGATTCAGGACCGTAGCTTATCAACTGTTCTGGTTCAGAAACTATCTTAATTATTACAAAGTACATCAGAATCCAGTGACGTCCGGTGTATGAGCTGCAGCAGGGGAGTCAGTTTGCAAGCGCACTGACATTCACGACAAGCTTGATTCACCAATGCCCACAATGTCACAGAGGAGCCAGCGATTATCAACCAGTCGCAGCCACGCAGTGCGACGCTGCGTCTACTGGAAACAATTCTGAAGAGTTGGAATCTGCTGCATTCATTCGCTAGTCACCACAATAACAATACATTAGAATAATGTTGTTTATATACTATTGAGACCTTGCATGTGATGGTAACGGGCCAGCATCTCGTTACCTGTATTTAAGGGGCGAGAACATATCAATTAAGTAGTTCTGGAAAAAAAAATTCCCAAGAATTATTAAAATAAAGTACATGAAAGATGCTGTTAATTGTACACCATACAAAGTACATGCTGCATTTCAACAAATGTGCTTGCATGGTTAACGTAACGTTATATCAATGAGTAAATAGAAAATTTTATTCGAAATTTAGTCATTAGCCAACCCCAAGTGTGAAAGATATTCAAGCAATTATTTGCAATGTTGCAAATATGTTTTAAAATGGTGCAATTTATGGCTTACTTTTTCAATTTTTCTTTGTAATGAAACAAGAAACAACTTGCAACGTCACAAAAGGCTCGCTCAGGAAGGAGGGTGCAACCTCTCTTTGGAACGATCCTCTTGTTCAATGTCAAATGAGCTACTTGTCACTTGCATTTGTAATTTTCCTAGTGTTAACTAAGAGGTTTCTTATATTTCAATGGTGGTATACACCACAACACTTTATATTTGTTCGGTACATTCGTATAAGGGAAACTGTAATTACATAATCCAGAGAACATAACATCACTTGGAAACCACACGTACTAAGTGTAAGGTTCTATCATATAGTTAAACAAGTTTGGCTGGCAACAAACACAACAAATTATAATCGGCATTAAACGCAACATTCCCAGTCCATTGACCATAGTTCGAGTGCTTATAGAAGTTCTATATGAAACCAAATAAAAATAATTCTGTAATACTACTGTTATTATTCTCAAATGTATAGTAGTGATGGGCAGAACGGTTCTTTTGACCGAACCGGTACTTTCGGATCAGTTCCGTGAAAGATTCGTTCAGAACGATTCGTTCATCCTTTAGAGTATTGGCTACGTGTTTGCTTCCAGCCTCCCCTCGTTATCGCGTGACCCGATAACGAGAGGGGGCTGGATCGCGTGGGTGGTTATCTTTATCTACTCTGCATGGGTAAATGAAATTTCAAACGTCTAGTTGTATACTGACTGTTATAAAATTATTGACTGTTGATCGCTGCAAATGCTTCATGCAGTGATTCTATATAATACGGGAGCATTAAATCTAAGAATGTTAGGTACGAAAGTGATCTTTCTTAACTTTAATTTGTAATCGCACTATTATAGCTAGTACTTGAACATTGCTTTTCGTAGCCAGTGAATCACAGTTGCGTATATGAAACAAGATTATTTATATTGTATTACTTTTTAAGTTACAAATATTAATATACAGGCTATTTACACTCTAGAGAGAGTAAAGTGTTTACATGTAGACCAACACATTTAGAGAAAAAAAGACAAAAATTGAATACTACTACTGCGATTCAGTATGAAGAGAGAAAAATGAAGTAGGTACATTAATTAACACCTAAATGGTAAGTGTGAACATTTGTAGTTACTTTCCCTGTTATTTTTAATTCATGTTTTTTTTCCCCCCAAATTTGTGTATGTGAATGTGAAAACGCAATTTTAAACCACTACTTAACAGTTGACATTTTCAGGTATAGATACTTTTCATGTTACCCTATTTTATTTGATCAGTTATCGTTTGCTCTTATGAACATGCTCACGCTGTGATTACTAATTCTTCAGACTCCTGACGTCATGAATCATTTCACGAACGAATCAGACCGGGCGCGTGGCCGGTTCTCTCATCTCGTTCTCTCGTTCTCTCCGCGTTTTCGTTCTTCCGAATCTTTCAAGGTACCGGCTCTCAAAGAGCCGGTTGGTTCTCTCGTTCTCTCCGCATTTTCGTTCTACCGAATCTTTCAAGGTACCGGCTCTCAAAGAGCCGGTTCTTTACATCGCGAACGAATCGCAAGATTTCGTTCTCTCAAAGATTCGTTCTTTTTGAACGAATCGTTAACGAACGACCCATCACTAATGTATAGAAATATGGTTGTTCCTTCTTGTAATGGTACAGAACACAAAGGTTTACAGAAATATTGTGTCACTTAACAAACATTTGTATTTTTACATATGAACCCCTAATTCGGTTCCAATTACAATTTATCTTAATCTGTTTTAGCACAATATTGAGCTTAAAATTTCTTATCCTAATTACACTTCTCAACTACCTATGCGGAAATCGGATCAAATTGTTTTCTAATAAATAAAAAATCGAATAAATAGATACTTCAGCCTACATAACACCATACAGTTTCTGCGAGAATATTTATTACGTACTCATAACACTTAAGAAAATGTTACACAAATCATTGCTTGATATTCATTCGTTCTTCTGTTCTGTCAACTGTGAACATAACGGGTGAATCATCGTGAAGTTATATATGTATCCTTTTGCGCACCTTTCTCTTTCACTGGCTAGCAATTTGTGACGTCACTCTGGAGATATTTTGCTAAAGTAGGCTATGCATACGGAAATATACGTTAATCTGAGTTTTACATTTTGTTAGAACGGCGGTTATCAACAAATGATGATTCTAATGGCAAATTTATTTCCATTCAAGTAAATAAATTAAGAAATTAGATACCTATAACTAATTTTATTGCCTCATTTATTACAAAATAAGTTTTGTTCTGTATTTTGTTTTGTCTCCGCCCAATTTAGGTTTCGAATGGACGAAAGCTACGATATCATTTAATTTTGACAATCTTTTTTTATATAGCCTGAAGTAATTTTATTATTTATTTCAGTGTAATACATTCACAACACAAGTTTGGCTAAATAATGTTAAACTTTTGTAGCAGTGACACCAGTTAACTGTTGTTTGCCACAACCGTAATAAATTATTTTGTGCACTATATATTGTGTACTATATATTGTACTAACAAAATACTAGGCAGGAAAATAATAACGCGGTAGTTTAGATACGGAAATAAAATCATTTCGCTGGTTAGTACAACCTCATCCGAAAAAAAAAGCATTTATTTCAAAAATCAAGATTATATAATTAAAAATATGTCACTCTTGTAATATTAATATTGATTATTTAAAAATGTTGCATGGTTATTAATCGTTTCCCAAAGCTTAAATATTTAAATTTTTCAAAAATTCGTACTTTTTATTCTGCAGTTTTAAATGCAAAATCTGCCACTCCTCTTCCCGGAACTTACCTAACACAATCTTTACTTCTCTACCTGCAGATTGTTATCCCTATTTCAAGTAATGCTAATTTTCTAGAGAAGGTTCTCCATTAAGAACATTTAATGGTTTTTTGAATAACACCTATCCCGAAGAACGCCGTTAAGTATTTTTAATGTGGCTAACGTAACTTACCCAAACATTTACACCAATATACAGTATTTTAAATGAATATTGTATACAACCAATCATTCAAATAATTGAACAGTGTTCGAAATTAAATTACCTTATCCCTCCAGCCATTCACACGATTAAACAATGTTTTAAATTAAGCTAACAAAACTTAACCAACCATCCAAATGACTTAAAAGTATTTTAAAAGTAGCTAACGTAATACAAAATACAAAACCAATGGTAAAATACCGGTAATCTACCTCAATTATCTCAACAACTATTAGCATAATCATCACACATAATTAAAGAATCTCAAAAAACATTTATAAGAATTTTATGTAAATATTTTCATAAGTGCTTAAACTATGAAAAATTGCCAAAATAAATAGCCAAACAATAAAGCACGAATATCAAAAATTTGAATTTATATTTCGCCGTTTTTTGTTAGTTCTATCAACATAACATGACATCAATTAATAATATAATTAAATGAAAATACTTGGTTTGCGTTTACAACCGAAAATTTGGGACACGTTACAATTGTTCCGAAGTTAATGCAAGTTATTTTAATAACGCAAGTAAGCGTATCAGATATATTAATTCATGTAACAATATGAGCTAAATTTATTTTCTAAATGAAACGTATAAACATTAATACTAATAGTTCAGTTTATAATAAACTTGCATCTGTATGTATCCTACATAAAAATTTGTGACAAGGTTATGATTCAGAAATTCATTAAAAAATAAAACACTTATTGAAATGCTGTGCCTTTGTTTAAATAAACTTTACTCAGCTGTCAAAGTTGAGGCTTACACAAACAAAAAAATCATTTTCTCAAGATCAGTTGCTATAAAAACTTATTTTGACCATTCATATAACCCTACCTCCCTTACTTCGTGCAATAATCTTTGCTAAAATTAGTCTTTGTTTGCACAATAACACTCAGTTCTGACACGTTATAGTTTTTAAAGAGATGGTTATTTATTATTTAATTCATTTTTGTTGTTTTAGTGTTATTTGGGTAACTATATTACACACAGTCTAGCAGTTTGTCAATTCATATCATCAAACTACCATTCAAACCCACGCTCGTCGGCAGTATCACCAACGAAAAGTATGCGCGCAGAACGTGAAAATATTCGTCCGCGGATCGGGCAGGCCTGTACACTTAGGCCATTCGATTTTTCGCAGTAATCACTCGACAGTGCACCAACTCATACGCCTCACTGAAGAGATAACAAGCGCCTTCAACGTAAAAGATTATGTAGTTGCGACGTTTTTAGACGTAGAAAAAGCCTTCGACAGAGTTTATCACGCGGGGCTAATCTATACAAACTATATCAAACTAATTTCCTGGTCTGCTATACCAAGCTAGTCGCGTCCTACCTAGAAGACAGAACGTTTACAGTATCAACTTAAAGAACTATGTCTGACATCAAACAAATAAGAGCAGGCGTACCACAGGGCAGTATTCTAGGCCCTGTTCTATTTAACATATATAGCCTTCTAGAGATTTGCCACGCCCCGAACACCGCCTAGTGAAGTTAGGCTGCTATGTGCTATGCAAACGACACGTTTCTGTATAGCAGATCATACACACTTCACCTAGCCACTACCAGACTGCATTAGCTTAGATTAAATTAGGCTAGGAAAAAAAACGGATGCATTAGCTGTGTGCTAGCAATGGTGTACGACCTGGCTTAGCAAAGTGAACACAACGATGTCCGAAGCTATTGTGTTTACTCGCGGAAATCTTCCACCTGTAGAACACAGGCCATAAATACGTTTGTTTGGCGAACAAATCCCACACAAGGACGTCGTAAAATATCTAGGCATCCACATGGACAGGAAGCTTCTCTGGCACCATCATATAGATGCCTAAAGAATTCAAACTGAGGTTAGACTAAGCTCACTATATCCAGTAATGAGCAGGCGATGTGGAGGCACAGTAACGAACGGTTTACTGTGCTCTACAAAACACTGATTCACCCTATTATTACGTACGCAGCCCCAGTCTGGGCAACCACTGCGAAAACACATTTATTAAAGCTGCAGCGAATTCAGAATAAATGTATTCGAATAGCTACAGACGCTCCAATGTATTACCCTACAGAAGCCTTGCATTGTGAAACGGACACGGAAACTTTGCAAGACTTTTACATTCGAACCCCAGAAACATTTTATGATAAATGCGTAAATAGTTAAAACCCACATGTTTTATCGCTCGGAAATTTTGATCCGGACGTAAGACAAAAATATAAGCGGCCGAAATCGCTCCTTGCCCACCGGCCGCCATAGTCGCGCGTGATTGGCCGCGCAGACTGCCGGCCAATGCGCGCGGAGCGAAAAAGCACAGTTCTTGCAATCCTAAGCTGGCAGCTCATAGTATTAAGTATTATTAAGTATAATATGGTTCTAATTGACATACAACGCCCAACACCGACGCAGCCCTCCCTGTAGGTCCTTCCGTGTAGGCGAAAAATACTGTCGTGTTTCGGCCCAGCAGGGCTCGAATTATCGTCTGATTTTCCACTTTTTTGGTCTCCTGAGACCTTGAATGGCGAAGCGCCCAAGAATAATCCCATACACATGTACACATTCATACTGATATTTCTAGTTTAAGAATGTGTGCTGGCTGGCATCATAGCGGGAACACGGACCAAACAGTCCAAGCTCACCACCTTCGCTTAGTAGTGCTTTTTTACTCTGTCCAACTCTTCTTCCAGAACAACCCTTCTGTTCCCGTAACCAACCTGCTTGTTAATTAATACATTAATTTTGCATCCAGCATGAATGAGCCCAGGGTTTTCCCTCTGTCAATAGAGGCTTCACCTGGGCCCACCTTATCTAGTGTTAGTCTAGAGTAGTCAGTGAGGGGAGTTTGTCATGGCACTAATGGTGGCCATGGCTGACCAATTCCCTCCTAGCACATGATGCATGCGACCACTCCTGCATGGCTAACCCCTGCATGATTAGAGCGTATAGGCTTCGGCCTGAGACGGACCTAGGTCTCTCCCTAACCCAGACCCTCCCAAATACATTTGGTTTTAGTTAGGTTAAGAAAAAAAAGGAAACGCACAAAGCATCTAAGTAATCCATAAAACTTCTTTTACTCTTAGCAGTATTTATACTTATTTCACTTAAAAATTTTAATTTTGCCATCACATGTATTCACCAAAATAAAGAAAATAATTATTTCCTCATTAATGGAGCACTATGATCCAATTGTATCTGTAGGAGACTTTAGGGATAATACTTTAGAAAAACAATGAAACTACATATTTTGATTATCATGTATGAATAAAATGTTAGGTATCTGTTACATAACAACACTGATTGACAGCATTTTGACTCATACTCTAGCTCCTATTTTTAGAGTTAAAAGTTATTTTATCTAATTATCGTTAGCTTTAATTGCAATAGCAAAGTTAAGTCTTCGAATAGGCAGCAATAGAAGTTTTCCCGTTTTCAAATAGAATAACAGTGAACTATCGCAATGGCAGAAAATGTTTTATACACCTGAACCGCGTCCTGAAGGATGGCACCTTGGCGCTACGACTCTCGTCTTACCAGCAACAAAGCGTGTTGCATGTTTTGTTCTCACCACGTGGAACAATACCAAGTTGTCATAAATAAGAGCACAACGCTTTGGTAGTGTAACGTTTTACACGCAACTTTTTGTCAAATTTGTATTATTATAATATTCTCGTTCCTTTCCCATTATCGACTTGAAAAATCGGCTTCCACTGATCTTCTCAGGGCCGACGATACAACAGCGACTTCCGCCGAATTGTCCGCGAGTTGGTATTCACTATATTCCCAACAAAGAGCTCCTGTATTGGAAACCTCCAGGGCGTGACTGACTGCCTCTACGCCCTCCCCGCAGGCACACAGCCCGGGCGGGCGCCCCGGCTCCAGAGTGCCTGCAGCTGTCGCCCCCGGTTCTTGTTGCGAGGCGAGCACCCCGAGTCGTCCACGAAACAAAGCTTTCAATCTGTGAAAAATTTGCCCAAAGCTGAATTTTTGCACAGTGGTAGAGCCTACTATGCTTAATAACATACCGAAAGTTTACTGCTGTAGACCTTGTACGTATCACCGAAAACGTGCAGTTAAGTCCTAGATGGCAGCGACTTACAGCAGTTCATTAAAATGATTCGCGTATACGCAGTTATTAACGTAGACTCTCCGTAAATGCATCAAAATAATCTAGAAACACCATTTTACACATTTATGTTAAAACATTTTCAAAATGTTAATACTAAAGGTACAATATTAATCGATGAATTAATAAGAAGTGTCTTTTATTCACAACGAAAGAATTAAAAACACGATTAACATAAAGATATATGGTCCGCCGTAATAATCACTTTTACAAACGTTGTTGCATATTTTTAAAGCTTTAAAATGGTATATTGGTTAATTCTCTGACTCAATTGACCGGGCCTCTGAAAGGTTCCGAGCGTCGTAGTGTGTATCCTACCGTGTGGGTACTTAAGTCGCTCGGGTTGGAACAAATTTTGGTCTTAGGAAACAAAGTTTTTTAACATATGGAAAATTACATAAAACCTGAAATTTTGTACAGCAGCATTATCAATATTTCTTAGTAACATATCAAAAGTTTACCGCTGCAAACCCTGTGCGTTGTACCAAAATCGTGCAGTTAAGGCCTAAGTTACAATTTCTTGCATTGACCCACAAAAATAAATTTTGTAAATGCAATTTCTATAGTATAATCTCATAATGAAGCCCAAAATGTTCTAGGAACTTAACTTCAATTGTTAAAAACAAACACATTTATAAAGATTAAATATATTTTCATTAAATAGGTAGTAGATTTCATTTCACTCCTTCTTTGTATCAATACAAAATAGTGATAATTCAATAAAATTGATTCAATTTTATTCATAAAAGTATGCAATCATTTCATCAATATTTTGTTATGACGTCACGTTAAACTATCGTCCATAAACCGACTTTACAGACAACCAATTTTTTTTTTAATTTAAGAAAATAAAAATACAATTACATAAACATGAAAGGCCCCACGTAAAATTCATTTAAACCAACGAAGTTGCATATTTTTTAAGCTTTAACAAATGGTATATTGCTTAAGAGTGTGACTCCATTGATCTGCCCGCTGGCGCTGAAGCGTTCCGAGCGGCGTAATGTGTAGGCCTATTCTACTGCGGGAGGTGCTGAAGTCACTTGGGCTGCGGTGAATTTAGCTCTTAGGAAACTAACACTTTTAATATAAAAAAAACATAAACGCTGAATTTATTTAGTTGAGTTAGAATCAACGTTCTGTAGTAACATATCAACAGTTTATCGCCCCATACCTTGTGCATCACTCAGAAAACTAGCGGTTATGTCCTAAATCTTAGCTCCTTGTTGCGCTCTACAAATATGAATTCTACAAACGTTTTTATTATTGTATCTTCTCAGTTATCAAATAAAATTAATTTTCAAAATCTTTTATACTTTTGAAAGTTTAGAAGTTTGTGTGTGTATATATATATATATATTAATTCCTGCGATTTTGTAAAAAAAAACATTTCGCAAAATTTTGTTGATACAACTTTCTTATTTTGCATTATATTTTTTACAAAATCGCAGGAATTAATATATATATATATAATGCAAAATAAGAAAGTTGTATCAACAAAATTTTGCGAAATGTTTTTTTTTACAAAATCGCAGGAATTAATATTGACGTCAGCCGGGGCTACGCCCCATGAGCCTAGTCAGTCTCCGTTTCCTCAACATTCCTCTCCCCTTCCCCGGCATTTGTACCGCCATGTACGTAGTCGTGTGTTTGAATTGCGCGCCACGAACTACCACAAGAGGGCGCTTGGAAGCAGTGCGGCGATCCCTAAAATTGCTATGTTAATATTAATTGTAAGCCTTTGTGTTGTTTTCATCCATCTTCGCCCCAGTGCTGTGTAGTTTACTTGTGTTTCTTTAATTTAAATAGGTTACCTTAAATAACTATAGACGTTGCCCGGGCGGACCCGAACAGGCACGGACTTGGACGAGGATAGGAATGCTTTTATATGAATTATCATTAAATAAGTAAATAGTAACAAACTTTCCATTGTCAGTAATTTTTATATATTTTTAATGTTTATCTGTAATTTACTCAACTTTCGCCGGGGCACGGAGTCGTAGAATACAGTAACGGTAATTGTGTTGGCGCGAAGGGCGCCATGTTGCCACCTGCGAGCGATGAGCTCAGCCCAGTCCATCTTCATCACTGACCGAGAGCAGACGCGCCAGCACCCCGGGGACCTCAACCTTTGTTCATCACTGACCAAGTAATTTCTGTATCGTTAATTCTTTTTAAATCGCTTTCGTTCGTCATCCTCGGGGCAGCTCTCGGTCAGCGGGCTGTTTAATTAATTAATTGTCTCAGTCGAGTTTTTCATCACCGTGTAATAAGTATACTTTGCAGTATGGCCACGTGTGTGGACCATGCCCTCACCTAAACCGATTCGTGCCTCAGGCTTTTTAACCGTGTAATGTGTAACGTGTAACGGGCGTGTAGAGAGACGTGTTAGTGAAATTAAATCTGGAGAATAAATATAAAGTGAGTACTTATTTAATCACGTGGTGAGTGAGTCTAGGAGTGTGGCGTGCCCGACGCCTAGAGCGGGCCAGGTCTGGGTAGCTAGGATAGAAAGGGCTGGTAACTCGTCCCCACTTGGGCTACGTCACGCCCTGAGTGAGAGACTCCGCCGGGTCCACGTGCCCTTCCACGTGGTGGCGCCCATAGTTAACATCTCGAAATCACCGGCAATGCGCGATCAGCCCTCAAATGGCGCCCAAGAGCGTGGGGCGAGTTACATCTTCCGCGAAAACCAGACCTGTATGAGCGTGTGAGATAGGCGGTTGTTACGCGGTGCGCGCGGAACTAAAGTTCGCGCTGGAACTATTGTTCGCGCGGAGCGCATAGCGGGACTCTGGCGCGCCGGCCACGTGACCAGCCGGGCGCGCGCTTCCAGGAATTCGCTGCGAGCAGCCAGGTGGCCGCATTCCTCGCGACAACAGCAGCCGGGCCAGGTCAGTGTGTGTGTGTACCGCCATCCGCGTCGCGTCGCGTAGCGAAGGGAAGAGGGGCAATCGACCGGCCTCACCACCACACGACCATGTCGGACAACCACGGACTTGACAAAAATCCGGGCGCGATTAAGGCAAGTGAGTTGTTTCAAAAGAATAGCTTATATTGTGTTATGTGCGCGCGACCGCGCCAGGTGAGCGGGACGGCGATTTCTTCGTGGACGGACACGTGCGTGTGCGTAGGACAGTATGAAGCGCAGCCGAACCACGAGCAGGCAGAACGGGCGGATCAGTTTGAGGCGGGACACGGGAAGTGCACGGATGCGGAGTGTGAGGGCAAGACGCGGGAGGGAGGCTGGTGCCGGAACTGTCGCGCGTTCAAGCACACGGCGTGTCTCGCGAAGTCCGAAATAATCTCCTTTCAAGACGGACGGTACACGTGCCAGTGGTGCCACCACGTGAGAATAGCGGGCCCGTCAGGCCGCAGCCCGGTGAGAGACGCCGCCGACACACCACGGAGCAGGGTACCTCTCATAGGACACGTGGAGCTACCGGAATTTGCGGGCAGAACCAGCGACGATCCGCGGAGATTTGTACACGCGTGTCGGGAACGCCTGAATCGCTACGGAGTGCCGGAGTGTGAGTGGGCGAACAGGGTGAGCACCGCGCTCAAAGGCGACGCCAAGACGTGGTGGCAGATCGTCCAGGAGTATGACATGCCGTGGACCGAGTTCGCGAGATTGTTCGAGGCCAGATTCGCGGACGTGAAGACAGAGATGAGAGTGCGGACGGAGCTGTATTGTCTCGAGCAAGGCGCGACGGAGGCGGCGGAGGCGTTTATCATGAAAAAAATACGTCTGTACAAGCGGCTGTTTCCCGGAGAAGAACCTACCGGAGTGCTGGAGCGGGTAGTTGAGCTGATGCGCCCGGAATTTCGCCCGTATTTACGCCCGATGACGCGGCGTCCGGCAGAGGAGTTCGTCCAACAGGCGCGCGTCTTAGAGCAGGACCTACGAGCTGTCAGACCGACCAGGATCCACGCCACCCTGAGCACCAAGCAGGAAGACACGACGCCCGCCGACACCAAGGCGCTGGTGCCCTACACGGCGCCCACCCGAGACCAAGCTAGGCGCGACGAACCCGGACCGAGCGGCCACGCGCAGCTGACATGGCGGAGACGGACTACCGGCGGCAGCCCACCACCTCAGTGCCACACGTGTCCACCAGGCACGTTCCATTGGCACGAGAACTGCCCGGTGAGGAACAAGTTCCGGCCTGACTTCGCGGCGCAGCAGCCGTCGGGAAACGGACGGCAGGGGGCGGCGCGCTAAGACAGCCCACCTCCCCCGCCTCACCTAACAACAACAGACCTACGGCGGCGGGGCCTCTCCTGGGTCACGTGGGAGCGGCGGAGGCCGACCTGTTGCGCATTCCGGTGGTTGTCAACGGGCGCGCAGTCCACGCGCTTGTTGACACCGCCGCCAGCCACAACTGTGTGGCGGCACGCGTGATTGGCCGTGACAACTTCGAGTACCACCCGGGCCAACTCCAGCTGGCTACCACGGGGGACGCCTGCTACACCCAGGGCGTCGCGACGCTGGAGGTGGACGTGCGGGACCAACGGTCCGTCACGACGGCGCTGGTGGTGGAGCAGTTACGTGATGACGTCATTCTGGGGCTACCCTGGCTCTACGAGCAGCACGCAGCCATCGACATCCGGGCCGGCTGCGTCCACGTCGGCACCCAGGGGCGGCGGACCATCCACGGGCTGGGTAAGCCTACTCCACCAGCAGTAAACCAGGTCAGTCTCGACGAGTTCCAGCACGGAGTTCCCCCCGAGTTTCGTGCTACCATCCAGCAGGTCCTCGATCATCAGTGTAATGTGTTTGCGTCCGCGGACCCGCTGAAACGTACCACCATAGCTGAGCATGCCATCCCGACCCATCCTCACGAGCCAATGTTTATCCCACCCGGTAGCTACGGCCACGTTGGTAAACAGACCATCCTAGACCAGGTTCAGGACATGTTGCATGACGGGATAATTGAGCCTAGCGAAAGTCCGTATAATTTCCAGGTCGTGTTGGCAGAAAAAAAAGACGGGAAACTACGCTTCTGTGTCAATTTCAAACCTATCAATAGAGTGACAATTAATGCCCCACCCCCCCTGCTGAACATGGCCGACACACTTTCAGGCCTGGGTAACGCCAAGATATTTTCTTCCCTCGACCTAAAATCTGGGTATTGGCAGGTGCCGATACGTCCGGCGGACCGACCCAAGACGGCGTTCACAGCCCCAGACGGGCGGAGATTTCAGTTTTGCGCGATGCCATTCGGCCTACAGGACGCCCCCGCTACCTTCCAAGGGATGATGACACGGGTCTTAGACAACTACTCGGGCAAGTTTGCGGCCGCGTATCTGGACGACATAATTGTTTGGTCTCAGACGTGGGAAGAACATGCGCATCATTTAGCATTAGTCTTGGAACGCCTGGCGAGCCATGGTCTGACATGCAATCGCGAAAAATGCCACCTGGGGACCACAGAACTAGATTTCCTGGGCTTAGTGGTTAACGCGGACGGAAACCGACCCACGGAAAAACAGCTGAGTGTAATTATCAACAAGGAGCCCCCACGCACGCGCAAGCAACTGCAAAAGTTCTTGGGGCTAGCTAACTGGCTGCGAGCCTTCGTCCCAGAGTTCTCGGTAGTAGCGGCGCCGATGACAGAACAGCTGTCACCCAAACGTCCGTTCAGGTGGACCGTGGAAGCCCAGAACGCTTTTGACGAGCTAAAACGCAGATTTCAACAGTGCCACTTACTCGCGCGGCTGGACCCAGGCAGACCCCTGATCGTACAAACAGACGCGAGCGAGAAGGGCATCGGGGCCATCCTGTTACAACTCGGCGACGACGGCGAGCCTCGGGTGATTGAATATGCAAGCGCCAAGTTCGGCGACGTCGAGCAGCGGTATAGCGTGAACGAGCGTGAGTGTCTAGGCGTAGTTTGGGCCCTCAGACGCTACCGCCCACACCTGGAGGGGCAGAAATTCGTACTGAGAACTGACAGCCAATGTCTCAAATGGCTGGCCACGATGCAGGGGCGACGTTCGAAGCTGACGCGTTGGGCCATGCTTCTACAGGCCTTAGATTTCGAAGTCGAGCATGTACCGGGAAAACAGAACGAACTAGCGGACGAGCTGTCGCGAGATCCGGACGTCACCGTCACAGCCTGTGACGATGCGGAGTGGGAGGAGCTTTTGCCACCACCCAGCGGGCGCATACCCAGGACCCCGCGCACCCCGACAACCCAAGCCGCATTGTGTGCCCTAAACCTTAACGTCACACCGACATTACCGCCAGGCGCGGAGCTTGATGACTTAGACGCCTACGTGCGAGCGGCCCAACTCACGGACACAGACACACAGGAGATCGTGCGCCGTTGCGGGAGCGGAGAATGTGAAGGCTACCGTGTATTGGACGGGACACTGCAGGCGCGACCTAAGGGGACAGCTGGCCAATGGCGGACGTTCGCGCCAGCCGCCACCCGCCGGGAGGTGTTTGACATGTATCACGTGAACAGGCTAGCCGGACACCCCGGCGCAGACCAGACGCGACGCGATCTGCGGGAACAGTTCTACTGGCCAGGGGTAAACAAGTTTGTACGGGACTGCGTGAGGAGATGTAAACATTGCCAGAGGCACAAGGCGCGCCGCACCGACGGGACAGCCCAGCAGGTACCCAGGCAGCCCACCGAGCCATTCCATACAGTCGCCATAGACCTAATGGGACCATATCCCCGCACGCCCCGAGGGAAAAGATTTTTGTTGGTGGTGACAGACTGCTACACGCGTTGGGTGGAGGCCTACCCCCTGGCGAACATCCGCGCCGGCACCATTGCACGCAGCCTGGAAACGGAGTTTTTTCCTAGGTGGGGGTACCCCCGGGTCCTGTTGTCGGACAATGCCACCCAATTTGTCGGGCGCCGGTGGGCGCAGCTGGGGAGAAAATGGCGGGTAATCCTACACACCACCCCCGTGTACCACCCCCGCGCGAACCCCACGGAACGACGCAACCAAGAGGTGAAGGTTCAACTGCGGTTGAGGCTCGCGGATGACCACGCCCAATGGGACACGCACATCCCGGACGTTCTGTACTGCATCCGGCGACGGGTGAACGCGGCAACCGGCGAAACACCAGCCACCATGGTCCAGGGGCGGAACCTCACCCTCCCCGGGGAGTATCACGTGCGGCAACAACAAACGGACCCGGACGTAGAGAGCCCCGAAGGACGCCTGAGGCGATTGGCCGAGACGCACGATAGGGCGCGACGTAACCAGGCAGCTTACCAAGCACAACGCACACCCTAGACGACCCGCCCGCCCCCTGAACTGAAACCAGGCCAGCTGGTTTACGCGAGGCTCCACCCCCTCTCCTCCGGCCGACGCAACTTCTGCGCCGGCCTGGCGCCAAAGTGGTTTGGCCCGGTGGCGGTGGTCAAGGCGGGGCCCACGGCGGTCGTGATAAAGTTACCCTCAGGCCGGGCCGCGAAATATCACCGGGACGATGTGCGCTTGGCACAGGAAGAGACGGAGGCGGCGGACGAGGCGGAGACGGGGCAGGAAGAGACGGAGGCGGCGGACGAGGCGGAGACGGGGCAGGAAGAGACGGAGGCGGCGGACGGGGCGGAAGAGACGGAAACGAGACGTGACGGAGCAGGGACGCGGCAGGAAGAGACGGAGGCGGCGGACGAGGCGGAGACGGGGCAGGAAGAGACGGAGGCGGCGGGCGGGGCGGAAGAGACGGGAACGAGACGTGACGGAGCAGGGACGCGGCAGAGAGAGACGGAGGCGGCGGACGAGACAGACGGGAGGGCGGCCGCACAGCTGGTCACGTCCACCCCAACAGACGGGGACGGGTTCAGAGGCTTCCCGGACCTGGGGGCGGGACAGGCGACGCCCCTCGCAGTCACAGATGTCCGGCCGAGGCGGCTGTTCGAAGACTCGGGGAGTGACGTCTCGCCTTTCAGGGGATTTCTCAGGGACACGCCCGGAGTGACGGAGGGCCAGTCGACATCCCAACCACTGATAAGGTGGCCGGAGGAAGTAGAGAGTAGGCCGGGTTCGCCGGACGAGCCATTATGGCCGCTGCATTACTCGTTGGCAGACTCCACGTTCAGGGTGACAGTAACCGAACCGCAGGAAGACGAAACACCGCGGGAAGAGAGGGGAGACCGGGCGTCACAAGACCCAGTTCCGGCTCCGCGATACACGCTACGACCCCGAGGGATCGCGAGGAAGCACAGCTGTTGTTGATAAGGGGGCGACCACGCCCACAGGCGACCCAGCGGAAACGTCGACATGACCGGCTATTCGAGGGGGGGGCAATTGACGTCAGCCGGGGCTACGCCCCATGAGCCTAGTCAGTCTCCGTTTCCTCAACATTCCTCTCCCCTTCCCCGGCATTTGTACCGCCATGTACGTAGTCGTGTGTTTGAATTGCGCGCCACGAACTACCACAAGAGGGCGCTTGGAAGCAGTGCGGCGATCCCTAAAATTGCTATGTTAATATTAATTGTAAGCCTTTGTGTTGTTTTCATCCATCTTCGCCCCAGTGCTGTGTAGTTTACTTGTGTTTCTTTAATTTAAATAGGTTACCTTAAATAACTATAGACGTTGCCCGGGCGGACCCGAACAGGCACGGACTTGGACGAGGATAGGAATGCTTTTATATGAATTATCATTAAATAAGTAAATAGTAACAAACTTTCCATTGTCAGTAATTTTTATATATTTTTAATGTTTATCTGTAATTTACTCAACTTTCGCCGGGGCACGGAGTCGTAGAATACAGTAACGGTAATTGTGTTGGCGCGAAGGGCGCCATGTTGCCACCTGCGAGCGATGAGCTCAGCCCAGTCCATCTTCATCACTGACCGAGAGCAGACGCGCCAGCACCCCGGGGACCTCAACCTTTGTTCATCACTGACCAAGTAATTTCTGTATCGTTAATTCTTTTTAAATCGCTTTCGTTCGTCATCCTCGGGGCAGCTCTCGGTCAGCGGGCTGTTTAATTAATTAATTGTCTCAGTCGAGTTTTTCATCACCGTGTAATAAGTATACTTTGCAGTATGGCCACGTGTGTGGACCATGCCCTCACCTAAACCGATTCGTGCCTCAGGCTTTTTAACCGTGTAATGTGTAACGTGTAACGGGCGTGTAGAGAGACGTGTTAGTGAAATTAAATCTGGAGAATAAATATAAAGTGAGTACTTATTTAATCACGTGGTGAGTGAGTCTAGGAGTGTGGCGTGCCCGACGCCTAGAGCGGGCCAGGTCTGGGTAGCTAGGATAGAAAGGGCTGGTAACTCGTCCCCACTTGGGCTACGTCACGCCCTGAGTGAGAGACTCCGCCGGGTCCACGTGCCCTTCCACGTGGTGGCGCCCATAGTTAACATCTCGAAATCACCGGCAATGCGCGATCAGCCCTCAAAATATATATATATATATATATATATATATATATATATATATATATATATATATATATAAACTACAGGAACTTGAAAGTCTTTTAAATTAAGTTTCTTGATATTTATTAGTTTTTAAATGGTATATATTTAGTTGTCTACAATAACCTATTGGGTCGCTAGAGCCGTTAGAGCGTCGCAATGTGTACTGCTCTAGGCTTCATGCTAAAGTCGTTTGTGTTGGAGTGTTTTAGTCACAGGCAACAAAGATATTAAAAATAAAGATAAAAATCGCTAGTAAATTCCTCCAATTAACTAATGTAAGTAGATGCAAAAGTTTATTTGATTTTATTACAATACATCAGAATGAAAATATTTACCTAAGATAAAAACCACAAACCTTTATGGGCGCTATGAAAACTGTAAATGTTTTGTTTCTAATAGACCATGAAGCCTGGATAAAAAATAGATTACGTTACTGAAGTAATAGAATAAGACAATAACTATCATATATTTATTTGTTGATTAGTATTGGTATTAATTTTAAATTCTTTACTTAGTTTTTCTAATCTGGTTTTTCAGTCTTTACTAAAGCATTTTTTTTTTAAGTTTACGAACTGAAAACATGCTCTCAAATGGACGGCTTTTATATAAAAAGAACCAAGCGCCATTTTTTACATTTTTGAGATATACCCATAACTGAATGCATGAAACACGCTAAATTCTTTAAAAAAATAGACCCAAGTGATATATAGACTGTGCTGCTATTTGTGAGCACTTGAACCAACAACCATTTTGCATAGAGGTTTTCTACTTTTATTTAAACTGAACCAAGTGACATTTGGCGGTTGGTTCTGTTTAAAGAATATTTAATGTGTATTTTCTTTCTTGATTTAAAAAGAACCACGTGATATTATGGTGATTCAACAGTGATAATATTGTGAAATCAAACAGCTGCTGGATTCAATTTGTTTTTAATTCAATGTAGATTTTGAAATACTTGAGGGTACAAAATTCTGTAAGTTAATATTAGATTTGTTATTGTGTGTGTTTTTTTTTTTAACAAGATCATGATGTATATTGTCAAAAGGATCATACAAATGATGATGAAGACTGGGATGATAGTGTTCAAGATCCAGACTACACTCCACATTTAGATTCAGGCAATGAAGGTGAACATAGAGAGACCAAAGACATAGAGGAAGAGAATAAAAATAATAGTAATGTACCTGAAAAGTTAGACGGGCAAACGACTCAAAATAAGAAAGGAGGTAGACCTAAAAAGATGAGAAAACGAAAGCATGTAAGTCAAACATGCCAGTCACGGAAAAATCTAAAAGACAGCATCAAACCTCATTTCGTAGTTAAAGGTACTTACTTTGCCGTCGTCCGGGGTCTCGGGCTCGAGTCCCGGTGTGGCTCCTAGTGGGAAAAGGCGGTTCTTGCTACGTATTGTCCGGGTGGGCGCCAGACTAGCTCGGTTCTAGTCGTGAGTTTGGGGGTCGTGGATGTATGTGCCCCTGCGTGGCCCACTAGGGCCGGCGGCGGTGTTGCGTGAGATGATTTTAAATAAGAGGCGTGGAGTTGAGGTGGTGGTGTCGTACCTTTTATTCATAGGAACGAGTCGTACACAATACAACACTCTACAGAGGTCCCCGGGGGGGGTTTACTCGTTATTCCGTGGCGCCGTATGGTTTGTGTTCCGCGTTACGTGGCCTCGGACGCTGTTACGTCTCATACGTCTCACTGGTTACACAGGTAACGTAATTTCGTAACACAAAGGCGGGACACAAAATACACTGAATTAAGGGGGTGCGCACAAGTTACGTTGCACTCGTTACTCGGGTAACGTAAGTTAGCAATACAAAGTACGGGACACAAAAATACACTGAATTAAGGGGGCGCGCACAAATTACGTGGCACTCGTTACTCGGGTAACGTAAGTTAGCAATACAAAGTACGGGACACAAAATTACACTGAATTAAGGGGGTGGACGATTGGAGACGGCCAATCCCGTATGCAAATGTCTCGGCGCGGGTGTTGTGCCCACTGTGGTAAAACACGCACCGCAATTAAGTTTGTCCAAGTTCCCTTGCGGGTTTGTGGTCAGCGCCGTGCGCGTGACCTTAAATAAAGTTCTGTAAGTTGCGGGAGGCGGCCCGTGCCGTATACTGAAGAGCAGCCCCGCTGACCAAGTGTGGTGCGGGGTGTCTTTAAATTGATGCGGCCGGATTAGGTCCTGGACCGAAAAAAGGGACCGGGTACTCACGGAGAGGTTAAGTAATAAAAGGGGTTCTGTTAATTAGTGACTATATTTACCGGACGTTACTTTCGATGTAGACAAAGGATGTTGCCTCTCCGTGGGACGTAGGTCCGCCCCGGTCCGTGAGCTGCGCTGAACTGCCGAACTGGCATGGCGTCCGAGGGAGGCTCGGCCTCTCTCGCGCCAGGCGTGACCTCATTACGCTAGACTCCAAACGGGTGTGTCTGGAAGAGATTTTATTGTCGCTAAAATCCTAATTTAATGTTTTAGGAGGAATGGGTACGGTTCTTCTCTTGTCTACTCAGGTTTCCGCGGCTTTGTCTTTGATTGCTGTTCGGGTCGCCTGACTCGGGTGGGCCATGGCCAGGGGTGTGTTCCGTTAGCGGGAGCGTATACTGGCGGGTGCAGGTCGGGCTCTGGGGTGGTCGTCGGCCAGACGACGTCAAACGCCCCCCCCCTGTGAAGCCCGACCTTGCGCCGCTTATGGTCCCGCTAACATGGGGCCACCCCTAGCTCCGGCCACTCCATCCCGGCGTGGTTCGCGGCTCAGCAGCTGGTTGGCTCCGCGTACTGGACCTGGTGATCAAGGCCGACTGGGCCAGCGTGCGCGCCGCCCCGGTTGCCGTCGTGGCAGGCGTGCCGGGGGCGGCGTCGTGGCGCCTGGGTGGGGTCAGCGGCTGATAGGGTCAGCGCACTGGACCTGGTGAACGTGGCCGACTGGGCCAACGTTTGCGCCGCCCCGGTTGCCGTCGTGGCAGACGTGCCGGGGGCGGCGTCGTGGCGCCTGTGCGGGGTCAGCGGCTGATAGGGTCAGCGCACTGGACCTGGTGAACGTGGCCGACTGGGCCAACGTGCGCGCCGCCCCGGTTGCCGTCGTGGCAGGCGTGCCGGGGGCGGCGTCGTGGCGCCGGTGTGGGGTCAGCGGCTGATAGGGTCAGCGCACTGGACCTGGTGAACGTGGCCGACTGGGCCAACGTGTGCGCCGCCCCGGTTGCCGTCGTGGCAGACGTGCCGGGGGCGGCGTCGTGGCGCCTGTGTGGGGTCAGCGGCTGATAGGGTCAGCGCACTGGACCTGGTGATCGTGGCCGACTGGGCCAGTGTGTGTGCCGCCCCGGTTGCCGTCGTGGCAGGTGTGCCGGGGGCGGCGTCGTGGCGCCTCCTAGCTCCGGCAACAGCCCCACCCGGGTGGTGCTCGCGGTGGCCGCAGTTGGTAGGGCCCGAGCACCTGTCCCGGGTCGTCCCACGCCGAACATCCGGGGGTCGACTCGTCGAGGTGGCCTGTTGACGTTGGCCCTCAGTGTCTGGTACGGCGTGGATGGGTACAGCCTCCTCTCCCGTTCCGGTGTGCCGGGCGGGTTTGGAGTAGAGGCCTCCTCGTCCCCGTCGTCCAGTTCCATCATCATGTGGGTGGTGTCGGCGTGGTCGTTGTGCGGTTGTGCCCTAAGCACCTCCCCGGACTCGTTCTCGGGGGGTGACAGTTGTTCCGAGTGTGGCTGCGGTGTCTTGCAGCGAGCGGCGGTGCGGTGGTGGCCAGGGTGCCGGCCGGCAGGGGCGGCGGCGACCAAGGTCAGGTGGCTCTCGGCAGGCGGGCAGCAAGCGCGGGCGGCGCTCGGCACGGCCCGGCTCAGCCTTGCTGACATGCGGGCGTTTCGCGGCTCGTCTTGCCAGACGGATGACAGGTGTCATCGGCCGAGTGACGGTCACGTGCGGTGGTGGGGCGGTCGGGCGTCCAGGTGCCGTGGCGTCGACCTGCATTGCGTCAGGCAGATGCAGGGAGCTTAGGCGACCCGGTAGCCGCGGTGACGTCACGGTGTTGTGGCGCGGCGCCTGTGGCGACTTGAGCGCGCGTCGCCTCGGCGGCTGCTGTGGCAGGCTGACCGAGGGGCGGCGTCGTGGCGCCTCTGGTGGCTTGAGCGCGCGTCGCCTCGGCGGCTGCTGTGGCAGGCTGACCGAGGGGCGGCGTCGTGGTGCCTCTGGCGGCTTGAGCGCGCGTCGCCTCGGTGGCTGCTGTGGCAGGCTGACCGAGGGGCGGCGTCGTGGCGCCTCTGGAGCACAGAGTGCGCGTCGCTTCGGCGGCTGCTGTGGCAGGCTGGCCGAGGGGTGGCGTCGTGGCGCCTCTGGCGGCTTGAGCGCGCGTCGCCTCGGCGGCTGCTGTGGCAGGCTGGCCGAGGGGCGGCGTCGTGGCGCCTCTAGCGTTTTTGATGTTTCAGGCGGTGCCGAAGACGGCGTCGACGTCGATGTCGTGCGCGTCTGTCTCGTTTTGGTGGGCTCCATCCCCTGTGCCTCGAAGCCAGGCGGGCACCGCGGGGCGAGTCCCGGTGGCGGGGCCTCGCACAGGCGTCTCGGCGTCGTGGCCCTGGGCATTCCGTTTTCCAGCGTCCCTTTTGAGACCGCGCGCTCATGTGGCAGTGACGACGGCTGCATGTAATTGAAGCTAGGCGGTGGCGACGGTGTGGCGCGACGTGTCGGTGCCGAGTCTGGTGGCGTCCCGGATGAGGCGTGTGTCGTAGACGACGCGGGTTGCGTCGGAACGGTCCTTCGCGGCACTGTGACAGTGGTCAGGTGCGGTGGCGAGGCCATCCCGGCGTCGTGAGGTGTCTCCGACACGCTGCGGATTCGGGTCGTCGTGGCAGACTGCGGTGGGACGGTCGGCGTCGTGCGTCGTTCGGTCGGCTTTGGCGGGTCAAGCGTCGTCGCAGTCATGTTGAGTGGCGTCAGGTCTGCGAGGGGTGTTGAGGCTGGTGGCGTTGGGCCCGGAGGCGGAGGGAGCAGGATTGGCGGCGAGAGGGTGACGAGCGTCGGCGTCGGGACGGAAGGCGTCCTTGGTGAGGCGTAGTGCGTCGGCGTGAGTGGCGTCAGGTTGATGTAGCGTGGTCTCGCTGGTGACGGTGTTTCCGGACTTGGGTCGGGAGGCGTCAGGTCTACGAGGGATGCCGAGGTTGGTGGCTCCGGGACAGGAGGCGACGGGAGCGGGATTGTTGGCGGCATGATGAAGGTCGTCGGCGTCGGGACGGTTGTACGTGACGGTGCGGATGTCGTCGGGGCATGAGTTCGTGATACGTCTTGCGTCTGCGTGAGTGTCGGCGTCGGGACGGTTGTACGTGACGGTGCGGATGTCGTCGGGGCGTGAGTTCGTGATACGTCTTGCGTCTGCGTGAGTGGCGTCTCGATGTCGTGAATTGTCGCGGCGTATCGTAGGGGAGGAATTAGTAGCGCTGCTCCCGAATACTGCACTTGGGTGGCTCGTCCTGCGGTACATCGCGCGCACGTGAACGTGAAGGACTCGCGCCTCAAAGTACCTTCACGCTCGTTGGTGCAGTCACGATGCCATAGGTCGGTACACTCGTCGCAGTGGTAGCCCATGCTACTTCCTCCAGGACACGACCGGCTTCCACACATCGTCATCCCGTATGTGCGATACTCTTGACAATAGCCACACTCGTACCCCGCGGCGATCCTGCCGTTTAAGTACCATCTCGGGTAGAGGTGGTAACACCCACTGCATTCGTCTGCATCCATCTCTTGTTATCGTGCGTGTTCAGCTGTGTCGAGTCGTGTTTTTCACTCGTGGCTCTGTGCGCGCTGTGCAAGTCTGCGCGCGGGGTCGCGCTCGCCGGCTAGGCAGGTGCCCGGACAGCCGCACAAAACAGAGGCCGAGAATGGCCGCGGCATGGGCGGGGGTGCGGATGGGCGTGTGAGGCGATGGCCGAGAGCGCCCGGACAGCCGCACAAAGAGGAGGCGAAAACGGTCCGCGCGGGGTGGGGGTGGTGACGTCGCTCCGTTGCTCGCCTCGCCGTGATGACGTGTGGAGGTGGGGGTGGTTGGAGTGTCCTTTGTCCGCTCGCCTCGTCGCGCCGGTCTGTCTGGCCTTCGACCCTTCCTGTGTCCAAAATGGCCGTTTCGTGTCTCCGCTGTCGCCTGTTGGTGAATTTATCTCGAAAATGTCCAGGAGGTGGAGAAAAAAAAAATTTTCACGTTATTTTCTGCCCCACGCAGCGGGCGCCAAATGCCGTCGTCCGGGGTCTCGGGCTCGAGTCCCGGTGTGGCTCCTAGTGGGAAAAGGCGGTTCTTGCTACGTATTGTCCGGGTGGGCGCCAGACTAGCTCGGTTCTAGTCGTGAGTTTGGGGGTCGTGGATGTATGTGCCCCTGCGTGGCCCACTAGGGCCGGCGGCGGTGTTGCGTGAGATGATTTTAAATAAGAGGCGTGGAGTTGAGGTGGTGGTGTCGTACCTTTTATTCATAGGAACGAGTCGTACACAATACAACACTCTACAGAGGTCCCCGGGGGGGGTTTACTCGTTATTCCGTGGCGCCGTATGGTTTGTGTTCCGCGTTACGTGGCCTCGGACGCTGTTACGTCTCATACGTCTCACTGGTTACACAGGTAACGTAATTTCGTAACACAAAGGCGGGACACAAAATACACTGAATTAAGGGGGTGCGCACAAGTTACGTTGCACTCGTTACTCGGGTAACGTAAGTTAGCAATACAAAGTACGGGACACAAAAATACACTGAATTAAGGGGGCGCGCACAAATTACGTGGCACTCGTTACTCGGGTAACGTAAGTTAGCAATACAAAGTACGGGACACAAAATTACACTGAATTAAGGGGGTGGACGATTGGAGACGGCCAATCCCGTATGCAAATGTCTCGGCGCGGGTGTTGTGCCCACTGTGGTAAAACACGCACCGCAATTAAGTTTGTCCAAGTTCCCTTGCGGGTTTGTGGTCAGCGCCGTGCGCGTGACCTTAAATAAAGTTCTGTAAGTTGCGGGAGGCGGCCCGTGCCGTATACTGAAGAGCAGCCCCGCTGACCAAGTGTGGTGCGGGGTGTCTTTAAATTGATGCGGCCGGATTAGGTCCTGGACCGAAAAAAGGGACCGGGTACTCACGGAGAGGTTAAGTAATAAAAGGGGTTCTGTTAATTAGTGACTATATTTACCGGACGTTACTTTCGATGTAGACAAAGGATGTTGCCTCTCCGTGGGACGTAGGTCCGCCCCGGTCCGTGAGCTGCGCTGAACTGCCGAACTGGCATGGCGTCCGAGGGAGGCTCGGCCTCTCTCGCGCCAGGCGTGACCTCATTACGCTAGACTCCAAACGGGTGTGTCTGGAAGAGATTTTATTGTCGCTAAAATCCTAATTTAATGTTTTAGGAGGAATGGGTACGGTTCTTCTCTTGTCTACTCAGGTTTCCGCGGCTTTGTCTTTGATTGCTGTTCGGGTCGCCTGACTCGGGTGGGCCATGGCCAGGGGTGTGTTCCGTTAGCGGGAGCGTATACTGGCGGGTGCAGGTCGGGCTCTGGGGTGGTCGTCGGCCAGACGACGTCAACTTTAGTCCCAAGAAATTCAATGATTTTAATTGCAACTACCCCAAACGATGCAAAGACAATGTTAATATTGATTCTAGAAAAAAAATTAATTTTGGGATTTAGGATTTTATGATTGCCAGACTGCTTTCATTGCTGCACATATTCAAGAGGTAAATGTTAAAAGAAAGAGGTCATCATCTAACAAACGACAATACACTAGAAAATACAAACTGGACAAAGTGAATGTCTGCAGAGAAATGTTTACTCATGCCTTGGGAGTATCAACAAAACGAGTCAACACATCACTGAACAAAATTCGCTCCGATTGTGTAACTGACAAGAGAGAAACTCAAAGAAAAGGTGTGCCTCGAATTTCTCCCGTTGAAATTCAAAAAATTAAGGATCACATCAACAAGTTTTGTAGGTATAAATCACACTACTGTCGGCGAGTGAGTGGTGATACACAATACCTATCTACAGAACTTACAGAATCAAAAATGTATTAATTATACAGAGAGAAAAATGAAGGAAATGGAGCAGTAAGTTTTAGTTGCAACAGAATGATACTTCACAGAGATTTTAATATCAAACGGAAAAAGCTGAAAAAAGATACATGCAATGCATGTGACAGATTTCATGCAGCAATGCAAAACTGCAACAACATTGAAAAGAAAACAATTATGAATGAGTTAAATGTGCATCAGTCAGAAGCTGAAGAAGCAAGAGATGCAATGAATCGTGAGCTTAAGACTGCAAAGGAATGTGAAAATGTGGAAATGTTATGTTATGACATGGAGAAAACATTGCCTCTGCCTAGAATCCCAACAAGGGATGGGTACAAGGCACTGCCGGAAGAGATGCCCAAGAAGTGGGTTCCAGCTTGCGAAAGCATATTGTTACTCATGTCGGAAGGAATGTCACAGACATCATTTTGTGGTCTGACTCGTGTGGGGGCCAGGATAGGAATATCAAAATGGTACTAATGATGAACACATTGTTTGGTGATCCAAACTCACTGAATCCTAGACACTTAAGTATTTAGTTTCAGGTCACACCTCCCGAATAATTCTGATTTTGGCGATGTGGAATCTGCCCTAAAACAACAGCGACTAGGCTATATACTTTGGAGGACTACATAAAGGTAATGGAAGGATGCCGTAAAAAGATAAAATTTGTTGTGACACAAATGCAGAATGACGACTTTAAAGGGACCAGTGAAATAGAGAAAGAGATCACCAACAGGAAGATTGACACAGAAGGAAATATAATTAACTGGCTCACACTTCGTCAAATTAAATTGGAGGGATGTAAACCACAAGTTCTTCAGATGAAGACCAGCCATTCTCAAGAAACTTTCATTGATGTTAACATTAACAAAAACAAGTGACGAGGGAGACCCTCAGATGGATTTCAATCATCTAAATTAATTTCCCTGTGGCCTGAAGGAAAGCCTATAAGTAAGGAAAAGCTTAAGGGTATTAAATCTATTCGTCATCTTATACCTCAAGGAGTATGGCATTTTTATCAGAAATTTCAATCGAGTACAGAGGTTTAAGATGACATAGATGGCTTTGGGAATAACGCAGACTTCACAATGGAAGATTAATAATAAATTGCTTTGTGTTTTATGCTGAAATGTGTAAGTAAAAGTTTCTCATAACCAACTGACTTTTAAAAACATTTTTGTGATTTATTTGTCATCTCATATGGTATAAGTTATTCTTTCAGGGTATCTGGCATTTTTAACACAAAGCTTATATCCGATACATGAAGAACACTTGCCAGATTGTTTTAAGACTGATTATGTAGATTTGCAATGGGCAATTACTGAACGATGGGTATTAAGGTATTTAAAATGGTGTATTATTTGTTTTTTTGACAACGTGACCATGGCATTCATGTTCCATTATACTTGGTTCTTTTTAAAGAAACTCTACTTTATTTTATTCAAAGAGAACCAACATCCATTTTTACTGATTAAACTATGATAGGAAGAGAATTCACAATGTTGTGCATAATAATAAAGCAGCTTATTATACCTGTTAAAATATTTTACATTGATTTTTTTATGTAGATGTTTCATTATTTTTTTGACATATGGATACTTTGAACAGTCTTTTCTCAGTTGTGACTGAATGGCGCTTGGTTCCATTTATATAAAAGCCGTCCAAATATTGATATTGTGCCTCATCTCCAATGTGACGTCATGCGTCCGATGCCTAGAGTTATTACTTTAAAGTTCATTAGTGTTTCGATTTTCCCATTTCAAACAGATTTAGTCAAATAAAAAATAAAAGCTTAAATCGTTCTTTATGAGAAGGAAAGCTTTCCCAATTTTTTTTAGATATTTGTATACATAATTGTTAAACTTGGTATTTTTGGGTGTTCCTGTTAAGTTCTAACAAAATTGTTTATTGCAACTTTATGGAGCCATCATAACTTAAGAAAAAATATTAGATTATTGTCTTATTTGCGATAATTTAACTGATTTTTTGTTAAATCGAATAAACGTAACATATCTGCAGCAATCCCTAAACTAAATCTTCGGAACTTTGAAACATGGCCATGAAGGTCGCGTGCAACGCTCGTCGCGCCGGCTTGCTGCGACCAAAGCACCGCCGCAGGACGGCACACACGCCGACCCTTGTTTTGTATGTAAATCATACTTTTATTTCAATGAATGTTTAAAAAAAAACATAATCAATAACGTTATCGACTTTGTTTCAACTTTTTATTCAACATTGAATTTTTTTTAACGTGATCGTGTTGAATAGTGTTTCTGGATTATTTTTATGCACTTACAGAGAGTCTACGTTATTAACTGCGTAAACGGGAATCATTTTAATGGACTGCTGTAAGACTCTAACTTCTAGGACTTAACTGCACGTTTTCGGTGATACGCATAAGGTCTACAACGGTAAACTTCAGGTATGTTATTAAGCATAGTCAACTCTAACAATTGGCAGAAATTCAGCTATGGACAAATTTTTCACAGATTTGTGATTCTTTTTGTATTTCCTAGACAAGGGCCTGGGCAGGGCGACACACCCCGCGCATGCCGTGAGTAAACGCTACGGTTCCCGCATCAACTCCCCTTCGGTGAACTGCCCGCCTCAGGTGATTCCCAAAGGACGCAGGGCACTCCCGGCCGTCAGCACGCGCGAGCGGAGCTAGCGAATGTACGCCCGACGACAAGAAGGCTATAGGGATGTTAGCTTCCCGGGTGTAGCCAAGTCGGGTGACTATAAGTTTATAGATGAGTTGACACTTTTATAGCCTGAGCGTCTTAGCAGAAAGGAAACCTTTCTTTATACTTTGAAAGGTCGGGTCCTTGCGCTCGTCATAAACCCTTGGAGCAGCTCCACAACACGTCCTCTTCCGATGGCAGCGCAGATTGAAAATTTTCCACCCCTTGCAGTATTAGTAAGACATATCAAAAACTTATATACAATAATTAAGTATGCAATAAATAATAAAATCTATAATAGTGGTTCAAATATAATGAAATAAATAAAAATATCAACATATTTGTCGGGTGAAGCTATTGCCTGCAAGGAAAACAGGGCGTAAGAACTTGTTGATGACCGTCGGCATTAAAAGTGTCGGCCCAGTAAAAAATTATGATAGGAATATTTTGTTAAGAAAGATTTCAGCATTCATTTGATACATGGCTGATGTTCGACCAATACTTGCTATCAGTCCTAGACTCGTTATCATATAATGCCAGTTTTTGAAATATGTACCTTGTTAGACCTTAAATATATATAAAAATACTTTTAAGAATACTAATTTAATTAGTTAAATAACAAGCCTTACACATTTAGTTTAGGATTCCGTAGTTGGAATTTTTTATTTCAGTTTCTGAACGGAGAAATAAAATGGTTTTTTCAGGTCCTGTAATGGGCGGGTGAAGCTATTGCCTGCAAGTAAAACTGGGCGCGCGAACTTGTTGCTGTCCGTCGGCATTAAAACTGTCGGCCCAGACAAAAATTCTGAACAGTATATTTTGTTAAGTAAGGTGACAGCTTTCATTTGGTATATGGCTGATGTTCGGCCAATACTTGGTATGAGTACTGGAGTCGTTTTAATATAATGCAAGTATTTGAAATATGTACCTTATTTGACCTTAAATAATTTTAATAATACTATTAACAAATACTAAGTTTTAAAATTAAATACAAAGCGCCATATCTTGCGTTAAGGACCTTGTAGGTGGATTTTTATATTTCAGTTTTAAACAGAGAAATAAAATGGTTTTTTCAGGTCCTGTAATGGGCGCATGAAGCTATTGCCTGCAAGTAAAACTGGGCGCGCGATCATGTTGCTGTCCGTCGGCATTAAAAGTGTCGGCCCAGACAAAAATTCTGAACAGTATATTTTGTTAAGTAAGGTGACAGCTTTCATTTGGTATATGGCTGATGCTCGGCCAATACTTGATATGAGTCCTGGAGTCGTTTTAATATAATGCAAGTTTTTGAAATATGTACTTTGTTTTACCTTAAATAACTTTAAATAATGTTTTTAAAAATACAAATTTTTTAGTTTAAATAAAAAGCCTCACATATTGTGTTTAGGACCTCGTTGTTGGATTTTCATTTTTCACATTTTAACAGAGAAGTAAAATGGTTTTTTCAAGGCCTGTAATGGGCGGGTGAAGCTATTGCCTGCAAATAAAACTGGGCGCGCAATCTTGTTGCTGTCCGTCGGCATTAAAAGTGTCGACCCAGACAAAAATTCTGAACAGTATATTTTGTTAAGTAAGGTGACAGCTTTCAGTTGGTATATGGCTGATGTTCGGCCAATACATGGTATGAGTCCTGGAGTCGTTATAATATAATGCCATTTTCTGAAATATGAACTTTGTTTGACCTTAAATAATTTTAAAAAATGTTTTTAAATTACAAAATTTTTTAGGTTGAATAAAAAGCCTTATATCTTGTGTTTAGGACCTCGTTGTTAAATTTTCATATTTCACTTTTTAACGGAGAAGTAAAATGGTTTTTTCAAGGCCTGTAATGGGCGGGTGAAGCTATTGCCTGCAAGTGAAACTGGGCGCGCGATCTTGTTGCTGTCCGTCGGCATTAAAAGTGTCGGCCCAGACAAAAATTCTGAACAGTATATTTTGTTAAGTCAGGTGACAGCTTTCATTTGGTATATGGCTGATGTTCGGCCAATACTTGGTATGAGTACTGGAGTAGTTTTAATATAATGCAAGTTTTTGAAATATGTAACTTTTTTGACCTTAAATAAGTTTAATAATACTATTAACAAATACTAAGTTTTTAAATTAAATACAAAGCGCCATATCTTGCGTTTAGGACCTTGTAGGTGGATTTTTATATTTCAGTTTAAAACAGAGAAATAAAATGGTTTTTTCAGGTCCTGTAATGGGCGGGTGAAGCTATTGCCTGCAAGGAAAACTGGGCGCGCGATCTTGTTGCTGTCCGTCGGCTTTAAAAGTGTCGGCCCAGACAAAAATTCTGAACAGTATATTTTGTTAAGTAAGGTGACAGCTTTAATTTGGTATATGGCTGATGTTCGGCCAATACTTGGTATGAGTACTGGAGTAGTTTTAATATAATGCAAGTTTTTGAAGTGTGTACCTTTTTTGACCTTAAATAATTTTAATAATACTATTAACAAATACTAAGTCTTTAAATTGAATACAAAGCGCCATATCTTGCGTTTAGGACCTTGTAGGTGGATTTTTATATTTCAGTTTAAAACAGAGAAATAAAATGGTTTTTTCAGGTCCTGAAATGGGCGCGTGAAGCTATTGCCTGCAAGTAAAACTGGGCGCGCGATCTTGTTGCTGTCCGTCGGCATTAAAAGTGTCGGCCCAGACAAAAATTCTGAACAGTATATTTTGTTAAGTAGGGTGACAGCTTTCAGTTGGTATATGGCTGATGTTCGGCCAATACATGGTATGAGTCCTGGAGTCGTTGTAATATAATGCCATTTTCTGAAATATGAACTTTGTTTGACCTTAAATAATTTTAAAAAATGTTTTTAAATTACAAATTTTTTAGGTTACATAAAAAGCCTTATATCTTGTGTTTAGGACCTTGTTGTTGAATTTTCATATTTCACTTTTTAACGGAGAAGTAAAATGGTTTTTTCAAGGCCTGTAATGGGCGGGTGAAGCTATTGCCTGCAAGAGAAACTGGGCGCGCGATCTTGTTGCTGTCCGTCGGCATTAAAAGTGTCGGCCCAGACAAAAATTCTGAACAGTATAATTTGTTAAGTAAGGTGACAGCTTTCATTTGGTGTATGGCTGATGTTCGGCCAATACTTGGTATGAGTCCTGGAGTCATTTTAATATAATGCAAGTTTTTGAAATATGTACTTTGTTTTACCTTAAATAACTTTAAATAATGTTTTTAAAAATACAAATTTTTTAGTTTAAATAAAAAGCCTCACATCCTGTGTTTAGGACCTCGTTGTTGGATTTTCATTTTTCACATTTTAACAGAGAAGTAAAATGGTTTTTTCAAGGCCTGTAATGGGCGGGTGAAGCTATTGCCTGCAAGTAAAACTGGGCCCGCGATCTTGTTGCTGTCCGTCGGCATTAAAAGTGTCGGCCCAGACAAAAATTCTGAACAGTATATTTTGTTAAGTAAGGTGACAGCTTTCAGTTGGTATATGGCTGATGTTCGGCCAATACATGGTATGAGTCCTAGAGTCGTTATAATATAATGCCATTTTCTGAAATATGAACTTTGTTTGACCTATAATAATTTTAAAAAATGTTTTTAAATTACAAATTTTTTAGGTTAAATAAAAAGCCTTATATTTTGTGTTTAGGACCTCGTTGTTGAATTTTCATATTTCACTTTTTAACGGAGAAGTAAAATGGTTTTTTCAAGGCCTGTAATGGGCGGGTGAAGCTATTGCCTGCAAGTGAAACTGGGCGCGCGATCTTGTTGCTGTCCGTCGGCATTAAAAGTGTCGGCCCAGACAAAAATTCTGACCAGTATATTTTGTTAAGTAAGGTGACAGCTTTCATTTGGTACATGGCTGATGTTCGGCCAATACTTGGTATGAGTCCTGGAGTCGTTTTAATATAATGCAAGTTTTTGATATTTGTACTTTGTTTTACCTTAAATAACTTTAAATAATGTTTTTAAAAATACAAATTTTTTAGTTTAAATAAAAAGCCTCACATCTTGTGTTTAGGACCTCGTTGTTGGATTTTCATTTTTCAAATTTTAACAGAGAAGTAAAATGGTTTTTTCAAGGCCTGTAATGGGCGGGTGAAGCTATTGCCTGCAAGTAAAACTGGGCGCGCGATCTTGTTGCTGTCCGTCGGCATTAAAAGTGTCGGCCCAGACAAAAATTCTAGACATTATATTTTGTTAAGTAATGTGACAGCTTTCAGTTGGTATATGGCTGATGTTCGGCTAATACATGGTATGAGTCCTGGAGTCGTTATAATATAATGCCATTTTCTGAAATATGAACTTTGTTTGACCTTAAGTAATTTTAAAAAATGTTTTTAAATTACAAATTTTTTAGGTTAAATAAAAAGCCTTATATTTTGTGTTTAGGACCTCGTTGTTGAATTTTCATATTTCACTTTTTAACGGAGAAGTAAAATGGTTTTTTCAAGGCCTGTAATGGGAAGGTGAAGCTATTGCCTGCAAGTGAAACTGGGCGCGCGATCTTGTTGCTGTCCGTCGGCATTATAAGTGTCGGCCCAGACTAAAATTCTGATGAGTATATTTTGTTAAGTAAGGTGACAGCTTTCATTTGGTATATGGCTGATGTTCGGCCAATACTTGGTATGAGTACTGGAGTAGTTTTAATATAATGCAAGTTTTTGAAATATGTATCTTTTTTGACCTTAAATAATTATAATAATACTATTAACAAATACTAAGTTTTTAAATTAAATACAAAGCGCCATATCTTGCGTTTAGGACCTTGTAGGTGGATTTTTATATTTCAGTTTAAAACAGAGAAATAAAATGGTTTTTTCAGGTCCTGTAATGGGCGGGTGAAGCTATTGCCTGCAAGGAAAACTGGGCGCGCGATCTTGTTGCTGTCCGTCGGCATTAAAAGTGTCGGCCCAGACAAAAATTCTGAACAGTATATTTTGTTAAGTAATGTGACAGATTTCAGTTGGTATATGGCTGATGTTCGGCTAATACATGGTATGAGTCCTGGAGTCGTTATAATATAATGCCATTTTCTGAAATATGAACTTTGTTTGACATTAAGTAATTTTAAAAAATGTTTTTAAATTACAAATTTTTTAGGTTAAATAAAAAGCCTTATATTTTGTGTTTAGGACCTCGTTGTTGAATTTTCATATTTCACTTTTTAACGGAGAAGTAAAATGGTTTTTTCAAGGCCTGTAATGGGAAGGTGAAGCTATTGCCTGCAAGTGAAACTGGGCGCGCGATCTTGTTGCTGTCTGTCGGCATTAAAAGTGTCGGCCCAAACAAAATTTCTGAACAGTATATTTTGTTAAGTAAGGTGACAGCTTTAATTTGGTACATGGCTGATGTTCGGCCACTACTTGGCATGAGTACTGGAGTAGTTTTAATATAATGCAAGTTTTTGAAATATGTACCTTTTTTGACCTTAAATAATTTTAATAATACTATTAACAATTACTAAGTTTTTAAATTAAATACAAAGCGCCATATCTTGCGTTTAGGACCTTGTAGGTGGATTTTTATATTTCAGTTTAAAACAGAGAAATAAAATGGTTTTTTCAGGTCCTGTAATGGGCGCGTGACGCTATTGCCTGCAAGTAAAACTGGGCGCGCGATCTTGTTGCTGTCCGTCGGCATTAAAAGTGTCGGCCAAGACAAAAATTCTGAACAGTATATTTTGTTAAGTAAGGTGACAGCTTTCATTTGGTATATGGCTGATGTTCGGCCACTACTTGGCATGAGTACTGGAGTAGTTTTAATATAATGCAAGTTTTTGAAATATGTACCTTTTTTGACCTTAAATAATTTTAATAATACTATTAACAATTACTAAGTTTTTAAATTAAATACAAAGCGCCATATCTTGCGTTAAGGACCTTGTAGGTGGATTTTTATAGTTCAGTTTAAAAAAGAGAAATAAAATGGTTTTTTCAGGTCCTGTAATGGGCGCGTGACGCTATTGCCTGCAAGTAAAACTGGGCGCGCGATCTTGTTGCTGTCCGTCGGCATTAAAAGTGTCGGCCCAGACAAAAATTCTGAACAGTATATTTTGTTAAGTAAGGTGATAGCTTTCATTTAGTATATGGCTGATGTTCGGCCAATACTTGGTATGAGTACTGGAGTAGTTTTAATATAATGCAAGTTTTTGAAATATGTACCTTTTTTGACCTTAAATAATTTTAATAATACTATTAACAAATACTAAGTATTTAAATTAAATACAAAGCGCCATATCTTGCGTTTAGGGTTTGTAGGTGGATTTTTATATTTCAGTTTAAAACAGAGAAATAAAATGGTTTTTTCAGGTCCTGTAATGGGCGCGTGAAGCTATTGCCTGCAAGTAAAACTGGGCGCGCGATCTTGTTGCTGTCCGTCGGCATTAAAAGTGTCGGCCCAGACAAAAATTCTGAACAGTATATTTTGTTAAGTAAGGTGACAGCTTTCAGTTGGTATATGGCTGATGTTCGGCCAATACTTGGTATGAGTCCTGGAGTCGTTTTAATATAATGCAAGTTTTTGAAATATGTACTTTGTTTTACCTTAAATAACTTTAAATAATGTTTTTAAAAATACAAATTTTTTAGTTTAAATAAAAAGCCTCACATCTTGTGTTTAGGACCTCGTTGTTGGATTTTCATTTTTCACATTTTAACAGAGAAGTAAAATGGGTTTTTCAAGGCCTGTTATGGGCGGGTGAAGCTATTGCCTGCAAGTAAAACTGGGCGCGCGATCTTGTTGTTGTCCGTCGGCATTAAAAGTGTCGGCCCAGACAAAACTTCTGAACAGTATATTTTGTTAAGTAAGGTGACAGCTTTCAGTTCGTATATGGCTGATGTTCGGCCAATACTTGGTATGAGTACTGGAGTAGTTTTAATATAATGCCATTTTCTGAAATATGAACTTTGTTTGACCTTAAATAATTTTAAAAAATGTTTTTAAATTACAAATTTTTTAGGTTAAATAAAAAGCCTTATATCTTGTGTTTAGGACCTCGTTGTTGAATTTTCATATTTCACTTTTTAACGGAGAAGTAAAATGGTTTTTTCAAGGCCTGTAATGGGCGGGTGAAGCTATTGCCTGCAAGTGAAACTGGGCGCGCGATCTTGTTGCTGTCCGTCGGCATTAAAAGTGTCGGCCCAGACAAAAATTCTGAACGGTATATTTTGTTAAGTAAGGTGACAGCTTTCATTTGGTGTATGGCTGATGTTCGGCCAATACTTGGTATGAGTCCTGGAGTCATTTAATATAATGCAAGTTTTTGAAATATGTACTTTGTTTTACCTTAAATAACTTTAAATAATGTTTTTAAATTACAAATTTTTTAGTTTATATAAAAAGCCTTATATCTTGTGCTTAGGACCTCGTTGTTGAATTTTCATATTTCACTTTTTAACGGAGAAGTAAAATGGTTTTTTCAAGGCCTGTAATGGGCGGGTGAAGCTATTGCCTGCAAGTAAAACTGGGCGCGCGATCTTGTTGCTGTCCGTCGGCATTAAAAGTGTCGGCCCAGACAAAAATTCTGAACAGTATATTTTGTTAAGTAAGGTGACAGCTTTCAGTTGGTATATGGCTGATGTTCGGCCAATACATGGTATGAGTCCTGGAGTCGTTATAATATAATGCCATTTTCTGAAATATGAACTTTGTTTGACCTATAATAATTTTAAAAAATGTTTTTAAATTACAAATTTTTTAGTTTAAATAAAAAGCCTTATATCTTGTGCTTAGGACCTCGTTGTTGAATTTTCATATTTCACTTTTTAACGGAGAAGTAAAATGGTTTTTTCAAGGCCTGTAATGGGCGGGTGAAGCTATTGCCTGCAAGTGAAACTGGGCGCGCGATCTTGTTGCTGTCCGTCGGCATTAAAAGTGTCGGCCCAGACTAAAATTCTGATGAGTATATTTTGTTAAGTAAGGTGACAGCTTTCATTTGGTACATGGCTGATGTTCGGCCAATACATGGTATGAGTCCTGGAGACGTTTATATATAAAGAAATTTGTAAAATATATGGGCTGTGTTTATCTTGATATTTCAACAATTTAAGTTTTTTATTGTTTAAAACTTTTTTTGTTAATATTATGGTACATATATGTTGTTATGTTGTATATTTCATACATTTTTCTTTCTTTTATATGCTTTTATTTTCGTTAAATTATTTTAAAAAAGTGATGTTTTCAGCGTGTGTAGTAGAATTCCCTCCCATACAGTATGGCGCCATGTTTTGCTGTTGCTGTCCAGCGCATTTACTTGACCACGGTGGGTAAAAGCTAGTGTAATAATAAACCCTCTTCAAATAATTTTATTGAAAATTGAATCACATGACGGTTCATACAAAATATGCAGTTTCGGAAATGACGTAATATTATTTATTATTACTTATTAAGTGCGTTTTAATAGATAATTTTACTATGCGGAAGATAACGGTACAAAATCAAGCTTATTGCTGAATACTATTTTAATGTAATTCCATTTGTCTACGCATTTTGTATGTTTTATAGATTTAAAACCTGATTGATTAAAACACTTACGGATCAACAAACGGCAAAATCCCCTGAATATTAGCACTATTGGCAAACAAATACTGTAAAGAGTTAATGACAACTTACCCTGGAATATTTACTGGGCTGAAGTTCGCTCTATCCTGCGGCTCTATCCGGCCGCCCGGAACTGAGAGCTTGGAACAACAACAGCCTAAGTCATTCCACGCAAATACGGCAATTACCATCCAAGTTTTAATTGTTTTCCAAGAGAATGAGCAGTCATAACGTTGAAGCAGTTACAAGATAACATAAATACATCTGTTTACTATAAATAAAAAATAAATTTACTGTGTAAACCAACGTACAGGTTGTCCCAAGTACTCTGAAAGCCACCAAAGTGTTGTTTTATATTGCGTATTTCACAAATGAAGGTGACCCAAAATCCTCCAAGATATATACAGACCAAAATAATATATAGGGGTGTTCCTACAGGTGTCCTTAATAAATAAAAAATAAATTTGGAAGGATTTACAACGTATCCGTTGAACAAGACCCTCTTAGGGTGTCCAAAGTGTTGTTTTTAAGGTATTTAACAGAAAACTTTTTTTTTTTTTTCGAAACTTTGGCCTACACGTAACGCCACGGCAGGTACATAGGACCTTTCCTCTATGATCCTTCTAACAAAAACATATTAATTTCCAGAGGTAAGCCCCGTACGAGACTCTCCAGGGCCTCCTAGGGCCTCCAAAGTGTGGTTTTTAACGAACTTATCACAAACATTAATTTTTTACATAACTTTATGCCGCTGGAAGTGACAGACGTGGCATATAGGGGTGTTCCTACAGGTGTCCTTAATAAATAAAAAATAAATTTGGAAGGATTTACAACGTATCCGTTGCACAAGACCCTCTTATGGTGTCCAAAGTGTTGTTTTTAAGGTATTTAACAGAAAACTTTTTTTTTTTTTTCGAAACTTTGGCCTAAACGTAACGCCACGGCAGGTACATAGGACCTTTCCTTTATGATCCTTCTAAAAAAGAAATTTTAATTTCCAGAGGTAAGCCCCGTACGAGACTCTCCAGGGCCTCCTAGGGCCTCCAAAGGGTGGTTATTTACGAACTTATCACAAACATTATTTTTTTACATCAACTTTTACGGCTAGAAGTGATACAAATGGTATATAGGGGTGTTTCTACAGGTGTCCTTACAAATAAAAAATAAATTTGGAAGGATTTACAACGTATCCGTTGCACAAGACCCTCTAAGGGTGTCCAAAGTGTTGTTTTTAAGGTATTTAACAGAAAACTTTATTTTTTTTCGAAACTTTGGCCTACACGTAACGCCACGGCAGGTACATAGGACCTTTCCTCTATGATCCTTCTAACAAAAACATATTAATTTCCAGAGGTAAGCCCCGTACGAGACTCTCCAGGGCCTCCTAGGGCCTCCAAAGTGTGGTTTTTAACGAACTTGTCACAAACATTAATTTTTTACATAACTTTATGCCGCTGGAAGTGACAGACGTGGCATATAGGGGTGTTCCTACAGGTGTCCTTAATAAATAAAAAATAAATTTGGAAGGATTTACAACGTATCCGTTGAACAAGACCCTCTTAGGGTGTCCAAAGTGTTGTTTTTAAGGTATTTAACAGAAAACTTTTTTTTTTTTTTTCGAAACTTTGGCCTACACGTAACGCCACGGCAGGTACATAGGACCTTTCCTCTATGATCCTTCTAACAAAAACATATTAATTTCCAGAGGTAAGCCCCGTACGAGACTCTCCAGGGCCTCCTAGGGCCTCCAAAGTGTGGTTTTTAACGAACTTATCACAAACATTAATTTTTTACATAACTTTATGCCGCTGGAAGTGACAGACGTGGCATATAGGGGTGTTCCTACAGGTGTCCTTAATAAATAAAAAATAAATTTGGAAGGATTTACAACGTATCCGTTGCACAAGACCCTCTTATGGTGTCCAAAGTGTTGTTTTTAAGGTATTTAACAGAAAACTTTTTTTTTTTTTCGAAACTTTGGCCTAAACGTAACGCCACGGCAGGTACATAGGACCTTTCCTTTATGATCCTTCTAAAAAAGAAATTTTAATTTCCAGAGGTAAGCCCCGTACGAGACTCTCCAGGGCCTCCTAGGGCCTCCAAAGGGTGGTTATTTACGAACTTATCACAAACATTATTTTTTTACATCAACTTTTACGGCTAGAAGTGATACAAATGGTATATAGGGGTGTTTCTACAGGTGTCCTTACAAATAAAAAATAAATTTGGAAGGATTTACAACGTATCCGTTGCACAAGACCCTCTAAGGGTGTCCAAAGTGTTGTTTTTAAGGTATTTAACAGAAAACTTTATTTTTTTTCGAAACTTTGGCCTACACGTAACGCCACGGCAGGTACATAGGACCTTTCCTCTATGATCCTTCTAACAAAAACATATTAATTTCCAGAGGTAAGCCCCGTACGAGACTCTCCAGGGCCTCCTAGGGCCTCCAAAGTGTGGTTTTTAACGAACTTGTCACAAACATTAATTTTTTACATAACTTTATGCCGCTGGAAGTGACAGACGTGGCATATAGGGGTGTTCCTACAGGTGTCCTTAATAAATAAAAAATAAATTTGGAAGGATTTACAACGTAACCGTTGCACAAGGCCTTCTTTTTTTTATTATTTATTAAGGACACCTATAGGAACACCCCTATATACCATTTGTAGCACTTCCAGCCGCAAAAGTTGATGTAAAAAAATAATGTTTGTGATAAGTTTGTAAAAAACCACACTTTGGAGGCCCTAGGAGGCCCTGGAGAATCTCGTACGGGGGTTACCTCTGGAAATTAATATTGTTTTGTTAGAAGGATCATTAAGTAAAGGTCCTATGTACCTGCCGTGGCGTTACGTATAGGCCAAAGTTTCGAAAAAAAATAAAGTTTTCTGTTAAATACCTTAAAAACAACACTTTGGACACCCTAAGAGGGTCTTGTGCAACGGATACGTTGTAAATCCTTCCAAATTTATTTTTTATTTATTAAGGACACCTGTAGGAACACCCCTATATGCCACGTCTGTCACTTCCAGCGGCATAAAGTTATGTAAAAAATTAATGTTTGTGATAAGTTCGTTAAAAACCACACTTTGGAGGCCCTAGGAGGCCCTGGAGAGTCTCGTACGGGGCTTACCTCTGGAAATTAATATGTTTTTGTTAGAAGGATCATAGAGGAAAGGTCCTATGTACCTGCCGTGGCGTTACGTGTAGGCCAAAGTTTCGAAAAAAAATAAAGTTTTCTGTTAAATACCTTAAAAACAACACTTTGGACACCCTTAGAGGGTCTTGTGCAACGGATACGTTGTAAATCCTTCCAAATTTATTTTTTATTTATTAAGGACACCTGTAGGAACACCCCTATATGCCACGTCTGTCACTTCCAGCGGCATAAAGTTATGTAAAAAATTAATGTTTGTGATAAGTTCGTTAAAAACCACACTTTGGGGGCCCTAGGAGGCCCTGGAGAGTCTCGTACGGGGCTTACCTCTGGAAATTAATATGTTTTTGTTAGAAGGATCATAGAGGAAAGGTCCTATGTACCTGCCGTGGCGTTACGTGTAGGCCAAAGTTTCGAAAAAAAATAAAGTTTTCTGTTAAATACCTTAAAAACAACACTTTGGACACCCTTAGAGGGTCTTGTGCAACGGATACGTTGTAAATCCTTCCAAATTTATTTTTTATTTGTAAGGACACCTGTAGAAACACCCCTATATACCATTTGTATCACTTCTAGCCGTAAAAGTTGATGTAAAAAAATAATGTTTGTGATAAGTTCGTAAATAACCACCCTTTGGAGGCCCTAGGAGGCCCTGGAGAGTCTCGTACGGGGCTTACCTCTGGAAATTAAAATTTTTTTTTTAGAAGGATCATAAAGGAAAGGTCCTATGTACCTGCCGTGGCGTTACGTTTAGGCCAAAGTTTCGAAAAAAAAAAAAAAGTTTTCTGTTAAATACCTTAAAAACAACACTTTGGACACCATAAGAGGGTCTTGTGCAACGGATACGTTGTAAATCCTTCCAAATTTATTTTTTATTTATTAAGGACACCTGTAGGAACACCCCTATATATTATTTTGGTCTGTATATATCTTGGAGGATTTTGGGTCACCTTCATTTGTGAAATACGCAATATAAAACAACACTTTGGTGGCTTTCAGAGTACTTGGGACAACCTGTACGTTAGTTTACACAGTAAATTTAATTTTTATTTATAGTAAACAGATGTATTTATGTTATCTTGTAACTGCTTCAATGTTATGACTGCTCATTCTCTTGGAAAACAATTAAAACTTGGATGGTAATTGCCGTATTTGCGTGGAATGACTTAGGCTGTTGTTGTTCCAAGCTCTCAGTTCCGGGCGGCCGGATAGAGCCGCAGGATAGAGCGAACTTCAGCCCAGTGAATATTTTGTGGGTATGAAGTGTTCCCGTGGAATTGCGTTCAACCACGCATTCTTACTATTTTCACTGTCGGGAAATTTGAAGACGTGAACTGTCGGACCAGTCATAATTTCCACGACATTGTGGAACACAACACTTGTACACCATGACACATTTATTATGCTCACTCGCGACGAAATTATTTAAAAGTAACGTAAAACGCGCCGCGGAAACACCCCTGCTACGGTCAAGGCAAGTGGCTGCACTGACCGTTACACATTCCTGAGCCTACCCAAACAACCCTCCCTTGGCCACTTCCCCGTGACGTCACAGGCTCCGGGCGACAGGGTGAGAAGGCCTTGAGTCTCGGTGGTGTTGGATTAGCTGGGAAGCCTACATTTCACAAAGGGTTGAGGACCAACCCGAACATGCCCGAAGACTTAACCTTCGGTCAACTTCGGGACTTTGTTTTTTCTTTTAACAAGACGCGCGGGAATTTTGATTAGTGAAGGCCCACCGCCCATACTTAAGGACAGAGGCTATTCCTATCTTGCAGAATCTCGTCACTGTTCAACTATGTAACAGAACTTAACTGAATTCAACATGTTTCAGGATAATTATATTTAGTGTTGTATCTATAGCATGTTTCAATTTTTTTTCATGGAAAATTCAAAATCATCTTTATTTATTTACAGCTTAAAATTTTATTTTCTTTCCGGGAGGGTACCAGGCTAACTTATGCAGCTGTTTGGTGGGTCGTCGGCCCCACCTTTGTTCACTAGGATCGTGGCGGTGGTTGGATTACTAACTAGAGAAGTTGTATCACACTCCTCAGGCAGCATGGTTGGCTGATGCCTAACTTAGGTAAGGGGGCACTGGAAATCACTGTCAATTTGTTCTCGCATTTATTGGCATGCTATGCATTGCGGTGTTACACTATGCGTTATACCTTATACTTTACCCTGACAAAAGTTTCTGATTGCTTCGTTATGTGCTTACGTTACATCTAACAGCAGTCTTATTGGGGATTTGCATGGAGTCGGCCATACCCGTAACTTTTTGAATTACGACTCGAACAGGCTCTACGAGCCGTGAATCTACAAGTGCTTTAATGTCTTTGTTTGGGCCAGCAGACATATGCACGGCTACATTAAATTAAAACGCTTACCTCTGGAGTCAGCGAGTTCCATAATTGTCGACCCTGCGGCGTGGTCACGTGGCAGGGTTAAATCTAAGGCGGTTGGGATAAGCCCGGCTCCGCAAAGATGACCCAGGGATGTGTGGGTAACAAGAGAAAAAAGATTTAGAGGTGAGAAAGTCTATAAAACATTTACCACAATATTTCAAGACATGTGTGTGAAAATGCTGAGAGTTAATATTGTGGTCATTCACTAAAAACTGGTTTCATTATATTTGTGAGGTTCATACTGTGCAGCTATACTGCATGACTATTAAGTAAATTATATAAACAATTATTTTATGCACAAATTACTACATTATGTTTCTCACCATAAAAGTAATTGTCCATAAAGGTACATACTGAGGTTGTTTAAAACAATAGCATGTTATGAGACTTTGTAGTGTCACCTGATGGTATAATGTAAAGAGGAAATATTACTGTGTAAGCTCTGTGTTGGTAATGCTCAGTATAGAAATTCAGTAATGTATGAGACATTTGCAGCCTAGATTGTCACTAAAGAATATTTTTTTTATGAAAAAAAAAAAACATAAATATTAAATTTTTTTTGTGTCCACAGTAATCTCTTTCCATTGTATTATTTTATCCGTAACATTCCTGTATAAAAAATCCTATCATTGTAGCTTTCCTAATTGTTCGTTGGTTTACTTGATATGTACCAACACTTATTCGTTGGTTTACTTGATATGTACTGACGTCGACCCAAGTGTCTCCTCGGCTCCCTCAGGCCGTTATGCCTCGTCAACGTCCTCCCTGTGTGTCCCCAGTGGAGTGCGACGGCCAGGGACGCACCCGCGTGCGCCCTAGCATGCCAGTGAGGGTTATGTCTGTGTATATATATTTGCAAACGATCAAGGGTCTTAAATGTAAATAACTTATTTATTCATTAATGTCTCGTGTATGTCTTTGTAAATAATTCAATAACTTTCTGAAGGGTTTCGCCGTAGTATGTAATCGCAGCCTGGCGCGCCGCGGGACGGAGCTCTCTCCCACGCCGGCCGATTTTCCCCTCCCTCCCCGCCACCCGCGGGCGCCGGCCCGCGGGCGAGCGGGGAGAGGCAGTCGCGTCCTGGTCTCGAGCGGAGACAGACGTGTTCGTTGCTCCGCGAGCCGCGCACGTTGCGCTCGGGATTGAACGTTCGCTCAGTCCGCAGTCGGTCACGGCAGCTGAGCTGCCACCGCGAATCAGCTTAGCATTGTTAACTTACGAGTCATCGGGAGACGTGTCTAGCGGGCAGTTTCTACAACGCGAACGTGGTGCTACGAGTCTCTGAACTTTTCGCCGTCCACGGAACATTACGTAACGGGCCGCGTATGTACAGCGTTCCGTCTTCGGGCCCTTTCTCACTGGGTCAGCCTAGCATTAATAAACTTTACGATTCGCGCCGAAACGTATTTGAGAACCGCCCCGTCATCAGGGAGTCCGTGTCGCCGTGGTAGGGCACTTGTTCCGCGACGGTTCCGCCAGGCTGCGGCAGGACTTTATAAGCGTTAATAAAAGACGGCTCGTGAAATTCGTTAATGCCGTGTTCTGCTTGCGACAACCTACCAACATTCCTCGCAATCACTTCACTCTCCCTCCAGGTCCCGCCTTTCCCGGTCCCGGCCACGTTGGCCTGGACCCACACCTCTCCGACGAGGGCAGTACGGGCATAACAGGACATTTATTTCAACGGGAAAACGGGGACCTGAAGCCGAGGGACGTCATTTGGCGCCCAACTAGTGTGGCCGTAAGCATACGCAAGCGCACGCAAGCGCACGCAAGCGCGCAGATGCAGGACAGGACGGAAGCAGGTGCGACCGCGCGGCGTGGGAGCGGCGCGAACTCGAGACGGCGCGCCGGCGCGCCGGCGGGAGATAACGCAGCGCGGGAACGGCGCGAACACGAGACGTTTCGGCGAGAGATACCGTGGCGTGAGAGCGACGCGAACTCGAGACGTTCGGCGTAAGATAACGCGACGTGGGAGCGGTGTGAACCGGAGACGGCGGGCGACGCGACAGGGATCGGTGGCGCGACAGATAACGTGTCGTGGGAGCGCCACGAACCTGAGATCGCGACGCAGCAGGGATCTTCGGTTCAAGATAACGCCGCGAGAGGAAGACACGGACTGAATTACCGAACAGAGACACTCCCGATAAACATGGACGACTTCCAGGAAGCGTACGAGACATGGGCGGAAACAGACTTTCCGGAGCCCGGCGAGTGCTGCGAGCACTTCGCAGATTACGAGTGCGGTTTCTGCTTTGAGTACCGGGCGTATGGTAGGACAATGTGCGGTGCGGACTCGTGCCCCGGCGGGACATCGGATGGGCGGATCTGCGGGACGTGCGGGAATCTGTGGCACAGGGAGTGTTCACAACTGGTCGCGCGAGAAGAGGAATGGACGTCCTGCTTTACGTGTGACCAGTGCCAAGCGAAACTGGGCGTGGGTGGTGCCGCAAGTGTCTCGACCGCGAAGGTCGAGTGGTCACACTGGGCGGGCGCCATCACGCTGCAGGAGTCGGCGATACTCCCAACGCCACTGCAACCGACGCCGCCGCCGACGCTGCCCACGACACCACCGCCGACGCTGCCTCCGACACCGCCTCCAACACAGCCCCCGCCCTATGGGGTGGAGACGCCGAGCAGGACATCGCTGAAGACGGAGGAAGCCGCGCCCGTCCAGCCCCTGTGGTACGACTGGCACGCGACGTCCGGGTGGATACGGCAGGCCGACTCAGACACGCCGCCCCTGACGCCGCCGCCCCCAACTGCCGTAGGGGCTCACGAGGAGCCTACGCGGTGCGAACCGGCTGTGCTGACACAACCGCTCTGCACACACAAGGGCGTGCCGCGACCACTGTCACGTGGGCCACCTTTGACGCGACGCCGCCGCCATCTGCCGCGCGCGACGCGAAAGGTGCCAAGCCCCTTCGGACCGTCATGTGGGCCACCTTTGACGCGACGCCGCCGCCATCTGCCGCGTGCGACGCGGAAGGTGCCACGCCCCTTCGGACTATCACGTGGGCCGCCTTTGACGCGACGCCGCCGCCTGCTGCCGCGCGCGACGCGAAAGGTGCCACGCCCCTTCGTACTATCAAGTGGGCCACCTTTGACGCGACGCCGCCGCCTGTTGCTGCGGGCGACGCGAAAGGTGCCACGCCCCTTCGGACTGGCACGTGGGCCACCTTTGACGCGACGCCGCCGCCAGTTGCCGCGCGCGACGCGAAAGGTGCCACGCCCCCTCGGACTGTCAAGCGGGCCGCCTTTGACGCGACGCCGCCGCCTGTTGCCGCGCGCGCCGCGAAAGGTGCCACGCCCCCACCACCTGTCACGTGGGCCGCCTTTGACGCGACGCCGCCGCCAGCTGCTGCGCGCGACGCGAATGGTGCCACGCCCCTCTGGACTGTCACGTGGGCCGCCTTTGACGCGACGCCGCCGCCAACTGCCGCGTGCGACGCGGAAGGTGCCACGCATCCTCGGACTGTCAAGTGTGCCACCTTTGACGCGACGCCGCCGCCTGTTGCTGCGGACGACGCGAAAGGTGCCACGCCCCCTCGGACTGTCAAGTGTGCCACCTTTGACGCGACGCTGCCGCCTGATGCTGCGGGCGACGCGAAAGGTGCCACGCCCCCTCGGACTGCCAAGTGTGCCACCTTTGACGCGACGCCGCCGCCTGTTGCTGCGGACGACGCGAAAGGTGCCACGCCCCCTCGGACTGTCAAGTGTGCCACCTTTGACGCGACGCCGCCGCCTGATGCTGCGGGCGACGCGAAAGGTGCCACGCCCCCTCGGAGTGTCAAGTGTGCCACCTTTGACGCGACGCCGCCGCCTGTTGCTGCGGGCGACGCGAAAGGTGCCACGCCCCCTCGGACTGTCACGTGGGCCACCTTTGACGCGACGCCGCCGCCAGCTGCTGCGGGCGACGCGAAAGGTGCCACGCCCCCTCGGACTGTCAAGTGTGCCACCTTTGACGCGACGCCGCCGCCTGATGCTGCGGGCGACGCGAAAGGTGCCACGCCCCCTCGGACTGTCAAGTGTGCCACCTTTGACGCGACGCCGCCGCCTGTTGCTGCAGACGACGAGAAAGGTGCCACGCCCCCTCGGACTGTCAAGTGTGCCACCTTTGACGCGACGCCGCCGCCTGATGCTGCGGGCGACGCGAAAGGTGCCACGCCCCCTCGAAGTGTCAAGTGTGCCACCTTTGACGCGACGCCGCCGCCCACTGCCGCGCGCGACGCGAAAGGTGCCACGCCCCTTCGGACTGTCACGTGGGCCACCGTTGACTCGACGCCGCCGACTGCTGCCGCGTGCGACGCGGAAGGTGCCACGCATCCTCGGACTGTCAAGTGTGCCACCTTTGACGCGACGCCGCCGCCTGTTGCTGCGGACGACGCGAAAGGTGCCACGCCCCCTCGGACTGTCAAGTGTGCCACCTTTGACGCGACGCCGCCGCCTGATGCTGCGGGCGACGCGAAAGGTGCCACGCCCCCTCGAAGTTACAAGTGTGCCACCTTTGACGCGACGCCGCCGCCTGATGCTGCGGGCGACGCGAAAGGTGCCACGCCCCCTTGAAGTTACAAGTGTGCCACCTTTGACGCGACGCCGCCGCCTGTTGCTGCGGGCGACGCGAAAGGTGCCACGCCCCTTTCGGACTATCACGTGGGCCGCCTTTGACGCGACGACGCCGCCAACTGCCGCGTGCGACGCGGAAGGTGCCACGCATCCTCGGACTGTCAAGTGTGCCACCTTTGACGCGACGCCGCCGCCTGTTACTGCGGGCGACGCGAAAAGGGCCACGCCCCCTCGGAGTGTCAAGTGTGCCACCTTTGACGCGACGCCGCCGCCTGTTGCTGCGGGCGACGCGAAAGGTGCCACGCCCCCTCGGACTGTCACGTGGGCCACCTTTGACGCGACGCCGCCGCCAGCTGCTGCGGGCGACGCGAAAGGTGCCACGCCCCCTCGGACTGTCAAGTGTGCCACCTTTGACGCGACGCCGCCGCCTGATGCTGCGGGCGACGCGAAAGGTGCCACGCCCCCTCGAAGTGTCAAGTGTGCCACCTTTGACGCGACGCCGCCGCCCACTGCCGCGCGCGACGCGAAAGGTGCCACGCCCCTTCGGACTGTCACGTGGGCCACCGTTGACGCGACGCCGCCGACTGCTGCCGCGTGCGACGCGAAAGGTGCCACGCCCCCCCGGACTGTCAAGTGGGCCACCTTTGACGCGACGCCGCCGCCTGTTGCTGCGGGCGACGCGAAAGGTGCCACGCCCCTTCCACCTGTCACGTGGGCCGCCTTTGACGCGACGCCGCCGCCAGCTGCTGCGGGCGACGCGAAAGGTGCCACACCCCCTCGGACTGTCACGGGGGCTACCTTTGACGCGACGCCGCCGCCAGCTGCCGCGTGCGACGCGGAAGGTGCCACGCCCCTTCGGACTGTCATGCGGGCCGCCTTTGACGCGACGCCGCCGCTTGCTGCCGCGCGCGACGCAAAAGGTGCCACGCCCCTTCGGACCATCACGTGGGCACCTTTGACGCGACGCCGCCGCCCACTGCCGCGCGCGACGCGAAAGGTGCCACGCCCCTTCCATCTGTCACGAGGGTCCCGGACTCAGCAGGTCAGTTCTCCAGTGCCACGGCCTGGTGCTTCATGTCCATTTAATAAATGAGAGGCGTTGACGGACATAACGGCCTCGTCGGAGGGGGGGCATTTGACGTCGACCCAAGTGTCTCCTCGGCTCCCTCAGGCCGTTATGCCTCGTCAACGTCCTCCCTGTGTGTCCCCAGTGGAGTGCGACGGCCAGGGACGCACCCGCGTGCGCCCTAGCATGCCAGTGAGGGTTATGTCTGTGTATATATATTTGCAAACGATCAAGGGTCTTAAATGTAAATAACTTATTTATTCATTAATGTCTCGTGTATGTCTTTGTAAATAATTCAATAACTTTCTGAAGGGTTTCGCCGTAGTATGTAATCGCAGCCTGGCGCGCCGCGGGACGGAGCTCTCTCCCACGCCGGCCGATTTTCCCCTCCCTCCCCGCCACCCGCGGGCGCCGGCCCGCGGGCGAGCGGGGAGAGGCAGTCGCGTCCTGGTCTCGAGCGGAGACAGACGTGTTCGTTGCTCCGCGAGCCGCGCACGTTGCGCTCGGGATTGAACGTTCGCTCAGTCCGCAGTCGGTCACGGCAGCTGAGCTGCCACCGCGAATCAGCTTAGCATTGTTAACTTACGAGTCATCGGGAGACGTGTCTAGCGGGCAGTTTCTACAACGCGAACGTGGTGCTACGAGTCTCTGAACTTTTCGCCGTCCACGGAACATTACGTAACGGGCCGCGTATGTACAGCGTTCCGTCTTCGGGCCCTTTCTCACTGGGTCAGCCTAGCATTAATAAACTTTACGATTCGCGCCGAAACGTATTTGAGAACCGCCCCGTCATCAGGGAGTCCGTGTCGCCGTGGTAGGGCACTTGTTCCGCGACGGTTCCGCCAGGCTGCGGCAGGACTTTATAAGCGTTAATAAAAGACGGCTCGTGAAATTCGTTAATGCCGTGTTCTGCTTGCGACAACCTACCAACATTCCTCGCAATCACTTCACTCTCCCTCCAGGTCCCGCCTTTCCCGGTCCCGGCCACGTTGGCCTGGACCCACACCTCTCCGACGAGGGCAGTACGGGCATAACAGGACATTTATTTCAACGGGAAAACGGGGACCTGAAGCCGAGGGACGTCAGTACCAACACAGTGGGTGAATGTATCTTGAAAGCGATACCACATAAAAGGTTACATGTTACATTTAAATTTATATGTTCACTTTATAAAAAAAATTCATTTATGTGCTGTGGAATGAAAAAAACGAAGACACATTGAATATTTAAACACTAATATTTTAAAGGCATAAAATCTTGCACTTTCTTTCTTGTACATACTAATAACTACAATGTGTTTTAAAGATAACTGACATGTCAAAAGGTAAAATTATTTATTATGAACGTTCAGCAAAAATCTTTACACTTTTCTTTCCTTTAAATGACAGCATTTTTTTTTTCCATATGAATCACCCAAGTTTGGTAAGTTTTGAAGATAGACAATCATGAAATATAAGGTTGTAAAAAATACTCTTTATTTCTCCAAAAAAAAAAAATTATTTCACTTTCTTAGTTACTATCAATTAACTGGCAATGAAATATTTTCTAAGTGAAATAAAAAAAGCACTATTATAACAAAAATTCACAAAATAATTCATTTTCATTGAATGTCCAAAGAATTTAATCTACAAGAAAATGTTCTAATGTCTTCACATGCCAGCATTAAACAGAAAATAATTCTTCCTTTCTATGGAGTGTCCAAGGAGTTTAATGTTTCAGCTCATTTTCTAATTTCCTTACATACCTGCAACAAACAGAAACAATTACAAGTACTGAGAATGTAGAGAATAAGTCATATAAATGGCAATCTGGAGACAAAGTCCATAACAGAAACTGTAGAGCAATAAAGTAATACATAGTATTTAACAGAAACTATATAGCAGAAAAATAATATTCATGGCAACATGATACACACCAGATGGTCAACACATTTCATTTGGTGAGTATATGTATAATTTGATAAGCTCAATAGTTTTGGTAGGCCTACCTTATTTAAATGTATACTGTTCTTCATGTATTCACAGCTTTCAATATTTTTTTTTGTTTTTAATATTTGTCAAACATTCAGTTACATAAAAAATTGGAAATATCGTATAGCCTACCTACATCACAAAGAGTGTTTGGTGATTTAATGCAATGGCAAAATTAGCACCTACACACATTAATTAAAAAAAAAACTACTACTGCTTATAAATACAAGTGGTAACAATAGTTAACAGCACTTAGCTCTTAATGTTTCTCAGGTAGATGTATAGAATATAAACGTGTGGTGATTGTAGTAGTGACTGCATTTTGCGATACTGTATGCTGCAACACTAAGTGAGATTAATGGCAGAACAGTAAATATTTTTTGTGTAAACTTAAGACAAGCAGCCAGAAAAGTAGGTGGTTTATTTTTATGATTTTATAAAATGTTATAGTAATTAAGTAGTAGTGTTTTGTGTTTATTGTAATTTTATAGTTTATCAGATTTTTTGCAAACAAGAAAATAAAAATTACAAAATACCTTTTGCTTCCTGAAGTGCTTTGGAATCATTTTGTAAGACAGCACTGTGTTACATCAAGCAGTCTACCAATAGTTTTATAGTTTTAACATTCATGATTGCGATATCGCAAGCGCCGCCATGTGCGAGTCCCTGCTGTGCTTGCAAAAAGCTTGCTTCAATAAAAACAAGGGCCTCATAATCAGATTTTGTCACATATGGAGTTATGTGTTTCTTGCTGCAAGTATTGCTGTCTTGGGTAATGACTGAAAAACATATCAGGAAGTAAAAAAAAAAAGTTATAATTTTTACTCTTCTTACTTTTGTTGATTAAAACAAACTTAATAAAATCTTGTGCAGTTTTAAAAACGATAAACAACTTAAAGTACCTCAACATTCTCTTGGGAAATATTTTGATACATGTCAGGATGTGAAAAAAAGTTTTTCAGAATTTTTTTTCTTTATTCATTTAAAAGCCGCAAAACAAAACAATTACTCTGTGCATTTTATTTGCTGTTAGGAGAGAGGTGGGTAATAATCTTACGTTGTGGCTTTTCCACAAACAAAAAAAAATTAGACAAAAACTTTTTTTGACACTAGTCTTAGCCCTGAATTTATCCTGAAAACAGACTTTAAATTTCTACAGGTTAGCAAGTAATCAAAGTTTAAAGCTTACATTATAAATATTATAATACCTGTGCATTCACACATACCTGTACGTTCTTAAAGTACAAACACTGGAAAAAAAACTTTTGGACGGACATTCATATGCTTCTGTTACATCAGATATATATCTTGAGAAATAATAATGAAATGTAATATATCTTCAGTATGGTGTTCTATTATCCTAGTACAGGTAGGGCTTGTTCTTAAGTATAGAATATGATACCACAGGTAAAATATATACTGTAGTAGGTATGTTCTAAATCTAGAATAAGCATGGCCATAGCATAAAATACGTTACCAGAAAGACTGAGGATAAGTTAGATTCGAATCTCAGATTCGAATCTGAAAAATTATCGGAACGTACCATAATTATCGTACATACCTTAAAACCCCTGAAATTCCTTCGTGCAACAACAGCCTAAGTCAATTCCATAAATTAATGTGTATAAAGCAGGAAAAATATTATATATGAATGTACAAGAACTTACATGTTAGTAAAATCGTTTGAAAGACAGATTTCAAAATTAAATAAAAATATAAAAGTTTATTTAAGATAAATAATTTTTCCAAAATGAGATTCGAATTTGAAAACAATCATAACTTTAATATATATAAATTTAACTAGACAAAAGTGCAACATGCGGCTTGGTGCAGACGTTTAAGGAGACCCTTGGGTACACCACACAATCTTCAGAACTAGTGAAGGGGGGAGGGCAACATTTTTTTCCAATGTAGCAGTATGCTGCTTGGTACAAAAGATTAACCATTACGTCCTTAATGTAACACATATATCATTACCAGGTGACATGAACCAGTTTTTTATAAAAAAAAAATCTGAACACATACGTATAGTTAAAGGAAGAATATGAAGTTTTGATTTTTTTTTAAATTTTAATTTCCAACTTAGCAATATTCTGCTTGGTACAAAAGATTAACCATAATGTCCTCAATATCATACATGTGTCTTTACCTGGTGCCATGACTCCAGATTTTAATAGAAGATTATCTGAACACATATGTATAGTTAAAGGAAGAATATAAAGTTTGGAATTTTTTTAAATTTTAATTTAGAATGTAGCAATATACTGCTTGGTACAAAAGATTAACCATAATGTCCTTAATGTCGCACATATGTCATTACCCGGTGACATGACACCAGATTTTATTAAAAGAAGATTATCTGAACACATATGTATAGTTTAAGGAAGAAAATAAAGTTATGATTTTTTTTAAAATTTTAATTTCCAACGTAGCAATATTCTGATTGGTACAAAAGATAAACCATATTGTCCTTAATGTCACACATGTGTCATTACCGGGTGACATGACTCCAGATATTAATAGAAGAAGATTATCTGAACACACATGTATAGTTAAAGGAAGAATATAAAGTTTAGAATTTTTTTTAAATTTTAATTTAAAAGTAGCAATATTCTGCTTGGTACAAAATATTAAACATAATGTCCTTAAGGTCACACAAATGTCATTACCGGGTGACATGGCACCAGATTTTATTAAAAGAAGGTTATCTGAACACATATGTATAGTTAAAGGATGAATATGAAGTTAGGAATTTTTTTTTAAATTTTAATTTCCAATGTAGCAATATTTTGCTTGGTACAAAAGATTGACCATAATGTGCTTAATGTCACACATATGTCATTACCGGGTGACATGGCACCAGATTTTATTTAAAGAAGATTATCTGAACACACATGTATAGTTAAAGGAAGAATATGAATATTGGAATTTTTTTTAAATTTTAATTTCCAACGTAGCAATATTTTGCTTGGTACAAAAGATTGACCATAATGTCCTTAAAGTCACACAAATGTGTCATAACCGGGGTGACATGACACCAGTTTTTAATAAAAGATTATTTGAACACATATGTATAGTTAAAAAAAGATATGAAGTTTTGATTTTTTTTTAAATTTAAATTTCCAACGTAGCAATATTCTGCTTGGTACAAAAATTTAACCATATTGTCCTTAATGCCACACATATGTCATTACCGGGTGACATGACACCAGTTTTTAATAAAAGATTGTTTGAACACATATGTATAGTTAAAGGAAGGTTATGAAGTTTTGATTTTTTTTATAATTTTAATTTCCAACGTAGCAATATTCTGCTTGGTAAAAAAATTTAACCATATTGTCCTTAATGGGCACATATATCATTACCGGGTGACATGACACCAGATTTTATTAAAAGAAGATTATCTGAACACATATGTATAGTTAAAGGAAGAATATGAAGATTAGAATTTTTTTTAAATTTTAATTTCCAACGTAGCAATATTTTGCTTGGTACAAAAGATAAAACATAATGTGATTAATGTCACACATATTTCATTTCTGGGTGACATGGCACCAGATTTCATTAAAATAAGATTATCTGAACACACATGTATAGTTTAAGGAAGAATATAAAGTTATGATTTTTTTTAAATTTTAATTTCCAACGTAGCAATATTCTGATTGGTACAAAGATTAACCATATAGTCCTTAATGTCACACATGTGTCATTACCGGGTGACATGGCACCAGATTTTATTTAAAGAAGATTATCTGAACACATATGTATAGTTAAGGAAGAATATGAATATTGGAATTTTTTTAAATTTTAATTTCCAACGTAGCAATATTTTGTTTGGTAAAAAAAAATTGACCATAATGTCCTTAAAGTCACACAAATGTGTCATAACCGGGTGCCATGACACCAGTATTTAAAAAAAAAAAAAATTGGACACATATGTATAGTTAAAAAAAGATATGAAGTATTTTTTTTTTTTTTAAATTTTAATTTCCAACGTAGCAATATTTTGTTTGGTAAAAAAAAATTGACCATAATGTCCTTAAAGTCACACAAATGTGTCATAACCGGGTGACATGACACCAGTTTTTAAAAAAAGATTATTTGAACACATATGTATAGTTAAAGGAAGGTTATGAAGTTTTGTTTTTTTTAAATTTTAATTTCCTACGTAGCAATATTTTGGTTGGTACAAAAGATTGACCATAATGTCCTTAAAGTCACACAAATGTGTCATAACCGGGTGACATGACACCAGTTTTTAATAAAAGATTATTTGAACACATATGTATAGTTAAAAAAAGATATGAAGTTTTGATTTTTTTTTAAATTTTAATTTCCAACGTAGCAATATTCTGCTTGGTACAAAAATTTAACCATATTGTCCTTAATGGCACACATATGTCATTACCGGGTGACATGAAACCAGTTTTTAATAGAAGATTATTTGAACACATATGTATAGTTAAAGGAAGGTTATGAAGTTTTGATTTTTTTTTTTTAATTTTAATTTCCAACGTAGCAATATTCTGCTTGGTAAAAAAATTTAACCATATTGTCCTTAATGGCGCACATATATCATTCCCGGGTGACATGACACCAGATTTTATTAAAAGATGATTATCTGAACACATATGTATAGTTAAACGAAGAATATGAAGATTGGAATTTTTTTTAAATTTTAATTTCCAACGTAGCAATATTTTGCTTGGTACAAAAGATAAAACATAATGTGATTAATGTCACACATATTTCATTTCTGGGTGACATGGCACCAGATTTCATTAAAATAAGATTATCTGAACACACATGTATAGTTTAAGGAAGAATATAAAGTTATGATTTATTTTAAATTTTAATTTCCAACGTAGCAATATTCTGATTGGTACAAAAGATTAACCATATTGTCCTTAATGTCACACATGTGTCATTACCGGGTGACATGACTCCAGATATTAATAGAAGAAGATTATCTGAACACATATGTATAGTTAAAGGAAGAATATGAAGTTTAGAATTTTTTTTAATTTTAATTTAAACGTAGCAATATTCTGCTTGGTACAAAATATTAAACATAATGTCCTTAAGGTCAAACAAATGTCATTACCGGGTGACATGGCACCAGATATTATTAAAAGAAAATTATCTGAACACATATGTATAGTTAAAGGATGAAGATGAAATTAGGAATTTTTTTTTTAAATTTTAATTTCCAACGTAGCAATATTTTGCTTGGTACAAAATATTAAACATAATGTCCTCAAGGTCAATGAAATGTCATTACCGGGTGACATGGCACCAGATATTATTAAAAGAAAATTATCTGAACACATATGTATAGTTAAAGGATGAAGATGAAGTTAGGAATTTTTTTTTAAATTTTAATTTCCAACGTAGCAATATTTTGCTTGGTACAAAAGATTGACCATAATGTGCTTAATGTCACACATATGTCATTACCGGGTGACATGGCACCAGATTTTATTTAAAGAAGATTATCTGAACACATATGTATAGTTAAGGAAGAATATGAATATTGGAATTTTTTTTAAATTTTAATTTCCAACGTAGCAATATTTTGCTTGGTACAAAAGATAAAACATAATGTGATTAATGTCACACATATTTCATTTCTGGGTACATGGCACCAGATTTCATTAAAATAAGATTATCTGAACACACATGTATAGTTTAAGGAAGAATATAAAGTTATGATTTTTTTTTTAAATTTTAATTTCCAACGTAGCAATTTTCTGCTTGGTACAAAAGATTAACCATATTGTCCTTAATGTCACACATGTGTCATTACCGGGTGACATGACTCCAGATATTAATAGAAGAAGATTATCTGAACACATATGTATAGTTAAAGGAAGAATATGAAGTTTAGAATTTTTTTTAAATTTTAATTTAAACGTAGCAATATTCTGCTTGGTACAAAATATTAAACATAATGTCCTTAAGGTCAAACAAATGTCATTACCGGGTGACATGGCACCAGATATTATTAAAAGAAGATTATCTGAACACATATGTATAGTTAAAGGAAGAATATGAAGATTGGAATTTTTTTTAAATTTTTATTTCCAACGTAGCAATATTTAGCTTGGTACAAAAGATTAAACATAATGTGATTAATGTCACACATATTTCATTTCCGGGTGACATGGCACCAGATTTCATTAAAATAAGATTATCTGAACAATATGTATATTTTAAGGAAGAATATAAAGTTATGATTTTTTTTTAAATTTTAATTTCCAACGTAGCAATATTCTGATTGGTACAAAAGATTAACCATATTGTCCTTAATGTCACACATGTGTCATTGCCGGGTGACATGACACCAGTTTTTAAAAAAAGATTATTTGAACACATATATATAGTTAAAGGAAGGTTATTAAGATTTTATTTTTTTTTAAAATTTAAATTTCCAACGTAGCAATATTCTGCTTGAAACAAAAGATTAATTATAATGTTGTTAATGTCAAACATGTCACTTTTATTCAAACACCAATTTTCAGTATATCAATTGTCTAAGAAAATCTGGTTTTCGTGGTTGCTCAAGGTGCCCGCCTCGTCAGGGGTGTATGTGTATTAGCTTTGAATATATATACTGTATAGAAGTCGCGAGTGGATAGGATTTACTCTACGCTTTTCAAAAGCGTATGATGAGCAGCTTGGGAACTTCACCGCTGCAGTACGCTACCGTAACGCCCTGTATCGTCTTAGTTGTTATTTACACGTTAGAGCGTAGCGCTGTCGCCCGCTGTCATTCCCCGCACCCCTCATCAATCATTCACTGCAGCTCAACGTCGTTCCACAGGAGGGGGAAGGGGTGTTTGAAGAGTTCGACACTTGTCCGCTAGGGACCACCACAAGTCGATGCCCTAGAGATGGTGGCGATTGCAGCGGTGAATTAACCAACCACCTCAAAACCGTATTAGAAATTTTGACCTGGGCTGGCGACTTCTATACAGTATATATATTCAAAGGTATTAGTGAGGCTGGATGATAAGCGCGACGCTCGCTGGTATTTATAGCGCGGTGTCGCCTATTAGAGCGTATAGGCTTCGGCCTGAGACGCACTTAGAGTCTCTCCCTAACCCGGACCCCTCCCAAACACACTTAGTTTTAACTTAGGTTAGGAAAAAAAAAAAAAAAATCTAAGAACAAGACTCTGAAATGGCGCGCAGTCTTATCGTCGTCACAGGATAACTGTGAAATTTGAGCGGTGACCGTAACATTATATTGCGGAGAAATGAAGATAAAGGGCTAATGCAAGTCCCTTAAGTGCTTTCAAGGGTCTGTGTGTGTTGTTTCATGCCTAAAAATTACTCTGAAAACATGGATTTTAGCCATTTTAACTCGTCTAAAAATATAGTTTAAAACTTTAATCCGAAGTCATAAGTACTTTTCGGTCCTCGGCGAACTCTTAAATGCTTTTCGTAAGCAGACTCCACCCGGATATCTTGACTAGTTTAGAAATCGCGTTGAAAGTACCGTTAATTTTGGATCATGTTTTTAAACTGTATTTCTAGAAGAGTTAAAATGGCTAAAACGCATGTTTTCAGAGTAATTTTTAGGCGTAACACAACCAGTACAGATTAATAAAAGTACTTAAGGGACTTGCATTACACCTTTATCTTCATTTATCGGCCATATAATGTTGCGGTCACCGCTAAAATTTCACAGTTATCCTGTGACGACGAGAAGACTGCGCGTCAGTTCACAGCCTTGCGCTTAAAGGCGATACCGCGCTAGAAATACCAGCGAGCGTCGCGCTTATCATCCCGCCTCACCAACACACATACACCCCTGACGAGGCGGGCCCCTTAAGAGGCCGTGACAGTAAATGTTTATTTCCAATATTCTGCTCTAGAAGTTCTCTCTTTTAATTAACAGTTTGATTTAGTGGCTTATTCAACCGAAGTAACTGTAAACGCAGCGCGTGATAATGCTACTATACCCTCATCACAGGATTAGTGGGAAGGTTGACAGCTCCAGCTTACTCGACGAAAAATGTAGCTGGTTCCTCGACAATCTGAGAGGATGACAATCTGACCGGCGTGGCGGCTCACTAGGAAATTGCGGATGAAGGGATTCAGAATCAAGAAACCACACATTTACAACTGTAGTACTTATCAGTCGTATCTAAAAATTTTAATACTTTAAAAGTATCGGAATACAATTAATCTTCAAACATGTGGTATTTATTCTTTATCTGGATTTATTATTCCGTGTAAAATAATGTTAAGTGACATTAAAAAGTATACGAAATTCATCATGTAACGTTATAAAAGGATAATAACATAAATTCATATTCTTATATATTGCATATGAATTACACACAATCTAAATAAAATCTCACTTAAGTCAGAATGCCTCATTTTTTACAATGCACCATCATACAGTTTAACAGAGGTGCGAGAACCTTGTTTCAAAGAATTAAAATTTACAAATATCACTATTTATCTTATTACGGTATGTATCTTTATGAATACGAATTTACAAAAAAAAAATATTGAAGTGATTACATTACACTTTAACATTACACAAGACTAAAACACTCACAAAACTCAATTTTACATATTGCTGTAGCATATTAGAAGACGAAATATCTCACAAGACTAACATTAAAAGGGCTGCATTTAAAATTTACTTTACAGAGGAGAAAATATCCTTTAAATTTATTCATTACCTCATTGATTACATAATACTGCCGTTTAGGTTTATGTAAATATTTAGAAAACGTTACTATTGCTTATAGATGCTCACGATATAAATAATAAAGAATCTTTTACTTTTATGTACTGAACAAACAAAATACTTATAAGTTAATAAGAATAAGCTTAGTTGAGTAACATCTTCAATTTGTATTGAATTCAATAAATATTCGATCTTGTGAAACGGCCATAATGGTGATATAGATAATTATAGATGTTCACATACCTATAATACATATGTGTTCAGATAATCGACTTTTTATTTTAAAATCCGGAGTCATGTCACCCGGTAATGACATATGTATGACATTACGGATATTATGGTTAATCTTTTGTACTAAGCAGAATATTGCTACGTTGGAAAATAAAATTTAAAAAAAAAAAAATCATAACTTCATTTTCTTTCTTTAACTATACATATGTGTTCAGATAATCTTTTAATAAAATCTGGTGTCATGTCACCCGATAATAACATATGTGTGATATTAAGGACAATATGGTTAACCTTTTGTACGAAGCAGAATATTGCTACGTTGGAAATTAAAATTTAAAAAAAAAATCATAACTTTATATTCTTCCTTTAACTATACATATGTGTTCAGATAATCTTTTTTTAATAAAATCTGGTGCCATGTCACCCGGTAATGACATATGTGTGACATTAAGCACATTATGGTTAATATTTTGTACCAATTTGAATATTGCTACGTTGGAAATTAAAATAAAAAAAATAACAACTTTCATAACCTACCTTTATCTATACATATGTGTTCAAATAATCTTTACTTAAAATTCGATGTCTTGTCACCTGGTAATGACATAAGTGTGACATTAAGGATTTTATTCTTAATCTTTTGTACCAAGCAGAATATTGCTACGTTGGAAATTAAAATTTAAAAAAAAATTCCAAACTTCATATTCTTTCTTTAACTATACATATGTGTTCAGATAATCTTCTTCTATTAAAATCTAGAGTCATGTCACCCGGTAATGACATATGTGCAACATTCAGGACATTATAGATAATCTTTTGTACCAAGCAGAATATTGCTACGTTGGAAATTAAAATTTAAAAAAAAATCAAAACTTTATATTTTTGCTTTAACTATACATATGTGTTCAGATAATCAACTTCTATTAAAATCAGGAGTCATGTCACCCGGTAATGACATATGTATGACATTACGGATATTATGGTTAATCTTTTGTACTAAGCAGAATATTGCTACGTTGGAAATTAAAATTTAAAAAAAAAAAATCATAACTTCATATTCTTCCTTTAACTATACATATGTGTTCAGATAAACTTTTAATAAAATCTGGCGCCACCATCTCTAGGGCATCGACTTGTGGTGGTCCCTAGCGGACAAGTGTCGAACTCTTCAAACACCCCTTCCCCCTCCTGTGGAACATCGTTGAGCTGCAGTGAATGATTGTTGAGGGGTGCGGGGAATGACAGCGGGCGACAGCGCTACGCTCTAACGTGTAAATAACAACTAAGACGATACAGGGCGTTACGGTAGCGTACTGCAGCGGTGAAGTTCCCAAGCTGCTCATCATACGCTTTTGAAAAGCGTAGAGTAAATCCTATCCACTCGCGACTTCTATACAGTATATATATTCAAAGCTAATACACATACACCCCTGACGAGGCGGGCACCTTGAGCAACCACGAAAACCAGATTTTCTTAGACAATTAATATACTGAAAATTGGTGTTTGAATAAAAGTGACATGTTTGACATTAACAACATTATAATTAATCTTTTGTTTCAAGCAGAATATTGCTACGTTGGAAATTAAAATTAAAAAAAAAAAAAAATCTTAATAACCTTCCTTTAACTATATATATGTGTTCAAATAATCTTTTTTTAAAAACTGGTGTCATGTCACCCGGTAATGACACATGTGTGACATTAAGGACAATATGGTTAATCTTTTGTACCAATCAGAATATTGCTACGTTGGAATTAAAATTTTAAAAAAAATCATAACTTTATATTCTTCCTTAAAATATACATATGTATTCAGATAATCTTATTTTAATGAAATCTGGTGCCATGTCACCCGGAAATGAAATATGAGTGACATTAATCACATTATGTTTAATCTTTTGTACCAAGCAAAATATTGCTACGTTGGAAATTAAAATAAAAAAAATAACAACTTTTATAACCTACCTTTATCTATACATATGTGTTCAAATAATCTTTAATTAAAATTCAATGTCTTGTCACCTGGTAATGAAATAAGTGTGACATTAAGGACATTATGGTTAATCTTTTGTACCAAGCAAAATATTGCTACGTTGGAAATTAAAATTTAAAAAAAATTCTAAACTTCATATTCTTCCTTTAACTATACATATGTGTTCAGATAATCTTCTTTTAATAAAATCTGGTGTCATGTCACCTGTTAATGATATATGAGCGCCATTAAGGACAATATGGTTAAATTTTTGTACCAAGCAGAATATTGCTACGTTGGTATTTAAATTTAAAAAAAAATTAAAACTTCATAATCTTCCTTTAACTATAAATATGTGTTGAGATAATCTTCTTTTATTAAAATTTGGAGTCATGTCACCCGGTAATGGCATATGTGTGATATTAAGGACAATATGGTTAATCTTTTGTACGCAGCAGAATATTGCTACGTTGGAAATTAAAATTTAAAAAAAAATTATACCTTTATATTCTTCCTTTAACTATACATATGTGTTCAGATAATCTTTTTTTTTTACGAAATCTGGTGCCATGTCACCCGGTAATGTCATATGTGTGACATTAAGCACATTATGGTTAATCTTTTGTACCAATCAGAATATTGCTACGTTGGAAATTAAAATAAAAAAAATAACAACTTTTATAACCTACCTTTATCTATACATATGTGTTCAAATAATCTTTAATTAAAATTCAATGTCTTGTCACCTGGTAATGACATAAGTGTGACATTAAGGACATTATGGTTAATCTTTTGTACCAAGCAGAATATTGCTACGTTGGAAATTAAAATTTAAAAAAATTAAAACTTTATATTTTTCCTTTAACTATACATATGTGTTCAGATAATCGACTTTTTATTTTAAAATCCGGAGTCATGTCACCCGGTAATGACATATGTATGACATTATGGATATTATGGTTAATCTTTTGTACTAAGCAGAATATTGCTACGTTGGAAATTAAAATTTAAAAAAAAATTATACCTTTATATTCTTCCTTTAACTATACATATGTGTTCAGATAATCTTTTTTTTTTACGAAATCTGGTGCCATGTCACCCGGTAATGTCATATGTGTGACATTAAGCACATTATGGTTAATCTTTTGTACCAATCAGAATATTGCTACGTTGGAAATTAAAATAAAAAAAATAACAACTTTTATAACCTACCTTTATCTATACATATGTGTTCAAATAATCTTTAATTAAAATTCAATGTCTTGTCACCTGGTAATGACATAAGTGTGACATTAAGGACATTATGGTTAATCTTTTGTACCAAGCAGAATATTGCTACGTTGGAAATTAAAATTTAAAAAAATTAAAACTTTATATTTTTCCTTTAACTATACATATGTGTTCAGATAATTGACTTTTTATTTTAAAATCCGGAGTCATGTCACCCGGTAATGACATATGTATGACATTATGGATATTATGGTTAATCTTTTGTACTAAGCAGAATATTGATACGTTGGAAATTAAAATTTAAAAAAAAATCATAACTTTATATTCTTCCTTTAACTATACATATGTGTTCAGATAATCTTTTTTTAATAAAATTTGAGCCATGTTACCCGGTAATGACATATGTGTGACATTAAGCACATTATGGTTAATATTTTGTACCAATTTGAATATTGCTACGTTGGAAATTAAAATTTATAAAAAATCAAAATTGCATAACCTTCCTCTAAATATACATATGTGTTCAGATAATCTTTTTTTAATAAAATCTGGTGCCATGTCACCCGGTAATGACATAAGTGTGACATTCAGCACATTATGGTTAATCTTTTGTACCAATCAGAATATTGCTACGTTGGAAATTAAAAAAAAAAAAATAACAACTTTCATAACCTACCTTTATCTATACATATGTGTTCAAATAATTTTTAATTAAAATTTGATGTCTTGTCACCTGGTGATGACATAAGTGTGACATTAAGGACTTTATTCTTAATCTTTTGTACCAAGCAGAATATTGCTACGTTGGAAATTAAAATTTAAAAAAAAAAATTCCAAACTTCATATTCTTTCTTTAACTATACATATGAGTTCAGATAATCTTCTTCTATTAAAATCTGAAGTCATGTCACCCGGTAATAACATATGTGCGACATTCAGGACATTATAGTTATCTTTTGTACCAAGCAGAATATTGCTACGTTGGAAATTATAATTTTAAAAAAAATCAAAACTTTATATTTTTCTTTTAACTATACATATATGTTCAGATAATCAACTTTTTATTTTAAAATCCGGAGTCATGTCACCCGGTAATGACATATGTATGACATTACGGATATTATGGTTAATCTTTTGTACTAAGCAGAATATTGCTACGTTGGAAATTAAAATTTAAAAAAAAATTAAAACTTCATAATATTCCTTTAACTATAAATATGTGTTCAGATAATCATCTTTAATTAAAATCTGGAGTCATGTCACCCGGTAATGACATATGTGTGACATTAAGGACATTATGGTTAAATTTTTGTACCAAGCAGAATATTGCTACGTTGGAAAAAAAAATTTATAAAAAATCAAAATTGCATAACCTTCCTCTAAATATACATATGTGTTCAGATAATCTTTTTTTAATAAAATCTGGTGTCATGTCACCCGGTAATGACATAAGTGTGACATTCAGCACATTATGGTTAATCTTTTGTACCAATCAGAATATTGCTACGTTGGAAATTAAAAAAAAAAAATAACAACTTTCATAACCTACCTTTATCTATACATATGTGTTCAAATAATTTTTAATTAAAATTTGATGTATTGTCACCTGGTGATGACATAAGTGTGACATTAAGGACTTTATTCTTAATCTTTTGTACCAAGCAGAATATTGCTACGTTGGAAATTAAAATTTAAAAAAAAAAATTCCAAACTTCATATTCTTTCTTTAACTATACATATGAGTTCAGATAATCTTCTTCTATTAAAATCTGAAGTCATGTCACCCGGTAATAACATATGTGCGACATTCAGGACATTATAGTTATCTTTTGTACCAAGCAGAATATTGCTACGTTGGAAATTATAATTTATAAAAAAATCAAAACTTTATATTTTTCTTTTAACTATACATATGTGTTCAGATAATCGACTTCTATTAAAATCTGGAGTCATGTCACCCGGTAATGACATATGTATGACATTACGGATATTATGGTTAATCTTTTGTACTAAGCAGAATATTGCTACGTTGAAAATTAAAATTTAAAAAAAAAATCATAACTTCATATTCTTCCTTTAACTATACATATGTGTTCAGATAATCTTTTAATAAAATCTGGTGTCATGTCACCCGATAATGACATATGTGTGATATTAAGGACAATATGGTTAATCTTTTGTACGAAGCAGAATATTGCTACGTTGGAAATTAAAATTTAAAAAAAATCAAAACTTTATATTCTTTCTTTAACTATACATATGTGTTCAGATAATCTTTTTTTAATAAAATCTAGTGCCATGTCACCCGGTAATGACATATGTGTGACTTTAAGCACATTATGTTTAATCTTTTGTACCAATCAGAATATTGCTACGTTGTAAATTAAAGTAAAAAAAAATAACAACTTTTATAACCTACCTTTATCTATACATATGTGTTCAAATAATCTTTAATTAAAATTTGATGTCTTGTCACCTGGTAATGACATAAGTGTGACATTAAGGACATTATTCCCTAATCTTTTGTACCAAGCAGAATATTGCTACGTTGGAAATTAAAAATTAAAAAAAAAAAAAACATAACTTCATATTCTTCCTTTAACTATACATATGTGTTCAGATAATCTTTTAATAAAATCTGGCGCCACCATCTCTAGGGCATCGACTTGTGGTGGTCCCTAGCGGACAAGTGTCGAACTCTTCAAACACCCCTTCCCCCTCCTGTGGAACGTCGTTGAGCTGCAGTGAATGATTGATGAGGGGTGCGGGGAATTACAGTGGGCGACAGCGCTACGCTCTAACGTGTAAATAACAACTAAGACGATACAGGGCGTTACGGTAGCGTACTGCAGCGGTGAAGTTCCCAAGCTGCTCATCATACGCTTTTGAAAAGCGTAGAGTAAATCCTATCCACTCGCGACTTCTATACAGTATATATATTCAAAGCTAATACACATACACCCCTGACGAGGCGGGCACCTTGAGCAACCACGAAAACCAGATTTTCTTAGACAATTAATATACTGAAAATTGGTGTTTGAATAAAAGTGACATGTTTGACATTAACAACATTATAATTAATCTTTTGTTTCAAGCAGAATATTGCTACGTTGGAAATTAAAATTTAAAAAAAAAATAAAATCTTAATAACCTTCCTTTAACTATATATATGTGTTCAAATAATCTTTTTTTAAAAACTGGTGTCATGTCACCCGGTAATGACACATGTGTGACATTAAGGACAATATGGTTAATCTTTTGTACCAATCAGAATATTGCTACGTTGGAAATTAAAATTTTAAAAAAAAATCATAACTTTATATTCTTCCTTAAAATATACATATGTATTCAGATAATCTTATTTTAATGAAATCTGGTGCCATGTCATCCGGAAATGAAATATGAGTGACATTAATCACATTATGTTTAATCTTTTGTACCAAGCAAAATATTGCTACGTTGGAAATAAAAATTTAAAAAAAATTCTAAACTTCATATTCTTCCTTTAACTATACATATGTGTTCAGATAATCTTCTTTTAATAAAATCTGGTGTCATGTCACCTGTTAATGATATATGAGCGCCATTAAGGACAATATGGTTAAATTTTTGTACCAAGCAGAATATTGCTACGTTGGTATTTAAATTTAAAAAAAAATTAAAACTTCATAATCTTCCTTTAACTATAAATATGTGTTCAAATAATCTTCTTTTATTAAAATTTGGAGTCATGTCACCCGGTAATGGCATATGTGTAATATTAAGGACAATATGGTTAATCTTTTGTACGCAGCAGAATATTGCTACGTTGGAAATTAAAATTTAAAAAAAAATTATACCTTTATATTCTTCCTTTAACTATACATATGTGTTCAGATAATCTTTTTTTAATGAAATCTGGTGCCATGTCACCCGGTAATGTCATATGTGTGACATTAAGCACATTATGGTTAATCTTTTGTACCAAGCAGAATATTGCTACGTTGGAAATTAAAAAAAAAAAATAACAACTTTCATAACCTACCTTTATCTATACATATGTGTTCAAATAATTTTTAATTAAAATTTGATGTCTTGTCACCTGGTGATGACATAAGTGTGAAATTAAGGACTTTATTCTTAATCTTTTGTACCAAGCAGAATATTGCTACGTTGGAAATTAAAATTTAAAAAAAAAAATTCCAAACTTCATATTTTTTCTTTAACTATACATAGGAGTTCAGATAATCTTCTTCTATTAAAATCTGAAGTCATGTCACCCGGTAATAACATATGTGCGACATTCAGGACATTATAGTTATCTTTTGTACCAAGCAGAATATTGCTACGTTGGAAATTATAATTTAAAAAAAAATCAAAACTTTATATTTTTCTTTTAACTATACATATGTGTTCAGATAATCGACTTCTATTAAAATCTGGAGTCATGTCACCCGGTAATGACATATGTATGACATTACGGATATTATGGTTAATCTTTTGTACTAAGCAGAATATTGCTACGTTGAAAATTAAAATTTAAAAAAAAAAATCATAACTTCATATTCTTCCTTTAACTATACATATGTGTTCAGATAATCTTTTTTTAATAAAATCTGGTGCCATGTCACCCGATAATGACATATGTGTGATATTAAGGACAATATGGTTAATCTTTTGTACCAATCAGAATATTGCTACGTTGGAAATTAAAATAAAAAAAAATAACAACTTTCATAACCTAACTTTATCTATACATATGTGTTCAAAAAATCTTTTATTAAAATTTGGTGTCTTGTCACCTGGTAATGACATAAGTGTGACATTAAGGACTTTATTCTTAATCTTTTGTACCAAGCAGAATATTGCTACGTTGTAAATTAAAATTAAAAAAAAAATACTAACTTCATATTCTTCCTTTAACTATACATATGTGTTCAGATAATCTTCTTTTAATAAAATCTGGTGCCATGTACCCGGTAATGACATATGTGTGACCTTAAGGACTTTTTTTAATATTTTGTACCAAGCAGAATATTGCTTTGTTCTAAATTAAAATTTAAAAAAAAATTCCAAACTTCATATTCTTTCTTTAACTATACATGTGTTCAGATAATCTTCTTCTATTAAAATCTGGAGTCATGTCACCCGGTAATGACATATGTGCGACATTCAGGACATTATAGTTAATCTTTTGTACCAAGCAGAATATTGTTACGTTGGAAATAAAAATTTAAAAAAAAACCAAAACTTTATTTTTTTCCTTTAACTATGCATATGTGTTCAGGTAATCTTCTTTTAATAAAATCTCGTGCCATGTCACCCGGTAATGACATATGTATGACATTAAGGATATTATGGTTAATTTTTTGTACTAAGCAGAATATTGCTACATTGGAAATTAAAATTTAAAAAAAAAATCATAACTTCATATTCTTCCTTTAACTATACATATGTGTTCAGATAATCTTCTTTTTATAAAATCTGGTTTCGAATATTGCACCATTGTCTAGTTAATTTATATATATATTAAAGTTATGCTTGTTTTCAAATTTGAATCTCATTTAGGAAAATTATTTATCTTAAATAATCTTTTATATTTTTATTTAGTTTTGAAATACTGTCTTTCAAACGATTTTACTAACACGTAAGTTCTTGAAAATTAATATATAATATTTTTCCTGCTTTATACGCATTAATTTATGGAATTGACTTAGGCTGTTGTTGCACGAATGAATTTCTGGGGTTTTACGGTGTGTACGATAATTATGGGACGATCCGATATTTTTTCAGATTCGAATCTGAGATTCGAATCTAACTTATCCTCAGTACCAGAAAGCTAGTTTAATACACAAACATATTTTGTGCAAAACAAGCATTAGAATACTCCCCAACTAAAACCCCCATATAATCATGCTAGTCACATAATAATGCAGATATGGTAATGACATAAATGTGCCATGTTAATGTCATCATTAATGTGATAATGATATTGTGATACATACTTGTCCCGAAAGTGAAATTGGTAAAAGTTACGTATAACATATTCAAATTCATCCCTTGATCCAGAAGGCATGATCTTGTATACATTGTTCCTGTGGTACATTTTGCTTGATGTTTTGATTTGGTACATTGAAAGAACATGGGCATACTAACTTGTGTTATTACAATTTTTATATGAATGTAAAACAGTTACAAAAGAAATTATTTCACAACACCTGAGATAATTTGTTTGTCTTGTGATGTTCTGTTCTAGTATTTGTTATGTCCATACTCTTTCGACGTAACAAATTAAAACAGCAAGCATCTTGTACCACAAAACCAAGGGATCAATTTGGACACGTGATACGAAAAAAATTACGTCAACCTAGGCTAAACTTTAAAACCTGTAGAGAGAAAATATGAACTAAATGATGATACATATCTCTTAATTTACACGCAAATCTGAAAGTTAGTTTAAGTTCAGTATCGCATATCCAAGTTTTTCACTTGATCCCGAGGTACATGATGCTTGCTGTTTTAATTTAGTGCGTTGAAAGATACTGAACATAACCAATACTTGTAATATAACAGTGAATAATAATCTTAAGATTATTACTAAATATGCACTTTCTTTCTATGAATTAAACACTTAACCTCACAATTATTATTAATAAGTGTTTTTGATATCCACCAACATGGCCGTGCTGTTATGAAAATAAAAACAAAGTCACGAAATTGGCCGAAGGTGAAGTCTTCGGGCATGTTCGGGTTGGTCCTCAACCCTTTGTGAAATGTAGGCTTCCCGGATTAGCTCGGCAATGCTGAGCTCTTACGTTTACGTTGCTCCGTGCGACCAATAGACGCCGAGTATTTGGATTTGGTGGTAGTCATGTTTAAGTTATGGTTACCAACTATTTCACCCTGACCAGAAGGGACACTGAACCCCCCCTAATAGCGCCCGTTGAGGGGGGGGGGGGGTGAAAAATGTAAATTGGTGCTATTTTAGCAGTTTTTGTATCTGGAAATAAATTATTTATTGGTTGGTTATATTATTGGTTGAAATATTAAAATTTGTTGTATTGGCCTAATAATTTTTTGAGTGATGAATTTAATACATAAAGATATGATAATAAAGATGACTTTATCCGTTTTCAACTGAACACAATATCAACATAAACATAACAGACTAAGCGCGGATGAGTGATGCCACCTGTCGGCGTCAACATGAACTATTTGGTGGCCAGTGAACTGTGGAGTAAACGGAGCCTCGCAATGTCGCAATACATATAACAGGTGGTGCGGCGCAGGCGGAAAAATACTTTTTCAATTTTATGCAGGTGTGTGAATTGAACTTTAAACATGATACGGGAAATATCACGTCCCGTCCTGCCTACGTACGGGATAATTCTTTTAGTCACAGAATACGGGAAATCCCGTACAATACGGGACGGTTGGCAACCCTAGTTTATGTTCTAAATACGTTAACATTTGTTTGAAAAACTAACATTTTTAGTGTTCTTTATTAATTTGTCGTTAATTTTATATATTTTCAAATTCTGCCCGTAATTAGATTTTAAAAAATAATATTTTTTTATTATTAATTATTAATCTTGAAATGTACTCTCAGGCCCGTTCTACAATGGCACGGAAACGGAGACATCGAAAACGTAAACGGAGAAGCATCTCCCTGACATTTCATTGTCGCATCTGCTGCTTCCACAATGCACGGAAACGTTACAAATGGCAACCAATGAAAGTGCATTTCAAAATTAAAAAAATATGAATTTAACTAAAAAAAATGTATATATGTTTTAAAATATAAGTACGGGTACAGGGACTATTTTAGATTTTTGTATACAACATGTACAGAACCATGATTTAAATAAAGTACAGTCAATATTTAAGCCCAATTTCTTTGCTGTAAGCGTACTTTTTGGATTTAATAATAGTTCAAATTTATATCCAGATTTGCTGATGTATAATTATATTTTAATATTATCATGTATAGCAGGTTTTCTTAACATTAACAGTCAATTTATTATTTATGAACCAATTATTATTTCATCTATAGGTATGTGACTTTTTTTGTATTTAAATTACGTGGAAGTAAACCTGATACTAAGATTCTGTGAATGGCATTTATAATCCTACTATGAAAACGTTAATTTTGATGATCTCTGCGACCCTTGCGAAACTCCGTGGATAGTATTTCAACTTCAAGTCAAACTCATAGCTTTTAGCTTTACTGCCAGGTGGCAGCATTGCTCAAACAGGATAAGCCTGCAGTCTACCGTCATTTTATATGAACTAGTTTTAAAATATCAGATTCGACAGAATTCCGGATCGGTATAGTTCTGGCGTACAGGTTAGTCACTGGAATTTCACCGAAAATATTTCGACACTTTTCCGTGTGCTTTTTGTAGATGCTAATAACAAACAGAATAGTCACTACGCCGTTTCGACACAATTCCGTCATTCCTACGATTGTGCGGAATATATACTATTCCGTGTCGGTACAAATCCGGGCCACCTTTCAGAATTTATTTCGTAGACGGAATAGTCACTATTCCGTTCGATGAAAATCCGTTCTTTTACTTAGGGAATCCGGAATAGTCACTACGCCGGGTCGAAACAATTCAGTCGCCCCAACAACTAACACTCAAAATTGAGGTTAAGATACACGTGCGTGAACAATGGAAAATATCAGAACTTTTTTCCATAGATTGTTTAAACTTCTACGTATGAACGTATGTACACTTCCGACGACTAATATTAATACGGTATAGAGTCGATTCCTTTTCGTTTTCCGTTTACAACATGGCATCTTTTCTAGTTTAGTTACTAACATCGCCACTAGAGTTGAACTTTTCATCTTGTTTTTAGACCATTTTGCGCTGTAGGATACATACATCTATCTTTGGAGGAACGTTTGTTTACATGACAGTTATGAAGACGATTTACTTTAGACTTCGGCGGTGAAATTCGTATTAACCGTTTACGTATACACGTTAACAGCTACTTGAGGGATCAAAACAACTTCGTAATTCATATTAACCATATTTCCTATTAAAAGTACTGAATAACATAGGAAATCATACTTTATTTTCCGGGACTGTGAAAGTACTTCGCATAAACGGGAATTTCGTACTAAGCGGATTCGTATTAATGAGGTTTGACTGTAAGTAATATTGCAATAAAATGTATCACATAAGTGCAGGCAAGCTTAAACTACAACACTATGTTTTGTAGTAAAGTTTAATTAACTCATCACACCTTGACAATCCTCACGCACAGATAATGAACTGCATGGCCCCAGCAGTTGTATGCCATTACAATTTTCTTCAATTCCAACTGTGTAAGTCCTGCTGTCGTTGGCCTTTGCAATTATCCCAGCATAATACGACAACATCAACATTACAATTTATCACATGCATCAACTTAAGGCCACTGCACACAGTACAATATTGTATGCTAGTATATTTACTAGTTTACTGAATATTGTAAGGAATACGGTAGGTACTGTGTGAGGCAGGCTTGAGAATATGGAAACAATTTTTTTTATCATTTCAATTAAGTATATTCTGAAAGGCTGCTTCATACAAAATACACACTAACCATTCATAGAACCAGCTTCTTATAAATGCTTATTATCATTGCCATGCGAGGCACGAAACAGGGCTCATCATATTAAAATGGGTCAAATAACTTGTACGACTGACTTGTTAAGTGAAACATTCACAAATAAGCAACTTCCAGTGTATGCATCCAAACCTCCTTACAAACAAACCAAAATTAAAAATGTGAAACATGCCTGTAAATGACATGCATAGGCCTAGTGTACAATAGTGGTAAATTTTCACAATATCAGTACAAATGTGTTTTAAAAGTTAGGTACTTATGCTTTTTGTTCCTTGACAATTCTGTCTCAAAAGAAAGCCATTACCTAACTAACTATCCCTCCACACTGTTAAGTTTTTTTTATATATATAACTTAGGACGTAAGCTATTCAAGTATAACTATTTGTTCATTTTAAATTTAAAACTTTCTAAAAGAACTTAGGATTTCGAAACTTTTCAATATCATTTTCAAAGTCAGAAAAAAAAAAAACCTTTCATTTTACATTAAAACCAGATAGTCATTTTAAATATCTAACAAAGATATAAAATAAGTACATACAAACAACTGCAGCTTCAAGACAATCTAGGCCTACACATTACAAATATTACAAACAATATGTAGGTAGGTACCATTAAGGGCGCCGTCTGGCTAGAGAGTAAACGCGTGACCGCGTACATAGCATGTCGTTCTTGCTCGGAGCTGAGTGGCGACATTCGGAACTTACCGTAGCCGGCATGCCAATTGCATATATGTTTAGTGTAACAATATAGCAAAATACTTATTTTAGTGGTTGATAGTAACATGTTAACACTAAGTTATTGTGTATATGTCACACAGACAAATATGACTGCATACATAAAAAATAATTCTGTCTGAATTACTGACTTAGAAATACATGTCTGGACACTATACATCGATGGTTGATTACAATGTGATGTTTTCCCGGTTATTCGCAAAACTACTTGAAAACCTCTATGGTGCCAGCAGTACAGTCACGCTGTGAATGAACATTTTAATTTACATATATTTAATACCAAAAATGTTTAACTTTTGAACTTTTTCTTAATTTGTATCTATATATTTTTTTAATTTTTAAGCGGTTACTAAATTAACAGCATTTCTGCACCAAGGGCGCGGGCAGTTTTATTCAGTCACAAGGGTGTCAAAAATACGTAGGCAAACAGGCAAATTTCCAGACTAAAATCAGTAGTAGGGATATTTTAAATACAAATAATTTAAAAGGCACACATTTTTACTAACGGCTGTTACATTTTGAGTTTTGATAATGGATTTTTTTTTTAATTTTAAGAATGTTTGGTATGAAATAAAAAGGAGATAAGTTTTTTAAAAAAATTGATAACAAATGAAACTAATCTAAATCATCAAAGAAAAATATTTATTCAATAATATTAAATCTTCAAGTAACAAAACCGCAAAAAACATTTTCTTCAAGTCAGCTGCGAAATAAATTTTTGTCATTCAACTTTCTTCATAAGCACTGCACTACACAGTTTTTCCAGTATGTCAAATTGAGTAAACGAAATCCATCCCGCTCGGCACAGACTACAGGTTTAGGTAGATTTCGAAGTACCTATCGCTTCATGAAATGTTCAAAAAACTTCTTTAAACTTATGAAGCTTTTTAAGCATCCTGTACGTTCTACAATATTCAAAATTGATCGAATGAACAATGTCTTATTCCATGGCCCAAAATTATTTTAAAAGATTTAGTTCAATTCATCCAGGACCGAATAACATAGAACGTATTTCATATTACACCAACACATTTATTACCTTCTAACACTACTTTTCATACCTTGCACTAATAAGTCATCACAAAAAATTTTTGCTCTGGATCATTGTTTATGATAATATGAAGATAGTAAAGAATAAATTTCAACATGTTTGATAGGAACTATGAAACTTTTTTCAACCTATATTATAACTGTAAATAGTTTGTCGTATCGACAATTGTTTGAGCCAAAGGTTTTGGATAATGTTTAGGAATTTTGCAATAAATTATTTCATTTTTGATAGTATATCCACTAAAAAGTTATGATTTTTTTCTTTTAACCATTTTTATTCCCACGGCTTGCAGTAATGGCTGGTTACATAATATTTTACTTCATATAAACGTTCTTGAAAATATATAGAAAGTTAAATAAAAATATGAATGACTTTGATAGTGTAGGTACATGGTACGGAAGTTTTGTTTAGTTCTTTTTATCTCCACATGAGTTTTTTTCAACTTCTTGCGGTCTATACCAAAAATTGTTTTGGACCAAAGTTTTAGATAAAAAATAAAAATAAATATTTAACATTAATTGTTATATAATTCATTTTTTAAGGGTTTTACCATAAATAAGAACGTATTTAATATTGTACATGGTATGGGAATTGAGTTTTTTTTATATTTCTACCCTTGCTATTTACAACCCCTTGAGCAATCGTTTGGCTTATCAAAAATTGTTTCAGACAAAAAATTGTGTTAAAAATTATAACGTTTACAAACAATACTAACAGATTTGATGATGTGTCTACTAAGGAAGTTACGAACTTATCTGTTTTCAAACTCATGTTTTTTTTCCGACCCTTGCATTTATGGTTGGTCGTATCAAAAAATGTATTCAAAGGTTTTTGGTATTACTCCTACGAGTTATAATACGTTCAAACGATGCAATATTTGTCATACTATGGGATTTAAAGCGATTGTTAAGTTAATCAAAACCTTCCCCATTTTACCCCTTTTGTGGGATTATGCCCACTAAAGAATTCGACCAAAATTTTATTACTATGTTTTATTTATTAGTTTGGAAATGATTTGTGCACAATTAAGGCAGTATCGTGTCCATAAATTGTATATGTATATACGGCTTCGGTATCTATAGAACATTAAACGAAAAATTATCCTAAAATTTTCCTGCAGTCGCACTTTGGAAACGGCTTCAATAACAATAGGTAGTCTTTCTTCGATATATACCTAAGAATCCACAAACCAAACAAAATAGAAGAAGAAAATAATGCATAGAGATAACCCACAAAATAAAATTGTTTTTAAATATAGAACTGTGTTAAAGATTAATTAAATTTTTGAATGTATTTACATACAATTAAAAAAAAAAATATTTTTCCAACCATGTCCACACCTTTACTTTCTTATTTATGCAGATACCAATTTTATATGTTCTGTTTGAAATCAACTTCTGCATTCAGTTTTCTCAAACTCACCACACACATATGGACGAGCACATTTAAACTGGTTTTCTTGTTAAACATCATTTCCCAATAAGAATGACACTTGGCATATTACCTGTATAAATACTAGTCCTATAAAAAGTACATTATAAAACTCAATATTTAAGTTGAAATTAAAACGCCGTGTTTTCTAAATATCTTCATTGAAGAACTACATCATGACACGTTAGTGTGGCTCTGACAAATAAAATGTAAGATTGAGCAGCGAGCTTGAAAACATCTTCAAAAACTTGTTTGTAAATATCATAAATCCTTTCAACCCATTACAATCCCTCTGCTTATGAATGTGCTAACTAACTGTCACCGTTATGGAAAGAAATTCCATATTGTTTTTGTTTCCTTCTTAAATATATAAACATGTATGTTATTTTTAAATATACTTATAATATAATTTTTAATATTGTTCTTCTTACATAGTCCACAGACGATACTGAACAAAATTGCTACCTATTATTTACTTAGGTTCTCTCTTATGGGAAGATTGCGGGTGTATCTTGGGTCCACCAACTCTGGCAGTAATGAATTCATGTAGAACTGTATACGTTTTTCTTCCATTAAACTTATCCAAAAATGGTCATCTTTTGTGATTTTCTGAATAGGCATTCCTTTTGGAGTCCAAACGACAAAAAGGCAGTATTGGCGACCTGTAATATGAAGTTGTCCTAGAATTTAGTACATGTACATATGTCCGATCTTGAGATGCATTTTTACATCCTTCAGGTCACAAAAATTAATTTTTTTTCTCCACAATTGCCGTTTCAGGAAGCATAGTCTTGGCAGTTGCAGGGCATTTGATTTCAATGATGCCATCACTACCAATGAGCCCATCAGGCGATGCTGCTAGAAATTGTATATTTTCGTCAATGAAAAGTCCTGAAGGAATTATGACTAAGCCCAGCTCCTGTTCTAGCTGAGCGACTGCATGAGGTTCGTTCTCAATTACATACTTAGTTGCTTTGTTTCCAGAGAAGGTTGAATATAAAATAGATTGAACTGTTTTAGAGCGCGGTATTGTTTCTCTCATTCAACATATTTTTCCGAAATTTGAAGCCGTCAGACGCTTTGCTCTTTCACATTTCCACAAGATACAGTGCCTTTGTCCAGTGGTTGATGACTGGATATCCTGAATTTTTTTTGCTGTCACACTGCAGTCCTCTCAAAAATTCTTCTTTTTTCTTTTCGTATTCTTCAGGATTCATGTCTGGTATCTGAGAAACATGGCCATAATGTGAGTCTTCTGAAAAGTTAATTTTCTTTTTAGTATTCTTTGTGGGGTTTTCCAAGCGCCTCTTTTCTTCTTTTTTCAGCAGAATTTTATTTTGATTTTAAATATTTTTTTGAATATTCACCAGGACTGTGATTTGTGAATTTTTTTGTGAATTTCAGCTTGTTCGTTACCATCTGCATTGCACGAAATCACGGAAAGTTCACTTCTGGTAAGGTATCCACCACAGAGAGAAAAGTTGACTCTTTTACCACTAACAAACTTTGCAACTGTATTATTAAAAGACTCAGCTCTATTTGTTGTCATGTTTTTCAAGAGACTTTCTGCATGATGAACTACCAGATTATTTGCTGACATTATTTCATCCCACATGCCCATACTTTTCATACTTGGAATTATATTATCTTCTGTGCTTCTAGAACCATCACAATAGTATTCTCGTTCAGTGCACTTTGAATGGTCCCCGAATACATGAAATGGTCCATTGTGAATATCGAATATCACTCCGTAATTCCTTTACACGTTCTTGTTCAGTTATTCCTCCGACAGGGGGAAGAGGAGGAGAAGGGCCACTATCGCCCTGAGCAGGCAAGTCCTCCCCCTCCCCCCACATCTACGCGCCGCTCCTCCGCGGCGGGAGAGATAGCAGCCGGCTGCCGGTACAGCTACAGAGGGCGCCACGAGGTGGCTAGCAGTTCCGCCCGTGCATACGTTTACCTTTATTAGTGCCTCAGAAGATTTTCCGCGGTAACATGCCTGTTTCAATGCAGGAATCAATGCAAGAAGGTCTAGGGCGCGTCTGACTGGTGAGTTCCTCAAATTCTAACGATTTTTACTGCACAAAAAAATAGGTTGAAAAGAGCCATTTTCGTGATATTGGCAGGGTCGCAAAAGTGTTAAGGTGGGTATGAGACAACTTGAATCCACCAGACCGACGTCGATTGTTCTTTTTATTCCTTTCCTGCCCAAACAAAAATGGAAAATCTCAAGTTCTTTTTAAAGGAGAGATATAGAGGTAAATGTCTACAGTGGCTTTCTTCCATTGTCCAGACGGCACCCTTAAGGTGTATTCAAAATAACCTACCTGTGATATCAAGGGGATAGAGGAATGAATTTTCCTTCGTAAACTTTTCGTGGAATTCTGAAATCAAATTCAAAGGTATGATATTGAAAATGCCAGGAGAATTTACACTTACTAAATGGGCCAGTTCACAAGCAGTATAAAAAACACACAACTACTTAAGCATACTGTGGTAAAGTTTTTTCACCTAAGTTAGGCCATATTTTGGTCTTCATGAATTAAGAAACAAATTGTATGTGTGTTACATTCATTCTGTTCAACAGTTATTCCTAAGTCTATTTTAACATACAAAGCACAGTATATCAGTCAAAAATTTTGGTTTACAAATTAAGACAACCATACCTACAAGAGGGTTGCAAAATAAAATTAATTTGAAAGTGTTTGTGCACAAACTTTCAAGAATAACGAGTAGCTAGCCTACATCTTTCAAAATAGCTAAAATTATTTTCCATTTTCTTGGTTTCTATGAGCCATATCAATTTCTTTTCCCACATTTATTCTAGAAAATATTTTACTTTTTAACTTGCTGAAAGCATTCATGTTCAAGCAAATAATTATTAACTTAACTGTATAATAAAATTGTCATAATAATATAGTGCTTGCCTATTTTCTCAATTAAGTATTTATCTAGTTTGGCCCCTAATCCTTAAAAAAGAGATAAAAATAACACAACACTTTTTTAAATTTTATTTAGTGCAAATATTCCTCCATTCATAGCAAAAGGTGGACATACGAAATTCCCATTCTATTCGGAGAAATTAGGATCATTGTTTACATTATTAAGCCTGAGCATTCATGCGGTAGCTACAATGTTGTCATTTGTTTACATTTTTATTTACATAACATTTTCTGTCTATTTTATCATTTACGAGCCTCACAAAATGATCCTGTGGACTAGATCCTGTGCACTTGATTGTGTTATACATAATGCTTATATTGTTTAGCGGTGAGGCGGAGTGTAGCGCTGACGCGTTTCTCACGATAGTGCGAAACCAGATGTAATTTATGTTATATATAATCAATTTTTTTACTTAATTTATTTTTTACGTAATTACTCAAAAACCACAGTCACAGACTAAGAAACAATAACAATTAATGTCCGTTGGCACCTTACCAAACAGGTACTGTAAACTTTCATATCGACGGTGATTTTTCCAAATCGGGTCGGAATTTCGTATGTGCGCCTTTAGCTATAAATGGAGGAATTTTTGTGGCACTAAATATAAATTGTTTCAGATTTTTATCTTTATTTTTATGGTAGAGGGGTCAAACTAGATAAATACCCTGTAATCAAGGAAGGTATAACACTATTATAAGTAAAATGTGTTCAAATTACTTTACCTTAAATAAAAATTGTTGCTTTATATTAGGGCCTAGGTAATATAACCAAATCACATTGTAATTAATTCATTAGGATTTGCAATAGAATTATAAGATAATAAATCCTATACCTAAACAACAAATTTCAGTTGGTACTAATAGGCCTAAGCGTAATTGTTGGCCTATGTACCAGTTATTTTGGTTTATTCTACGGGCTGATATACCTAAGCTTGCTTTCTTAGTTTTATAATGACAATGAAGAAATCATTATAGCCAATGATAACTTCATTCACTGCAACATTTGTCTATAAACTGCTTGCTGTGAAAACATTCTTCAGACCGCAGACTACGAAGGGGCTAAAATTAAACATCTACACCAAATAATTATTGTAATAAGCAAATCAAAAAAATACTGGATCAGTATGGACCATTCCAGGTGCAGATAATATCATTAACGTAACATCTATTGATATGGGTTTACTACTGATAATTACACAATGTTCGAGGAGGTTATACAAGAGAAAAGGGGGGGGGGGGGGGGGGAATATCATACCACGATAAAATGTGACCCCGTGGGATTCATGAAAACATAAACTTTAGACAAATATTAAAATTTACAATTCTAAAGACTGGAGAATAGCATAAAGTAAGTTTTTACAGAATTCACTCACCTGGAAGATGTTGTGTCGGCAACGAGTAAATTTTGAGACTCTTTGAACCAGCTTTCTTGCACTGCTAGTTAAAATGTCGGTCGCATACAAGATAAGTATCAAAAATCATTTTCCTTTCATAGCCTTGCAGTTTTGGATTTATTCTCTGAATCCACACGTCAAACACATCGTTTTTAAGTGGAAAACAGTGGCGCACAGAAATTTTGTCACTACACAAGGTCTCTTTCACAAGATATTTATTATCTTTCACTACTTGCAAAATAATAAAACATTGCACAAAAAACCGTGTACGAAAACAAAATCATAACACTAATACACTTCACGTGTTCAGCATTCCAACAAATTTTTGCAAATTGCCACCATTGCTAATTTTTCACAAGCGTGGGAAGAAAAACGTAAACAAACACTACTGCTTGAAAACACTCTGGCAGGTGTGAACAGTACTAAAATTTCTATATATGCTGCGGCTGTAAGAGATTCCCCCCCCCCCCCCTGGGTATACTTAAATGAAGTAGTCACTGCTGTCAAGTGTGCTTTTCTGAACACTTGAAAATGAAAAACCAAGTCAGTCAACTACTCAACACAAAACAGAGATGACCAAACCAGTCAAATTGTTTTCATTCCCAGTATTAGCTCGCAACTGGTTTTGCTGTTTATTATTTCGTAGATTACTTCACAGATTATGTCCAGTTTTCCAAAGTTCGGAAATGAAGAAAATAACAGCGGTATCAACTTGTCTTGATCACAGTGAAAAGGAGTTAAAATGTATTATATCTCAGGCAACATTTGTAAAGAAGCATGCTAAAGAAATGGGAATGTGTTGACTTTTTTCGAATGATTTAGTTTCCAACTGCCCATCATCTTCGGCTGAAAGCTGAATACACCGGACATGGCATGGGGAATTAGAGGAAAAGTTTCTGCCATTAACAGACAGCCGTGCTAAGGTATCTGCCTTGGAAAAAAAATTTGTGTAAAAAAAGCAGTGTTCAGCGAGACTTAAATTTAGGCCAGAGCAAATATCAGTTTTTTAGTTTGAATCAAATTATTCACGAATAATATTGGAATATAAATAGTAAAAATAAAAAAATTGAAATCTACGAAAAAAAAAAAAAAAAATTACATCATGAAATAACTTCTGGACAATTAGACAAATTATACTAAAGATAAAGTTTGGTTAAGCCAGCTACAATAATTGTAAGGAAAATGTTTAAGACATTTAAATTATGAAATAATTGTTTTATTAATTACGCTGTTAACTCAACCAACCTTCCATTTTAGTTCCTATTTGCCTTATTTTCTACAACCTGCATATTGATCCAGAAAATTTTTGCAAATTGTAAAATACTGTAAAATCCATTGAAATCTATTTAATGAAAAATGTCAATTTTTTTAAATTCTGTATTACCAAATTGTGATTGAATGATTTCATATTTACATATTTAAACCAGTTATTCAGTTTTCATTGCTAACAGCCGCCAGGTAAATTGTATTTTAGTTCAGCAATATTATATGTAAATTTAATAAATTTTTCATTTTTGAGCAGCATCATACTGATACAGTGAAACCTCGTTAATATTATCCCGCTTATTACAAACGACTCGTTAATATACCTATTACTATTTCCCCGTGAAATATGCCCATTAAACACAATGAAGATTTGTTTGGTTAATACGAAATTCTCGTTATTATGTATAGCGAACAATAACAATTCCCTTCCGTATAAACAATTAGTCATGTTTACCGTTTAATACGAACCAAAGATTAGCACAAAGATACGGCCCCGCCTGAGTGTCCGAAGTGTGTTTTTAACTCTTATGTTTTCAAAATCACTCGTTCGTGTGTTCGATATGTTCAGAAATCACTCGCGTTTGTACAATATTCAATATATCAAACTTCATGTGGGATTGTATTTACGTTCGATTTTGTACTTCCTTTGTATACATGAATCTGTGCCGGACCAATAAAATCAAAATATATATGTATTACGCCTAACCCGTTTAATATTTGTGTACGTTGTAATGAAAGTTTAAGTGAATTATCTCGTAAGAATTTTAATTAAACTTTAGAATTTGTACGTACACACATAAAAATGGAGGCAAAACGTAAACGCAAAGAAATTGCATTGAAGACTAAAATTAAGATAATAAATTCAGTTCGTCAGGGTGAAAAAAAAAAAAAGAACTTTCTGAAGAGTTTGGTATATCAAAATCAACCTTAAGTACAATTCTAAAGCAAGCAGATAAAATAGAAGAAGCAGTCAGGAAAGGTAGTAATCAAACTAAGAAAAGGATGCGCGTCTGTAAACATTCCGAATTAGAGGCCAAACTGCTGGAGTTGTTTCATCAGACGTGCACTGCGATTCAGAATTGATGATTTCCACTGCAGCAACGGATGGCTTCAACGCTTCAAAGATAGGCATAATTTGGCCACAAAAACCATTTGTGGCGAATCTGCAGCTGTCGACCAAACAGCAACTAGTGACTGGCTTCAGTCAATACAGACCATCGTAAGTAAATTTGCACCACATGATGTGTTTAATATGGATGAAACAGGGCTTTTTTACAATCTGTTGCCCAATAAAACTCTAACCGTAAAAGGTGAAAACTGCCATGGCGGTAAACACAGTAAAGTTCGTCTTACAGTTTTACTATGTTGTAATCAAGATGGCAGTACTAAACTTCGACCCTTGGTTATTGGCAAGTCTGCCAAGCCAAGATGTTTCAAAGATGTTGCAGCAAAAAACTTGCCAGTAGATTACGAGGCAAACAGTAAGGCTTGGGTCACCACAAAAATTTTCCAGTTGTGGTTGTTAAAATTGGACAGGAAAATGGCGACTCTAAATCGCAAAATTTTGTTATTGTTGGACAACTGTGCTGCACATACTGCTCATGGTATGAAGTTGGAAAACATTACCTTACTCTTCTTGCTACCAAATACAACAAGTGTGACACAACCACTCGACCAAGGTATAATACAGTGCTTCAAAAGAAACTACAGACAGCGCTTGGTGAAATACCTTATCAGGCAGTGTGAAAAAGGAAAGACTGAGCTTCCTACATGGTCAGTTTTGGATGCTATCCGCAGTATAGCCATGTCGTGGGACAGCATCAGCCAAAAGACAATTGTGCATTGCTTTGCAAACAAAAAGTGGTTTTGGCCAGCAAACTGTTTAAGAACCTGACTGTGATCAACCTTTAGAGGATTGGCAAGAGTTAAAAGAACATGTGCAAGTTGATAATGACTTCAATGAGTTTGTTCATATTGATGACAGTGTGTACACCAGTGCAAGATTAACTGCAGAAGATCTTGTTGGTTCACGAGTATTACAGGAAACACCAAGGGCTGACGCTGTACAGTCACTTTGTGAGGGTGGTACAAGTCAGGATAATGATGGTGATGACGACAATGGTGAGGTAGTGCATAAACTTCCAAGCAAAAGTGACACAATCAGTGCTTTGCGTACACTGGAAAATGTACTTGCTGCAAGTGATGTGCCAATTGACTTGATTGCAGGATTTGAGAAGATATGTTCTGCTGTAAATGATATTTACAGAGATAAGTGTGTCCAGAAAAAAATTAATAATTTTTTTAAACCTATGTAAATATATCTTGCATACTTTGCATAAGAATTGCTATACACTCAACAATTAACTGTACGGTAAATGTTAATCATTTTTGTCAAAACTTTGGAAACATATTAAATAAGAATACATACATACGTATATGTATACTAATTTATCAGTCTGTTATAGTGTATTTTATTAAAACTATTAAAATTGCTTCTAAGTGTTTTTTGTTAGTGTGCATGTCAATATCTGGCTTCTATTACAATAATAATATTCCACATTTTTAGTGCTCTGACATGTAGGAATTCAATATTTCTTATAGAGTTCTTATTCTACCTATTGGCTCAAGAACCTCATTAATATGAACCTCGTTATTACAAACTGAAATATTTTACTCCCCTTCAGATTTGTATTAGTAATGAGGTTTCACTGTATACAAAAAGTAAGCTGCTACTGTATCACATGGTGTTAGATTGATTGTGACTATCGATTTATGTCATAAAACACTGAAGATTACTTCTTTTAATGCCAATCTCAATGGAGTGTTCTTGCGTGTTTTGTGATGATGTAATCCATGGTTGTTGACAAATAAACACCCCCCCCCCCCCCCCACTACTGGTGCGTGACGAAATGAACACACATGATTTTCCTGTTACTCTTTAGCGTGACAGGAGGGGAGGGTGGGGTGGGGTGGAACTCTGAATACGTGTCGCATGTTTAAAACACTGCTTATTGTTCATGTTTATGAAGTCCCATTAAGACACCAAAAAACGGTTTTATATTGCAGCAATGACTTAACCTCAACAGTAACAAACTCACGAGGTATGCTATGTTTAACATTCGTTAGGAAACGAATATTCGTTATTTCTAAGTGTTAGTATTCGAGGTTGAATCAAATACAAATATTTTATTATTCGTTTTCAAAAATTTGAATATTTACTCATGCCTACTTAAATTTTCTAAATTGGGGAAAGGATGCAAGTAGGGAACACTTCCAATTCCAAAATGTTGCACAAGCCTTCAACCCCAAAATGATTATGTACAACTAATATGAGAAAGAAGCAAGATTAAGAAAAAAGAGCTTAAGAGGGTTTTCAGAAATACGTATTCTTAATCAATATTTTCAGGGGTTAGAAGGAAATCAAAGCTTTGGCAGAAAATGCCATTAAACTGAAAAAAGTGGATGCTGAGCAAATCTTGCATGCTGTTTATGCAGTGTGTTTGTGAAAATATGTCAAGTTGTTTCTGTACCAACAATTTTCACAGCAAACAACTAATTCCATTATATATGTATAATAATGTGACATGACAAAACTCAAAGTTATTGCTGAACTTTTCACAGAACTTTCATTTCAGCCTGGTAACTGTCACTAATTTTTTTTAATTTTAAAATCCCATAGTGAAACTTTGTAAGAAAGTATTTTATATAGTAAGCTCTACGAAACCTTAAGTTAATGTAATTTTATTAGAATTATTTGAACGGAATTTTTTTACACAAAATAATTTTTGTGGTAATTACACAGAAGTATGTTTACAGTTCCACAGATTACATTCGCAAAATGAGGAGAAAAATTTTATTTTACTTTTTGAACCATATACGTCTGGTATTGTATTTTGTTTTATAATAAGCAGTATTATTTATGTTTTGAATACTTTAATGGAAATGCTAGTTCAAGAAAAAAGTTTAGCTGTTATGTAGGGGCTAGAAATTTAGCATATCTAATTATTTCACCAATGTAAATACACAATGGTACGTACAAGCATAAAAAAGTGGGTTAACAGATAGACTGATAATCTGAGCAAAATTGTGCAGATTTCAATGACCACCCCATGTAAACCCTTGGTTTCTCGAAATGCCTTCCAGGACTTGTGCTGGTGTAGTAAATGTTTACTTCCAATCCTAAATGTACATTGTTATGACAAAATAAAATAGACAGTTTGAGATTTCAATGACTACTTTATTCCAAACAATTCTTCCACGACCAAAGTTTATGCCAGTTCACATAGCTAATTCTACAATCAAATTCAAGAAACCTCCATTGTAATTTTATTGATTTTTAAACCTTATAAGACATAAACTTGGAATACCAATATATTATGTTCCATCAAGTTACAGAGAAAGTTATACACTGCTTTTAATGTTAATAAAAAAGCAAATGGAGATTTAAATTATGAAATTTCAAAAATTTGACATGTATATCAAGTAGTTTATTTATTCTATCAATTGCCACACGTTTATTCAAAACAAAAGAATGACATAACCAGGCATGCAATACAATTAAATTTTTCACACAAGGAAACCTGAAAAAGTTTCATGTTCCAATTTAGTTATTCACAAAAATTATTTCTCCATATGCTTTTAGAAATATTTTCTTAAAATACATACTTACTTAATATTCTTATCATTACATGTTACTGAAATTGCTAAATATAACATTTGAATTCTTCCAGAAACACAACAAAAACTATGAATACCTTTTAAAATGGTGGGTAAGTGCACACCACCAAAATGTTTTCCATGATGCAAAGCTCAGGAAAACTAGGGGAAAAAATTTTAGGGGCCCACAAACATTACCTTCAAAAGTTTCAGTGTTACTAATTTTTTATACATAAATTCTTATACATAGTTACAGAACTAGCATACTGTGCAGCTTACATTATAGTAAAAATCATCCATGACACAGAAAAATCGTGACATTCATTCACGATTCATTCCATTAACTGTGACAAACACAAAAACAATTTTGTTATCAATTTCATTACAAAGCAACAAATACAGTCTGACATGTTGATATCAATATGTAGTAACTAGGTTTATTTTACGGATACACAGCATTATTATTTAACTAACATAATGATCCATTTCTGCATTTGTATACACATTCTAATCAATTATGTAGCGTGGTTCTATCTGAATAACTTCTAAAATACAAAATCAAAACACAGCATTCAATGCAATGTCAAATATAAATAAGCTTATCACCTAAAATCACTTGCCAAACAAATAAAGTCAGAAAAACAAAGATATAAATTCAGAAAAAAACTAAAAACATAAACATTAGTAAAAAAACATTCCATGCCATTATATACAAACAAGAGATGTAAGAACTAAACACATTGCCCAAAAACAAAGTGAAATTTAAAGACTCCCATCCAATAAATTTACTTTACGACAAGCAAATCGTTTCATCGAACTCCACTCCACTTTCTATAAGCACTTAGATATTTATAAATGTGAAGGATTACATATGAATATATAATGAATATGGTATTGTTCACATTAAAAATTAAAAGCTACAGAATAGTTGAATTTTTACACTTTAATTTATTTACTTGAAAAAAACACAATAAAACACTGAAAAATTAACATTTCTTTCTTAGTTATATTACACCTTATCACTGGGCAGTCATAACGCCACAAATGAAAATTCACGGATCTTAATTGGCTGTTGCGATAATTCTAAGGAACGGCACGTCTGAATATAATAAGCAGTGACAATGTTTGAGAAAGTAAATGCTGTTGTACATTTTAAGAAGCACAAATACTCTTGGCAAAATAAAGATGTAAATATTAAAGGTTATCAACTTTTCTATAATCACAACTCCATTTTCTGGACATACACAATCTAATTCATACTCAACACTACAAAAAGCCATAAAGTTTACATTTATACTTAACACCTAGGTGCAAAGAAACCATTTAAAAATTACAATGTTTAACTGCTGTTACATATGAATAGCAATAAATTACATTTTTATTAATAAAATTGCCAAACTACTATTAATTGTTACAATAGAAAAAGTTTTACTGTAATTAACAGCATCAAAACAACCTTAAATAGCAAAACAATAAGTTTGCATAAAAATTTTCATTAAATCTTACTCTTCCCTGAACTTATTAGGAAGAAATTCTCATAGTTTTTATCATGAGCTCAACCATATGAGAAAAAAAAAAGTATATATTCGCTTCCCTTAAACCTAAGTGCAGAAAAACTGTTATGTCTTATTTAATACGATACAGCTGTCATGAACTATTTACCAAAATATTACATTAGTAGTGGGCCCCTCACAAGAAAAAATATTTATCTCAAAGATTTCTCTGGTTTGCATGAATGTGATAAAACACACATACAGCATTTCATCAATGCATACGCAAGAGAATTTTTAAGAAAATTCTCTACATAAATTTTAGTGCTCAATAGGTTTTCACGATGTTCGCTTGAAAGAGTGCGGCCTTGCATTGGCGCACTTCACTCAGTGTAGTACAGGATAAACTGCACTTCAATGCACTATTCTCCACTGTGCATGGAAATGTAATTGAAATTCAAGAAAGAATACTTATGAGAAAGCTCTTTCAGCCATGAAATTTTTTTGCTTCAAATGACAAATTCAGTTTTTTTATATTCCTTAGTGTATTTCAATTTTTAACACACTTTTTTTAAATATACATTTAATGCCTTTCCATTATTGTGGCAATTGTAACATTGATCGGTCAGGAAAACTGCTTACTGGTAGTGTTAACGTGTTTTCCATATTCAAGGTAAAGATGTGTAATGAGTCAGACTTATCGAAGAATAAATGAATTACACCTCAACATAGTTCTGCATCATCTCTTTGTAAGTAAATATGACTAATATTGTGAAATCTAATGGATCACCTGCCCATAAGACAATTTGCCGGGTTTGAAATTACTACTAAAATTCACGTCCAACACGAACATGCCTCAGTAGTTGGCTGGAAAAACTGACGAATGGCTCAAATGAGGTTATGGAGGTGTGAATAATGAATGCTATTTCCTCAATTGGCTTAACTAGATATTCCAAAGTTTATATGTGCTTAAGAGTCTATTTTCAGAGAGAACATTAAAAAATGTCTGGTTTCTCATTAAAAATGCACAAAACTTATTGAGATTTTATATGATCAGTCTTCAAATGTTCAATAACTTACTACTTCATGCAGCAAAAATTATCTCGCTGCTTAAAGTTTTCTGGTCATTTAAATATGAAATAGCACAACACGTGATCCACGTATTGTGACAAGCCTGTTTTCAAGCAAAACATTTAGTCACAAATCCAAAACTGATTAAAAAACGGTACGAGAAATATTTCCACATTCTTTGCTGTACCAAAGACACAAAATTCAGCACCCAAACCATATCCGTAGTCTATCAAAAACAAATCCCACAAGATTATTATGCACAGTTATAAAAAGCTTCTCTAAATTTCATAATGAATAAGACTACAGTTCCAACACTTAAAAAATTGAGACGTCAAAGTCAAGTATAAAGATAATAGAAAAATGCTGAAAGGAAAAAAATCCTTTAATCCCTAATTGGGTTAAAACAATAAATGTTAAATTAACTTTGTTGCTTGTTACTGTGCATAATAACCCTGTCAACCCTATTGCTCCAATTACTTGGAATTTATCTCACATTTTTAATAAGTTACTTCATAGTAAATACTATGTAATCTTCGTAACAACGTAACAAACATAGAAAAATAGTTTTCTTCATAGTTTCTTCTACTCAAGTGTTGAAGTCTTTCATAAATAGAATCATTTTGTACGTAACAACGGTCTTTATCTTCGAAATGTATTATCAGACTCTAGCTGCAAATATCTGTCTACTGCAATAAAAAAATCAATCCACTTCATATTAAAATGCTATCGTAGCTTTCTTCGCAGCTCGTCACACACACACAGTCTCTTGCTGCAGACATAACTTTGCAGGGAAAATTGTAGCACAGCACTTCACATTACAGGTTGCCACAGCACCAATGCGTACGTCATGCTTCGCCAGTGTAAGCAATACTGAACGACGACAAACAAAAAAATCCTTACTGACATGTCTTGCACAACACCTGTCATAAGTTATAAACTAAAAAAAGGGAAGGGAAAAATGCTAAAAAAAAAATGAAATACTCTCACAAAGATGATTTCAGATGAGTTATAAACTAGGCGGCGTGGGCTACGCCTACTTGCCGGCCAGCAGCACCGGCACGGCCGCGGGGGAAGTCTCGGCGGGGGGCACCGTCGCCAGGGCGTCCTCGAACTGGTCTGGGGAGGAGGCGGGCGGCTTCTTGGGGGCCTGCTCCTCCCCGCAGCCCCCCTCGCTCTGGCCCAGGATCTCCGCCACCGTCAAGGTGCTGCACCGCACACAAACAAACACTGCTGCGTGGCCACACGCTCTCTGGCTGGCTCTAGCCTCACGACACGCGGCAGGCGTAGCTTAGACGGCATGATGCTTTCCATTCATTGCCCAGATATTTTTATTGAACAATTTATAATTACTCGTGACATATATCATAAAAATCAACACAGGCTAGTTATTTAAGCATTAGTCAACCACAATAGTGCAATATTAATTTTTTTATTACCCAAAATTGAATTTTTTACATATGGGTTGCAGTACATTTTATTAAACAAAAAATTGGCATCAAATCTGTGACCCATACACAGGTAAATAAGGTATGTTTATGTTACTACAATATGAATTATTGACATTTATTTAGGAATGCTAATCACTTCCAGAAAATATATGATCTTGGCTTCTCAAGGGCATCGCTCCCCTTGGATAATAGTGTCTACTGTATAAAATATTAAATAATTCATTGTGAATACAGTATACAATGCAGGTAACAATAAATGTCAGAATACACTGTTCAAGTAATATCTTTGTCATTACAGAAAAAAAAAAAAAAAAAAACATACCTGACAGAATCTTCACCTTCAATGGTTAGACCTCTTCCCTTTCCCTTTTCGATGGGTTCACGTTGAATGATTTTTTTGCTCCCAGCTGCATTTTTCTTCTTGTTTTGATTCTGAAACCAAAATAAAAAACCTCAGAAACCATTCTTCATATTAATTTTTAAAAAATTTTAACAACCAGAAAAAACTGATAAAAAATAAAACTAATTAAAAAACTTGCAACGTAGCAAATTCAGAATACTATTAAATATAAGGTTTTTTTTTAAACTCATCAGGCCACATTTGTAGTGCTGCATAACTTACTACTAATTGTTTTTACGTTTAAGAGATGCAACATTTCAGGTAAGTTTTTTAATGTAGTGTTTCTTAACATCAATGGTCACTCATGAATGTGACGTGATGATAATGTGATGTGATGATATGAGCCATGATATATTACTCCTCCTTTTTCACCACATGCATTCCACTCATATTCAATTCCACCTCATCACATCTCAGACCTCGTTCAGAGTGGACAAAATAAAATACTTATCCCACGGAACATTCCATCTATGGCAACCAAACCTAAGGCCAGAAAAATGCTTGGATTAAAGAAGCATAACTGGACAAGTTTTAGGCAAAAATAAATATATATTTTTTATTTTAAAAATTATTTTTGATAACTAAAACTTATTTTCGTTACATTTAGTAAATCCGTGCTTGTAAAAAGGTTATAGATGTTGTTACATGACAACTAAACACTAATAGAAAGGCATTTTACTTCACACTGTTGAGTTGCGGAAATCATTCAGTTACTCCGAACGAGTCTTAGCCTTTATTACCAAATTTGTGTTCTTGATATTTACGTTCTCATGCAGTTATCACAACATTAATACAATGTAATACTTTCCCTTAAATTACATTGTGGACATTACTATCTTCCTGCTATTTGCATCATGTATAAAATAGTTTTTTTTTATAAAACTGTTCTTGCACAATACAATTTCCTACGAAATAGTCAAATGTTTTGGTCCAGTCATTTTCTAAGATGTACATGCACATTATTTTTTTTTTCCATGCAAGTTTCCCAAAAACTTATTTCTCTTATAAAACAGTGTTTTTTTTTTAAATGTTGAAATTAGGAAATTACTAGGGGTGTGCGGCATCCCGACGCTTCGGGAAAAAAGTCGGGAAAATAGGCTTCCCGAAATGCGGGGCGGGAATTTTATTACTCCCGAATTTTTCGGGAAATTGTTTAAAAATTTACAAATGTTTACTAATCATGTGAAAATGTTTTCTATCAATTCAAACTGTTTTTACAACAATACTTTTTATGGATTCGTACATTTTTGAAGGGTTTCCGTACTATTTAAACGCAAAACATCTTTTAAACGTATGCCGATCGTTGTGACAGCTGTGGTGTGCAGTGAATAATGATAATCGTTTACAAATATCTAATTGGAATATAAAAAACGTACATGGAGTACCTTAAATATTGTATGCGTTCATAAATATATTTCTTCAAAGGGTACAAATTTGCAAGATACGTGAATAGTCAGTTATATAACGTTATTGCAGTCATCATCGAATACTTAACCTAAAACCACTGTGTTTCCTTAGACACAAACAAAATACATGCGCAATCCAACCTTTTCACCAAAGATATAAGAAATACTAGACTTGCGTTACATAATGAAGCGTAACCGTTCTCATTACTTGATAGCAGTGGCGATGTAGAGAACTGTATTGGCACTTTGAAAAATATGAAATCACGTAGTTTTACACCACTGCTCACGAGTATCTAAACATCTATGATTTTGCTTTAGGAGAAAAAAATAGTTGCTTACTGTTTAGTTTGGCGGGCTTTGTCGGCTGACGTTACAGGCTTGTGCAAAGTATCTGTTCCTATTTTCGATGCCGTTGTATATTAAAACAAACAAGCATCCTACAAATAATGGAGGTCGCAACCGATCAGCCTGTTACTTATAAACCTAAAGGTGTTTGGAAGTATTTTGAACGTCTGACAGACAGTAAATCCCTGGCAAAGTGTGTCTCGTGTGGAAAATTCTTGAGATGCGAGCATGGTAGCACGTCTGGATTACTAAGCCATCTCAATATACATCCCTCTATAAAAAAAGAATTTGAGGATGCTAAAAAATATGAAGTCGCCGCTGAAAAAAGGGCAAGTGAAGCAGACAAAAGAAATAGCAGCAAAAAACAACTAACTTTGCAAGAAACTTTTAAATGGCCATCTTCTCATATTTGAATTAAAAATTTGCCCCCCCCCCCCCCCCCCCCCCCCCCTTTTAATTTTTCCCGATCCCGTCCCGTTTCCCACGGGAATAATTTATTTTTTCCAAAAAATTTCCCGCAGTACAAAAACCTATTCCCGCACACCCCTAGAAATTACCATTTGCTAATTTAATTAACAGAAATATAAGATTGTCTAATGCGTAAATTCTTTTTTAGACTCTTTTTCAAATATCTGTTCCAACGCTGCTATGTAGCGCAAATGCATATGAAAATGTAACCAGTGCTGGTTGGCATTATGTTTTGTTGAGTTGATGCGTGTATAGTGTGCGAGCACGTAGTCAAATAGATATTGATATTTTGTTGATTATATATGGTGAGTACACACTGCCTCGTGCTGACTAAACTATATTTGGTGGTTAGTGTTTATCACGACGACAGCTATAAGTATATTGGGTCATGTTTTTCTAATCAATTTATTTCAAGTTGATTCAAAATATATTTTTGTTTGTTATTCTTATTTACTAGTAATATGGCGCAACAAAGTGAGATTAAACGTAAAATTAGAACACGTTTTATATGTAAATTCTTATTAGGAAACTCAAGTCACCCATATGATTTTTTAATAATTTAATAATAAATTTAAACTTACTTTTTGTGATGTATTTTGGGTACGGCTAAAGCACTAATGGTAATGATACATTAGTAGGCTAGTATACACCTAACAGAGAGATTTCTAAGTAGGAAACTAGCACGAGATCAGAATCCTGATGAAACTGAAGTAAGCGCGTTCTCGCTTGTGCGAGTGGACAGCAGTACTGCAAAAAGTGAAAACGCAGCAGTGACTTCTCGAACGAGACCAGCCAGAGACCAGCGAGTTTGTCCCTTCGAGAGCCAGCGAGATTCACAATATCGAATAACAAGGCCAGTATTCAAGTCCTCTTCCTCCCACAGTGTCGATGGGGAGAATTAACTCATTTAGCTGATGCTTGGTGGACATTGGTATTTATCCAAGTGGTGTGCCCAGCGACAGGCACCAATACCGTGAACCGTGAGTACCTAGATTATTTGAAAGTTTATGTTTAGTAACAGAACTAGTGTAAACTGTAATGAGCAAGTTGTTTTAGAATCAGTAAATCTCGCACTAAGACATCTTTGTCTGTCAAATTAAGTAAAATTTCCTCGTATGAAAGTTGCACAAGTTGCACAGTTTTGGTCCCACTGATAAGATTAAGATTTTGAGTGCTGTGTGTAGGCAGTAAACATGACATGCCCAAGATCGCAGGACAAACCACCATGTAACAGCAATTGGTTTTCAAGTAGCTGTCTGGCAGTGTGGTATTATAAGGGGAAAATACAGTGATTATAATGACAGGAAAAGAAATATGAATTTGTCCGCAGTGTAAATTTTCTTTTAAAGGCATTTTCAAACGGTGTAATCTATTTTTGCCTCTGTGTAGCATGTATAAAAATGTAGCCACCAATAGTTGGCATCATTCATGTTTGGTTATATTGAAAACAAGTTTTGATATACTTTCGTATGTTCTACTCTTTAATTTAACGTTCTTTCCACGCAATATTCTGTTTTATGAAAAATTTAATTCAACCAAAATGTTTTTCTCGCACAAAAGCTACACCCCTGCTTTTCTACCTTGTTTTACCATAACAATTATTTCTTATGGGATTACGACTGTGGCTCCAACTTCACAGACGTAACCCTCCTCTCCCCGCTCTAGATGTACAAGTGGGCGTGGCAAGGAGGCTCGGCACCAGCGGCTGCTGGTGACGTCATGACTGCGGCCATCTGAGGTCACATTCTAGAAACTAGTGTGGAGTACTGGTGTTATTTTTAAGAATAAAAATCTGAACCGCGGTGACTCCGAACCAAACCCAGGAATACGAATTGGAACAATTTTACAATTTAGTAACGGGTTTTTATTTATTCAATTTTTTTTTTACATGGAACATTGTTTGACACTCCAGCACTCAAGTGCTCTTTTGTCAGGTATTGCAGATCGGTAGGCCAGCATGCCAGCCACTAGACCCGAATATCTTGTTATAAAAAAAGAAATTAAATAAGGAATATATGCTTTATATAGCAGTGGTAAATCCAAACATCAGAGGCGCAACAAGTATAAATTTATAGAATGCCATCTTTTTTGTAGTAGTAGCATATTTGAAAGATTCTGAATGCTAGAGGCCGCAGAAATTGAAAAACTTAAAAAACACATTTGTATGCTAGGGGTTGCCATCTTTATTACTGTTGACAAGTTTTAACCCAGAGTCCACCATATTTTATTATACTACTAGTTGAATGCACCAAATTCAAATTTAAAAAAAGCAAATAGTAAAAGACACCATCTTGGTTTGGCATAATTTAAGAACATAACCCACCATCTTCAATGGTACACCCAAGGATATTCATAAAAAATTTCCTCAACACATCATAGTAATAAATATATAGTGATAGGTGTATGTATAGGCATACCTTGTTTATTACATTAAAAATTGTTATAGTATACACCTATCCCTCACTTAGCACGACTTCAGATTACACGAATTCATTTAGTGTGATGTTAATTTTACTGCCCCAGTCTTGAATAGCACGTTTGTAAATTTCAGTTAGCGCGAAATCTCCGCAGGAAAAAAAAAAAGTCACGCACGATGCCATTAAGTTTGTTTCAACTTCTGTAAACATCAGATGTACCGTGGCATGCAGATAGGATTATGAGGGGGGGGGGGGGGGGGGGAAAGAGATGTATGCACAGGTTTAACTATGCTATTGGTTCTTGTACAATCAGCTATAGCAAGTTAAGTTGTGGCTATGGAGTGCGCACAATAGTACGAAATAAGGACTTTATGTGTCTGACGCTGTTGGTTGTAATAGTGGGTTATATTGGTCATTAGTAGGGGTATGCAAAATTCGCATTTGCGATAAAGCGATTTTTTACGAGAATTTTGACATTTTATAGCGAATAATCACGAATTTGCAAAAAAAATCATTTTTACGCGAATTTTAACAGTTTAAAACGAATAAACCCGATATCCACATTATAGGATACTATTTTTACGCGAATCTTAACGTTTGAAAACAAAGAAACCCGATATCCATAACTATTTTATTAAACTATGCTAAAAATACGTACTTCTGATGAATTCCGTAACGTAGGCCTAACCTGGTGCAGAATTAGTAAATAAAACCGGCCGCCATAATTCAACTAGAGTACGATACGCTGCTTCCTCTCACACGCGAACATGTGATGATGTTTTTAGTATTTATGGTAAGAAAAACTGTGTAAAAATGTATAGAGGGAGAAATTGAATGTTTTGAATAACTTGAACGATGTAAGAAAAGACTTGAGTATAGTTTGATACACTTGTACACAAAACATCAAACAAATACGCAGTAGCTACACAACACGTCGTTACTCACTGAGCTCACACAATGATGCAATCAGCAGCAGCAGCAGCAGTGCAGCTGGCTGCTGGCAGCCGGCAGGCTGCGTGCGCAGTCACGCTCACGCACACTCACACAAAGTCACAACAAAACAAAGCCGTTTACCGTGCCCGCGCGTGGTTGAATACGACAAACTTGTAAACGGTATGAATTGAACTTGCGTGGCGTGGTAGTTGTGCTCTAATACTTCGTGGCGTAGGCCTACATACTTATCCAAAGTAATAAATAGTTTTAACAAAAATGTGTTAATTTACCGTAATTACTTTTGTTGACAAAATTGCCAAAACCTGCTACAGTAAGTATTTAAATAAGAATTGAGAAATGACTTCATACTTCTCCAAATACTGGACATTCAATTTCAATTATACCTTTTTAATGTCATCTTTTTTTAATATTAAGTAGTAAGTATTAGGTGTGTATTAAGTAGATATTAAAACAATTTTCATGACACTTGTATATGAAATTGGTATTACTGTTATCCATTTTGGTAGTAAAAATAACCTCCCCTTCAGAGAAAAATAACACCGATTTTCCAGAAAAATAACCTCGAATTCTGTGAACAATAAACACGAAAAGTGCATACCCCTAGTCATTAGATACTGGAACAGAAATGAACAGATGATTCACATAGAAAAGGTTGTTAAATGATTGTTGCAAAGAAAAAAAATAATCATTGGCCTGACAGGATTGGTGCGAACCAGGTTGTGATACGTGGATAAGCACTTTAATTTTTGAAAAATTGAAATGTAACTATCCGAACAGTAATATCAGTTTCACTGTCAGTAACAAATGGTTTAGAAAAGTACACGACGTGAGTTGAAGGTCACGCCCAGGCGGGTAAGTCAGCCAGCCGACTGACGATAAAATACATAACCACGTATCTCCCGTTGCGTGGTGTCGTATTTGTCATACGAAGTGCGATAGGAGGTATATCAAGATTAATGGTGTGACATATTTATCATTGAGAGTTAGTCTACGCAATGATATTATGAAAAGTATATTTTCCTACACAATTTTAGAACACATTTAATAAATTAGCCATGCTATTTATGGAAACTAACGGTTGAGAATACGCGGTTTCGAATAGCAAGATAATTTTTAGAAACGCATTAGTCGTACTAAGTGAGGGATAGGTGTATATGCAACTATAGTTCGGACATATCAAAATTATAAAATAACATACTTTTTTAATTTTTTAGTAATGTGTGCTTATAAAGATATATAAATTAATAATTTATATGCTGTATGCCTAAAGGGATAGTGATAGATCTTATTATAATAGTAGTATTGGAGGTAGAACAATGGATGCTTATAAAGATACGTGTTTAAGTGCCTTTATATTTATACACTTATTTATTCTTATAAGCACATTTTATAAAGGTAGTTTTCTTGCTAATAAAACAATTTCAGCTTTAAATATTTCACAGTGATATATAGAACAAACAAGTTTGGTTGATAGTGATATCTCTTCTTTTATAGCAATCCGTACGTTATTGTAATAAATCTCATAAATAATCCTCTCTTCTCTCACATGCATACTCATTCAGACCTGCTTATTTTTCAGTTCATAGTGCCAATGTTAAACTTTCCCTTGACATACATGTATAAAATATATTTTTATTTAATAAACATCCTATGCCTATATCTACACCTATCACTATATATTTATTACTATGTGTTCAGGAAATTTTAATGAATATCCTTGGGCACACCATTCAAGAGCACGGACTACGTCTTTAGTCCTCTTGTCAAATCAAGATGGTGTCTTTTCACTAATTATATATATATTTTTTTAAATTTGAATTTGGTGCAGTCAACTAGTAGTATAATAAAATATGGCTGACTCTGGGTTTAAACTTGGTACCAGTAATAAAGAGGCAGCCCCTAGCAGAGGAATGTATTTTTTAATTTTTCAAAGTTGGCAGTACTATGTATATAAAAAAAGGTGGTGGCCTATAGCAGACTGTATTTTTTAAATACGCCACCAATACTATATATATTATATTTATAAAAATAAATAAATAAATTAAAAAAATGGTTGGTGGTCTGTAAGTTTAAACTTGTTGTGTTTCTGATGTTTGGATTTACCGCCGCCAACTAAAGCAAATATTACTTATTTAATATCTTTTTCATAACGAGATATTCTGGTCTAGTGGCTAGTGTGCTGGCCTACCGATCTGCAATACCTGACAAAAAAGCACCGAGTGTTGGAGTGTCAAACAATGTAGCATGTAAAAATTGGAAAGCGTCTATGTGAATGGATAAAAACCCATTAAATTGTTCCAATCGGCGTTCCGATTCAATGTAATTCAGAATTTTATTATTAAAAACAATACCATGACTGCCTGTCATGACGCTAGCTCTCCGCCACATGACTAGCATGCTTCGTGGTAGTTTAAGAACAACTGCCGGCACAACGCCTCCTTGCCATGCCCACTTGTATATCTAGAGCGGGGAGAGGAGGGTTACGTCGTCACAAGCAGCTGATGAGCTCCCGAATTCGGAGCCACAGTCACAGTCCCATAAGAAATACATTACTCCAAAAGGATTTATTATACACTACTATAACATGTGAGACCATTATGTATGGTAAATATACATAATTTAGTATAAATAATTACAGTAAACAATTTGTTTTCATTTTAAGTACACCAGTAACAACACTGGCAAGACAGAATATGAATGCCCAAATACATGAGAAATAAAATTAATTGTAAAATACAAAACTGCATTTCAGAACTCTATTGGTTCTCAAAGTTGCAGAAAAAAAAAAAAACCCCTAGAGTTTGAAGCACAAACGGGATAAGCGGCCAATATGGGATGGTTAGATGTGCAAAGGAGTTACCTCGCCTCTAGCATGAAATGCTCATGTAATGAAAGACAAGCTATTTTGTCGGCAGCAGCAAAAGGTGAATCATAGTTTCTTTAAAAATTTACATTCTTACCCACACAGACTAACAACGAAACAAATAAAATAGCAACTTTAACCCACTTGCAATTACATAAAATCAAAAGGCATTCAAAATAAAAATATATTACTAAAATAAAAACACTGCCCAAACAAATGAGCAGTTTAACACCTCTTACCTGATTCTTTTTGCCTCTGCCAACACCCTTTCCAGCTCGGGTCTGATAGGATGGGCGGCCAGGGCTATTTAGTCCTTGGATAGGAATGCCACTTTGCCGGTAACTTTTTACACCGCCACCAACAGAAGTAACCTCCACAAAAAAAAAAAAAAAAATACCTCAACCATAATGGACAATATTTTTAAAACCACACACTGATTCCCATCACAATACTACCAGCTAACCAAGTAAGTAAATGATTATTTTAAGAAAAACAATTCACAAACATATCACCAAATATATGTTGGCTCTCTAATATAATATATATAAATAAATAAAAATAGGCTTTAGCCATAGAAAATTACAGTAGCACAAGACTGGATGCATGCCAGCCAGTAAGACACTCCCACATCATTCCACCTTCAGTTGACCATCCTCATACATTTACATAGCATTAGTTAATTGACACTGTTTATTATATGGTATAAACAGTATTTTGGGTCTGGCAACTCACGTATGTGGTCAAATGGAATTGCTGCCAGTTTAGATTGTTGCATAAGTGTTAAGTGATTGATAGCAGAGCACTTACGGAATGAACGGTTGGAGAAAACTGGAGCACTCCAGATAACACAATAGCTCACTAAATGGTCCGCCACATTTACAACTTGAGAAAAGTCCAAGCTCAAGTGAATCCAGATTGCCTAGAGTGGCACGTGATCTGAACATTACCATCGCAGCCATTAGATTTATTCATTCATACATATGTATTTGTTTCTATCTATATATGTAAAAATGGATGGTGTATATCAGTGATGGCCAACTGGCGGCCCGCAGGCCAGATCCGGCCCATGGTAACGTTTTATATGACCCGCAAAAACTATCCGTCGAGACGAAAACACACTTATGCAACGGCTGTACAATAGCTGGAAAATTTAAATTTAAAATACTGGCAAATACACAATCGTCATTACACTCATTCTGCTTTGCATTGGCTTACATTTCATTACAAACTATACAAATGTCATAGCTCCAACCAAATTAATATTTTTATCGAACACAGCTGCCGAGTAAATATGAGAGGTTGACATATTGTGTGACAAAGAAGCGTAGCGGTTTACCGGCTGAGCCAGCGACCTACCGTATTTATTTCGAATGTCGAGAGAGCGCAGCACCATGACTCGTATGGCATCAGAATAGCACGGTAACTCGCGGCACACAGATTATGTACTTGTTTACGTTTCGCAAGTTATTTGATGTTGTAGTTAGTTTGAAATGTTTTCCAAATTTAGGAAAGTAGACAGTGAAAATCGTGTTTTCAAAGAATGGGATCACAAATATTTGTTTAAACTTAATAAGGACATGAAACATCAGTGTTTAGCTGGCCTTCAAGTGCTAGCTGTATTAAAAGAATACAATCTCAAACAGCACTTTTTATCAAATCATCAACACAAATATGAAAATTGTTCAGGCGAGTCAAGAAAACATCTTGTTGAACAAATGAAAAAAAAAAAAATTCTCAGCAAAAGAGTTTATTCACCAGTGTGTCAAGAAACCAAGAAGCATGTCTGTTAGACTTGTACGTTGTTAGCTATGAGCTAGCGAAAGCGAAAAGACCACTTAGTGATGGGGAATTCATCAAAAATGTGCAGTAAGAATGGCAGAATCATTTAATGAAGGTAAGGTGGCAAAAGAGTTTAATTCTGTATCTCTGTCAAAACAAATTGTTACTAGTAGAGTTGAAGATATTAGCAATCAAGTACTGGCAAACCTGAAAGGTTCTATTTCTGACTGTTCGTATTTTTCGTTAGCTCTCAATGAAAGCGCAGATGTTACAGACACTAATCAGTTGTTAATTTTTGTGAGAGCCATCCAAAAAGATTTCAGTATTACTGAAGAACTATTAAAATTAGGTTCTTTGCATAACAAAACCAAAGGTGTAGATATTTTTAAGGAAGTTAAAAATGCAGTTGAAGAAAATGGAGGTTATGAAAAACTATCTTCAGTTGTCACAGACGGTGTTAAAGCAACGGTTGGAACATCATGTGGCTTTGTTGGACTTTAAAACAAAAACAAGCTACCCTGCCCACTCTGCATTGCATTATACATCAGGAGGCATTGTGTGCCAAATCAGTAAGTGTGTCAGGCACAATGGCTACTGTTGCCAAGATCACCAATTTGATAAGAGGGGGAACAGTTCTTTAACTCACAGAAAATTTCTGTCGTTTTTAGAAGAATTGGATTGTGCTTATGGTGATTTGTTATTACACACAGAAGTTAGATGGCTTAGTCAAGGAGTGCGCCTAGTCAGATTTTTTGAACTGCGGAATGATATACTTTCCTTTTTGAGTGACAATGTTCCACACTACAGATCTCCAGGAAGCACTGAATAATGTTGATTTCTTGAAAAATTTAGCTTTTCTCACAGATATCACCCAACATCTGAATATTTTGAATTTGCAGTTGCAGGGAAAAAATCAGACTGTTTTCGAGATGGGTTTCGTTGATGGATTTCGAAAAAAAACTTCAAGTATTTAAGTCTGCACTGGAACAAAATTACCTCTTCCACTTTCAAAAACTGTAAGAAGCTCTCAGGTGAAGAAATGGTTACTTTCGTGCAGTTCGTGGAAAATATTAACCAACTGGCTTCAGAATTCGACAGGAGATTTTAAGATTTTGAAACATTCCATCCTAGCATGGAACTATTCAAAAATGTTTTGAAGTGTAACATCCAATGTCAGCCAAGAGAATTGCAGCTAGAACTCTGTGAACTCCAGTGTGATCCCTCCGTTAAAATGTCCACAGCAACTGGAGTAGAGTTTTGGAAAGTACTTTCGCATTAACGTTATCCTTTGATAAGGAATTGGTAGAGGCACTGGAAAATCGTAAAAATGATATAGGCGCGAATAAAAGCGACAAAATGGTTTACAGACGAATAAACGCTACAATCCCGTTTTTAGAAGTAATTATTAAAATTTAAAGTAATATTAAAATTTCCAGTAAATTGTCGGTTTACCTAATATTTTTAAAAAAACCATATCTTATTATTGACGGCCTAACCTCATACAATAAAGAACAATGTTTATTTTATGCTTCTTCTTACCGTGTTTCAAGATTACCTAATAAACTGTAAAATTACGAAACTCTACTTCAGTGAAATTCGTTAGCACTTTAACGGGAAAAAAAGGTGGCAGCAATGTAGCTCTATGCTTTTGTTCTAAGATTTTGTTGCTCATTTGTTAAACCTACCTAATGTTTTCCCGTTTTCCTCTAACCCGAAAAACGGTGAAACTAAAATATTGCGCTGCTATTCACAATAAAATTAAGGTTATTAACCAGTGTTGATGCTGAACGGTTTTTTATGAAATATAATTTAATTGTCACAGATCGAAGAACCAGTATGACTGAAAAGACTGTTGAAACATGCTCAATGCTGTCTTTTTGTTAGTGGCATGTGTGTTTGGTAAAGTTAAATTTTATTTAAGAACTATGTGAAAATTATTTTTGATATTCAGCTTTGTGAAAGTGATTTTTGACACTTATGTTTGTTGAACAACATTGACTGTTCTTTGCATTGATATTTTAACATCTTAGTAGCAAATTTTTATTTTCAGTGTTAATTGATGTAGGTACTTTACAAATGTTATATTTAAACTTTTATGTTACATGTTATTAATGTGCAATTTTATATTATATGGACAGCTATAGCATCGTGAATTATGTATATAGAAAATTTTCAAAACCATTTTGAAAATATGGAATAATCGAACAATGAATAATAGAATCACGTAAGAATTTTCTGGTCTATTAAAATTAAAGCTATATAAATGCTACATGGCAAAATATAAATGCTACGAACAGCCATTATAAACGCTATTTTCCAGTGCCTCTAGGAATTGGGCCCTGAAACTCTGTTCAATTTTCTCAAGTATGTACATTTGCGAAACAGCTTTTTCACCATTGAAGCACATAAAATCAAAGAGTAGGAATAGACTTTCCGATGATGTGTTATCACATTTGCTTCGTGTGGCAACATCAAAAATAGATGTGGATTTTAAGTCGTCGTTGAACAGTGTCCAAAAGCCACAGTGCTCTCACTAAGTATCTACTAGAAAAAAAAAATAAGTGTATTTATAAAAAGTGTCTGTTTTTTAATTTAGAATTATTTTTCTCTATTAAGTCAATTGTAATAGAGTTCATAAGTAAAAGTAAACAGAACATACAAAACATGTGTTTTTTTAGAATTCTGTAAAATTGTAAAAATCATGCCAGTGCGTGGTTTGGCCCTTGAGTGTAATTTTAAGTGCTATGTGGCCCCTGAAGTCAACGAAGTTGGCCATCAATGGTGTATATGATGATAAACTGACACCATTTGACCAATCACCATGAATGTTGGCAAAGATTCTTAAGTGTTGTTTCATGGAGAAGGTTTTTATGCTATTTTTTTTGTTACTCGCCACTAGAAGGCACTACAGCACATCAACTTCTATATCGTTCAACCGATCACCATGGATAAATTAATTTTTTTAAGAGAACATTATGGGTCATTGACCTACAAACAGTGAGTGTGTGTCATTTTTCTATGTCTGCCCCATGGTCATATAGTATGTTTTGGCAACTTCTTATCCTTAGTGGAGCTCGCAGCGGCTAGTGAACTAATGGCACTAGTAACATCTTAGTTTTTAACCACATAAATGAATGGCGTTTCCTTGAATTTTAAAGTTGCTATCATTTGGTGCATTTGTCACATCTTGAATGTTTGTTTGCTTGTCTCGTATGTATTCCTACCATTCATCTGCTTGAAATAAAAATTTGTTAAGTTATTATGCACATGCCCGCGAAGGTTTCTGAATTAGTACAACCATTTTACAATAGATGGCGCACGAATCATTTTAACAAATGTGTGTATTTCATTTAGTTTAGCGGCAGTTCGTTGTTTTTTTCGGTGTGTGAGTGCGCACCCACTACAGAATTGAAATGGATCAAGAGAAACAGCGATCCTGGGCAATACTGGGTACTGCAGCTAGTACAATTTAACACTTAATTATTAAAAAAAAAGTTTAATAATTATAATATCTCACACTTAGGCAAAAATGATAAATTTACAGTGCCATGCCTCTTACTATTAACAATACCCACACTTTCCACCCTAAGACTAATTAGTAGATACAATAAAATCCTATGTCTAATTAGGTGAAAGATAAAAACATTATAAGCAGGAAATATCAAATCAGCACTTGTAAGTGTGTGAACATTATACAGATTGACTCAAGCAGGCCATGTCAACAAATTTTGCGTTTCAAACCACTGATGGGCACTCTCAATGCTAATTTGCTTAAACGAAGCCAAACATTTTTTTTATCTACTTCGTCCTGCTTCCAGCTCCCATTGCTGCTTCATCTCTGCAAAACTGTCTTACAATCTGCAAGGACAGCATTGAACATGTGTTTTTTTTTTTTGGTTCTTATGTACAACTGAAATAAATTCAACTCTATCACCAAATACAGACAAGTACCGTCAATAAATCCAACACACAGCACGTGCAATTCAGTTTAATTCTTGTATACTATACTACTTGAATAATCTACATCTACTGTATAACAGCAATTGTAAACAAAACATACATAAAGTGTAAAGTAATGATTTAACATGTTAATCTTCACGGACAGAATACGTGTTGGAATAGTTCGGTTTTAAAAATTATAATAGAAAGAAAACAAGAACAGGAAATGCATATGTAATTCGTGAAACATAAAAATTGGATATAAATTAGAGCTGGACAGATATCGATTTCTGACAGATTAACCTCTAATATTGTAGTCTTACCAATTGACGCAATCGGAATCATGCTTGTAAATATTTCACGCCAATCAGCTACCGTGTTTACTCGCAGGTTCCCCCCCATATTGGCGGCATCTATAGTTTTGGACATACAATATAACTCTTTCACCATAGGGGCTTCTAAGCTTATTGGAACCATAAAGAATACAGCACTGGCGTTGACCCTCAGTCCTTGTGTCTACTTTCTGCCTTAATTTATTACCTCGAGAGGGGTGAGTCAGCAGTCCTGTACCCAACTCTTTTTACTTCCTAACTTAATGGCCTAGCCCACCCACCACCTAAAAAAAACAAAGAGGAAAAGAATAACAATTTTTTTATTCTCATGTTTCCTTCCCATCTATTGCACATATTTTTTTTACCCACCCCTTTCCCTTAAGATAGGAAAGGCAGCAAGCTACTCTTTGTCAGTTGCTTAATACTAGCAAGTACACTACTACAATTGTTCAAGGGAAATGATTGTACAAGGGGTAAGGGGGGAGGAGAGAACACCCTGCAGTTTCATCATGGAATGTTACAGTTAAAAATGTGGGAAATCTAACACAAAACCAATAATTTTTTGGCAACATTGCGTCATAAAAATTAAAACCTGTCAAAAACAGTGCCACGTGTACTCACAGAATGTCTACGCACACAAACTTTGGCTGGTTTATTTTTAGATTTCCACCTCCTCCAGCGAGCCACCTTCAGCCCACCCCACATGATGCCCAATTTCTGCTATACGTTTTGTTATAGCCACAGATGTAAAAGCTGGCATAAAAGTTTGCACAGCAGAAGAAAATAATTTGTTACTCCAAACACTATACCTAAAACACTAACAGAAAACCATCCAATGCAGTTACCAACCAAAGCATACATATCAGGATAGGATACATATTCTATCAATTTATCCAAAAACTAAAAATATATGAAAATGGCAGCTGTTTATTTTAAAAATTATGTAACCTGGTGATTGATTTTTGATACTTTAGCTTCTATACAATTGCCAAAAAAAATATAACTAAGTTAGTTTAATATTAAAAACTAATACAGAGCAATTTTGAAATTAACTAGATTGAATTTTCATTGAGAGGTTAGTTTCAAAATCTAGAAATATATAATTTAAAGGAAATTGGGTTTGGTTTATTGTAGTTTATTTATGATATATTTATAATACATTAATCAGACAGCTTATATAGGTAGTTAACAGTATTAATTGTGCTTATTTCATTTTAATAGTTCAAAATACTACAGATTCATATATTTTATATGTTTATTGATATCTTACCGGTATTTATTACACTTCTTTGATAAATTATAACTCACAATTTTTATTACCAAGTGAGACAAAGAAACATACAAAGTTTAACCCTTAAATGGATACAGGGGTAGCTTGTTACCCCACACAATTATTATTATCAAGGTAACTTTCATATCATGGAGTTGGTAACACAGTGTCCCAGTATTCTCAGTTGAGGTTATGAGCTTACAGCTAGTAGTTCAAGAGTTCCTGTTACTCTCTGATAAAAGGTGGGTGGGGGGAAGTGTTGGGGTATCAAGTTACTCCTGTATACATTTGTGTGTGTAAAATTCTAGCAGTGCAAGTTTTTTAATTTTATTTATGGCGAGTAAAAGGCATGCGAATGTCTTGGACCTGACTTTGAAATAACTGTGAAACAATGGCTTAAGAACTGATTCAGATGAAGATGACAATGAAAGTGATTGTGAGGACAAAGTGGAAATTGCATCTGAACACAATGACAAAATTTCAGACGTAGAAAATTATTACACAAAATACAGTGAAAATGCTAACGATGTCGTCATCGGCCGGTATGGAATCTAGTGGAGTAAACTGGCGTCGCCTTCATCCAAAACTAGTTGTCACAACTTAGTTCTAAGATTGCCAGGTGTTGTTGGACAAGCTAGAAACGTAGATAGTGAATTGAAAGCGTGTAAAGTGTTGTTTGATGATGCTATGGTTCATTGCATTGTAATGTATACTAACCAAGAAATAGTAAGCCAGAAACTGAGGTACAAAGAAGTCACAAAATATGTATATGTCATTGATTTCAGTGAAATACTCGCTATAATAGGACTTCTGTATGCATCAGGAGCTCGGAAAGACTCACTTTTCTACTAGTGAAATGTTTTCTAAACAGGGTCAAAAAATCTATAGAGCTATGAGTGAAACACGATTCAAGTTCTTGCTTTCATGTCTAAGATTTGACGATAAAGAGAGCCGAAATCGAGAAGACAAATTTTCACCAATACATGAGCTTTGGGAAAAATTTATATATAAAGAACTGTAGAGTGCCATGTTCCACAAGCATATTGCACAGTTGATGAACAGTTGTTGGGATTCAGAGGCAACTGTCCGTTTAGTGTGCATACCTTCTAAGCCACACAAATATGGCAACAAGATAAACACCATCTGTGATAGTACGGCATATTACATGGTTACCTTACATAGGCAAAGAAGAGCGACTTTCACAAGAGCCTGCAGCCAGTCAAATTGTGAAACAATTCACTACATCTAACCATGGAACAAACAGAAATATAACGAAGGAAAAATATTTCACATCCATTCCTTTGACGGATGACATGTTGAAAAAACATGGTCTAACAATCGTGGGCACTTTTCGCCACAACAAAAAAGAAATTCCAGCTAGCTTCTTACCAGATAGAAAGAAGGCTGTTTTGCTGTCGCAATTTGCATTTTGTGAGAAAAAAAAAACGCTCGTCTCGTTCACTCCTAAGTGCTCCAAATCTGTTATATAGCTGTCTACAATGTATTCAACTAAGACTGTCAATGAGGATACAAAAAAAACCAGAGATCATTGAGTTTTACAACTCTACAAAGAGTGGTGTTGACACGTTTGACCAACTGGTTCATAACTATTCAGTAGCACGTCTAACAAGATTGCCACCAAGATATTTTTTTGGCATGTCGGATCAGGCAGGCAAAAACTCGAACATTCTATTCAATCTAACCACAAAGCCAAAGAAGCCCATTAGAAAAAGTGTCTCTGAATCAGCTTAGTTTACAGCTGGCTAGGTCCCATATGGTGAATCGCCTTTCAAAAAACTTGCCTTGAGCCGAAGAAAGGTATAGAATATATATATATTTAGAAGTTGACAAAGAGGTAACACCAGTGGTACACACACAAGAGAAAGTCTTCAAGGTGTTATTTGTGTGATTATAAGTAAAGACTGCAGAACAGAAATTTATTCTAAAAAGTGTGCTAAATTTGTGTATAAGGTGTGCTAAGCCCATGTGCATGAAAAAGAGTAGATTTCCATTTGTCCCGCAACAAATAATTATCAAGTTAATTTAAGACTCTATTGTGAGCTCTAATTATTTTATATGTTGGTGGTACATGTCTACACACATAAGGGTTAAATTACTTCATCATTAAAAACATTGAACTATTATTTTTTTACCTCAATTCTGTATTTTATTTAATAAATTTAACACAGCTTCTCCGAAAACAATATCCACAATTTGCTTTGACTTTGCAAATATTTAAAAAAATTCAATTTGATATTTCACTTTGCACAAAAAAAAAAAAACAACTAGTAATTGCACAGGCCTAGTGCCAACAGACACGTAACTACGAACATACGTACCTTAAACAAATCATACACAGACAGAGCTAGTGTTTGAGCACACTTTCATTTTGTTTATACATACATTTTATTCAAACAATCAACATCTGTGGTATATGGTATAGCAGTGATTGTAAAATAAGAAAAAAAAACCTAATATAAACAGTTTTAACATGTTTAACTTCACAAATGGAAAAATTGTTTAAACAGTTAGGTTTAATTTTTTTTTAATTAGCTGGAAAAAGCATAACTGGTGAAATGATATACATAACATAAATACTTTGTCCTTATGGGTAATTAAAAAATATAAGCAGGAAAACATTACAGGAATGAACACTATAAATGGGTTCAACTGTAATTGCAAAATTACCTTCACAATACCTTCATGATCATCAAAGCATGCTTACTCCTAGTGGTGCACCGATATGACTTTACCGATTACAGATTATGACAGCAATAATCGGCAGATACCGATTCAGTTACTGATTATAATAAACAAATTTTTTTTAGTGTAATAATGCACACAAATTTTTTTTATTTACATGTGAATTTAATTAAATTTGAAACTACAGTTATACAGGGTGTCTACCAGATTTAGTAAATGAAATTCCCTGATTTTTCCAGGTTTTCCAGGTCTAAAACTTAATTTTTCCAGGTTTTCTTTAACACACTTACGACATTCCATGAAACTGAAAAAACTGCACAACAGTACATTGACGAGTTTCAAAGTAAGTATTTCAACTCACTTAAATTAGTAAAAAAATAACCTTCTTCCAGATGTGGTCAAAGTGACTCAATTGATGGCAAATAAAACATGCTGCTACAAATATTTCACACACTTACTTTTGCAAAAACATTAGTAAAAGGAAGCTTCCATCAATTTCGCAGTGACTCAACTTTTGCGTCTATTGCACTTGCTTCAGAATGAGCCAAATCCAAACACTCGAGCCTTCTTCAACTGCAATGCCTTGATCTCCTCTTCAACTATTATTTTTTCTGCCTTCTTCTTGTCTGTAGCTTCCTTTTCTTTTTGTTTTGTTTGCAGGGCTTCCTTATGCCTACAACTAGCATTTCTTACATATTGTAACATGGACTTGGTGATATCAACATGCTCTACACCTCCAGAACGTTCAACAAAGTTGTACACTTGTCTTTGTGCAATCAGTGTTTCTTCCTGCAAGTTTTCAGTCAGCAGATTAGAATTCACTGAAAATCCTCTTTCCAATGATGCATTTCCATGAGAAAGTACCAACATCAGCCTCACAAACTTTAGAAGGCCTGTTTTGGCAGCTACTGTAAGTGCCTTACGAATGAGCATCCACAAGTGATCAAGGTGCCCGTCTTCTCGAGAAAAAGACGAGAACAGTGCTTCATAACCTTGCGAGGAACATACCAACTCATATGATCGCTCAATGTTATCAGCTTCTTGTCCTGATAGCCACCTGTTTTGAAGACAACATTCTAATCTGTACTTCACACGCTGTTTCCTCACACCCAAATTTAAAGCCACAGACGGACATAAGCAGGAAATTCCCATGGTAAGTTTGTACTTCAGGGGACTTTTGTCTTGAAGTTCTTACATCATTTTTCAGTAACAGGACAGACTTTTCTGGTACTTTCTCTTTCTTGATGGCATGGCATACTGCATAACCCAACTTGATATTGTTAGCAGTCAATAGACTTTTCTGGTTATCTACATCCAATCGAGACACATTGTGTTTCTATCTAAAGCTCTTCAGCACCTCTGGTTTCACAAACTTTCCTGCCAAAGCTAATAAACTTTCTACCAGTGAATCATAGAGAAAAGGTGCCATGGGTGCTTCACTTTGGAACATTGTAAGAAACAATTCCAGCTCTGATGCCAAAGAGTGGAAGAATGTAAATTTTAGGTACTTCTAGAAGATTATCTTCAAAGGCACTTTTCACTACATTGAAAGAGACAGATAAAATAGAAACTTCACTAATAAATTTCTTTAGATGGGGTAACGTTTTCATGGCACTCTCAGCAACTGCAGTATTTTCTAACCATCTGATTGTACAAAATTTCTTGGGAAAAAGCTCTGATCCAGTTATTATAATGTAATCTGCCCTCCTTGCAGGTACATGCTTAAACAAATAGTAACTGTGCCTCTAAAAACTAACAATGTCCCATTGTGTAGCTGAAAATCCAGTTTTTAAAGCACCATGGACCGTATGAAGGAAAGCACCATGGACCGTATGAAGCCCACAGCTACCAATTTCTAGCAATGATGGCGAATCTTCACAAAAAGTGTCTGTGATATGTTTTTTTCAAGCTAACAATAATGCCCAGTTTACGTTGGGGCCATCCATAGATACCTGCAGAATATTTCGAATGTCAACGGAGGAGAGAGCTCCCAAAAATGCTTGCAGTAAACACAGATGTGGTATGCCCCAAGAACATTGATGTTAAGTAAGCTGAAACAACTTGGTCTTATTCGAGCGCGGGAAGCACATGCCGCAGCACGTCACATCAGCACGATAACAAACCAGCTTGAACCAGTTTGTATCACGTGATTTGATGCCACTTCCGAATCCGATGGTAAACAAAAGAAAATGGACGTGGGAACTGTTCATTATTTGCCATTCAAAAATAAAAACGGGAGGGGATATACACTTGATGCTACGTCAATGCAAAATGATCAATAAACAAAAAACATATTGCCAACTACAACCTACCAAACAAAAATTCCCTGATTTTTCCAGGTTTTCCAGGTCAGTAGACACCCTGGTTATAATAACAGTATAAAAATATATAAAATACACTATTAAGTCATTGCAAAGTGTAAATTAAATTAACTTCTATTTATATTTGTTATTGTAAACAACTTGAACTACAGTCTAATAATTGTAATTTACAATGGGTAAGTTTTTGTTGCGGAAAACTAGCATTATTATAGACTATCACGTAAGGTTGAATCGAGAAATTACCGTTTAACAATGTAAACATGTTGCTTTATTTTATTCACTTGAGTTTATAGAAAAATGTTTCCACACTTCACTTTTTTTTCTCCCTACTCGCTATAATTATATAAAAATCACTCAAAACCAATTCTAGCACATGTGATTTTATTTATGTTGACTGAATATATAAAATTAAAATTACTTTTTCACTTTTCAAGTAACATACAAATAACACAACGGATAATGTTACCAAAGACGCCCATAACGAGTTTGTAAAACGCAGTGATAAACTCTAGAAGGTATCGGGACCACGATTTTGAACCGCTACTACGACTCAAAAAGATCAATTGTCAGAGAATCCACTGCAACTGCTTGTGGTTTTTGATTGCGTGCCATTTATTTTACGTCTCTGGCTATAGGTAATGTACAAGGCCACTAAACAAAGGACAGAACTAAAGACGAAACGTAAATAAACGTGTAGGAAAAATGTATTTTTTATTGTTCTCAGGGTGGCCACATATTTTTGAAAATGAAATTCCCTGCCATTTCCCTGTTTTCCAGAAAATTCTAAGTTTTTTCCCTGAAGGAGATAATTGTGCTACAAGTTAAATTTCATTTAAAAAAATTACATATTATGCAATGGTGTAATCATTAACGTAATTAAAACTTACTATGACTGATTAAATATCCTAAATAATAATAAACTAAATTTTTATCAAATATTTTCTTACCTATTATCAGATCTGCAACCACAATATTCTAGTAATTAAAAACAAAGTTTATGGATGGAAAAGAATGAGTTACTTGTTTACAGCCTATCTTAAGTAAGTTAAATAATGCTTGTTGAAAAACATGTCCACAAAACTTTCATGGGAAATTGAATAAACATACACTCTAAAATAAGTGTCCTACTTTAAAAAAAGACATCCTGACAAACAAACTTTTAAAGCAAAACTAAAAACATGAGGCATAAAACATATTTTTTTTAAACATTGAAATTAAATAAGAAATGTTGAATGAGATGGAACACTGAATAAATGATGACTAATAAAAGGCACTTTGGGAGTTCGGCGCACAAACTAGTGTCTTATTTTGAAATTGCTTTTATCTCCTCTTCAATAAGAGCAGACTGTTTCATGGCATCTTCCATCAATTTTCTCCGCTTCTCTTCTAACTCTCTAACAAGGGAAACTGACCTTCTCTTCTCTACTTCTGCATGATGTAGAGCTTCTTTTTTTTCTTTTGCATCTTTGAGGGCGTCTGAGTATCGCAAACGAGCACAGCGATATGACTTTACCAGATCTTTTGTTAAGGTCATATTTTGAATGCCTCCTAGCGCTGAAACTGCATCATAAACTTGTCTCTGTGACACTATTGAAGATTCATGTAGGTTTTCCACTAAGCATTCTTTGTTAATAGAGAATCCTCTCTCAACACTAGAGTTCCCATGAGACAAACAGAAAACCATCTTCAAAAAGTTGACTAATGCCTGATAGTCTCCATTCTCTGGAATATGGCTTAGCCACAACTCAGCAAGAGAAGTGCTTTCAGATGAAAAAGTTTTCATTTTCTCACAAAATTCTGATGATTTACACACACTCTTGAATTGCCTGTCAACATTATCAGCAACTGTTCCTGACAACCATTTACTTTCAACAAGCAGTTTTAATGTTGTGGAAAGACGAGCATCACAGACTTTAGGAATAACAGCAACAGACGGATCCAGACATGAAATTCCCTTTGCCAAAGAATATTTCAAGGGTGACCTAATCATTATCTTCTGACAAAGAACCTGAAAACATTTCATGCAGTCATCCTTAAAAAGCAGTAATTCTTTCTCTGTTGAACCTTTTACCTTCTGCAAAGCACTTCTTGTAGCATACCCAACATCTACATACTTTGGATTAACTAAACTTTCTTTATCATTGAGTGGAACATCTTTGATGGATTTAGATTTCTCTAAAACATGCTTTACCACAAACCTCAACATGAACTTTTCCAACAAGTTACTTAAAGACTCGTAAAGGAGGGGAGCAAGTGGAGCATCAGACTGGAATTTCTGCAAAAATGGCTCCATTTCCAAAGCTATAGCTTGAAAGAAAACTAACTTTGGAATCAGAAATTTGTCCCCAATAGTTTTTGAAACAACACAAAAACTCTGGCAAGATGGAACACGTTTCATTGCTGTAGCCTTCTCCACAAACACTTTCAAATGAGGAACCATTAAAACAGCACGTTCTGCAACACCAGAATTTTCCAGCCATCGTATGGCACAAAACTTTTTTGGAAAATTTGAAGACCCTGAAAATTGAACATAATCTGCTCTTCTTGCTGGAACATTCTTAAATAAATTATACAGAGCACGAAGGAACTCAACAATTTTCCAGTCTGTGGCTTTTATGGCAGCTTTGAAGGCACAATGCAATGTGTGTAAGCCACAACTACCTATGTCAAGGAATGATGGATCATTTTCACTTGTAACTATTTCTTCTTTCAAATCCCGGAGGAACTTAAAATTTACATGAGGTCCATCCATGGATATCTGTAGTATTTTTTTCATGTCGACTTCTGAAAGTGCGTCCACAAAAGCCTTGACAAGATCACTTGCTGAAGAATGTTCTAAAAAAGCAGATCCAAAATAATGGGTGCGCAAATTGTTTTCACTCCAAAACCTAACCGTTATGTCCATTTGACCTTTTTGAGCAACTTTATTAAGACTCTCATCAAAACCGACAACACAGTATTTACATTCCTTCAACTTCCGAATCAACTCTTTATGAAAATGTGGGGCAAGACCATGCACTATTGAGTATGCCAATTTTGTTCTTTGTAGCTGCATTTTGCAAGCAATTTGAGAGTCTGGAAACATTATAGGGAAAAGATTAACACTGCTAGCAGCATTTCGCATTGAGTTGTGAGATAATATCATATTGAGACACCAAATAATTTCTGCATGTACAACAGAATCATTCAATAAAAAATGGCTTATGTTTTTGGATGTAGTTTCTTGAGAATGAATATCAGGTTTTGAATCTTGTGAAGAAGTGCCAGCAACTACTTTTTCTGAATTAACATTAATCATTTCAGAATCTGTCCCAGGTAAGTCTTTTGGTTTAAGAAACACTCCCATCAGCAGCGATCTCTTCTTAGCATTAACAAATTTAATGTGTTTTTTACTAGTCATGTGGCTAGTAACTGCTCTCTTGCCCATGTTACTCAAGCTGAACACATTCTGGCAAAAACTACACCTTGCTGCATACTGATTGTGCACAACTGGCCTCAACCATTCTGAAAAATCTTCATTCTGCAGCCATGTTTCTTTAAATGCAGATTTAGTATATTTTGAGTGTGACATCTTGGCTCTAAAAAAAGAAAAATTATAATTAATTTCCTATTACTCTCAAAAATCCTAAAAGTATTATACTTAATTCAATGTAAGTCTAACTTGCCTAACCTTTAAAGAAAATTAAAAATGTTTAAACATAACTGAATACCGGCGACCACACAGTTTGACGCAATTTTTTCCCCAGTGTTATTGTGAAGAAAAAAAACACTAGTGCGGCACTCTTAACCTAATCTACCAAGACGCACGGTGATATAATTATGTGCTATTGAGATTTCAGCTTGACTTACTACCTATATGAAATTTTTTAACTAGGAACGCTTTGTAATTGTTGAATAAACTGACAAGTTGTAAAATTGACAAACCAAATAAAACAAAAGCTTACCTTATCAATGTTTCCACAAAAAATTCAAATTTTCACACAAATGCATCAACCACAACATAACTAGGCCTATAATACATTCACGGCCCGCGCTCCCGCCATTTAATCCAGGTTATGCACCCGTATTTTCACATACGATGGACTACAAATTACCGTCAAAATGGTTATAGTTTCAATTCACCACAAAATACACTTCGGAATTTGTGAAAAATTGCTGTTCAATGGTTTATTACGCAAAACAAACAACAACCACTAAGCAAATAAACCATGCACAATCCGGTCATGATATTCATGCCCTTGCCACAAAAACAAATGGCACGGCAATGTTCCGCTATTTCGGCAAATACACGAAAAATATGACATTCAGTAGACCAGAATATGGTACACTGGCTAGAAATACAGTACGTTAATTTTATTGTCTGCTTACTTACGCACGTTGTATGGTGCTATTATCAGCAATATGGTACAAATACTATATTAATGGAATGTTGGTACCGTACCAAATTCCATGTAGCCGATGCGCGGTACGGCGTGGAATATTCTGCATTTTAATAAGATAGTATACATTAAATAGCGTGTTTTATAAAATTTAATTAGCACTAATAAAAACGCTGAGATTTGCACGTTGCCCTTAAATGTTTCTATAATGTACATATTCACAGTTGACGAAATAATTACTACCAGCAAAAAAAATTCCAGGGCCAAATCACTAATTCCCTGTATTTTTCCCGGTTTTCCATTGCAAAATGATATTCCCTGTAATTTCCCGGTTTTCCAGGATTTCCCGGTGTGTGGCCACCCTGTGTTCTAGGCAATGAGATTTATTAAACTTAAAAATATTTATAATCATGATATGACGGAGTTAGATGAATTTTGTAATATATACAAATATTACCGTATTTCGTCCTAAAATGTTTAACGAAATATTACACGGTAAAACCCTACTTAATTAAGCCGGGACGTAGATAATTGGCAAAGTAATCGTTAAGATCATCACAGATTACGATTAATCATAATCGCTGATTATGATTCATCGGTATCCGCATTGGTGCACCACTACTTACTCCCATAAATATACCTAAATGACTTGGCTTAAAGCCTCCACCCCAGGGTTGCACAATTTTTAGCGTAAAGGCCACACTGACTCCTTTAAGTCCCAAGGCCTGCTAACTCATCGCACCAACATACTGTAAAAAATACAGTGGAACCCCGATTTTACAGCATTTCACGTTTTCAGGCCCGTTTTAGCCTCATTTAATGTAATGCTATAAATTTCCGTTGATTACAACGCTCCTATAATCTGCTTCCCGGAATTTAAGCTGTTTGTTTATGCTATACCTCCATAAATTCGTTATTCCCGTGTTTGTCATGGACATCTTACCTATGAAGATATCACTACCATATGAAATACCAAATCAAAAATGCTGTTGGGAACACTAGCTCGGTAGCTCGTGAATATTTCAAAGTGCTTTTGCATTGAAAACAGTACTGAAGCTGTCAACACTGGCCTAATAAAGGCAGACTTTGAGAAAATGATAGCACGTGATGCTGGTGCTACAGTTTATAGGAATTCATACTGTTCATCACTAACTTACATATTCAGGATTATGTACTGTATACATTTCCGGTATTAAATCTTTGTCAACGCCTGTTAATAAATGTGGTCGCAAACAAATATTATTGTGAATAAGTGAAAATTCATGTTTTCTCTGTAAGTAATTGACTGTTTTTTTTTCTGTACACATTTTAACAAGATGGCAGCGTGTAAAAAATGGAAAACATTTATGATTGATGATGAACTCAACTTTTTAAAGTGCGTGAACGAGCACAAAGGTATGTACTTATGTTTCACTTGCTGAAAGGTCAGGAGTACAGATTTCAATTCTCAACACAATTTTGAAAAATCACGAAAAGATTGGTGGTTTTAATAGAAAAAATACATTAGTGCAACCAAATATGAGGAACTTTAAGTACTTTTGAAAGAATGGTTTGTAGGTGCAAGAGCCACAAATGTACCGATAAACAATGTTTTGTTGAGAGAAAAGGTATAATTTATAGCTACAAGGCTAGGAATTAATGAGTTTCATGCATCCAATGGTTATATTGACCCTTTCAAACAACGACATAACTTTATATATAAAGCAGTTTTGGAGAAAGTAGAAGTGTAGACTCTACGAACGTAGAAGTGTGGAAACAAGACCCAAAGGACATTTTTAATGCGGATGAAACAGGCATGTTTTATTCTCTTCTCCCGGACAAAAAATTGTGTTTAAAAGAGCAGCAATGTTATGGTGGTCAACTTAGTAAACAAAGGCTTACAGTTTTGCTAATGAGCAATTCAGATGGCAGTGAGAAACTTCAACCATCGGTGACAGGAAAGGCACAGAATCAAAGGTGTTTAAAAAATATTTGACTAATCAAAAGGCCTGGATGATACCAAAATCTTTGAACAGCATCTGCATCCTCTGGATGCAGCAATGGGTGTTAAAAGGGAGAAAACTTCTGCTGTTTCTTGACCAGTGCCCAGCTCACCCTCAGGATTTGCATTTAAGGAATGTAAAGCTTGTTTTTTCCCTGCCAACTGCACCAGTGAGCTTCAGCCTTTACTTAGGCATCATACATGCCTCTAAGTTAAAGTACAGGAAAATGACTGTCCAATAATTGGATGCATGCAAAAATACACAAGAAAAAAAAAATTCAATGTTCTGGATGCAGTGCATGAAATTGTCTATGCATGGAAACAAGTTACATCAACAACAATTTCAAATATTTTCAGAAAGGCAGGTTTACCAAGTTCAGCAACAGTGTGTACAAATGAGGACAGTGAACCAGGTGACAGCATAAAGGAAGAAGACTGGAAGAAAATTCAGTCAGTTTGTTTAGCAAAATAGTCAACATTGACAGTCATGTGCAAACTACTGAAGAACAATCTCTTGATGTTTTTGTCAGTTTGCACATGAAGGAAAAGTAACCAAATGGAGATTATAGTGATGGTGATGGTGATGGTTATGGTTATGAAGATGAAGAAATCCCTATACCTCATAAGCACAAAGCTCTAGAAGCAGTTTCTGTTTTCAGGAATACCTTTCTGGGTTTAATTGTCCAGAGTTTGTTTGAACAGTTGAATCATATAGAGCTGAGCATTCAGGAATTAAAGCAAACCAAAAATTCAGATTTTTTCACGCAGAAAATTGTTAATGCTTTTTGTACCTATACTTATTTGCTATTACTGAAATTAATTTTACATCGTATGTAGTAGTGACTTAACCTAGTATGTATATATGCGTAGATAGACTGAATATGCTTTTTTAATTTTTATTGAGAAACCTCGCTGTAATTTTATTTCTTTGAAAAATATAACTTTTGCTTTAGTGCACTTTCCTTATTTTTCGTGATATTTTTGGTAACAGTCTTACCCTGTAAATGTCATTATGATTTGTTAGTTAAGTATGAAAGTATGTACATAAATTGTATGCTTACCTGTACACACTAGTGAAAGTAAATATGGGACTAAGTGTATAATTATTCTTTTTAGATATGCTTCAGACACTCATAATGAATAAATGGGTATAACAGCGTACAATATGTTAGGTTATATAATATCACAGTTCTCCGAGCAAAAAAAAAAATGATTTTTCATACATTTCCCTTGTACACCTTCCCGAATTTTCAGACACCCCCTTCAATAGTGTAAAGAAGGGGTTCTACTGTACGTCCAGCAAGGTGCCGGGCACGCCTGGTCGGATTGGTGGTGCTGGCGGGCCGTAGTTCTGAGATCCTGGTACTACCACAACTAACATTAACATAAAGTGTTCAAGTTCCTTCTCACCTCTGACCTTCTCCATCAACACACTTGGATTTAAGGCAGGTTAGAAAAAAACAGAGGTAAATTATTAAAATGCAAATGAGTTCTAAAAAATAATTCTTCAAAATTTTACTTACTGAGTTTCGTGTGTCAAGAAACAGCTGAGTGAGCTGTCCCAAGTGTTGACACGATACCATGCAAAAATATAAAAAATACAACTAACTATAACAAACTCTAGGTACAACACTATGATAAATAACCTACAACATACTTCTACATTAAAACAACATAAAACAAAAACATACAAATAAACTCAAGGACTGCAGTCCTATTCCAAATTCAAGAGTAAGCATAAAATTCTTGGCAAGAAAATGATCTTATCTGGGAACGATACCATTATTCTGGCTAAACTATTACCACAGTCTATCAGTGTCACATACAAGATTTACCCTTCAAAAATATGAAACGAATTATTGAAGAAGGTGGCCAATCTGTACACATGGTATACAGTGTTTTATCACATAATTATTACAAATTTAATGCTAAAATCAAGTGTGAAACTAGGGTTGTGATTACATGTGAGAAAGGCATTTTTATCGAGATTAATTCTTCATAAAAACAAAATGTTGCATAGGAAGTACACATAATTAAAAAGCAGAGTATACAAAAACATGCCAAACAATTTTAGTCATATGAAAAAAACATATTCCTTTTAACTTAAAATAGAAAAAAATAAAAATGCAACTAGAAAGTGAGCCGGAACTATCAGCGTAGTACACATTAACCACAAAAGAGTGTGGGCAATTAAATACAGTTTACTCGCCACGAGAGAGTACGCATGTTGCATGCAATTGGCGAGCCATTGATATACTTGATGTGTGAGTGCACTATTCTATGCAGGCACATACGCAACCAAACATGAATGATGGCAACTAGCACTAGCTATATTTTTATATGAGCTACACAACAGCAATGAACAGATAAAAGTGTTTAAAAACTTCTTTAAAAGAAAATTTACAATTGGACAACTTTGTATTTCTGTTAATTAAATAAGCAAGTGGAACTATCCTAATGAATAGTGGTGTGAAAAAATGGTGTAACCATTTTACGCGAAAAATGCGATAATTGGACTTAAAAACAACATAAAATGAAAATACGTTTTTCAAACTACTAAATGTGAAAAACAATCATTAAAACAAAAAAATATACAATGACGAATACATTCTTTAGGTGCTAAGTTTACTCTATTTAAAATTTTTTTTCTTCACAGTATTAGTGTGTGTGAATAAGTTGCAATTTAATTGTAATTACCGTAGTTTGATACCGCAAACTAAGCATTCATCAAAACATAACTTTATACATAGTAAATTAGCTATATCGGTGAACATGTTTTGACGTGTAATTCTATACATACATACATTCTTTTATTTTTATGAATGCACCAATTTCTTCGCATTTTTAACATTGATAAATGGTTAAATATCACATTCACTGAGGTAACAACATAAATATTATTCCGTTTTAACGTTCGCTTTGTTTTAGCAGAATCGCCAACATACGAGAACACATAACTCCATAAACACGACTTAAAACTAATTTCAAAAAGTTAAATATTAAGTTCATTTCCAACTAATTTCGCGCGAGTTAATATACGTTTAGTTTCTTAAAAACGTAACACAATTTCATTGTCATTTTATTTTACCAGCACTTTTTTGATACTGGTTTTTTATTACAATTTTGGCTTGGTAACGTTGGCTACGCGTAAATACTGGCAGTCCTTTGTCACGTACACACGTTACATTGCTGCTTCAAAACAATGCCGATATTAAAGCCTACTGCCGAGTCCCGAGCAACAGAATTTAAATGTGAGGGTTTATATGCTTCTAACAAGATTTTATTTTGCAAGTGGTGCAATTGTAGAGTTGACCACGAAAGGCGCGACACTGTTGTAAAACATGTCAAAGGTATAAACACCACGTTAAAGTTAGGTTAGGAAGTGCAGCTGGTTCCAACAGCAAACATTTAGCCACGATAGAAGAAGTGACTACTGTTGCCAAAAAAATGAGAGAAGACAGAGAAACGTTCATCATGAAAACTACACAGGCCACAATATACCACTTGAGAAATTGGACAACAAAGAACTGCGAGAGTGGATAAACGAAAATGTTAAAGGAGGAGGAGATATTACTTCCGCAAATTCGCTTCGCTGATCGTACGTGCCTAAGTTAGCGGAAAAAATAGAAAGTGACCTCACGGAAGAGTTTAAAGATAAGGACATCTGTATACTTTGCGATGAAACCACTGACAAGGGAGGGAGGTGTGTCTTCAACATTTTGTTTAAAAAACTAGAGCCATCGAGTACTCAGACAACAAAACTTGTTGCTTCAATTGTTCTTGACTCTGCAAATCATGCCACTTGTTCTAAAGCGATTTTGGATACACTAAATAAATATAAAGTTGACTAGCTCAGTTAAGGCAGTAGTTAGTGACTCAGCACCATGTATGACAAAGTGCTTTAGTAATCTTTCTGGCTTGCTAGAGCATGCTGTTCATCTTCAGTGCTGGGCCCATAAAATGCATCTAGTTGGCAACACTTTACAGGTCACAATAAAGCTTCTGAACAAGGCAACATCAAGTGTAAAAAAAGCATTTTTGAACACGAGGAAAAGAAAAAACCACCACTTATCTTTTTTATCGGAGAAGTATGAAATGAATAGCGGTAAAGTGACAGTTTATCCTGACCCTGTGCTCACAAGATGTAATTCTTGGTATCGGTCTGTGGTGTACATTAGCACCCATTATGATGATATTTTGGAGTTTTTTAAGGGCTCTGATAGTTACTGTGATCTAGAAAATTCTGGCATAAGCTGGCTCACTAGCAGGAGTACTGCTGAACTGACACAAATTAAAATTGAAAGTGAATTTGTTTCAGTTAATGGAAAACCAATTGCAGAGCTGATAACATTTCTTGAAGGCTCTACATATACGACTTCACACATCCTATACAGCAAACTAAATGATTTAGAAACAAAACTGCAGTTGTTAAGTGTAGGTCAGATTGACCAGTTTTGTCCCACTATTGCCCGTTTATTTGAGCAACTATTTACACTAAAGCAAGCTGAGGAACTCACTACACTGAAATCAGCAGCACTGAAGGCTCAGTGTAAACTGCAGGATTTGAAGAAAAGTTATCCTGCTGGAAAATTATTTTCCAGTACTGGTAATTTGTTGAACCCCAGGTACATTGTCAAACCAGTTCCAGAAAACAAACAACTTCAGCATGAAATGAATAACATTCCATTCATCAAACATGTGGAGTTGCATATGTTTTTGGAAGGTTTTCATATTTTGAGGAAGACAGTCATTGAAGAACTTGGAAAATCAGACTGCTCAGATGTAGACATAGTGGCACTCTTATGTTCCTTGAAGACTGACTACAAAATATTTTCTTCAGAATGTTTGAAAGTTTTGTGGTTGCCTACCAACAATGTCGACAGTGAGAGGTCATTTTCACAGTATTCTCTAGTTGTGAGTGATCGACGCCGCAAGCTTTTGCCAGCAAATGCAGAGACTCTTACTATCATTAACTTTAATAGAGATTAAATGCGGATAGTGGTGAAACTATGTAAATAATTGACTAGTCATAAAGTTAAAAGTCCATTTAAAACAGTTTTAAAGTGTTTCCGATAGCATGACAGTGTACAGGGTTACAAATTAAAAATACGTATATTTTTATCCTTATTTTCTGCTGCAAATTTCCTATAAAAACACAAAACACCGAAATTGTTGACTTTGGAAACGAAAGTGGCTAAATTATAAAACCATAATTTCACACCCCTACTAATGAATAATGGATTTAAACTTAAAATAGACTATACAGGAAAATAAGTTTACTGGAAACAATAATGTACATCATATGGAGAAAATGGTGGGGCCAAAACATCTTAAAGAGTTTTACTGCAATTTTAATTGCTGTATTATCCCACAGTAGTTCCCACTGCCCAACAGCAACTTAAAAACTGATTTTACTGTTACACAGGTCTTTGTTCTGTGATCTTTAGGAAGGTCATGTTTACTGTCTACACAAAGCACTTGGAATCTAACAGCAACTATTATGTGAGAATTTTTCTTCCTTCAATAATTTTCGATGCCCTAAAGAACAATGTGACAGTGTGATGATTATGCGATAAAACACAGTATATATAAGTTTAAGTGTTTGTGCCATTTATAACATTAATTACGTGGTTTAAGCCCAGTTTAATAACAATTTTTTTTTGTAATCTAATTAATTTTATAACAACCTATATTCAAAAGTAATTTAATTTATATATATATACTGAATGCAACTCCACGAACATTTAGTCTCATTCCCCAAAATTTTTATTGTTCTAAAATACTACATCTTTCCTCCAAATCAAAGTCTTTCCTAATATTTCAAGTGAATTACTCCCAAACAATTAAACATTTTTCTTACTATAGAATTGCGCGATGACTTAACATTCCTTATACTACTGGCACTTCACAATATTTTGGTATTCACATTAGTGTGCTTCTAACATGTACATTTACCACTACCCAACTCTCAAATTATCAGCCACACCTATTCAACCTGATTCCATATAATTAAAATGATGAGATACAAATTATTTTAATGAGACTTATTTTTCCATAAATAAATTTGCATTAAATTATATACTAAGCATTTATTTTCCTAACATGACGTGAAATTGAGACATTTTTGTAAGTGTGGGAATTGTTAACCTAAATGACATTGGTCACTGTTTTTGCAAATTCTCTCTAGTATGGGCAGAACTAAGGAACACAGTTCCATGACTGTTGTTTCACTCAGTCCTACTGTCAAAATGAAGAGAGAGAACGAGAGAGAATGAGAGAGAGAGAGAGAGAGAGAGAGAGAGAGAGAGAGAGAGGAGAAGAAGAATAAGAAGAAAAATTATTCATGCAACATGTTCTACAGTTGTAAACACAGAAAATAACATTTTCACGTGTGCAAAAATATAAAATTATTATACTTTTAAATTAAAAACTCCAGAAAGTAAATCATTGAAACCATCACCTGCTGAATAATAAGCATACTACTTGTTCAAGCTACACAATCTCAACTCAATGAACAATCAACAGCGAGATAAACGGTGCAGCTAGGTATATTATCGCACCGGTGTGCAAACCACAATGCTGTGCTGAGCAGAGCAGTTGAATATTGGTGCACTTGGATAATATAAAAAAAAAAAACATATCATCCAATTTTACATCAACCATTATATGCTAATAATTGTGTGCATTGTACCATTTGGCTCTATTATTCCCAGTAAATACTAGGTAATATGTTTGAATGATGAGTCAAGTATAAGAAAAGTATGGGTAATTAATGAATTAGGAAGATATTTCAAGCAATTAAGTAATGATACTATATTTTCTGGCACTGAAGAAACAGTCAGCTTTTCAGTAATAAAAAAATCGGTAAATAAATTTCCATCTTTATTAAAAATGTTAAGTGTAAATGACTAATGATTAGGGACAAGATTATATGGTGAATTGCGATAAAATCAACACCGCAGAGCATGTATTACAACATATAACATCAAAATGCAAGTTAATACACTATTTAGCAACAAAATGGAACTAAAAAGATGAACTCAATTAGCAATTTGAATAAACTTAAATTACAAAAACTGTAAATTATTATGGTGGTAATTTGATTGTGATTTATCGTATTTACCAGCGTATGGGTTGCAGATTATATGCCAATTGTTTAATAAAATGTACTGCGATCCATATACAAAAATTTCCATTTTGGGGTTTCGTAGATACACACACACATAATACATACATAAATACACATATATTACTATATGCTTAAATAACTAGCCTGTGTTGGTTTTGAATAAATATGTCACGCGTAAATATAAATTGTTTAAGGTGTGTGTGTGTGAGAGAGAGAGTGAGAGTGAGAGTGAGAGTGAGAGTGAGAGAGTGTGTGGGTGGGTGTGTGTGTGTGTGCGTGCGTGGCCACACAGAATTGTTTAAGGTACTCCCTTGTCGTTGTGAACTGGCACTGTACATGATTATCACATCTATCTGGGCAAGTTTATGTGATGCAACTGTGGGTTTTTGCAGGAGATTACCTACGCTTTCTACTTCAACTTTTCATTTGCAACAAAATTGCTGTGAAGGATGTGCTTGTTTTTATTGAACAAACTGACACCAAATTTGACAAGGATAGCCTGCGATCTTATCTTTCTTGGGGAAGAAGGATAGGGCAACACGGGAATAAAAAATTGCATTCGTTTCCTTTATATTTTTTGTTATATAGTGCTAAGATAAAAAGAAAAAATGGGTTGGGGGGGGGGGGGGGAGAAGATAGAGAGAAGGGTCATAAAGAACAATGAGGGGAAAGATGGACATCAGTGCCGATGATTTCTTACGGGGCAATAAGCTGAGACACCAACCATATAAAACTTCACGTTTATACTAGTGGAGACAGTTATATGATGCAACTCATCTTCCAGGGCAATCCTTAACCCCCCCCCCAAAATTAAGGGTGCGATCAATCAATACGAAGGGGCAACTCTTCTGCTGGTAAATACTGTATTTAAAATGAAGTTTTATTCCAGAATTTATTGGATGTAATGGATTTGAAAGAAAAAAATATATATATTATACAGGAAAGCTTCACAGGGTGACTACTCCAACCCTAGAATAAAATTCCTGGGTATTTCCAGGTTTTCCAGAAATTTATTATCATTTTTCCAGAATATTTAACTCATTTTATATACTAAGTCTATGCGTTCTTTGTAATACTAAATTACACATAAATATATATTACTATACCTGCACAAATGTGGAAATGTTTCTCGGTAAAAGGTACGCTGGAATAACTTGTCATATCAAAGAAAAACTTAGAAACTCTAAATTATTAGTTCAAATTATGTAAAATAATATAACATCCAATCAATTTGGTTAAAAATAATATAAGATCACCGATATATGTTGTCAGTAAGCACAGCACGTAATTTCATAGCTTCACAGTTTTTTTTTTTTTAAACCAGCAAGTTCATCATCAATTTTTCTGGCTTCAGCACGAGCAGACCTGCCAACATTCAAATTTAAAAAACCATGAGGTCCTCGATAAAAATTTTCAGGCCCATAAATACAGGTTAGATATAAAAAAACAACAAATGAGAATCTTTAAATTTAAGTGACATACATGTACATATGTTACATGGTCTCTGCTTCAAAATTTATTTCAACAAATTATAGGTTGCAGATTTAATTTAGTTGAACATAATTTAGCGCTGTCATGTAGTGATCATGCAGGGCTGCAACTAAAAAAGATGTAAAATAACATTCTGCTCGTGTAACACTATTATCACTGTTCACAGCAAAATTAATTTTTTTATTGGAAGCAATACACTTCACGTGTTAGTTGTGTTTTTTGTAGCGACATGTTTCACAATGTCTCCTCTTCCACTAAGCGAGATAGAAAAATCAGCACGGCACACGCTACAAAATGCAAAAGTGCTTCATTTACGTGACTCGAGTATTGATGGAAACTTGTTGCTGTAAGCTTTCATAAAACTTGTTTTGTAACTTTTACAAACAAAATCTTGGGGCCCTGCAAAATCGTGAGGAAACACTATTTTGGCGTGAGGGCGTGAGATGGACCTTAAAATCGTGAGCCTCACACCAAAATCTTGAGAGTTGGCAGGTCTGCACGAGCCTCTGAAGAATTTTACACACTTCTTGGCTTCCAGTTCCTTCACAGCCAAATCGCTTAGTTTGCGACGACGAGATTCCTCTAACTGGGCTGATGCTGCTGCTCTGCGTTCCTGCTGGGCTTCTGTGAAGCTAGCATGTGTGCTGCGTGGAGGATAGGCTTGGTAAGTGGCACTGACTGAATCCCACCCAGATAGCTGACAGCATCATACACACATCTGTGCGCTAAGAGGGTCTATTCTTCCATATTGTCTGCAAGACAATCTGCATTGACCGAAAGTCCTGTGTGTTTTGCTCCTTTCATATAACTCACAACTGCAGTCCGCCCCATCGATGACAATGAAAACACTTTGCAACAAAGAAAGCAAAAGGCTGAATATTTGTCACCCTGGACTTTATGTAACCAATCAATCCTTAAAATAAGGTTCATTAAGCCACTGTTCCTGAAAGGAAGACTTTCCTGTGTGGCCTGGTTTGGCCATTATTGAAAAAATTCACCACCACTGAATATAAACAAATACTAACATATCAGTAACTAAGATTATTTAACGAACAGAAACTATCTTAACTTAAAAAATCACAACATGAAACAGAATAACAAATGCAAAACAAAAAAATTGAGGTTAAGTTAAATACATGTTATTTTTTTTCAAGCTTGATCTTTCTATTTGTTACTTCAACAGTTATACACTTATAAAGTAGGACGTAAACGATTTTTGTTACAGCGACGTTAATTAAATTTAAGTTTACTTCCAAGCCTGCCTACATAAACATATCTTAACAAAATGCCGAATTACGTTACTTTCCGCGCAAATGCACATTGCAGATACAATGATTTTGGTACATTAGATGAAGTGTTGCCAACTATTGACAAGATAAAAGTTTACACCTAAACAAGTATTAGCTGTTATAAAACCAACAACAATTAGTTAAAAGATATAGGTACCGTATGAAAATTTAATAAACTGAATCCGTAAATTATCCAACGATAAAAATATTAAACTATATTTTTTTTCTTAAGAAAATTGGAATAACGCACAGTAAACAATCTTAATTCTGCTGCGCTATGGCGTAAGGTTCTAAAAACGTTTCTCTGAGCGTCACAGTCACACACGTAAACATGAATGGCGTCAGGATTGCAGATAACTAGGGGTGTGCGGGATCCTGACACTTCAGGAAAATAGGCTTCCCGAAATGCCGGGCGGGAATTTTATTACTCCCGAATTTTTCGGGAAGTTGTTTAAAATTGTACAAATGTTTACTAATCATGTGAAAATGTTTTCTATCAATTCAAACTGTTTTTACAACAATATTTTTTATGGATTCGTACATTTTTGAAGGGTTTCCGTACTATTTAAACGCAAAACATTTTTAAACGTATGCCAATCGTAGTGACAGCTGTGGTGTGCAGTGAATTACGATAATCGTTTACACATATCTAATTGGAATATTAAAAACGTACATGGAGTACCTTAAATATTGTATGCGTTCATAAATATATTTCTTCAAGGGTATAAATTTGCAAGATACATAAATAGTCAGTTATATAACGTTATTGCCATCACCATCGAATATTTAACCTAAAACCACTGTGTGTCCTTAGACACAAACAAAACACACGCGCAATCCAACCTTTTCGCCAAAGATATAAGAAATACTAGACTTGCGTTACATAACGAAGCGTAACCGTTCTCATTACTTGATAGCAGTGGCGATGTAGAGAACTGTATTGGCACTTAGAAAAATATGAAATCACGTTGTTTTACACCACTGCTCACGAGTATCTAAACATCTATGATTTTGCTTTGGGAGAAAAAAATAGTTGTTTACTGTTTAGTTTGGCGGGCTTGTCGGCTGACGTTACGTTATTAAGGCTTGTGCAGAGTATCTGTTCCTATTTTCGATGCCGTTGTATATTAAAACAATCTAGCAGCCTACAAATAATGTAGGTTGCAACCGATCAGCTTGTTACTTGTAAACCTAAAAGTGTTTGGAAGTATTTTGAACGTCTGACAGATAGTAAATCCCTGGCAAAGTGTGTCTCGTGTGAAAATTTTTTGAGATGCGAGCATGGTAGCACGTCTGGATTACTAAGCCATCTCAATATACATCCCTCTATAAAAAAAGAATTTGAGGATGCTAAAAAATATGAAGTCGCTGCTGAAAAAAGGGCAAGTGAAGCAGACAAAATAAATAGCAGCAAAAAAACAACTAACTTTGCAAGAAACGTTTTAATGGCCATCTTCTCATATAAGAATTAAATTTTTTTTTTTTTTAATTTTCCAGATCCCGTCCCGTTTCCCGCGGGAATAATTTATTTTTCCCGAAAATTTCCCGCACACCCCTACCGATAACGCTTTCGTCTGTGGATGCTGACTCTCCCATGTCGTCTCTTATTCTAAAATTAAATATTTATTACACAATCCATTGCTATTTAATATAGGGGAAAGGTGGCTAAGAGGACGCATCGTCTAAGAGTACGCAGTGTCGTTACAGTTAAGTTGGCAACATGTGGCGAAAAACTAGTGTCGGCCAGCCATTGTGTTCTTAACTGTTGTTCCAGTCGTAGTTGGACGGAAAGTGTAGTGCGTTATTTGTAGAGTGTACAGGTAAGAACATATTTTCTGCTTGTTTACTGTAATATTTATATCTTATAAAATAAGGAATGTAATAATGCTGGTAAGGTGGATGTGCATTGTCAAGTAGTGTAAGAATTTATGAATGTCTTCCTGTAGTATCCCCCGTGTATGTTTCCCGTAAAGTAGCATCTGATGCCATTTGCCGGATTTTAAAGGAAACATTACAAATTCAGGCAAGAGTACTCACGGTGATATCGGCTAAGAGTTCGCGCGTACTCTTGCCCGCACTGTTTGCGTACTCTTACCCGATCCATTACTCCAGCAGTGTTCATCATAGGATATAAATATAAACAGAGGGAAGAGGATTAAAGAAATGAATTATCTGTTTATGTTCGTATTTTATACATGTAAACACTAAAGGTATGTATTTTATGTGTGCAGAAATGGGTAGACGGAAACGAACCACGAACAGAAAGCTCTTCACTGCTGAAGACATGAAGATAGCCTTAAGTCTGAGGGAGGAAGGATTAAGCATACTCCAGATTGGACTTCGATTAGGCAAGAATGAAGCCACTGTGCGAAAGAGGCTGAGATCTGTAAGTATTATTCTATAAAACGTTAAGTTAATATTACACTGCTCTTCTATACATTTGGCTAATAATACCGAATGTTCTTATATTTTTATAGGGGAAAATTCCTACATCCTTGGGGCGTTTCCACAAAGTGTTTACCGATGAACAAGAACAGGAAATTGAAGACCTCATCAAAGACTTCGACTGCAAATTTTACGGTATTACTAGGAAACAATTAATGGTGTTAGTGTATAAGTTTGCTGACGCAAATAACATTGCACATCCCTTTAACATAGATAAGCGAATGGCTGGCAAGGACTGGATAGTAGACTTTGTTAAAAGGCGTCATCTTTCCTTGAGAGCACCTGAGCAGTGTAGTCTTGGTTGAGTAATTGGGTTTAATGAAGTGCAGTGTGGCAGGTTTTTTGAGAACCTAAGGGTATGTTATGAAAACTTAAACTTTCCTCCCCACCGCATAACAAATATGGATGAAACGGGCATTTCTACGGTGCCAAACACAATTCCCAAAGTTTACACAACAACAGGTAAACGGGCTGTATGCAAAGTGTCCTCTGGGGAAAGAGGTGACAATGTTACAGCTGTCTGTCGTGTTAGTGCTACAGGTTTTCCTGTTCCTCCAGCATTCATTTTTCCAAGGAAAAGAATGCACGATGCACTATACAAAGACGCACCTAAAGGAACCCTTCTTCTAATATCGGATTCTGGATTTATGAACTCAGAACTGTTTGTACAATGGCTAAAGCACTATCAGAAACACATGAAAGCATCAGCTGACGACCCGGCATTGTTGATACTCGACAATCACCGCTCTCACTGTAGCCTGGATGCAATTCTGTTTTGCAGGGAACATAACATTACATTGTTAACTCTTCCTCCTCATTCCAGCCATATGCTTCAGCCATTGGACAAAGTATTCCTTGGGCCATTAAAATGTGCTTATGCTAGAGATGTGGAGGCATGGATGACAACACCAGGGAACCATGCATCTGCTGTTCAGCTTAAACACGTAGCAGGTTTGTTTCGAAGTGCTTATGGTAGAACGGCCACTGTAGAAAAAGCAATAAAATCCTTTGAATGTACTGGTATATACCCTTTCAACGCAAATGTATTTTCTGCTGACGATTTCGCACCCTCTCTGGTTACTTTCCGCGAGATACATGACTGTGATATTAGGCCTGATTTTCATGCAGCTAGCTGTGAAGAAGTAGATGACATTTCTCAGATCCCATTATGCCAGCCTTCAGAAGCTAACAAAGAGGCTATGATAAACTTACATGACCAACCAAGTACCTCGACAGGTAATCAATCTCAGCTGTCCCACACACCAATATCCGAGATACAACCGTCTCCAAAGGACAATTCGGCAGGTAAACGAAAAAGACGAGCACAAAAATCAGAAATACTGACGTCAACACCAGTGAAGAATAATATGGAACTGAAAAAGCGAGAGAGTGCAGAAAAGGAAAGAATGAAAAATGCAAAAAGAAAAAGAAAACTGGATGAGAAGAGGAAGGGAATTGTTGTGGCAGCAAAACTAAGATCGGATAATGTGCTACAAGATAATCAAGGGGGGAAATATGAATGCCCAGGCTGTGGATGTGATTTTGATGACGACTGGGTACAGTGTAATAGCTGTAGTGCATGGTGGCATGAGGCATGTTCCGACTACGAAGGCAGTGGACCATATGTATGCGATCATTGTTGATGATGATTTTCGCGGACTCTTGCCCGACAAAGTTAGTACTCTTGCCCTCCATGTCGTCCAAGAGTACGCAGAGTGCACTTTTACACTGAACAACTTGTACTGTCTTTGCAAGCAATTATGAAACATATTTGTACATATTTTTGTGAAACTGAACCATTATAGTAACTGTATGCTTATTATGTTTACTGTTTTGAATTAAACATGTCAAGATATTTTCGTGTTTCCTTAAAGTGCATACTCTTAGCCACCTTTCCCTTATATTCAATATCGATATTAACGGCAGATGTACATAATCAACGACTTTAACGTTAGACGATAATTACAGTATGGAAGAATAGCAAATCTCCCCAGGGGTAAATAAATTCCTGGGTATTTCCAGTATTTTTCCAGAGGCAAAATATTCCTGGGTAATTCCAGGTTTTCCCGAATTTCCCGACCAATCGTCACCCTGGCTTCACTATAAAGAACATGATGGGACCAATAAATAGTTAGAGTTTGTTATACTGAAGTTCTTTATACTGAAACATAAGCATTGTTATAAATATGTATACAGATAAACACATGAAACACCTTAAGTGTACTAAGGTTCAGTATCTGTCATTAGTCTATGGCCGCTTGAAGAACCTGTTCACATAGTCTCTGCTGATGCTTTGTCTATGGTCAGGAGACACATTGTAGACAGAGCTGCCAACCTCAAATCACACCAATCAGTAATGACAAATATATGAAAAAAGTACACGTATATCATGCACGATAAATTTTTCCTGAGGAATTATGACACACACAAGATAAAACAAGGACAATAATATGCAAAAAAAAAAATATAGGCCTATGTATGTGAATACAATGAAAATTAATGAATTAAAGAAAAAAAACTACAGTAAAACCCTTTTGTTGCGACCACCTCCCAGTGTAAAAAAAAAAAAAAAAAAAAAACCCCACACACCACAGGCTGCAGTCTATCTCCCCGCATTTATCTTTCTTCTAACATTCCACGTCTCGCCTCTCGCGTGAGCGATAACGAAGCGACCATGCATTGGGCCGTTTTATGCTTTGTTTGGTAACAGCAGCTTGATTTTATTCGGTACAGTAGAATCCTGCCGATGCGACCCCCCTCTGATGCGTCCATTCCGTTTATATGACCATTTTTTGAGATACAGTGAAAAATTTGAGCAGAGAAAGTCGAAAATTTGAGTAAAATCGGCTGAAAAACAAGTCTGTTACACTTTGTTGGGCGCTATGTGTTCACGTTTATCTTGGCGAGAGCTGGACTGTCAACGCGGCAGTGTCTAGCCAAGCTAGGCGCGTCCACTATCGCACGAAAAGCCATCTCAGCTGTCATGTAATCTTACCCGCCCGCACGAAAAGCCGCTGTGGTAGCTTCTGCGACAGCTTAAGAAACTCGTCCAACGAGCATCCTCCTCCCCTCCCACACCGCGTGTGACAAAAGACAGGTTATATAGTCCATTATCGGTAAAATAAATATTTTCATGGGCTTATACGACTGTCCTTCGCCGTTAATAAATACTTTGAAGTTTCAGTTATTATGATACAATTTGTTTATTAGTCACACAGCAGTTTCTGCTGAAAAATCACTAATACCTCGAATTTTATTGAATAGAAAAATTTAGCAGGGCCGTAAATATATTTATTTTACTGCATAGATACTTTTCCATCTGCATTCCAATGCGTTATTCTTCTTTTTTTTACGCTGCGAAGGGACGTGGGAAAGATAATTGCTTGAGCTGTCAAAATAAACATTGCTGACCGCAAGGGTGGGAGCACATCCCGTCGGACTGTCGCTGTGATTATCTACTCCAAAAACATGTCACAACATTTCAGGATAGCATTGTTCTTATATCGTTCGTTTATAGCCGAATGTTTTCTACCTGATCCACACAAGTTCCTTCGCCACGTTTTGAACGAAAATTACCACCAGCCGGCTAGCATAGCCGAACTAGCATGACGCGAATTCCTTTAGCGAGAGTATTTGATGTATTTGGATATATTTAGGGAGGGGGGGGGGGGGGGGGATTGGCCCAAATTCTCTATTGCGACCATTCCGTTTAAAATCCGTTTTTCCGGAAACCGTGAGGGGTCGCATCAGCGGGATTCTACATTCCTTTTCATAGGACCCTTGCTATTAAAAAACATTTTGTATATTTAAGTTTGAAAGCTTGTAAATTCCTTGCTACAAATGACTAAACTCAGAGGGGTGAGCTTATGCGTCATGAAGCCACTGCCGCCAGCCAGCCAGCCAGCCAGCTAGCCAGGCGAGCTTCATCTGCACCCACTCGCGTTGCAGAACCTACTGCTGCCATATTTTTAAAGGAAATGTCCAATTTTTTTTTGTTATTCATAAATTAACATTATTGGAAGTATTAAAGCCGACAAAAAAATACGCTGTGTGTTAAAATTAACAGAATTTAATGATCTTTCATTTCATTTTGTTTTTTTAAATTTTTTTTTTATGATTTTCACATTTTGGTCAAAATATCCAATTTTTTGACGGTTCCCGAGAATGTATTCGTAAAATCACTGCTTCGTTAAATTCGGGATTCGTGACATTGGGGTTTTAGTGTATTTAACTACGGCAAGCAGAAAACATACATGTAAACTAACCAGTAAAAATAAACTGTCTATTGACATATTTTCTTTAGAGGTGGCCTATAGGGCGACGGACTTGTCATGAAGGTTGAAATGGGTTCAAAGCAAAGCCGTCTAGCATTGTGAGTGACAGCATCCTGCCATTGTACGGCTGGTTTATTAGTGGGTAGTGGTTTGTGGTGTGTGTGTGTGTGTGTGTGTGTGTGTGTGTGTGTGTTTGAAATGAACTAAAATTTCGGAAAACATCTATTACGACCCTATTCCTGGGAACCGTGAGGGGTCGTTTCAGAGAAGTTTGACTGTATTTGAACAATGCAATCATCTGAATATGTAAGAAATGTCAATAATTTTACAGGAAATTTTCAACCTTCAATTCAAAGTATTCAAAGTTATACTTTTCTACAACTGTCTTTTTATTTGCTTCTTTTATCCTGGTTGGATAAGAACTGTCTTATAAACAAACAACAGAAGACAAACAAAAGAACTAGTAAACAATAACTCTGAATTCGTTACTTTCGTTTCTTCAGATGTAGCGAAAAAAATTTGGTATGGATATATTGCTCGTCATGACTATAAAATGATCCACATGTTTCTTTGATTCAATATGCCGTCTACAGTCATCCCTTCCACCATGTGCAATCGAAAAGTCACACGTGCATACATTACAAAACGCGTGGTGTTCCAAAACATTTGAAGACGACAAGCATGGCCATTCTTTTCAATAGTTAGGTCTTAGGTCGAAAGTTTTGAAGAATTGCGTTCTTTTTTTTCTCCCCCAAGATACACTTTTGTTCTGTCACACACTTCATTTCTACAACCGGCACTGAAGAACACACTATTGAGAAAAGTAAAAAAATTTCACATCTGTATGATGAAAAAAATTACTTTCAAAAAATAAATTAAAACAACACAGGTTAGCCAAAGTACCGTACAAAAATTATCGTGATGTAAGTAGCCAACAAACGAAAAGTCTGAGAATATGTACTAGTATCGTAATACCATCCCATTATTATTTCAAAACACGAGAATTAATCTACTTATTTCGACAGTACATGGCTACATGCGCACACATACTACATAGTTCCGTTATTTGCGCAAACACGTGATGTATTCGAACTGCGTTCACGAAACAGCGCAGTAGAAAAAAAACTTTTTCCGTTACCGTGCAGCACAAAGCCACGTTTCCATAATAAACCAGCGATGTTCCGTAATTCGGTGTTAAATCCGTAATAATTACAAAAACTCCGTGATGGTTGGCAGCTCTGTGTAGGTTATGTTTTTGTTTACGTACACGCTGTTACGTTTGAATAAGAAAATTAAAAATAAAGTACAAGTTTTTGGATGGTAATTTTTTTCAAAATTTGCCTCAAGTTTGTTCGTTCAAGTGAATATTTTTGTTTCAGGAAGAAACAGACCGTCGTAAAATTCGTTACGATGAAATAAAAATTCAAGGTTATTATATACGTTTTTGGCGGGACCAAACAATGAAATCGGTTAAGTGAAGTGTTCGTTTAACTGAAGTTCGTTGTACTTGTGCTTTCCTGTGTGTGTGTGTGTGTGTGTATATTTTTTTGTTTAATCTTGCATCTCTTACATTAGCAACAATTTTACACGAATAATGGCACATACTTTAAAAGCACAAAAACTTGCAGGTTTATTATTTATTCTCCAGACATGATGATTTCACTGTATAAATGCTTCAGGTGACAAACAAAATGAGACTATTTTAATGAAATAAGTACAGTGAAACCTCGTTTATTCGTTCCCGCATTGTAAAATTTCCCGGTTTTATTGTTCAATGTCCGTGGTCCCGAAAAAATCCCGCAAGAACAATGTTAAAAAAATCCCGTTTCCATCGTTTACGGATATTTTTTAACCCGGTTTAACGGGTTGAACTTTACAGGCTTTTTACTGATTTCACATTCAAATTCCCGAGAAATATTCCAGTTTATGCATGTCTACACGACACGCAATACCAATATTTACATATGGCGGCCATTACTACAAGAAAACGAATAAAGTGAGCATGACGCTGTTGCTAACAGGTTCACCAACTTCGATAAAACAGACGAAAGCTAACGCTCGCACGATAGTTCTTGCTTTGTGCGATAATTGACACAACAATATAACCGTGGTCGATATACTGTACATACTAGCCCAACGTAAACACGTTTCTATTTAGCGACAGTGAAATCCTGCGAGAAACATAGACAAAATTGTTCATCCTAGCGTTTCCGTGGCCGGCCATATATGCGAGAGATTTTCTTTGTTTACGGTAAATTAGCTTTACGCATTTAACTCTAATGCTTGTGTGAAATTTGTAAAGGTTCATTGATATGTATCGGCCTACAAAAGAGGTTAAAACCATTTAAAACCATTAAAGAGCGTTTAGAAATTATAAATGCCGTCGAAAAAAATCCAGGCGAAAAACGGGTTGATTTGGCAAAGCGCTATGGTATTCCTCCATCGACTCTTAACAAACTTGTGATTACCAACACCAAAAATATTTTGCTGCATAAAAACTCATCTTATAATTTCTCTGCATTATAAATAAGAAAGAAGTGTGCATCTTATAACATGTGGTGAGTATGTACAGTCAAACCTCTATCTATCGAACTCGCATGTATCGATTGTCCGTGTTTATCGTATACTTTCTACGGTCCCGGCAAAATTGCCATACAACTAAGGTTAAAAAAGTCCGCTTGTACCGATGTTCGAATTACCGTTTTGTCCGCATTGATCGTACAAAATATGTGGTCCCGTCACTATAAATTATAATAGATGATCGTTTAACCATAAAGATTTTGCAGAAATAACCATTTCTTAGAAAGAAACCGTCATAAAAACAGTAACGATAGTATACAGAAGTAAAAATCACCTTAAATCTGCAGCCAAGTAATGGAGCACGTAAATATGAAAAGACAAATGAACAACAACTTACGAAGAAAAATGGATGATGTACCATAACTACAGTACAAACCCAATTGTTATCCTTAGATAATTACCATAAAAAGAACTAAAGATTCTTTGTCGATACCATAATTACTACAGAAGCACGATAGCTACCACATTTGCACTACAGTTACCGTAACAACCGAGATGTATATTTACCGTGACGGTAATGTATTTATTTATGACATTAAAATTAAAGAACATTATTGAAAAAAAAAGGATGTTAAATTTTTATATGTACGTTTGGCACATGTTGCGAAGAAATAATGTGATCTGAAAGAATGCAGTACTACTACGAAAAGTGAAAAGGGTACTCGTGGATTTTTAGGTTATGGCAGTATCTCTCGTTTTTCAGTAATTTCGGCCGAAAATTAACAAACGTATCGGAAGTCGACAGAACTGCCGATTCAACTAAATATTGGTAAAATCGGCTTCTTCAGTACAGCTCTACATTTGATGACATGAGTAAACATATTTCAGACTTCGGGATATTGAAAAAGTCTTTAATTTCCATGTAGATTTATTGTGTGTATGTTTTTTTTTTTGCAAGTGTAAATTGAATTAAGTAAAATACTTCCATTTTTATTTATTTTTCAACTGATTTAACTTTAATGACAAGTAACTGATATATTTGACACTAATTTTGGGTTGAAATATTATTTTTTAAAAATTCTTAGAGTGAAGTCCACATCTATTGAATGTCCGCATCTACTGAATTTTTTTGTTGGTCCCCTGAAAAACGATAGATAGAGGTTTGACTGTACCTTTTAAATTTTGAATAATACATACGTAATTACTTGCTTAAATCATACAAATTTGAAGTTTATTTTGTTTTGTTCATTTAAAAAAATTAAGGAAGTATAATTTTCCAATATTGATAGTGTATATACATTGTGCTGCTGGTGTCAGTTTATGGAAATACCTAACTGATTCACTGAAAGTTTTTGCAATAGTACATACATTGTGCATTTGGTAACTTTAGAGTGTGTTCCCACATTGTAGGATTTCCTGGATTATCCGTTTTTTACTCATGGTCCATTGGAAAACGGATAATCAGGGTTTCACTGTATTAAGAAATATTTTAATATCATATATATTGAATTATACACTTTTATTAACAAATAAAGATAACATATTAAAAAAAAAAAAAAACCAACACCGAAAACTCCTGGTTTAAAAACAAAAACCATAAAATCTTGTCCCTATAAATGATGCTAATGTAAAGTATAAATAACCAACAGAGACTGCTTTTTTTTTTACATCTATTCTTACGCTCCTCTAACTGGTGTCTTGCGGAGGGAGTTGGAAAAGTCATACAACTACCACAACACAAAAACAAGTCATTACAATCTACATTTAACATTCTCCTGGCTGTTGACTCTCACTGACTAGACACTAGCAGTCAGCCAGACAGCCCAGAACAACGATGCTGATGCCAGACATGATGCACAGGGCGAGAGGGTGGAAAGAGCAAGGTGTCTGCATGCGAAAGAAATACAAGCAGTCTGTGAAGATGATATGTTATACATAGAGGCACTGGAAAATCGTAAAAACGATATAGGCGCAAATAAAAGCGACAAAATGGTTTACCAACGAATAAACGCTACAATCCTGTTTTTAGAAGTAATTATTAAAATTTCAAGTAATATTAAAATTTCCAGTAAATTTTAGGTTTACCTAATATTTTTAAATAAACTATTTCTTATTATTAACAGCCTAACCTCAAACAATAAAGAACATTCTGTATTTTATACATAGTCTTACCGTATTTGAAGATTACCTAATAAACTGTGACAATGGCGAGCCATGTAAACAATCAACACGATCTATGAATCTTTAAATAACACGAAACACAATTTAAATACGCATAGGCTCGCGTGGAAACTTTGTTAACGGCAAACATAACGTACGACCCAAAAAAATGTAAACGATTAAAGAGAGACGTTTATTTATGTGCATGAATATTTTCACGGGAAAGAAAGTGAAAACATTAAAGTGGCCATGTTTGCCAACGCGTGCGTGTGTGATATTAACACAAGCAATAAAATTATTTACTATTGAATGACAACTAAAATATAAAAATGCATTAACTTAAGTTTACAACCAACGCAGCTTATATTTGGCTACAAAATCTACGTCAGTCAAATTCGTTAGCACTTTTAACGGGAAAAAAAGATGGCAGCAATGTAGCTCTATGCTTTTGTCGCTCATTTGTTGAACGTACCTTGTGTTTTCTGTTTTCATAATTTCCTAAACCCGAAAAACAAACGGTAATCTGTGAAACTAAAATATTGCGCAGCTATTTACAATAAAATTAAGATTATTAAAGTCTGTTTTCTGTATCGCGTTCACGTGCAATGCAATTTGATTAAAAAAATTTTTCTTTTACCATTATGGGATGGACAAAACCTGTTAGCATTCACGTGCAGAGCAATACAGTCGCACCATTTCTATGTTAGTGACACTAACATACTTATGTCCAAAGCTTGCAACATCCGCATAAACTGGGAGAAGAATCATGTAAGAATTTTCGTCTATTAAAATTAAAGCTATATAAATGCTATATGGCAAAATATAAATGCTACGAACAGCCATTATAAACGCTATTTTCCAGTGCCTCTAGATATACACAATCAGTAGCAGCTGTTCAGTTTTTCAAACTGGCATAACATTCTAGACTACAAGGTTGCTACATTATGTCAGGATCTAAATTCCTTAAATATTCCCACTTTGTCATTCTTTAAAATTAATTGCCACATCACAAAGTACAGAATATTTAAAGCCAAAATGGTTGTAATATTTGTTTACAAATCCTACATGGTATGTCTTCAATTTCATTTAGTACCAGTTCCTTCTAGAATACAATATATTTTGTTTACACCTATCGGTGTGAATTTCACATTTGCAGAATTTTCAAGTCCTGAAGAAATTTAGCTAACATTCTACTGAATATTTGAATGTACATGTTAAGTGATTCTCGTCTAGAAATAAGGTAAAGAATGAAGGCACGCAGAGGGACAAGTTACCTGTGGTCCCAACCGGACGCCGGCCATCCTGCTACCGTAGTTGGGGCCCCAGCTGCCCACGACGACGCCTGCGATCTCCAGCTGCCCGCCCCTGGCCGGCACGGGGCGACGCAACAGGCCCCTGGACACTCCGTTGGTGGTGGGGTAGGACAAGAGCGCTCGCTGCTGCGGGTGCATGTGGCCGGGCGGACTGATGATGCTGGCTGGTGGAGGGACTCCCAGCCCCCTCATCGGAGGACCTGCACGTGCACAAATTCAAACCCACGATAAACTACGCTTCTCCAAGCTATACTTGTTTCAATTAACACCACACAGTTTTTTATATAATACAAGGTTTACTCAAAGTTTAGGACTAGGGGTCTGCGAGTATTAGAAATATATTTTAATATTAGTTTCAACATTTCAAATGGAATAATTGTTTAAATTATTTGCTACCATAGATCACAATGTGGGATATATTTATATTTTATTGGGGAAAAAAAAAAGTACTAACGTATATGAATAAGGACCCTGAACAATGGTCAAAGGTAAAAAATGACAATTTTTAAAGTTATTCGCAAAATGTTACCAACTGCATCATTTGCCTTATCTCGAATGCACAAAATATTGCTTATTTGCAGATTAAGACTTTCGTTTTCCTACGTTGTGATGCAGGACTGTGGTATAACTTTTTTTTTGGTGCTGCCAGTTGTAAAATCTATACCTCAAAATGGAGTCTTTTTGAAGTTATACTTCTTTAGGCACGTTTTGAAAAAATGATGAGTTAATTTTTATGACACACGGAATGCTGGTCCATATCATAAAAAACATTTATTTGTTGTGAATATCAGTGATAGAGAAGTTGTGTTTAAATACTTTTTCAAGTGTATTTGACAAAGAAAGCAATTTTACGAATGCAATTTGTAGAGCCATGAGCATACGTAAAATTGAAGTTTTAGTGTACTGTAAAACACGAATTTATAAGGCAGCTACTTCAACCTCATCTATCAATATTTTATGTAATTTTAATGTAGCTAACCCAGCCAACCATTCTCACCATTTTTATTTAGATAACCTAACATAATTAATAGTAAACTACTTCATGTATTACAATTCTTTATTAGAAAACATGTTAAGTAGTTTCAAAAGATAATGAATTTTTTTCCCTAGAAAAGACCTCTACTTCATAATTACCATCTAAGTAATTATAGGGTTAAAATAAATTTAAAAATTTAAAAACATTGTTTCAGCTAATAATATTTTCTTATGTTCAATTTACCAAAAGTTATAAAATGTGGACTAGACTGTGTTAATACTTAGCTCTGCTTGACTACTCAAAAATGTGCAGGATTGTCCATATCTAGTTATTAGAAACTCATTTTAACATTATGACTGTATATTTTTCAAACACAAAATTCTTGCAGATTAATTCTTATCGTTAAAAGAAGTTCTATCCCAGACATATATATATATATATATATAAAACAAAAAATTATCTTGTAAAAATAGTCATTTGAAACATCTGTAATTGGCACACGGACGTACCGGAAGCTAGCGGCGGGAGCGGGGGCCGGGCGAACTGCACGTCCAGTCCCTCCAGCACGGCCTTGCGCATGCGCTCCACCTTGACGACGTGCTCTATGCGGTGGTCGCACAGCTCCAGCAGGTTCTTCACCTGGGAGGTGCGCTCTAGCTTGTGGTGGAACAGCTTGCCGTCGAAGAACAGCCAGGGACAGCACATGAGCCACGGCACGGGGGCCCCGCACGCGTCGTTGGCCAGCAGGGCCGTCTCCACCCCGGCCATGAACAAGGCTGCCAGCTGCACGCCGCGGCTGTTGATCACCTGCACCTGCCGTGTTCATGCCATATCATGCTGAATCAACACTTGACAACTGACAAGCATTTTTGAACAGCCAAAACCAAACTGCAACACTTATATCTATAATGTGACAACTAGCAAAAGAACCTGCACAGTAGCAATGTCAATGTGCGGGCAGGCTCTTTTGTTTCTTGTCGCACTATACTTAACAAAACTGACTAACAGCCCAAACCTGTGAACCTAAAGACCTGAAATTTGAAAGAAATATTCCTTTAGTACTCCAGGGGTGCACTAAGGAGAGATTTTTTAAAATTTTATTCCTCAAGGGGCGAAAGGGGTGGTAAAGTTTGCGCAAAGCAAAATACCACTCATCACTAATTCACAGCACCTATCAGACCTACAAACTTGAAATTTGGAAAGTGTATTCCTTTTGCTATGAACATTCGCTAAGAAAGGATCTTACAAAAATCAGCTCCCAAAGAGGGTTGCGGGTGCTATTAAAGATAATAAATTTCCAGTCTTTCAAGTATATGTCCTACAGACTTTAAACTCCGCAGAGATGTTCCTTACATTATAGAAATTAACTGAGCATTGAGATTTCTTAAAACCAGTATCAAAGGTGGACTGTGAAGGTGTTAAATAAAAAAATTAACAATTTACCTTGAAATTCAGCAGTGATTTTCCTTCTCTTACTGAGAACATGTTTTTCTGAAAATCAGCTCCCAAGGGTGACTTAGGCCAGGAATACCGGGTAAGCAAGTACTAAACATCTGTGAGTATAAATTCAATTTATTTTTGTAATAGTGGACTTGAAATTCATTCTCATTATTCTGTATTGTTAGATAATTTGGACTTTTTTATTTCATTATTTCGGAATAAAAGTCTTACTAACCTTTTATCCTTTACTTTACAACATAACATAATCTACCATATATACAGTAGAACCCCATTTTTATGTATTCAGATGATTAATATATTTTTTACTTGCATCGTTATTTCCCCCGTAGTACTTTATCACTTAAAAAAAAAAAAAAGAAGCATTTACTGCATTTTACGTTACGATACTGCACTTAATAGCAAACCACCAGAAAAGTAAGACCGAACAAAAAAATTCGAATGTGCATAGTGTAAAGTTTGTTTATTATACATTACAATGTGTGGTCGTGGCAGTTTCATTTGTCATTGTAAACAACCTACTTCTTTTTAGATCACGATAATCTATACAGCCATTAACCAAACATTTATTTTATTTAATATTTATTTATTTAATATTTGTTGCATGCCTACCTACAGCTTATGGCCTTGGTTGGTAGGCACGATACAAGTGAGGTAAATAGCAAAATAAAATTCAGTTTTATATTGCTCCCCTTTAAATTTTAATATATTGTAAATGAAATATTCCTTAATGTAAACAATAGTCTTGAAAGAAGTTAAAGAATGTTTATGTTTTGTAAAAAAAAAAATTTCGTTTTGTGCAAGTATCTAGTGTTTCGATTGTAGAGTCAAAACTGGAAATAGCTGGCCAAAGAATAGTTAAAATACACTTTTTTGATTTTACATATATGTTACATCATAGAATAACTATAGATATATTTCTTGTGCAGGAATTTATTTCTGTAATATGAGTCAGAGGCTAAACAAAATTTTATACATTTATACTTAATATTGTTTGTGAGTTACTTATCAGGTATGTTTCTCTAAAACATTGCAATATTATATTTTGTTGAAATTATGGTTATTTTTTTAATGCTGGATTTCAGGGATCTGTATTTGTGAGCCCTGATACCAGTAATTTACTATACAATTTAAGCGTCACTATTGGTAATGAAATACAAATTTTGGTGTTTACTTATTTGTTTTTAGAACTGTTCGTGATATGTGTTGGCATTTGATAATTTTTGGAAGTTACGTTCTTGTGTGATATAAACTAGAAGCTATTACAGAGTGTCCAGCAAACCAGGATAGACAAATTTCCTGACACTTCCCGGTTTTCCAGACAAAAATGAAATTTTTTTCCAGAAAAATTGTAAATGACTTCACAACACTAAAAAAAAAGGTATGATCTTAAAAAAATATTGACCATAACCTAACCAGTATATATTCCAGGCTGTGAAATCTAAAAAGTTTTTTTACTGGACCAGACTATGTATAAAAAAACGTAGCACTTCAAATAAGGTTTCAGCTTGCACTTCATGAATGAGCTAGTTAAGTCCATCATATCAATTCTGCATAATCCTAACATAGGCCTATATCAAAATATACAGCGACAAAAAATAGTTTATGCCCTTAACATTATATATATTTTTAATTCTTGCCCTTAATGATAAGAATATTTTCAGTTCTTGAGGCTCAGCATCTTCTTATCTATTAGGGCTGCTTCCTTGGCAGCATGTTCAAGAATTGATTGCTTCTGAGCTTCCAATTCAGCTGAAGCTATAACTTGTCTTCGTTTCTCTTGTTTTCTGTTTACTTCTTCTTCCCGATCTTTCCTTTTCTTCTCTGTAGTATCTTTGTAACAGGCATAAGCATTTCGCACAGCATGGATCATCTGTTTTGATATTTCCACTTTGTCCATACCACCTGCAGCAATCACTGCATCAAAAATCCTACGCTGTGCAACCAGAGACTCATCTACTATATAAAAATAAGTTGGGTTTTCCTTCCTGACGCTATAACTCCAGAACGCACAAACCGATTTCCACGGTTTTGCAGTCGTTGGAAAGGTCTCGGGCTCCGTGAGGTTTATAGCAAAGAAAATTTAGGAAAAATTCAGGACAAACCAACATTTTAAGTAGATGGCGCCGGTGCGTGATACATTGTTTGACAGCTACTCATTGTTCTTTGCTCAGTTAATTTCATGTGACAAACCGGTAAAGTGTTTACTGTGAAATTGTGAAAAAAAAAATAAGTTATTCGTTTCCTAACATTTCAATTGGAAACCATCAAATCAACTACTCATTGTTCTCTGCTCAGTTAATTTCATGTGACAAACCGGTATTGTGTTTACTGTGAAATTGTGAAAAAAAAAGTAAAAAAAAAAAATATAACGTATATTGTGCAAATTTTTATTCAATTTCAACAGCAGGCATTTGTCTTTAAGGTCGTAAGTTGAACTGTGTAAATTATGTGGATCGTGCATTTGAGGTTAAATTCACCACTCTGTCCATAGTCCAAAATGCCTAGAGGACGACGTGCCAACATCGGCCGCCGCACAAGACATGCAAGCCAGCAACAAGTGTATTCACAGAACTTAAGCGAAGAAAGACAAAATATAAGAAGAGAAAATGCCCGATTGAGACAACGCGTGAGCACACGAAGATCATTGGCATCATACAATCGCTTGGCATACCAATATGATCCCACTGCGAACTACAGTGATGATGAAAATTTAGATATTGGACCAATGACGACTACCGTATTGGCCCGAATATAAGGCGACCCCGTATATAAGGCGACCTGTAGTTTCAGGAGGCCAAACAAATGTAAAAATAATTTTGGTAGAAATTAAAGTGAAAATTCATTAGACATACATTTTGTGTTGATAAATCCTTTTTGCATTTATGTATAACAATTAAATTATATTTATCACATTACTTATTTAAAAAAAGGTTTGAATGGCCTACCCTAACAGTAAAAAAAAAAAAAAAAAAATATTTATATTTTTAAGTATTACACTAGAAATTTTTTCGTATGTTTACTCTAATGAAGCTGCATAGTTGTCATCTTCAGAGCTCGTTCCCCGCCGTTCCACCGATGTGTGATTGTTCATTTTTCACAGTTTACTGTATCTACGAATTTTAAATTTTTACAATGGCTATTAATCACTTAAAATACAGCATTTAACTTTCCGTTTCACTTAAGCTACGTATTACCACAGAACAATGCGTATTACTATTTAATAGTGTGTTAAACGTAACAAAGTAAACAAAGAATGCAGCTTGCCGGAACAAAACAAGTGGCTAGCTGCCATGATGAAGCATACGGCCATGAATAACATCGGTTACGTGACCGCGAATATTTGTCTATATTACTCTCTGACAGAGAGAGTCTCTGTCCTATTAATTTTAAAGAATAATCTATGATAATTAAGTTGTTTGAAAGGTTTTGACATATATAAAGAGTGGATTATTAAAATAGCTTTTGAAACAACGTACCAAATTCCTGTTAATATGGCGTCTTCGTGCGTGTTCGGCAATGTTCGTTTTACAACAAAGAAATATTGTGGAAAGACAGTTGGCAGCCGTGAATTTCCAAACATTACATCCAAAAAGTTTGTAAACGTAAACAATCGTTCTGAAAATAGCTGTGATATTTTAGTACAAATATTTCCGTTAAAAATCTGAAGATGAATTACCATAAATGTTAACACGCGATTGTAGACAAAGTACAAATATGAATTGTGTATATAAGGTTGCCATTTTGAGATGCTTCAACATTCACATTTTTACTCAAGAACAAATATTTTAATTTTCAACTTTAAACAATTGTGAATTACTGCAATATTGGGTGGATTTATCGTTTTCCCCGTGTGAGGTAACGAAGTTATAGTTTATATAAAAAATCGTGAACATTTTGTTTCTACTGTATCTTTCAGCTTGGAACTAATTTTTGCGGTTCTGACGTCTTGGGTGCGAAAATAAGGCGACTTCCAATTTTTGCATCTCTCGTTTATGTAAAAATGGTCGCCTTATATTCGGACCAATACGGTATATGCCGATATTGCAATGCGTTAAAGTTCAAAAGAGAAACGGCTGGATTGTGCTGCGGAAGTGGAAAAGTCAAACTGGATCCATTACTTACACCACCACAGCCACTGAAACCATTGTTCGATGGAAGTGATCCCGATTCCAGCCATTTTCTTCAACACATCCTTGAATACAATAACTGCTTTCGCATGACTTCCTTTGGAGCTAATATCATTCGAGAAGGCGGCTTCATGCCGACTTGCAAGGTAAAGTATCACTCACACCAACACAATGAATTGCAATACATAACAACTACATATACACCACACACTACACCATCACACGATCAGAAGTTACACCGTATTCTTAAACAAATGATTGTTTGCAATTACAGATACAAGGACAAATATATCATTTGTATGGTTCAATGGTGCCAACACCAGATGAACCGCATCAATTTCTGCAAATATATTTCATTTCGTCGATGGTGGATCAGCTGAATGTGCGGTGCAATATACAGGGAACACAACAGTTAAAGAGACGAATTATTGAACAGTTGCAAGCATTTTTTCACGCTAATAATGCTGTGGTTAATATGTTCAAAACAGCATTGGAACGAATGCCATCGGATACGCACAAATTTGTCATAAGAGCGGATTGTACCCCAACAGGTGAACATGTGCGAAGATTCAATGCACCCACCGTTAATGATGTTGCTGCAATTATTGTTTGCGGAATAAATTTAGAAAATCATTGTTTTTCACATGGGCAGTTATACGCTGCGTGTTCACGAGTTGGGAAACCATCCGCTTTGTTTGTGTTAACGTCAGACCAAAAAACAAAAAATGTGGTTTACCAAAGAGCACTTCAATGAAACGGATAATTTGCGGACACGTATAACGCTTCGATTCAGTATTTACTTTGGATTCACTTTCATTTACTTAGAGAAGTTCAACTAAATAACACTTCATTTTTGTAATCAAAATGAATTCATTACTGTTGTGAAATGAAATAAAATTTTTCCTTTTCAAGTATAAAACAAAAAAATTTTTTTCTTCATCTTTTAATCACCAAACGAAATGTTACATAAAACGAAGCCATTTGGTGGCGAAACGGAGTTCGCCGGGTTTGCTAGTTTCTCATATTTTCAACGAGGCACTCTTTGTTGACTGAATAGCCTCTCTTTAATGAGGCATTTCCATGAGATAATATCAGCACTAGTTTAAGGAATTGTGTCAAATGCTCGAAACTACCAAATGCCAGTAGCTCCAACCAAAACTTGTCCAGTGTCATAGAATTTCTTCTACAAGAGGCCAGTTTATACTGTACACTTTCCAAAGCACAGAGGTCTTTGTACTCCCTGTGTACTTTAGTCAGCAAAATTACCAGATATCCATTGGTTTTTTCAGTATATTTCTAAGGCATCTGACAAACGTTTCTGGGGAACTACTGCTTGCGTAGCTACCAAAGGGTCACAGCATGAAATAGCTTAGGTCAACTTGAAGTGAAGAGGAGAACGCAACATTATTTTTGAAATCATAGTTTGCAAAAATGTACGGCACTCATTTTTGAACTCCAGTATTTCTTGCTCTGACAATTTTGCCTGCGAGAGAGCAATTCTTGTCTCATAACCAAGTTCCACTAATTTTGGAGACATAAGATTATCCTTTTTAGTTACATCAATTGTGAGGCAGGGTGAATTTTTTTAAAACATCTGGCTTCACTATCTTTTCCATCAAGTTTTTTACAAGTGATGAAATACTGCTGTACAGGAATAGAGCTAAAGGAGCATCTGACTGAAATTCCCTTAAAAACGGTTCAAGTTCTAAAGAAACAGACTTAAAAAATGCCAATTTCACAGTCAATGCGTTGTCTAACAGATTCTGCAATTATTTGAAAACTATTACATGTTGGTACTTTTTTTGTAACAGAAATGTGCGCAACATACTTCTGTACACTTGGAAATATTTTCCAAGCTCTGTCTGCCACCTCAGCAATCTCAAGCCAATGAATCGAGCAGAACTTGAGAGGGAACAATGAAGAGCCTGTAATGGATATAAAATCAGCTCTCCTGGCAGGTACATGGTGCCACAAGTTATGCAAAGCTCTTAAAAATTTGACAACTTTCCAGCTTGCACTTTTCATGCCACCTTTAAAAGCACAGGAGGGTGTGCAGCCCACAACTGCCAATATCCAGCAAAATGCCAGCATCTTGGTTATCTTCTGCCATCTGCTTCTTAAAATCTACCAACAATTTTTTGTTGACATTGGGGCCGTCCATGGAAATTTGTATAACATTTTTCAGATTGATATCTTCCAGACATTTCTTAAATGAAAGCAACAAATCATTTGCAGTTGTATGACCCAGAAATGCGTAGTTGTAATATCGTGTAGCAAAAGCTTCCTTTTCCTTGTCCCAGAATCTGACATAATATCCATTAGTTGCATTTGAGAAACTTTGTTTAAACTATCATCAAAAGCAACAGTAATATGATGACAGTCAACAACATTATTTAATATTTCCTTTTTAAAGTAAGGAGCAAGGCTTGACACAATTGTGTATGCTAATTTGGTTTTCTGTAATTGCATTCCTGCAGCTATTTCACTATCTGGAAACATTATTTTGAATAAAGATACACTATTGGCAGCAGACCTAAGAGAAGAATGCTGCATGATGGCATTCAAACACAACAAAATTTCTGATTTTGTAACACTGTCTTTCCTGAAATATTGTTCAACACCTCGAGAACTCACAGACTGGGATCTGCTAGGCAAATCACTATTATGTGACAAAGAGCTTTGAGATGATTTGACGTTACCTGACGAATGAAGTTGTTCTTTAGAGGCTTGTCCATCAGCAACTTGTCCATCGAATTTGCTTGTGGTAACTTTAGACACAGCAGTAACAGATTTGAAAAAAATACCAACTGACTTGGAAGAATTCATTGCATTATTTGCACGTTGGTGTTTTTGGCCTTTCATGTGACTTGAAAGAGCTTGTTTCCCCATATTACTGAGGGAAACGACAGTCTTGCATAATTTACAACAAAAAAAATTCAATTTATCGCCCGACAGTTCTGCGCACCAACTAAATGCTGGGTCAAGTAACCATGTCGGATTGAACGATGTTTTCTTGAATTTAGACCTTATTCACCGAAATTGTAGAGGCCTAGTTGCAGCTCCAGTAAAATCTAACAGAAAGACCGCGAAATATTCGCAATGAACAAAGCGTAAGTTTGCATGCCCATCGCTACAGTGTAAAGAAATATGCTACCTTTTATAACTTCCTAAGATCACAGCACTAAAATTCGTAAGTATTTTGGCTATGATTAGAGTACAAAAATTTCCAAAATAATATTTGTATCTTTCAAAGAAAAGTATGTTTGGCAATCTCAGAGAAATGACGAAACGTATAAATGGAGGAAACTGCAGTAATGGCGCCGGTGCTCGGTTCGGCCAGTTTCGGTAACCTTCGGGTACACTCGAGAACCCCCAAAAGTATGGTATGTTGTAACCCAAAATATGGTACAGTAGCAATATATTAGGCAGACTAACTATGAACAGCAGCTTACAAGTTTACAAACTATGGTATCATCTGCCCCCTTCCTAACGTTGCATGCGGTATTATCATCAAAATACGGCGTGCATGTCATACATACGGTACGTATTTATAGACTTCATGAAAGCAGCACGCTTATATGTCGCAAGTCCAGATACGTAAAGGAAAACATTAATTTAAATATGATTTGATTTGTAAAATAGTAAAACTAAAGAGTGTATTCTGTAAAACTTTGAGAAAACCTTCATGATAAGCGAATGGTTAGTGGTTTTGGTCATTTCCAGAACTTTCACAATTTTCCCTGACTTTTCCCTGACCACCAAAATTCCCTGACTTTTTCAGGTTTCCCAGGTTTTCCTGGTCGCCGGACACACTGTATTAAGCGTATTGATCAAGTTTTTATGATAAATCATCAAGTTATTAAATGTTGAATTGGAAAGGTTACCAAGCAGATATGGTTACATGTGGTATTGTTAAATATGCCTCGGATAATTAATTTTTAGAATGTCCTGTTTGTATACTGGTTATAGCTTTATAGCCGAGATATTTTAATACTTACTATATATTTGAGGTTTTCTAAACCTGTTTGCTAGACCTGATTAAAGTGCCAATGGTAATAAATATGAGTTAATTAACATCACACGTTGGTACTAATTATTAGGGTTCTGTGAATATTCGAAATTACCGAATTCGAGTTCGAATTTTTTGATATTCGATTAGTAAATTCGAATCGAATTCTATTTACAATAATTCGACTTGACATCCCAACTCCCCCAATTTTAAAAGAAATGTAAATGGACGATTACATTTTCCACTTACAAAAAATTATACATCGAAACCCCTTATTTACGTTACCGTTATTTACGTTTTCACGTTATTTGAACCATTTTATTTCTGTCCCGTTTTAACCTAATTGGATGTAATGCAATGAATTCCCATTGTTTACAATGCGCCTATTGTTTACGCCGTTCTTTCTGATAAAACTGCTTACTAAATTAATTAATCCTATTACAAAGTAATCTGATATGTAAATCGTGTTTTAAAGACTTTTTTAAAAGTTAAAAACTTCATCTTAAACGTCTCGGGAGTCGCTTTATACCGCTTATAAAAACGTAAACAGCACCAGTTTGGTTGTGTTGATTCCTGTATTTCTGTATAGAGCGCGCGCACGTAGTCGAAAATTGATGTCGATAGCTCGCAGACTGCATGCACGCGCGTGCTCTGTCAGTAACAAAGTTAACCCGCACGATCGCTATGCGTATAGTTACAAATCACGTTCTTGTTACGGGTTTTTTTTTACGTTGAATAAAATGGTTTTATTGCATCACTCATTAATTTAAATTATTTAGCTTTCTTTCGCAAAGTCTACTTTTTAAATAAACGTACTTTCCATGAAAAGGTCTTGTTTTTATGGATTACTTTACATTTTTTCTTTGCATAATAGTATTCTTCGTTCACTCTTACCTGAGTTTTGGAATAAACAAAGCCTCTTGTAAACAAACATTTTCATTGGCTGCCGTCCGCTGCGCACATTATTCGTGCCCAAGAAATAGTCCCTTGGTTGCGTACCATTTGTAAGTATTTTTACACTACCTTTTTTTATAACAATTGTTGTTATATAGCATTATAGCGTTTCACCATTAATATCCAATACAGTTTAATGTGTCAGCAAATATTTACTTGCAATTATGTTAGTAGACGCTGTGTGTACAGTCTACAGTTGATACCCGGCGCAACAGTTGTATTTCGGATTCGTGCGCGCACGGTTTGTTATGGCTGACGCCTGACAAGGTTTTGTAAAGCACAGAACGGGAAAGCTTTTGAAAAGTGCACAGAAAACTATTGTGTTGAATGTTTTTAAAACATTTTCAGACAAATATTCGGATCGTCGTGTGAACGATATCGCGAGTTTAACAGCGGAATTTACGAGTGTTTCGAATAGCAGTGTGCTTCGTGCAAGGAAAGAATTACAGGACACTGGGACATTAACTTCCGGAAGAAAAGGAAACTTGAATATCCTGTTATCAAAACTTGTGATGATTTTGTGAAGACCGCTTTTAGGCGTAAAGTGCATAGTTTTTTCTTCGCAAATGAACCACCTACGCTGAACAAAGTGCTACGGTGCTTCCTGTTAATTACTTCGCCGTTATTTTATTAGCACAGACTGTACTGAAGTTTGTGTGTTGCAACTAGTTCTTGGCGCGCAAGAAGAATTCAGCCTATCACTTGCTGACGCGGCGCAGTGATACGACGGTGTTTGTTTATTTCAAACCTCAGCTAAGAGTGAACCCACGGTCTTACCCCTAATTATAAACTTGATTTTAGAATAAAATGTGCAATGCTTACGCAATAAAAACCATAATTTTTTTTTGACGCGATAATGTCTAATAAATTGATGAACGCCGGCTACACGCACGATAAAGTGCCCTGTTACGCACATTGTCCCGTTACACTGTGTCCCGTTACACTCATTGTTCTCTTGCGCCACATCTATCTCTCTTCCACTCGATTGGAACCATCGAATTGACTTTTTCGAGGCACATAAAACTTGAACACTCCGATCGTTTCCTACTTTTCCTATCATCATCCTATCCTTAACAGAATAACACAGATTGGAAGAAGTTAAATAGCAAACATTAGGCCTGTGCGAATATTCGAATTTTCGAATATCAAAACGAATAGTTTATTATTCGTATTCGATTCGATTTCGAATACTAACACTCCGAAAAAACGAATATTCAGTCATTTACGAAAAAGGCTGAGCGGGATCACTACATCTGGCCACGTAAAGCCCGTTTGAACACAGTAATTCGGAGCGATAACTAACGTATTTTATGTAGAAGAATGTCGTCAGGTCGTTTAAAATAGATTTGAACTGTCAGCATACTGATAAAGATAAATAAGTGTCTGTAAAATTCGTACAACCGGGACGTTATAGGTGACAGTTTTCAGATTAGAGGGTGAAACATGGTTTGTCGGCACTGTAATTTCGTTCCGAACGTGACGGCGAAGAGAAAGAAAATTGTAGACCATGTGGAAAACATCTGGCCGCATACTCACAGAAAATACTCCAAAAGCCTAACATGCTACGTCAATGTTTTTCAATAGGATAATACACAGCAAACGACCGGATGCAGGCGGCAACCCCCCCCCCCAACCCCACTTTATAACCTTCCCCCCTTCCCAAATTCCTCGCGTAGTGACAGCTCAGGCAATTATCCTGTCCCGCGCGTCAAAATAAAAACTCTTGCCAAGAACTTACTTAAAAGCTTGCGATCACATTACATGGTGTACCAAGATTGTGAAGTAAATGTGTTTTCTATGGGTTGGCCATCATGGAATTCTCAGATAATACATATTTTAACGTTGGTAGTCTACACAACCAAACTTGGTCCTAAAAAAATTCATAAATAGAACGTGTATCAGAATATTTAAAATTGAATTGCGATTAAAATACTAATTGTATAATGTATTAATTTTTGTCAATCATTATATTTCATTGTTATTACTACATGTGCGACCGTAACTTGTGATGAAAGTCGGCATTACTGTTGTATTACTAAGTAACAGATTTCTCTGTAAAGTTATTTAAAAAAAAAAACAAGATTCATATTTAGTCTATATCCCAAAAATGCTTTATTTTATTTTTTAGCATATTATGAGAATACATATGTGATTTATGCCTTATTTAATGCCAATGTAGCGACAATGCATCCATGTTCATGAATATAAAGTTTCCCAAATCAGTACATGCTTCATAATTTTTTTTATATAATAACGAATTAAAAGTACAATACAGTAGAACCTCGTTAATCCGTGATGCGCTAATTCGGGAATCGGATAATCCGGGACGATTTAAAAGAGAAGAAAAAAAAAGAAGTAAAAATTGTCAGCGCTTGAAATTAACGTCACGCGGCGGCCGGCAAACACTGCAAGCCATCGCGTGGGCCGCCAAACTCTGCAAAAAAAGCTGTTTGTACCGACCCTTTGTGTCGCCCCCCTTTCAGCTGTCACATTTGTCACTCTTTAAACTTGAGGGGGATGTCCTGACTTCTGCTTCCCGTCTCCCTTTGTTTGTTGCCACCCGCCAACGCACGGCAGGCGCCTGGCGAGTGACGTGTCTGGCTGGCATTCGGCTGTACGAAGAGGAAGAGGGGGGAGGGTGCAAGGTCAGCATGATCTTATCTTTCTCTCTTCGTCTGTTGTAAATGACCGTTAACTAATGGCTAGGCAGTGCTGTATTTTTTTAAGCCGAGACACTAATTCGAAGACGGCCGGCCCTTACCGTGAACGGCCTTAACCCAGCTGCACGCCGGTGTCTGAGAAGCTTGACAAGACCTTCCGGGCTTTTAATCGCTAGTCCGTGAAATTCGGTAATCCGTGATTATCTCGGTCCTGACCATCACGTATTAACGAGGTTCTACTGTACCTCAATAGGATGTGTTCCAAGGAAAACGTAAACAGGCCAAGTAAATTGCCCATCCCTAGATATAACATGTTTTATGGGATTTCAATTCTCATTCCAATTATTCGAACTCAATATTCGTATTCGAGAATAATTTGGTATTCGTATTCGATTCGAACTAAAAAACTGATATTCGCACATGCTTAGCAAACATGTATAAAAGTTATAGTTAAATTAATCTCTTCGTTAAAGTAATAAACATATTTGAATTAATGAGTGCAAATAAAAGTAAATTCATCAATTAAATTGTAGATTTAATTTCACTTCTTCTTTGTATCCATACAAAATAGTGATAATTCAATAAAAATTATTAAATTTTATTCATAAAAGTATGCAATAATTTTATCAATGTTTCGTTATGACGTTGTCATGTTAAACTATCGTCCGTAAACCAACTTTACAGACAACCAATTTTTTTTTCTTTTGTACCACTTCCTTATGCTGTGATATTTTTATTAATATTTTTATCCTTGAAAGTCAAACATGCTACCTAAATAAGGTGGCAAGTGAAGAGAGTTTTCTCTACAGTAGGCAACATAGTTACCAGCCGCAGAGAATTGTTGTTGCCTCACCATATCGATGAACTCACCTTTCTCCATGACAATTTGAAATGATTTGCGAAGTGATTTATGGACATATAATTTTGAAATTTTTTTTTTTTTTTTTTTAATTTTTGAGAATCTGGTTGTGCTTCTTCAAAATAGTCTCACTAATTTTTGTTACTTGATTTAAACTGTGAATTATGTGACAAGTTTTTCAAAGGAGGTATGTTAGAAATTTTCTATGATCTATGTTATTTTAACAAATATTCCCAAATTCGATTCAAAACAAATTCGAAACTCGTAAATTTTTTTGAAATTTGATTTGTATTCGATTCGAACTGAAAAATCACAATTCGCAGATGTCTACTAAGTATAAAAGGATGGTTGATATTTAGGGCTACGTTTGATAGTTATAGTTAATGTTAGTACTGTATTACTGTGGTATTCATTATGGTTCTGCGAATATTCAAAATTTCCGAATTCGAGTTAGAATTTTTTGATATTCAATTTGTCAATTTAAATCAAATTCATTTTACAATAATTTGACTTGCAAAATCTGGCCCGGATACACTAATATATGACATTCCCCCATGTTTAAAAGAAATGTAAATGGACAATTGATTACATCTTCCACTTACAAAAATTATACAGCGAAACCCCTTATTTACGTTACCTTTTTTTAAGTTTTCCCGTTATTTGAACCATTTTAGTTCTGTCCCGTAATGCAATAAATTGCCGTTGTTTACAACGCGCCTATTGCTTTATGCAGTTTACGCCGTTCATTCTGATAAAACTGCTTACTAACTTAATTAATCCTATTCATGGTTGCTACAGAAATAGAATCTTAGAATTCCCTGACTTTTCCCTGTTTTCCAGAAACTTAAGAGAAAAATTCCCTGACTTTATTTTGAAGTACATTACCATAAATATTAACGTGCATATGATTAAATGTAATATAAAAATTTCAACATGAGGTAAAACAAGGTTTTTTTTTGTGTTATTTTGACGGCAGAATTGCGAATGTGTTTTTTTCCTTCGACATGGCTGGTGAGAGCTCTTCGACCCATATTGCTGAGTTGAATACTTTTATAGCACTAAGTGCAGTATGCAGAATTTATGTTTTTAGCAGAGGGTTTGATATGCTGAAACTGTGGCTTCTTGAGCCAATTCTCCTTAAAAGTAGTTTTCTTCGACATCTCTAGCTAAAAAAAAAGTACATATTAATATTTTCAGGTTAGGTTAAAACATTATTGTTTATGAATTTTTAAGAAAATATAACTACACAAATAAAAAAACAATTACAAATTCACACCTAGCAATATAACGGGCCTACTTAGAGAATTACAATAGCAGCATTACAACATGCAATACTCTTACAATCTTACAATGTTAAGAAACGATTCTGGGGAAAAACATGTTCAGTTATGCATATTTTTTTTTTAAACAATGTGTCACGCAACAGAACTCACGGATTATAACGGTTGAAAAAAATTATTTAAAAAAAAATAGGTAGAAAAATGCAAAAACATAACCGCACACAAAAGCCACGTGTTTTCGTATCAGCTTGGTAGTTTTCAAAATGAGAATTGGTATTGCCTCTTTATCAAAATGCACTTTATTTTCTTATGATCGCATCAAAAACTAACTTCACCTCAAACAACGCCTTTAAATCCACGTAATAAGCTTTGTACTCACCTTATTCCATGTGAAAATAGCCTTCAAAAGATAGACGCCATGCCCGTTCTGTAGTTCACTGCATGGAACGGAACATAATACAAAGTCTCAAGGGCAAATAAAAAGAAGCAAAACACGAACAAATGAAGGCCTGGGTTCGCTAGTGAAAACACGTGCCTGGATTGGCCAGAAGTTATGGTGGGTGGTTGTAACAGCCTATTGCAACGGACAATCGTAGACCAAGTAAAAAAAGTTGCAGTTGCCGTGTGCCTTAGGTAGCATCATTTTAATGGAGTCGTTCGGTTGCAGTACGAGCGCATCAAAACAAAGCTTTGTTTGAACTATACGCAACTATAAAATTTCCAGAATTCGTAGAATTTTCCCCGACATTTCCTGGAATTCCTTGCCATTTCCCGGTTTTCCCCATTTTCTAGTCCTGTGGCAACCATGCTATTACAAAGTAATCTGATGTGTAACTCGTGTTTCAAAGACTTTTTCAAAAGTTAGAAACTTCATCTTTAATGTCTCGGGAGTCGCTTTATACCGCTCATAAAAACGTAAGCAGCGCCAGTTTGGTTGAGTTGATTCCTGTATAGAGAAAGCTCATGTAGTCGAAGATTGATATCGATAGCTCGCAGACTGCATGCACGCGCGCGCTTCCTCAGGAACCGAGTTAACATGCACGATCGTTATGCGTGTAGTTACAAAACACGTTCTTGTTAAGGGTTTCTTTTTTTTTACGTTGAATAAAATGGTTTTATTGCATCACTAATTAATTTAAATTATTTGTGTGCTTTCACAAAGTCTGGTTTTGTTTTTATTGATTACTTTACATTTTTTTTTGCATAATAGTAAAACCCACGGTCTCACCCCTAATTTTCAAACTTAATTTTAGAATAAAATGTGCGATGCTTAAGCAATAGAAACTGTAAATTTGTTATTTTTCTTTTGTACAACTTCTTTATGCTGTGATATTTTTATTAATATTTTTATCCTTGAAAGTCAAACATGCTAAATAAGGTAAGCTGTGATACTTTTTATGGTCTTCACTTTATTTAAACTTTCCCACTTTTTAAACTTTTTTACTTTGACCCCATGAAAAGTGGAAATAAGTTTTACTGTAAATAATGTGTGTAGCCATGTCCACTTTGTAAAATAACCAATTAAAACTGTCAAACGTTCAATCACTAATGATGGCCAGTCTGTAAATTTACAAAATACAGTAATTAGTATGATTTTCAGAGAATAACGGACATTTAAATTATCGATACGGTACTTACATTACACCGCCTTTATTTTATAAATATCTGATGAATTTGAATGTTTATATCATCACGTCAGCGGCAAGCTAAGGTTACTACTGAAGCGGAATTCGAGAACGAAATGTGTACTGCACAGTGCACACATGCTCCTCTTTAAAGTGAAAAGGCACCTACACAATTGAAAACATTTACCATTTATCTTACCCTTTTGGAGTCTGCATTGCACAATACATTTTAAAAGTATTCAACCTATAAAAATTAAAGCGGTTTTTGAAATGCATAAACTTTAATTACAGCTTTATATTTTTTAATAATTGATCTGTACATATAACATGTATCGGCTTGGAAACCAAGATTGTTAGTTATCGGCAAAATGGTGGCTTGACATTGACCTTAGTATCCAACATTTCGGAAACGTAAAGTAAAAAATCGTCGACTTTAACGGAACAATCTTTTGAGAGCTATCGTAGAGTCAAATGTTAAGTTTTCAATTGTGCAAACAGGTCTAAATGCACGTCCATTTCGTTACATGCTTCTTTATCTTTTTCTGTGCTTGCACAAGTGAGTACCATGGGTGTCTTGAACCAGTTTAAAAACTGAAGAAAAATGAGCGAAGCAAGAAAAAAATAGAAAGAGAAGCTTCTTGTGGAATTATTATGAACCTGGTGAAGGATTCGCTAAATGCTTACAGTGTAGTAAGAAACTGAAGATGCCCACAGGTTAGTATTAAATTATGGTCGTCTTATTTATGCCTAGTCGACACGGAACAAGGCATTTTCGCTCCAGCTGTATTAAAATTCTGCTATGTTGATTCCACTACACAAATATTATTAATATAATTAATATTTAATTTTTATCTGCTGATATAATACTTTTATCTTCGCCCGACGAGGTAAACAAACTGTAATCAGACTATTTTCGTCCGTGCTATCACTTGTAATTGCTGATGGAAAGTACACACGTCTAGTGTGTTATTAATTAATTGAAAGTATCGTGCAACCAGTAAAATAACAATTCTTATTTTTGGTCTACATAGGTATAATGAACACAAGTCTAAAGTGCTTCCACTTATCTTCAAATTACCAAAATCTATTTGTGTAAATTTGTACATAGGGCCTAAAATGTTTTACTTAGTAATTTTATTTCACATTTCAGGTGCAACTTCTTCGTTGAGAACTCACCTTTCCTGCCATCACTCCATCCAGTATCATGAATTTTTAAAACTATCTGGAGGATTTAAAGAGAAATCCACACCAAAATCAACCGCTGTCACATCAACATCTGCTAATGGTATAGGTGAGCAGCAAGAACCAATTTCAGCTTTTCTGAAAAAAGTTGACATGCCTGCTCAGGTAAAAGAAGCAAAGTCTATCAACATGAAGATTGCTCGAATGATTGCCATGTGTCATCTACCATACAGGTTCATAGAAGAAAAAGGCTTTCTTGACCTTATGCATCATCTGAAACCTAATTACAAGTCCCAGTCAGCACAACATTTTCTCGACAGATTGTTCCTGAACTGTATAACCTAGAAAGGGACAAATTACAGGCCATGATTAAAGAAGATTTCATGTTGCACTGACAACAGATGATTGGATGTCGAGAGCAGGGGACAGCTACATGTCACTAACATGCCACTATACAAAAGACTTGGTATGTAGGTCAGTTACTCTTGGTAACATTGCTGTTGAAGAATTGCACACTGGTATGAACCTTCGACAAAGACTCTCTGAAATGACCAGAAAGCGGTGTTTGCCAACCCCCCCAACGAGTAGAGTCCAATAAAAATATTCATAGTAACAGACAATGCCAGCAACCTGAAATCTGCTATCAGTGGAACAAACTACATGCACAGATTTTGTTTTGCACATACACTACAGCTTGCCATTTCTGATGCCAAGAACTCGACACCCCACGTCAAAACTTTAATATCCAAAGCACGCAAAATTGTTGGTCACTACAACAAAAGTTCTGCTGCAAGGTCAAGGCTGGGCAAGGTGCAAGAAAATTTCCAGCAGCCAAAGCTCAAACTGATTCAAGATGTCGAGGCTTGATGGTGTAGCGAGTATGCTATGCTGGAGAGATTGTTGCACCTTCGAGAAGCTATAGCTAGAGTCAAGATTTTGTGGTGTTATTTTAAGACAAATTTCGGTGTAAAGAAATAAAGATTTCGGTGTTATATGGTTTTATTTTTTTGCTCAAAATACCCACAGCAAAATTTTCTTGCTTTTCTGTACGACATGCAAATTTATTAAAACAAATATTAATAAATACTAAAACCTCATGATCTAATTACAATTAAGTTCATTTGCAAATTCATTGATAATTAAGTTCATTTGCAAATTCATAAATTCAAACTTTTAAATAACTACTAAAAATTTCACGACTTAATTACAATCACATACACTACAAAATTACACAATTAAGCACTTCCAAAGTTACTATTAAGACGGTTTTATTGAAATGCTATCAGTTAAATTTTCCGCATTTTCTGAAGTGAGACGTTGTCTTCTGTCACTAACTACCAGTGAGTACCTGGAAAATGAACGTTCTGCATCAACATTTGATGTTGGGAACCAGATTGCCCTTAAACTGGCTTGAGCAAATTCACTGTAGTCCCCCTTAAGGGAGCAAAGTACCTTTGCAACATCAATTTGGCTTGTTTCTGGCAATGAAAGTTCATCCTCAATTTTTTTTTGAAAGCAACATAGCCATGTATGAATGTATCAACGGGAAGATGGGAAACAGAAGGCAAGTTATGCAGAGACATCTGTAGGTTTGCATCTTCTATGCTAACTAGGCATGTGCGAAAGTGACTTTATCCACACGAAATGAAAGTGAAAGAAAATTTATCAAGTTTCGCGAAAGTGAAACGAAAATGAATTTTTCTATGAGATAAATATATTCTTAACGAAAGTTAAGCGAAATTTTTTAATTAACAAAGAAAAAAAGTGCCCCAAAATTTGCTCTTCAGTAATAAATTCTATTACATAAATCATTTTTGTAACTTTTGATGTATATATAAATATTACTATTTAATATAGTCAACATCCGCCCTAGACCACACAACACAGCCCCATGTCACTCGTAAATTTCAAGAATCAATCCAGATCTTTCAGGGCACAGACTATTTCCTTTACAGTCGTAATGTCGCAGTCTATGATAATATATTTATCACGTGCATGGTACTGATGAAAAAACACGTGACTACTGCGGAACGGCCGTCATCTTGCAACACTGTCACACATGGCTAGCTCAGGAAGCTGTAAACCAGGCAAGGGACATGGTCAAAACAAAACATAACAAATGGTTGCTGCCAAGTGACTTGTTGACCTTTTTGTCTAATTGGCTGTATATTATGAGGATTTTATATGCCAGTCAGAGTATGTAAATTTTAAATAAAGCAGACGACAATGTTTTTGTTTGGCTGTGCGCGAATTAAAGTAGGTACGTTCTTTGTTTATGTGTATACGGTAAATACTAAATAGTGTACTAACAGTTCTGGAATGTATGTTTTACGAATATAGTACCTACACTACTGTTTGAAAGCAAATGAATCAGGTAATTTTTCAAATATTGCATGATTTTGTTTTGATACCTAGGCCTACTGTAATCACGGTTGAATTTTGTTTATTTTATCTGCCATGTTTGTTCAAATTATGATTTTACCGTATTTTCATTAACGTGAGTTTTTTTCATCACCACGTAAATTAATCTTAATGGAAATCTTTTTTCTAATTAATGTCTTTATATGATTTGCATATGTTATTACATTATTAGTAATAACAAGCAAATCATATAAAGACATTACAGTAGAATCCCAGTGCTAAGTACTTACAGGTACCTCAAGTTTTTGTACTTAGTACTGAAACATGCATACATATCTTTACAAAGAGAAAAAAATATATATAAAAAAATAGCTACAGGAGAGCCGCAATGCCATATGTATTCGCAACTGCGACTTGCTTTTTTCCCCTTGCTTAGTTCTCTGAGTATATCCACTTTTTCCTTAAGCGTGAATTGCTTTCGTTTCTTTTTATCTCCAGGATCATTCATATTGTAGCACAAATATAATGCGGTGTCTAAATAACGTAACCTGTAAATAAACTCAACAATAACAATAAACAATCCCGGCACAGACATCAAACAGTATTTTTAGCGTAGCGTAACACTTTTGTCTAAATAATTAATACTTCTCTCAAACCTCCGTCTTTCGATGTATCGAATGGTGTTGTGTTGCTCACGTCGCATACTACATACGGTATAATCTATGGTTGTGCGCGCAACTGTTTGTTAACTTTGTTTTGAGAATTTAGAGGTTAGAAAATACGTTGCGGTGGTATTTGTGTATCTTTGTTATACTACATTAATCATTTAGCTGGAAATTTATTTACCAGTTTAAGTAAATTTTGGTTTAGTAATGCCACGCTACTAGTAGAATTTATACGTTATAGTGAAAATATGATACTTTAAACTGAAACCGTTTTGCATGGCGAAGATACGATTTTTGGCGGGCACTTAAAAAAAATTCGTTAAGTGAAATATACTTTATAATAAGGTACGTTATTGTACCGGTATTCTACTGTACATTTTTGTTAAATTACGATTTCTTTTTCAACTAGAACAAACGAACTTCGGTAAGCTATTGAACTTTCGTTTGGCTCGAAATATTTCGCTAAAAACGAACTTCGACAGATGAAATTCTTACCGAAATCGAAAATAAAAGTAGCAAAATTTCGATTTCGGTATCGGTATACCGAACATTCGCACAACCCTAATGCTAACCCTACTCACATTTCTTGGGTTGAACAGCAAATTAATGGCATTAAAGACTCTTAGACAAGGATGTCGTTTAACAGATGAGTTTTGCCTCAAACGCTTATGTTTCTCACTCGCGACATGTTTCACAAGCGTATCGCGTCTCTCGTAGTCTAGCCTGCAGTTACAGAATTTGCACATTAAAATTTTATCACTGATATAAAATCCTTCGCTGGAAAATTCTTTCGATCGGTCACTGGCAGAAACCTTCGTTTAAGGCATTATCAAAAATTTTTTAATCACATAGGAAGAATTTAACCTTTCAATACGCAAAAACTTGCCGTGCTGGATAGATCAAAACAATGGAGAATAGATGCGAATACAAACGCATACCGAATACCAACATACGTACGTGAAAATTAATACCGACATAAACATGTACTATTTATTATTTACAATTGTTACGTTAAGCAGGGTTAATTTTATTTTCGTAGCCTACGTACTTTATTTTAAATAAACAGTAAAAGCAATGCGCTTTAGTGTGTAATATTTTAATGATTAAAAACGTAATCTTAGAAAAACATATTTTGGACGTTTGTTATTTTTGTATTTACAGAAAGTGAACGGCGGCCATTGTTTCATAGTTATCAACATCTTAAATTATTATGGTACACAAGATTACCGTTTAAAGAAAATATTACGTTAATTCCGAGACTTCATTTTAAAATCTATAATTAATCACCGTCGCATATAATATATATTGCTGCTAGTTACTGTAAGAAATATTTGATTGTGCTGAAGATAGTGAATTGTCCTTACAGAATGGAAAAAAAAAAAAAAAAGTAAATAATCAGGATAGACGAACTTTCGTGACATATCGCGGATTTCGCACAATTTCGTTTTATTTCGTGTTTTCAAGCGGTTTTCGGTGTTATTTCGTTTTATCGCGCATTACCATATAATCGTGGCTCTAGCTATAGCTGCTGAGCTGAGTACTTCCAACACAGATACAGATTCTGTCACAGAGTGAGTGGAAGCTTACCAAATTAATCGTTAAAGTTATGAAACCTTTTGCAGAAGCTACCAAAGAGTCAAGTGAGAACAGTTACCCAACAGCTTCAATGATTGTTCCAATTATTCACTGCCTGAAAGCAGCAACACTGAATTACATACAGAATGAAAACACACCTGGTGTAGCATTTGGACGAAACCTTTTGAAGGCTTTAGCAACAAGATTTCCATTGTACAAAATGGATGATGTAAATGCCCTATACACCATTCTTGACCCAAGATACAAAATTACATTATTTGAATATGAAAATGAATGGCAACATTCAATTATTCTACTTAAGAAAGCACTACAGAATACTCAGATCGATAATGCACCTGAGAAGTTTGCGAACTCTCTTCAAGTCATGCAGCCAGAAAGTACTGAATCCTTGTGGGATGAACTGGACAAACAATCCCTAACCCAACCTTCAACAGATGAACCTTCATCTATAAAGGCTATTGAAAGTTACCTTGCAGCACCCTACCTACCAAGACATGACAGTCCATATGAGCGGTGGAGAAACAACAGTCACAATTATCCTGCCATTGCCAAGGTAGCAGACAACTACCTCAATCTGCCAGCCAACCAGGTGGCAAGTGAGAGAGTTTTCTCTACAGCAGGCAACATAGTTACCAGCCGCAGAGAATTGTTGTTGCCGCACCATGTTGAACTCACCTTTCTCCATGACAATTTGAAATGATTTGCGAAGTGATTTGTGTTAGTGCTACAGACATATAATTTTTAATTTTAATTTTTTTTATTTTTGAGAAACTGGTTGTTCTTCTTCAATATAGTCTCACCTTAATTTTAGTTACTTGATTTAAACTGTGAATTATGTGACAAGTTTTTCAAAGGTGGTATGTTAAAATTTTTTAATGATCTATGTTATTTTAACAAATATTCTAAAATTTGATCTGAAAAAAATTCGAAACTCGTGAATTTTTTGAAATTCGATTCGAATTTGATTCTAACTGAAAAATCACAATTTTTTTGTCCACTGTTATAATAAAAGCAAAAATAACATTTTTCTAGTTTTTCTAATTTCTTTGAGTCAATGCTGAATCAATTGGAGCATTTGGAGTTGCTAAAAGACTTAAATCTAACTCATCTTATGTCCTAGTTAGTCCCTTCTTGAAGGTTGATCTGCTGCTAGTTTTTTTGTCATCTTGTAGACTGGAGTTTAGGCAGAGGAAAACTAATACAACAGGTAAGATTAAAAGCTATACATGAACAGCCAATTTTATGCAGCTACATCTTTCATTACTTTAGAAAAAGTAAGTTTACCTGCAATTCTTGAAGGTACTGGGCATTCATCAATTCAGGGGAAAATGCTTGGACAATGAAGGCATCCAGTTCTGGCTTGCGGAGAACCGGCTTACTCAAAGACATGATGTATCTGGGGAAAAAAAAAAAAAAAAAAAAAAAAAACCAAATTAAAATAACTGAAAATGATATTTTGAAGGTGGTTAAGACTAAATATGAAAAACAAAATTAGCTAAACTGTAGAGTATTTTACACACACATATATTGCTAGACAGGGCCAATTGGTCATTGGTTTAAAATAAAAACTCATGCTATGAATATTCACGAAGCCCTATAAAAAAATAGATGTCACTAAAATAACTGAAAATGTACAGCGTTTGATCCATACATTGACACTTGCATAGAAACAGCTAGGCTTGTGTAAATATTAATATTTTCAAAAGTTTATTATTCATATAGTATAATACATATTCATATATGTACTATAATACGGATACTTCAAATATTAATATTTAGACCTAAGCAAATATCAGTTTAGTTTGAATCAAAATGAATACCTAATTATCCTTAAATACCAATACCAAATAAAATAAATATTTGAATTTTGGTATTCCACTATAAATTTTTTTTCACATCACTTTACAATACATAGGGAAAGAAAAAGTAAGTATATAGTGTAGTGGTTCTAGGGAAATTAGATTAACACTAAAGTGTAAGGTTGGTGAAATCAGCTACAATAATTACACATAAAACATTAATAAAAATATTTAAATTGTTGAAAAAAGTTTTTTACAAGCTAACCTAAAATAACCAACCCTTTCTTTCCACTTCAGTTTTTATTTTCCTTAATTCTAGGTCTGTGCGAATATTCCAATTTTAGGATACGAATACAAAAACTATTCGTATTCGATACAACCTCGAATACTAACACTTCAAAATAATGAATATACATTTTCTTCTGAATACTTGACATAGAATACCTCATGAGTTTGTCATATACCAACGTTCACTGGTGAGATTAAGTCATTTGTGTGATATACATACCCACAATTGATGTTTAATGGGACTTCATAATCAAAAACATAAAACAATAAGCAAAGTTTTAAAACATGCAACAAACATTTAAGTTTTTTTTGTCACTACTGTTTTGCTAAACAGTAAGGGAAAAAATCAAGTATGTAATCAATTCAAAACACTGTGTATTTTTCATTTCAAGCTTGAAAGAAAAAAAATATTATATGTATTCTTCCCTTCACATGCACCATAAGTGGGGAAAAAAATTAACATCATGGATTACAACACCACAAAACACGGACATTCCAATCAGGTAGGCATTAAAAGAAGTAATCTTCATAAATTGCACGGCGTATACATTGATAGTGGGACGATTGATCTAACAAAATGTGATACAGTAGCAGTTTACTTGCTGTATACTGTAACATCGCATGATTCCTGAGATGTCAATAATTTAAGTCATTTTGTTTGTGCTTTAATATTATTTTTAATGTTTCATTGTAATTTACTTAATCATTTAAAAATAACATGGGTATTAATTACGTTTTCTCAAATTTCAAAGCATACTATGGGCATCAAGATTGGCGGTCTAGAGCATTCTAGAAGATTTGAAAAGAAAGGAAGACAGGTGTAACACTGTCACTATGTGGGTGCATGACTGGGCAGCAATAGACTGGAACTTTCGAGGGTGCTGCCTCGCCAGCAAATCAGAGCGAGCCTTGAGATGGTGTGACTGGTGTCCCAGACTTTTAGAGAGAAAATTTTTCAGTATTATCCCTTATATGGTCAGGTACTGAATACTGTGTTATGATTGGTGTGATGGCCCACGGGGTTGCCTCCGTTTCTAGCTTTGTAAAGGAAGGTAATAGCATGGTGTACGTTAGTTGTCGCTCAATTGTTGCAGCATGCAGTCGCGTCGTCGGCAGCTCACCAGAAACAATGAAGTAAATTTACGAATAGTTGACTTACGCCTGCTGGTCAGGGACAGGCCAAATTGTAACTTTTATTAAAAATAATTTTTGGACTTTTAACTTAAAATTAAAACAAAGGGGCTTGTGTGTGTGTGTGTGAATCGAGCGACGAGCTACAGTGAATGTGATCCATCATCAGGAACGGTTATGCAAGTTATTTTTTTAGGTATAATAATAAAAGACTGCCTTGAAATCTCATTTTAATGCAACTATCCTAGGATAATATTTATCTTCAATGTTGGCAACTATAAAAACTTAAAAGAACTTCAAAAACATGGTATTAAACAAACTTTTCAAGTGATTAAAGTTTCTTGTTATTTTTCTAGGTTGTATTGCCGGGCCAACTTGGAATGTAACAATATGTCTATGAAAAAAAAAAAAAACATTGCAACACAAAAGTAAACAAAAAAAAAGCAATTAATGGTTTAAGATTAAAAGTTAAATTTGCAAAAATTATGTTTATAATATTGCTGAACTAAAATACTATTTACCTGAATGCAGCAACGAAAACTCGCGAATAACTAAGAGTTTAAAAGTTTAACTATGAGCTCATTCAATCACTAATTTGATAATACAGCATAAAAAGAAATTAAGGTTTTTCATAAAATAGATTGCAATGGTTTTCACAGTATTTTACGGTTTGCAAAAATTTTCATCATTATTTAGATTAGCAGGTTCAGAAAATAAGGCAAATAAGAACTGAAATGAAAGGTTTGTTTGTTGAGTAGGTTAAGTTAGGTTAGATGCATTTAAAATAAAAAAAATTATTTAAAAATGAAAATATTTTAACAAGCATTTTCAATATAATTATTGTAGCTGACTTAACCTAACCAACCTTTCACTTTCAGTGTTATTTGTCTAATTTTCCAAAATTGTTAAATGGCATGAAATTTATTTATTGTAGTGATGGGATTTTCGATACCTCGATACCTCCGATATTTGATGGTATCGCAAAGTATCGAGTATCGAAACTGTAAGTTCGATACATTCTTTTGATACCGGAATGCTTGTTCATTTGTATTTAATTAAGTTTTGAGTCGCCATCGTACAAAATACAACTACAGTAGAACCTCAATGATAAGTTCCAGTTTCATACAGTTTCCCGTGTCATACGCCAATTAATTTTGGTCCCGCCGAAAGTACTATATTTACAATGGTTTACTTTACCGGAACATACACTTATAAAATCATTAATTTCCCGTTTCATACGTTTTTACGAAGCGGAAAAGTCCTAAAATTCACAAATTTTTTTTATATTCCTCCTGGTGAACTACGTTTTAATGCTTTTATTTTGAAAAACGTTCATTGTTTACTTTTGCAAACATAAGAAATGAACTTTATCGCACCATAGATATGGATAGTAACATCAGGAAGACTGTGCACTTCCCTAGTAGCATCTATGGCCAGCACCAAGCGAGACTAGTGGCGTAAACTAGCAATGATTATGAAAATGGTGCACGTGCTTTACCATAGAACGGATCTCATATTTTGTGCATTCATTAATCTTTGAACTGAATATACCAGTTTGTTATTGTTTTCTTACGATCGGATTGTTTTGTATTTTACGTTTCTCAAGTTAAAATTTTATTGAAAATTGTTTTGTTGCATAAAGTTGTTTGTAAAATGAAACAAACAAGCAAAAATTTCTGATTTTCTTTTTACAATAGCCTAATTTTTTTAATTTCTAATTTAAGCTTGGTAACTTTTCTCCCCATCCAAGAAAGGACTGCTTTACTTGATTATGGACTGTATTTTACATTTCTGGTGGTTTTATTATATGTATATATAATGATGAATTCATATCTTTCCTTAATATAATGCAATTATTTACACATACTGTATTTAAGTTTAATCTGACATTGTGCTGGTATGCTAGATTGAAATATTTTTTTTATTATTGCCATTCCCTTTTCATAAACTTTCCCACATCATACCTACACCATTTTTGTACCCTCCGTTGAAAAGTGTATGACAGGGGTTCTACCGTACTAGAACAGCTTATTAGCTGTAATTATGATAACCAATAGGCTTACATCAGAATAAATTATAATTATATAAGTCGTTACTGCAACTTGCCAATAGTAAACAAACGTAAAGTAAGGTTAAGTTGTTTTTGTTTCGTGTTCAAGAAGTTACGTTTTTCGCACCTAACACTTCTGACATTGAATTCACAAAAAATTTGGAGAAAAAAATAAAAAAAAAAATTGTAGAAATATTGAGCACTTAAAATTCACATTAATCGACTCCACTCACAATCCGTCGGAATAGTAACAATTAACACGCCTAGTAATAACAGTCAACATTATAGAGCAAAGACTAGAGTAAGTATGTACGTGTCTCATCTCTCGTGTATGGTAAGTACCAGAGATTTGTATCAATATTATGAATGTTTTCAACTGCCGCAGTCGTATAGTGACGTAAATTGGCGGCACCAGCGCAAACTATTATTGTTTGCGGCAATTTTATTTAAGAGAGCGCTATCTTTATTTACATTTGTTCACGTAAAATAAAGTGTACTGGAAAATAAAGGGCTAATTCTCTTGAAGATAGTTTGTATTTCGCTTCTATTTTTTATATTATTTTTATACTCAAGTCTTTAAAGTTGTTTGCAGTTTGTATTCTTGTAATAAAGAGGGAATTTATATAGTTTAAAACTAATTTATGTTATTTGTAATAATTGTTACTTAATGGGAAAATATTTTCCCCTGGAGTATCAAAAGTATCGAACTGAAAAAACAATACACTATCGAGTATCAAAAGTGTGGTATCGTCCCACGTCTAATTTATTGGGATTCAAATTCTTATTATTATTATAATTTGATATTTGTATTTATGAATAATTTGATGTTCAGATTTGTATTTAATTCAAAATAAAAAATATTATGTTCACATAGCTCTACCTAATTCCCAAAACTAACTAATCTACATAGTGATTTATAATTTTTTTTGTAAACCTCAAAATACCGCAAAATCAGATCAATTTCACAAAAAAATATGAAATTACAGCCATGAAAATTTCATATTCCTGTTAAATACAAAGAAACTGATGTTTGTACTGTCCCATGGTGGCCACTCACAGTCACCAAAAATATTCCCTGATTTTTCCCTGATTTCCCTGATTAAAAATTTAAAATTTCCCTGATATTAACAATTACAAAAAAACATACTTTTGATGAAAAAATATAATATTATAGAAAGAGATTACTCATATTTTAGCACCCTGCTGTATTTTCTTCATTATATACATACGGAAGTTCGTTAAATAAAAAATACATTTTAAATATGTCACTTTACATTATAGAGTCCCATTAAATGACCTGCAGTCTGTGTTTTGTTTTATGTAATGGGGTATTTCAGTGGCGAGCGCTCAAACATTTTTTCACACAACTTTTGATAACTGTTCTTTAATTCATTTTTGAAGTGTAACATTTCTAGTTGTGAAATATTCTTAGTCTTAGTACTCTCAACAAGGGATAACAGTACAGTGCAAATTTTACCTTGTGTTTGATTTAAAAATGAAACTAATGGATAAATCTTCACTGCATTACAATCAGTACTCCCATCTGTAGCTAAAGCAAATGGTCCACTTACTAAAGATTCAACAGTTTCAATTTAGTTTCACCAGCCATATACTCCACTAAGGCAGATGTTTTTGCTCTCGCACAGCTGTATTTTTGTGCAATTTTTGAGTCCGGAAACATAGCTTTATACAAATTACCCGAATGATCGGCTACTGCTATCGGTAAATTGTGTTCTACCAAAAAACTTGTAAACAATAACTCTGCGTTTGTTACTTTAGTTTCTCCAGATGTAGCGAAAAACGACGATATATATTTATTGCTCGTCACGGCTTTAAAATGTTCTGCATGTTTCTTTGATTCAATATGCCGTCCTTAGTCATCCCTTCCAACATGCGCAATCGAAAAGTCACACGTGCATACATTACAAAAAGCGTGGCGTTCCAAAACATTTGAAGAATAACCTTTTTTTTTGCCCCAGATACACATTGTTCTGTCACATGCTTCATTTCTACAACCGGCACTGAAGAACACAACACTATTGAACAACATAAAAAAGTTTCACGTCTGTACACACGACAAAAACACTTTGATGAAAAAAATGGCTTTCAAGAAAGTAAATAACACAAGACAGGTTAGCCAAAGTACCGTACAAAAATTATCGTGATGTAAGTAGCTAACAAACGAAAAGACCGAGAATATGTACTAGTTGTATCGTACAACGGACGTAATACCGTACCATTTCTATTACAAAACACAATGATTAATCTACTTATTTCAACAGTACATGCGCACATTTATCAGTTCCGTTATCTGCGCAACCACGTGATTTATTCGAACTGCGTTCACGAAACACGCACACCAGAAACGGAATTTTTTTCCGTTACCCAGCAGCACAAAGCCTCGTTTCCGTAATAAACCAGCGATGTTCCGTAATTCCGTAATATTGTGTTAAATCCGTAATAATTACGGAAAATCCATAATGGTTGGCAGCTCTGCGGAAATATACACGACACAAAAAATTCCCGGTTATTAAAAAAATTCCCTGACATTTCCCTGATAATTCCCGATCAACGTGATTTCCCTGATAAATCCCGGTTTTCCCGGTGAGTGGCCACCCTGTGTCCTTGTAGTTAATTGCACATATTTATAGCTTTGGATTTTTTGGCTTTTCAGGAAAAATAAGTCAAAATTACTTTTCTGACAATAGTAGTAGGATATAAGATGAGTTCCAAACTAATTGACATTGTTAACATCAACGGAGTCAAATCTATTCTATAATTCTTACCTCAACACTGTAGCCATGACAAGAAGATGCTGTGGTACATATGCTGGGTTGAGCATAAGTGGTGTGTCTGAACGCATGCAGGTAAGGAATGCTCGAAGACGTCTGCGCTTGTCATCTATGGAACCTCTGGGGATAAAAAAATATACTTTTAGACATACACTTATATAATAATTGTAACTGGAAGACGAGCTGTTCAAACTCAGTACTCACCCAAACCAGAGGCGCTGTATGGTTGGCACACCCCATCCAATCTGCTCAGCCTTCACCAAATCAGGGGACTGGTAAGGGTTACTCTTGGACCAAATCCATTCTTTCACTTTTAGATCTGGTATCTCGTTCTTCTCGTGATCTATAACCACATGACAATTTGCTAGTATTAAATAACTCTGACAATAAATAACATAATACAGTAGAACCCAGTTTAAACATATTTCAAGGGACCAGGGAAAATATGTAAAAACCGGGAAAAACGTACAAAGAGGGAAGTGTTAAAAAAAAAAAACATTTTTTTCTCTCTCAGTATGATGAAAACAATAGGCAAATATACACCACAGTAAATAAAATGTCAGAGATGCTTAAATTTTTAACTTTTTTAACATTCTTGCCAACTTTTGAAATTCCTAATCTAGCAAAAACAATTTCAATGGTAAATTTTAGCATAAATCAAACACAGCAATTTTGCTACTCTACCATTAAACCTTACACATAACTATTATTGTAAAAAAATAAAAAAAATAAAAAAAAAGAAACTTTTAAATGACCTGAAATATCTGGTTTGTAAATTTCATAGTTCACACACATCATCTAATGTTACAACACACACACTTCTAAATAACTATTCACATAGCACTAAGCATTAAGTTTTATGCAAGCTAAATAAAACAAAGAATTACATATATAAAACAACACTGCCATTTTGTACACTAATTCACTCAAAGACTTCAGACAAACATAGCCAGAACCCAAACGATCAATAAAACATTGAAACTAAGTGATTATTGGCATGTAGCAACCAATGGAGAAACAGATGACATACATGAATTTTCTTTGTTTTACCTTGATATCCCGTAGCTGATACGATATCAAACTCTTCCAAATTTATTTTAATACATGAATTATCATATATTTTAAGGTTAATTGTACAGGTTGGTAAGTATGTATACATTAACTGGAACTTCATTAATTCAAATGGTGAAAACAATAAATCCATCCAACCTTGCAGTAATTCACTTTTGTTTAAAGTTGAACATGAAAATTTCAGATCTTGAGTAAGAGATCTCAATAGGTACCATTTTTTTGATGAGATTTTACTACAAAATTCATTTTTGGACTTATGTGTATAATTGTGTGTTAACATTGAATTAATTTCAGATTTTTATTGGATATAAATCCATTAAATAAACAACTACTTTAAAAACGCTTGTTTACATTTAGGAAAAGAAAAAGTGATAAATATTTCCATTGCAATATTTGGAAATTCAGTGCTGCCTATGGCCTTTCAAAAATATTTCTATCGTGGTAAAATGAAAGTCGCCGTAAATACACATGGACCTCATAAGTTCCAGGAATTGCTGTGCCGGAAATTAGGTATTTCGGCATTTTCTTTTAAACTTTATCATAATTTTAGAATTATTTTTGGAAATAATTTTATTATCCATAAGTCGACTGTACCGCGACTCGCCCCTGGTCGACCTTAGTGCGTGCAAACTCCGACAGAGGGAAGTCTTTTATCATAGTTCACTTCGGGCCGGACGACGAGAGTTGCCGAAGGTTTCCGACGCCCCTCCACCCTCTAAGACGAAGTCCTTTTTTTAATTAGCGACGCGGCGCGGATGTGAGTGGACTCTTGCTCTGCACTCTGGAACGACCGTGTCGGTAGTCCGCTGATCGCGTTTCAGGCTCCGTCCAGTTAAATCAAAGCTGACGCCGAGCAACAGTACTAAGATGTAGTCTGATCAGAAAAGGGATGTTTCCCTATTTATCTTTTGGTTTTTTATTTTAGTCATCTCAGCATAGCCTCTACGTAGTAATCCCAGTTTCTCCGCGAACCAAATTTCTGGTCTGATGCCGCACTTTTTTTCTTCTTTTAACCGCGACGTCGGCCGCGCATCACCCTCCATAATCCGACCAGACAACATGGCTGTGCCTAACCACTACCCTGTTTTGGTAAGTTCTCTCTTCGGTCCTTTGAACTTTGTCTCTCTTGCTGTCGTTTTCTGACCCGAACATGTTCTGTCTGTGGTGCAGATCTAATTTTTTTTTTTTTGGTCTGTCCACAGACAAGGTCCTAGTCTCACTCCCCCCCCCCTAAGAGAAAGAAACCATCATGGGAAACAAAGCAAGCCCGGCGACCTCCAATTTTTGAATTGGTGGTTTCGCCAGTGGAAGCCCTCACTCCCGGCCTTTTCGCCATCAGCTACGAACCGCCAGAAAATCTTCAGTTCGTGAGAACGAGTGCCAGTGAAAGTTTCTTTTGTTAATTTCCAAATGTAATTTTAGATATCAGATTCGAACCAGTTTAACAGTTTTGGTCTCTTCAGCCATCTCGAAATTGTATATGTAAAATGGTTGTAATTAACCAATGATAAGCTAATATGGTGATTACAGATTATTGTAAAATGTTAAAACTTTACGGTTTCTTTAAGAATGATGTGTTGGAAAAATAATTTTCTACTCGCGGCCCGGGTCGGCAAATGATTAGGTAAACTGAGCTCTCTTTAATAATGGTTAAATGATAGAAGTGTTTTCTCTTTATAGCTTGTAACATAAAATCTTGAAAACAAACCTTGATCTTAAATAAAAGGATGTCTATAAACATAACTGTTTGTTTTTATTACTTAAGGCAATAACGATCCACACTATGCTCCCAGGTCTTGATAGGGAGTTTACAAATTTTCTTTGGACCCACCCTGTGTCCGCCTCTGATGTTTAAATTTTGTTCTTAATTATTCTTTTCTGCCCGGCACTTCCAAGGTCTGTTTTGTCGACATCTTGTCAATATTAATAACAAGGACACGAGGGGAGTTTCATTGCTATAAAACTTATTTTTATAATGGCACAGTAATCCATCATTTGTTTGTATAAAACATACATCTACAATCATATTTACATGTATAATATTGTTAAGAGTGCAGATAGGACTGCGACACGTGCCAGGTTGGGAGCTGGCTGGCGGCCCTGCTAGTCCACTGACGTAAGGCATGCCATGCGTGCCTGGCCGGATTACAATGGCCGTCGTTACCCCCCCTCCTTCACCATCCGCATTGTCCTGCCTCGGCGCCGTTCCACGAGTACTTAAGTAGCAACGCCGGCCTCCGCGGGAGTTCCGAGCGAGTTAGGAGAATTCCGCGAGTGAAAGGAAGAGCAACATTGGCAAGAAGGTGGGATCGCCCCTCACACTCCCAAAAAAAATGGGGCCATGTTGAGTTCGACTGGATTGCGAGAGTGTGCAGCGACTGAGTGGCACCAAACTGTGGATGTGAACAGGCGTGAGGTAAGGGCGAACGACTGTTGAGCCTAGCTCCAGTGAGAAGTACGAACTACAGAACTTGACAGACATGAGTGATTTGAGAATAAACATTTTTAAGTGCAAGTGATTTGTGATAGGATATTTTGAAGTACAATTATTTATTATTAATGTAAATATTAGTAATTAACAAAACTGTGAAAATATCTAATTTGGGCTATCCCTTATAAATCCATTTCTCTCCACATTATAAATCTTAACAATACTAAAGTTTAAAGGGTAGAATGATCAAAATAAACAATTTTCACTTTCATGTCACCAAAGGTTTGGTTTTATGACCATATGGTTTAATGTGGCAAATTGCACAAAAAAAATGTAAGTTGTTTACAATATCAAACGAAGCTTCAGTAACCACACGCTCATGCAGTAATGTATAATAATTAAACTTCACACTATTTGCTTTCAACTTTTACTGTCCAGTTTTAACTTGTCTGATGGTTTGCTATAAAATACAAAGCTGTTGCAATGTAAACTGCGGGAAATGTTTTCACACGAAGTGAGAACGCAATGCATTAATACTATAGGGAATATGACAGCGCAAATAAAGAATACATTAACAAGGGAATTTGTAAATCCCGGGTACTTTAAAATGAGGTTCTACTGTATTATAATGACGCGCGACGTGCCGCGCACGTCTGTAATCGCGAAGCCGTCAGCCCCTTCCTTCCTAAACATGCGTGCGAGCCGCCACCGCCGCCAGCCGCAACAGCTGACACAACCCAGCCACAGCCATCGCCAGGTCGACCATTGCCACGTCTTTGGTTGCCAAGACAACCAGCCAAATGAGCGCGTGCACTCCTCTTACTGGCCGCCACCCCTCGCCTACCCCTCTCTCGCCAGGCCAGCCGAGTGTGCGCGTAGTATCCCCCTCCTCACCCACCACCACCCGCCCGGCCGCCTCCTCCCACCTACCCCCATCGAACTTCCACCGATCCCAGCCACCCCGCCTACTCCCCTCCCACCCGGCCAGCGCTGTGTGCACGGCCCTACGGTCGCTTGGAATTCCTGAAAGCGCCTACGATTCCTGGAACCCCAGCATAGGCGTACCCAGGGGGGGTGTTTTGGGGGTTCAACCACCTCCCCCCACCCCCTGAAATAAGGCAAGAAAATTATGAACACTCATGTCATTCGAGCTCAATTTCTAAACACAGAGCAACAAGATAAATAACGTCACCAAGCAGCCCAATTGGTAAGTAAAAGTAAACATATTTGAATTGCAGTGGTTGGTTCATGATAGGTCAGTCTAAATTCTCAAATCGCGGTGATTGGTCTATGGAATAATCAGTTCAACTCTACTTTGATTATGTTTTAGATTTGCTTAGTAGAATTGAGCATTGAGAAACATTAGTGATTGCCACCTAATTTCATACAAAACTCTATAAAACTATTAAAACGTGGAGGGGGTTGGGACTTTTTTGGTCGTTTTGTCAAGTCAGGTACTTTCATTTAAATACTGTACATTAGTACTTATAACACGAATAAAAAAATCGATTATGGCAAGGTGCGTAATTTTAAACGACTGTTACAAACATTGAAAAGTTAAAATGTAAATTTCTCGCCTCAGATGAAAGGGACCTCGTTGAATGCAACGTGGTGTGAAGTTGTGTTTGAGTCAGTAGCTTAATGGCCTCAACTCAATGTGTAGGTGTTTTTAGTGAACATTGTAATAGAACAATATAATTTAATACACACACACACAATATACTAGCTCCATTAGCCAGTCAAAAAGTATTTTGTCTTTTGTCCAAATCATCATTTTTACATATTTTCACACGTTTTCGATTTGTTCCTACCAGAGAAGCGTTGTTTTCTATCTGTTCCCGGTTGGATAATATGGTCGAAAGGGTAGACGCCGGATGTCGAAACGTTTAGCTATATCACTTTTTTTTCCACCTTCATCAACTACATTTAAAATTTCTAATTTTATTTTGAATGTCAATCTGTCCGTAACTACGTGTGGAAATAAATAAACAAAAGTACAAACTGAAAAAATGGAAATTGTACAACACCATAGTTAAAAATATTTGCGTGTGCGCATCTTTAACCATAGAAACGCAAAATATACTAGTTGTTCGTCTCGCCAGAGCGATGGTACGGGAGGTTTCCGCCACTAGCGCTAAATGTACCCGCCATTTTGAACAAAGTGTGGCATGTATATACGACATGTGTTATCCATGATGCTTTGTTTATTTATTGTCTTCCGCGATGGTGCATATTATTTTAAGGTTATACGCTAGTATTTTTAAGCAGTGATTGCAAAAAAAATTAGATGATGTCTTGTAAGAGATGTTTATTTTGTGTGTTTTTCAAAAGCGGCAGTTCGTTGTAAAGGGAATTTCACTATTTAGGAACAAATAAAATTCTGTATTTAGAGGTTAAAACAGCATTGATCATATGGAGGTTCAGCAGGACCAAAATTTTATTTCGTTGCATGGGTTTTTTCGTTAATGGAGGTTTTACTGTATATTTAAAGACCTAGTATTATCATTTAAAGGTAAGTAACTTAAGATAAAATTTCCAATTTAATACTCTCACAAAAAATGAAGTTTGTTAGTACACAAGAAATTTTAAAGGCAGATGCAGTCAATCGGTTGTTGGTCACGAACAAAACTTTGCATAGAGAATACAAAATACCAACCAAACAATCCTTTGAATAGCTTTCAATGGCTAACTGTGTGCATTCAAGTACAGTGAAAGTCCGTTGTAGCGAATACAGTCTATAACGTAGAGTCCGCTATAACGATAATTGCCATGGGCACCGTCAGTTTTGCACGTGCTGCGTAGGATAAAAATTTAAGAAATAACGAATGCAGCATGGGCTCATTTTCGCTATAGCGATAGATTACACACCTGTAATTTTGCTCTAAAACAATGAGAAAACATCCACAATTTCCTTAATAAATGAGAAACAGCTTCGCACAATTCCACGCGTCCGGTAAATGAAACAACACGCATGATGTGGCCGTCTTGGCAACACCGCTCAAGGTAGGGCCCCACAGCGAGCATAGCTTGCCTCGCGGCGACGAAAGCAAATGTCGTTAACCCACTGCGACAGGGCCCCGCTGCGAGCATTACTTATTTAGAATCACGCCGACTGTAGCCCGTAAATGAGCATTGACGATGCATTGCCGGATGGTTCAGCAGATGAGCCCGGAGTTTGGCCTACCGTTGCTGAACAACTGCATGTGCCATGCACGTTCCAAGAATTTGCCACGGCTGATGATAATGTTGATGTGTGTGGGAGTTGATGAACACGGAATTTGTCGAGCTCGTCTCTTCTAATCAAAACGAAGCAGCGTCTGGAACACGGAACTTGTCGAGCTCGTCTATTCTAACCAAAACAAAGCGGCGTCTGAAGATGATGATAATGACGACGAACCAAGTGACGTACCGTATTGGTCCGAAGATAGGCCGACCTCGAAAATAGGCCGACCCCTTCTACAGCACACTCAAAATCAGGGAAAAATAAATTTTAACTAACTAAAACGATTATCAGCAGCATATTACGTTTAACTTTGACGTAAAAAATCCAAAATGGTTTCATGTAAAACGTGTATGAATCAACCATAAAACAACCAATATTGCAAATAGGTTTTATTGTTCTTGTTATTGTTGGTATGTACCGGTATTTGTTTATTCGTGTCGCAACTACAAGTTGCCAACACTGGTGCCATTTTGTTTTTCCTGTGGTAGAAGAGTAAATAAAGCATATAACGGTAAATAACCGTACAGCAAAATTTCTGTATTTACTAACTGTTTACTGTAAATACCACATTTTACAAGCAAATAAAATTACCGTAGCTTGTTAAATAGTTCAAAAATAACCAGACCGAGCTTTTAAAAGCTATGTGCTACAAGCGACCACATCTGTGTACTTAAAATATGATACGTTATTGGGGTTAAGTATGTTTACTAAATTTCTAAGTTGGAAAAATTACTAATTCCACATAAGTACGGCATAATTTTAGGTCAAAGAATTGTATGCCATAAGTGATTCTCCTTGAAATGTATGTGTTTAATTATACTATTTTGGCTAGTGCCCCATTATAGGCAGACTAGATTTCAAGGTTGACAAAACTGGAAAAAAAAAAAAAAAAAAAAAGGTCGGCCTATTTTCGGACCAATACGGTATCTGTTCCGTCGAAAACGTCAATGATGGAGGCACTTGACACAATCAATCATTTTTATCAGCATACAAATGCTTCAACGAAAGATTTGATGAACTTCCAAGAGGTCCAGTCGTATATTTTGTACGAAAGTCTAGTGATAAAGGTAAACGAAAATTGATTTGTTTTTTAAAAATTGATTTTTAAATTTGTGTTATTTTTCAAGGGTCTGTACGAGTGATTATTTTTGTGTTACTGACCGATTGTCGGAAACATTATTTTATATAATTTGTATGGTTGTCCAACGTAATTAGAGATTTTTAAAATTTTTTTTTTGTGTTTGACATTTTTCATAGGTGTCAACGTGAGTAATAATGTGACAAATTTTAAAATAAATTTCACTACATCTTTGAGTTTACATATTGTTAGTAAGTATTCAAAACTCCGCAAATATGCACCCGATATCATCAGCTTAGCGCACATGTCTCCAGCAAAACCAGCTGCAGTCAAAGCGACAGGAAGCGGCCGGCATGACCTTGCGTGACCCCGCCCGCCCGTCTCCATGTAAACAAACAGCTGTGCGCTTAGCCACGATGTGCGTGACGGCCTTATCACGGCCACGCGGTCTCATATTTCGCAGTCGGCAGTGCTGATATAGCTTAAAAATGTTATTTTAGTAAGTGTTATGTATATTTCCTTTACTTTTGTTGTGAATTTCCATAGTAAAAACAAGCAAGAAAATAATATATTTTAAAAATGATACAAAAATAAGATTTTTTCAAAATTTTTGCTATAACGAAAATTCGCTATAACATAAACTTATGGCGCCGTTATAAATTTACGTTATAACGGACTTTTACTTAGGGATGGGGCGAATCCTGATTTCCTCGAATCCGAATCCTAACTCAAAACCTCGACTGGAATTGCTGAATCTCGAACCCAAACCCGAATCTTTTAATAGATGATGTCCACATATCTAATGTAAGTGAGATGTATTCTGCTTGCACTAAAAGTCCCTTCTTTATCACATGTAGTTTGGTACATTTCTGGTATAAGTGTATATAAAGACAAAAAATTTTTCTTGAGAAATTTCAGTTTTAGTACAGATTAGCGGTTAGGATTTTTTCCTATAAATAAGCTAGAGGTCTGCGAGCCTAAGAATTTTACTTCGAGCCTAGCTCGAGCTTTTGTGTACAGTTACACTTTTGGGAAATTATTTTTATCTTAAACTTAGTATAATGTTTGAATAAAGTATTAAAATGAAGTGGGCTTATTAATTTTGGGTAACTATTTACAGTGTGTGTGTACATTTTGCACTGCTATAAAAAAAGTAACATTTTTTTCCATTGAATCTTACCTGTTTCTATTGGTTCATTAGTAACTGATATCATCCAACTAACATAACCAAGTATATGTTTGTGTAAATGTAACATATCTTTGGAAAAATTTGATCTTTGTCAATTTTTTTGGAGTCCTTACTGAGCTTCAACAAACTTAGCACCAAAAATCATGTTGTTTGAAACACACATTCACATTGTTTCAACATTTCCACTTTTCAGCACAATAATTCTGAGAGATTGTCACGGAGTATTAAATTCTGTTCTTTAATCTATCATGCAGAACAATAAATTGTTCTGCACGTTCAGGAGTTAAATTAGCTCTACGATTGGAGATAGTGTTTCCAGCAAAAGAGAAGCGTCTCTCGCTGGCAACGTGCTTGGCTGGAATGCTTTAGTAAAATTGCTTAATCTCAAAATTAGTGTCATAAATATCTGTAACTGGTCATTAAAGTTTAATCAATTGAAACATGGTGGCCACTCACAGTCACCAAAAATATTCCCTGATTTTTCCCTGATTTCCCTGATTAAAAATTCAAAATTTCCCTGATATTTACAATTACAAAAAAAAAAACATACTTTTGATGAAAAAATATATTATAGAAAGAGATTACTCATATTTTAGCACCCTGCTGTATTTTCTTCATTATATACATACGGAAGTGCGTTAAATAACAAATACATTTTAAATATGTCACTTTACATTATAGCGTCCCGTTCAATGACATGCAGTCTGTGTTTTGTTTTATGTAATGGGGTATTTCAGTGGCGAGTGCTCAAACATTTTTTTCACACAACTTTTGATAACTGTTCTTTAATTCATTTTTGAAGTGTAACATTTCTAGTTGTGAAACAACTAATGGATAAATCTTCACTGCATTACAATCAGTACTCCCATCTGTAGCTAAAGCAAATGGTCAACTTACTAAAGATTCAACAGTTTCAATTTAGTTTCACCAGCCTATACTCCACTAAGGCAGATGTTTTTGCTCTCGCACAGCTGTATTTCTGTGCAATTTTTGAGTCCGGAAACATAGCTCTATACAAATTACCCGAATGATTGGCTACTGCTATCGGTAAATTGTGTTCTACCAAAAAACTTGTAAACAATAACTCTGCGTTTGTTACTTTCGTTTCTTCAGATGTAGCGAAAAACGACGATATAGATTTATTGCTCGTCACGGCTTTAAAATGTTCTGCATGTTTCTTTGATTCAATATGCCGTCCTCAGTCATCCCTTCCACCATGCGCAATCGAAAAGTCCCACGTGCATACATTACAAAAAGCGTGGCGTTCCACAACATTTGAAGATGACAAGCATGACCATTCTTTTATATAGTTTGGTTGAAAGTTCTGAAGAATAACGTTCTTTTTTTGACTCAGATACACATTGTTCTGTCACACGCTTCATTTCTACAACCGGCACTGAAGAACACAACACTATCGAACGACATAAAAAGGTTTCACGTCTGTACACACGACAAAAACACTTTGTAAAAAAAAATGGCTTTCAACAAAGTAAATAACACAAGACAGGTTAGCCAAAGTACCATACAAAAATTATCGTGATGTAAGTAGCTAACAGACGAAAAGTCCGAGAATATGTACTAGTTGTATCGTACAAACGGACGTAATACCGTACCATTTCTATTACAAAACACAACAATTAATCTACTTATTTCGACAGTACATGCGCACATTTATCAGTTCCGTTATCTGCGCAACCACGTGATGTATTCGAACTGCGTTCACGAAACACGCACACCAGAAACGGATTTTTTTTTTCCGTTACCCAGCAGCACAAAGCCTCGTTTCCGTAATAAACCAGCGATGTTCCGTATTTCCGTAATATTGTGTTAAATCCGTAATAATTACGGAAAATCCGTAATGGTTGGCAGGGAAATATACATGACACAAAAAATTCCCGGTTATTAAAAAAAATTCCCTGACATTTCCCTGATAATTCCCGATCAACGTGATTTCCCTGATAAATCCCGGTTTTCCCGGTGAGTGGCCACCCTGTGAAAGTAATAAAAATAAAAGCATTTTACATCATACAATTTACACTTGCAAAAAAACATACACACAATAAACCTTCATGGAAATTAAAGTCTTTTTCAATATCCTGAAGTCTGAAATATGTTTACTCATGTCATTAAATGTAGAGCTGTATTGAAGAAGCCGATTTTGCCAATATTTAGTTGAATCGGCATTTCTGCCGACTTCCGATACAGTACGCTCGTTAATTTTCGGCCGATATTACTGAAAAACGAAAGAGACTGCCATAACCTAAAAATCCGCGAGTACCATTTTCACTTTTCGTAGTAGTACTGCATTCTTTCAGATTGCATTATTTCTTAGCAACATGTGCCAACCGTACATCAAAGTTTAAAATCCTTCTTTTTTTCAACAATGTTATTTAATTTAATATGTCATAAATAAATAATACATTACTATCACGGTAAATATACAACTCAGTTGTTACGGTAACTATAGTGCAAATATGGTAGCTATCATGCTTCTGTAGTAATTATGGTATTCTACAAAGAATCTTTAGTTCTTTTTATGGTAATTATCTTAAAATAACTATTGGGTTTGTACTGTAGTTATGGTACATCATCCATATTTCTTCGTATGTTGTTGTTCATTTGTCTTTTCTTCATATTTACGTGGGCCATTAGTTGAGACAGGAAGTTTCAGAAAAATTTTTAACTGACATTAGATCACACATTTAATGGCGTAAATGATGAGACCTGTGGCAATTTAAACGCTTTATACGGAAAAACCTACCACGCTGGACCTCGTAAGCGAGTTTTACTGTATTTTTCCCCCGTAAATAGTAAAAAACCGAATCCTTTGACGAAAACCTATATCAGACCTGCCGAACCTTCGAATCCCTAGGATTCGGCGGATATTGGATTCGGTCGCCCCATCCCTACATTTACTGTATTGTAGCATATTATCTTCGGTGACAGTGTCATGTTATTAACTGGTGGAACGGATGGATAAAAACCATGCAAACAGACATTGCAATTTTCAAATTGTTATAGCCAATTAATGCAAGCTAATTTCTTATTTAGCTGTATTCCAAAGTTTTTTTGATGTGGATTACCAGTATTTTTTTACAACATAAAAATACTGGAAAAAAATTATTCAAAAAAATTTCTGAAATTGGAATAAAAATTTGTGTGTTCTCAAATGTGATATATTCATATCCCTTGTATAAGTAACTTTTAGATTAGGCACTACTTCATAAAGTAGTGGCTGCCAACTAAGTTCCAGAATATGAATTCCACCCTTAGTCTTGTTAGAAAATCAAAAGTTTCATAATGAATAAAGTAATCCCTTGACCCTTTTAAAAGTGAGTATCTAAGTACCTTACATTTATAATAATCCAAAATGCTACATACAAAAAATATTTTTAATATAGGTTTTTGTAGCTGGTTACTACTCACCATTTTTAGATCTATCCTTATCTCTTTCCTTTTCTTTTTCTTTACCCTTGGTTGCCATGTAGACATAATGATGCAGATTGAACAGGATAGCATAAACCATCTGTCGTACTGGACGATACACAAGATGAACACTGGGAATTTCTCTGTGAATCTCATCTTCCATCAGCACTGGCAACTTTATTTCACCCTGTCAAACAATAATTCTACAACAGTAACACACTCCATTCAAAAAAGAATGAGAAATAATGTCTAATGAAACGTTCACAAGTTTTCTACATGCTTGACTATTCAATAATACAAAAAAAAAATATTAGTACTCCTGGGTTAGTGAAGCCTGCACAATTTAATTTACAGTACACATAAGTTTCTATAAATTAGCAACATTTTATTTCTACTATTTTATACACAGAGACCATGCAACAAGACAAATGCAAATGCCAAACCTGAGTGAGGATCTGATAGATGTAGGGAGACATCAAACCCTTCTGGTGACGTTCACTGGCTGTGCGCATCACCTCTGGGGAGACGCTCGGTAAACAGTGTTTCGAAGCCTGTGCTGCATCCTCAGCATTTTTTGAACCCTGGAATCACACAGGAAATAGTCCTACAATTTATGACTATATACCTGACACCATCATTCAGTTGGACTGGAGTTCCAGTGTATGAACTTGAATTTTAGAATCAATTTAAGCATACAGTGAAGCTATGTTTTCCACATTACAGGAGTCCAAGATATTTATAGAACAGTGTAAAGTGTAATCTAGTGTAAACACTATAATCTATACTATTATAAAATTGTATCCATCCGTTTTTTGGTTAAGCATCGCGCAAAAACTACTGGACCAATTTTGATGAAACTTTGTGTGTTTAAAAGCTTGCTTTTTGACTTAAAAACGGGCATATATTTTATCTTGCTACGATGATGGAAGCTGGAGTAATCAAATACAAACCACATTTCTGCATAGATAATTCCTATCCTTCTCCTTGGTGAGACCTGTCTGCTTAGTGAAACTCACGGCGGCTAGGAAAATAACAGCGCTATTAACAGTTTAGCTTTGAATTTTCTCAATAAATGCCGTTGCCTGAAATTTGAAACGTGTTATAGCTTCAGGCGTCCGTCACATCTGTTTGTTAGAGCATCATGCAAACCAACTAGACTGAGTTTTATGAAACTGTTTTTTTGTACATATTTATCCCTCTAGAACCGCGGTTCCCAATTTTTTTTTTCCGCCAGGGAACCATATAATCAAATTTTCTTTTGGTGGAACCCGAACTTTTTCAAAGAAGGTTTTTTGACAATAATTGTGCCTGCTTTATGACCTTCACCCTGATTCATGAAACCCCTTTGACCCTAGGGTTGCGCAGAACACCTTTTAGGAACCGCTTCTCTAGATGAGAGCAGCTTGAAAGAAATGAAAGATTAGGTTGTGTTGAAACAAACATGGCGCCAAAGATATTTATTTAAAAGGTTCTATACAGAATTATGAATAAGGCAATATCTTTTTAACAAGCTTTCATTAGCTTCCCTTGAATCCAACTTGTAATCAAATCTTGAAAGTTTATTTTAACCTTCTTCTAATCGTCATATTGATTTGAAACTTTGCAAGGATACGTAATTCAGATGTCAATACAATATTTAAAATACTATAACCTGAAGAGAAATGATGGGGGTGTGTGTGTTTTTTTAGCGGCAGAAACCAGCTAATTTCGAGCTATAGGCAAAAACCACTACTTTAGAGCTATGTACAATGGCCATGCTTTTTGCCTATCTATGAGGTTGGGGCATGGAAAATTTGCCGGTGATCAACTACCCCTTTCCCTACAAGAGATCAACATCCAAAATTTCAAAACTACATCCTCTTTCGATTTGGAGTGTTTCTGATCCAAGAAGCCAGGACCTTGTATAAAATTTGCCCGGGATTCGATGGCCCCTCCCCTCTCGAGGGGAGCTCATTTGCCCCCGATTATAAGAAAGTCAGGAAAATTGAATTGATTTTGACGTGCTCCCGAGGTCTTCGGGGACCATTGGGCCCTCTCGGATGGGGCCTCGGTTGGAGTGGCGGTGGTAGTCAATAACCCCCGAAATTTTCGTGACTATGAAAATTGATTTTATGGTGCACTCAGAGGGGTATTATGAATAGGTCATTAGTGGATCAAACTCTCCCTTTTCTACACGGTTGGATGGTTTAACACTGAATAAGAATGTTGTATGTTGTTTTCTGAATGTTTCATAATTATTTTGTATTCATGTTTATTTTAATATGCATAGCATTGCATTCCAAGTACATGTTTGTGTTTCAATATTATTAATAATTTGGGTTAGGTTTTATATGAAACAATGTTGCACATTTTATTATTTGTTTCACTGTAATTTATTTATTCAATTAAAATTATGTGTATTAATAATGTTTCGTCAAATTTTAAAGCATATTTTGGGTAGTCAGACAAACATTCTAGAAGGTTTCAAAAGAAAGAAAGACAGGTGCAACACTGTCACCAGCAAGTTAAATTTCATGCCTTAAGTTAGTGTTTTTTTTTTTTGGAAAAATCTAGCAAGTGGATGCATGACTGCGCAGCAATAGACAAACTTTCGCTGGGTGCTATCTCGCCAGCCAATCAAGAGGGAGCATTGAGGTGGTATGATGTGTCTTCTCTAACTTTCAGAGAAAAACAATTTTTCAGTATTTTTCTCTATATGGTCAGATACTGGGTTTGGTGTTCTGATTGGTCAGTTGGCCCACAGGGTTCCTCCCTTTGTTTCTAGCTTTGTAAAAGAAGGTAACTACGTGTTGCAAGTCAGTTGTCGCTTGATCATCACTACATGCAATGGGGCCATGTCGTCGGCAACAAGCCAGAAAAAATTGAATTAAGTATACAAAATAGACCTCTTCATACATACCTGTAACCTATTTTTTTATAAATTGTTTTGGACTTTAAACTTAAAATTTGACTACAGGCGTTGACATCGACCTAGGGTGACCGTACCTGGTTAGTGAACCTAACCTAGGGACTTAATATTTTTTTTTTCATATCGAGCGACAGAATACTCAAGTCCAACTGGAATTGTGTTGGTATGTATTATCATTTTTTTTTAACTATCAGAAAATAATCAGATCAATATAAAAACTTTTAAGTTAACGAACTTTGATCAGAGGACTGAACTGTGGTTGGTACTGTATGCAAGTTAAAGGTTTTTTTGAGGAAGTAATAAATAAAGGAACTTTTAAAAAGTTTTATTTTTCAAAATAAAATTTTTATCTAATAACTCATTTTGGTTAAAAGACGTAACTTAAAAACAATCTTCAAGTAACTATCTACAACAGCAAGGTTTAAATTGTCCAGTAATTTTTCTGGGTTGTATTTCCGAGCCAACCTAGAATGTAACAAAGTACATTGATTCAGAGGCCTTCGGGCACTATCGGACCCTCTTCGCAGCGTGGAGGTCAATTTCCCCCCTTCCCAATTTTGGAACATTCAAGGAATTTATAAAAAATTCAATTCAATATGAACTAAAAAGTAACAATAAACTAAACTTTAAAAATAAAAAAAAACATGCCTTCATTGTTCAGGTCAAAAGAATAGCCATTAGAAAATATAAGATAACATATCAAGCACCTCATGCTTGTTTTCATTAAAATTATTGTTTTGTTTTTTATAATATTTTATTCTATTTTACAAAATAAAAGCTGAGATTCAATTGCTATGATTTTAGTAATTCGCTAAGTTACAATTGTAGAAGTGTTTTTTTCCCCGCAAATATCACCTAGAACTGAAAACTTTGAAAAATATTCTAAGAGACTAATTTAATGTTGAGCTTTAATTTTGGCTGGCTATAATTGGATAATGGTTAATGTTTGAAGGTAAAATATGATTTTAAAAAACCATAAATTAAAAAAATTACAAATATGTGAGCAAGTGTTTGCCACTACACGTCAGCATACTTGCCAACTTTTCCAAATAATAATTAGTAAAACTCTCTAAAATATTAAATTTTAGCGTAAACTCCACGCGGCATTTTTTCATTTAAAAAATAAATGATCCTACAAATGCATATATATTTGTTTTAAATATTAAAAACACCCTATTTCTAAAATAAACCCATAAGACATTTACTAAAACCCACTTAAACAAACTGACAAACACTTAAGGCCTAAACACTGATGTTCACACATTTCATCCAAAAATTGGCATTAAAAGTGTACCTGATTACAATTTTTGCAGTACCATAGGCTTAATTACAATAAGGATTAAGTTATATCCTTTTTTTCAACTATTTGTTAAACATCACCAATATATGTACTAATGTAGACCCTCAGATATTAAAACACATTCAAATTATAGTAAAATTTTTAGAGCACACATAAAAAATATTCTTATGACTAAAACTGTAAAAAAACTTATATTAATTACATGAAATGCAGCAGAGTACTATTGTCACCAGTCAGTTATAAAATAAACTTCAGCACAATCTAGTTCACAAAATGACTCCCTGATTATTACTTATTACTAAGTCCTAGTTATGTGTAACAAAAAACCGAAGACTTTGATGAACTTCCGAAGGAAAAAATAGTCATTACTAAAGGCCTGAACACAATGAAGCAGACCGACAAAAATGTCACTACCAAGTCCCAAACATACTGATAAAACACATACAAAGAACTAATAAAGATAATGTTATGAAGGTTGGGAAAAAAAAGTCTTAACTACATCTGTTACTTTTTTAAGTACAGTGCTGTTGCTTTCTTAGCCTTCTTTAAAAATTGTTCACTGAACATGTGTTCAAAACACTTGTCTGAATGTTTGCTTTTTATTACAGAAATATTTTCCAGTACTCTGGTTGATAACAAAGACCTAAACTGGGACCTATTCTTTTTCACCAGACTGAACACACGTTCACACTCCGCGTTGCTGTGTGGTATTGTCAACACACCAAACATTACTTTGCAAAGTCTGTCGTACTTAGGCTGCCCACAAACATTTTTTGCATGTGATATACTAACCCATTTTTTTACTACAGTGTCATCTTTAGGGACTAACAAATCTATGTTTTCAAGTTGCAGACTGGTAAACTGGCTTTGAAGAGAATCCAAGGCTGATTCTCTGGTTTCGTTCTCATCTACTGGTAGCAAAAATGGAAATAAGTCTACGAAAAACTTGACATCACAAAAACTGGTATTTTCTACATTCTCCACCGATGCTACTCTTGCTTTGCTAATAAGTTCATCTTTAATGGGAAATTTGTTTAAAATGTAATCACAAGAAGCTGCAAAATAACTTCTGACAGACGAGAAAAATAGTTTCTTATCTTTGTCATTCAATGTATTAACAAACTCTGATGTTGCTGTACCAACTATCAACTCACTGTCTTGCCTCTGATTATCAGCATGATGATACTTTATATCAAACAAAGATGAATTTTTAAATGCAACTGGTTTGACAATCGAAGTAATAAATCTTTATACAAATCACAAATTAATTCTCCCAAAATATGAATCTGTGGATGTGAAGACTGCAAAATGGTGTTAAATTTATCAAATGTGGGAATTACATTAAGTAAAAACAAGCAAAATGCTTTGTTCACAGATGATGATAAAAACATGAACAGTTTTTCTTCACGACTTAAACTGCCACTGGTATTGTTTACGAGAGACTTTTGATTTTCTGATCTAACTGAAGGAAATGTACTTTTACCTTCATTATGTGAAGTACCAGTTTTTTTGGTAATTATCTTATCTTCACTTTCTGAGTGTTTCCTTTTTAGGGAAAAGCCCTGTTGTGAGGATTTAGATGACTTTGAAACTAATGGCTGAACTGAATGATCTGAAGCTGGCTGTTTTGGTATTGTGAATGAACTTATCCCCACAGAACATGATGGTTTCACACATTTTACTTGGTCTTTGAAAAAACTTAACAAAGGGTCCCACTGCTCTACTAATCTTGTCAAACTTTTTCCCAGGGATAACCATCTCGTACAGACATGTTTTAAAATTTTTCTGGTTTCACAACCATGCAAGTTTTGGAATTTTTTAAGGCAATCTTTCCGCTTACCACTCTTTTCAAGGTAATAAAAAATGTCGGTCAAAGCCTCTTCAACATTCAGTGGCAAATTGTCAGTACCCTTCTCGGCAGCTAAATTAATGCGGTGACAAAGGCAACCCATCACAAAAAGGTTTTCTTGTCGATTTTTTAAAACCGCAACTACACCATTTTTCTTACCCATCATAACTGCCGCATTGTCTGCCGAAAAAGCAATCATGTTTTTTAAAGGAATATTGAAACGTTCAAGTTCGTTTATGATTAAATTTCCAATATTTAGTCCGGTAGAATCGCCCTGCAAATCTGGCAGTGAAAGTACAGAAGACACAATGTTTTCAATATTTTTATCAAAATACATCACAACAATCGGGTACAATTTGGAGTCTGTATCGTTTGTACCATCAGTTGACAAAGAGAACGGACCTGTTTGCAGATGTTTAACGACGTCGTCCCTTGAATCTTTCGCCATTTCTTCAACAATTGCAGTTGTTTTGGTCCGGCCACACGCATACTTTTGTGCTTCTTCTGATTTCGGAAACATTTTCCGGAATAAAGGGCCCGCGTGGTCTGCTGCACTTAATGGAACATTGTGTTCAACCAAAAAATACGTAAACAAACACTCGGCACGTGTGACGCTATCTTCGCTTGAACTGTTTGTGAAGAACGTGCTGATTTTTTGGCTGTTTTCGGAATTTTGAACGTTGCCTGCATGCTTATTAGATTTAACATGAAGTAATATGTCACTTCTTCCGCCATGAGAAATACTAATATCGCACCTACACACACTGCAGAATGCATATTTCTGACCTTTGTCCGACTTCAAAATGAACGAGAATTCTTCCGAATAATCTTTACGAAAACACTGCCAATAATGTTTTTTTACGCCACCGCCCATTGCAGATGCTACGCAATCAATCCATGCCAAATAAAAACCACCCGAAACGCTTACGAACAGACGATCAACAATAGACAACACGATATCAAAGACACAACATGGCGGCGTAACCAACCAAAAACGATTCGTAAACGATCAAGCGTTCGATTTATCGATCGACTTGGAACAAAATAGGTCGCAACAATCGATATCAGAAGTGTCAACAAAAACTGGAAAAATTCGTAAAAAATTTATAAGATTCGTAAAATCGTAAAGACGTATGTTTTTTGTAAATTTTACGAAAAAATCGTAAAAGTTGGCAAGTATGCGTCAGTGATGTGTAAACTTAACCTCAGTAACGAGCGGATTTGTGTGTTCTCATGTTGCAAATAAGTTATGTAGTTTAATAATAAAAATCTACTCTCCCAAGCAAATCAAGCTGGAGGTAACAAACCAAGGGCGAATAATGTAGAATAGAGAAAGAATAACATTTAAACAAATCTAATCTAGTGGGAAGGCGATTTTTTTTTTGAGAAATTTGATTTATTTGTACTAAGCATAACTATTAATCTACTCACACATACGAAAAGAAATTTATACCCATATTATATATTTCAAATGAAGATGCGATAGTTTCAAAAATCTTCAAATAATGTAGGTGTCTGTAATAAATTTTAAGTTAAAGGGATGTTTAATTTTAATTATTCTGTGCATATAAACAAATTAAATGACAAAATACAAATTAAAGTTAAATACAAACATGCGTGTTTCAGATTTTAAAAAAGGCTACCAAGAAAATAAAAACAAAAAACAGGCGTGATTTCATCAAGGTAATAAATAACCTAAAACACTAAGACAAGAGTTATAAAATTGGGGTAATTAAACTACATTTAAAATTAATCAATATTACTTTTTATGACAGTAAATAAAGAAGACTGGAAGAAAATTCAGTCAGACAGTTTGATCAGCGAAATACCGTATTGGTCCTTTTTACCGTATTGACCTTTATTGCCAGTTTAGTCAACCTTCAAATCTAGAGTCGGCTTATAATGGGGCACTAGCCAAAATAGTATAATTAAACACATACATTTCAAGGAGAATCACTTATGGCATATATACAATTCATTGACCTAAAATTACGCCGTACTTACGTGGAATTAGTAATTTTTCCAACTTAGAAATTTAGTAAACACACTTAACCCCAATAACGTATAATATTTTAAGTACACAGATGTGGTCACTTGTAGCACATAGCTTTTAAAAGATCGGTCTGGTAATTTTTTAACTGTATTTAACAGGATGCAGTAATTTTATTTGCTTGTAAAATGTTGCATTTAAGTAAACAATTAGTAAAAACAGCAATTTTGCCATAAGGTTATTTACCGTAGTATGCTTTATTTACTTTTCTACCACAGGAAAATCAAAATAATGGCACCAGTGTTGGCAACTTGTAGTTGTGACACGAATAAACAAATACCGGTATATACCAACAGTAACAAGAACATTAAAACCTATTTGCAATATTGGTTGTTTTATGGTTGATTCATACACGTTTTACATGAAACCATTTTGGGTTTTTTACGTCTAAATTAAACATACCGGTAAATATTTTTACGTCACAATTTCTATGTACTTAGAAAATGTAGCCATTGCCGTATAAAATGTTGGCACCACTACAAAAGAATGTGAAGATAAACGGAAACACAGCTTATATTTATATATTTGGTAAGTAATAATAACACATTTTGTCAGTTAAATAAATACTAACTTAGTTGAAGTGTTACTGTGGTAATATGCTGCTGATTATCATTATAGTTAGTTATAATTTATTTTTCCCTGATTTTGAGTGTGCTGTAGAAGGGGTCGGCCTATTTTCGGACCAATACGGTAGGCACCAGAAAAGCTCTCGTAAATACCACAAAACCAGAAAGTGAGTGAGCGTTGGAGTGGAGTGTTTTCTATGCTGACTTTTGATGACTAAATTAAAAATTGACAAGAGATTTTCTACATCGTAAGAAAACACACAAATTTTTTTTTTTTTTAAAAAAAAAAGTTAAGTAAAGATAACCTTCCCCATTACAGTTTTTTATTGTGCATCAAATGAGATATAAATTTCTGAATAACTTTTGGCTTCACGCCTGTTGCACTGCTCATTTGAATTTTGTGTGAATGAAATTTATGTCATGTATGGGGGTAATGAATAATTTATACAATTATTCCATTTGAAATATTGAATTTAACATAAAATATTAAATTTGAACACAACATTTGTGAATACTCTCAGACCCCAAGCACAAACCTTGCCCCAGGAAGCGTCTGGTGCGAGGCGGCTCGGAGAGGTCGCACTAGAGCTACTGCTAGAGCTCGACGAACTGATCAGCAGATTTGACACGTGGTTGGATCCGTTTACAGTTGGGGAAGTCTTGTTATCTGTGAACAATTACACACACTATTTCCTCACTTTCTTTGCCTGGAACAAGATTATATTTACATCAAATGAGAACTTCATAAATTAACTTAAAACCTAACCCCTAAATTCATGTTCCTGTCAATTACCCTTCTCACAGAAGAACCTACTATAAACGTTTCTACAGACATGGACAAAAAAATTTGATTTTAGTGGAAAGTGTTTTTCTTTGTAAAAACAAGTATTTTTATGTTCTTTAGATGATTTATGCAATGGGGGATTTTCATTTAATTCAGTTTTTTTGGACATACGCCACTGCAGTTTTTCACTGTTTGTCATGGAAAAATAATAAGATAAAAAATTCACGCGGACAAACGGAACCAACGATGAAACTAAACAAGTATTAATGACAAATCAACGACGAAAGCACTGACAAAAAACGTTCAATCTATAAATAATAACAGACAGCACAAAAATTCCCTTGAAGGAACTTGGTCATGAAAAATAAAATTACACAGTGGGCTAATGAGACAGTTACAATGCAGGCAGCCAACAAACCTGGACAATGCAGGAAACATAAGCACAATGATGAAGATAAACAAGTACTATACACAACACGATTATGATAGCACTGATGAACACATTGTCATTGGAAATAGCTTTTATTTTCTAATCGGTAAAATATCTGCACATATTTTAAAGAGACATAAAATGATTAACCTCTGCAAGGAAAGAGGGAGGCAGAGGGGAAGTGCGACGCTAGGCGCTAGAGGGCGTGACATCTGTGGTGTGGACTGGACAGCAGTCGCAACTGGGTCCCTGAACAAACGACACGTTGCTTGCCGCAGCTCTATGTCTTAGACACGTTTAGAGCGTCAGGTCAGCAAATGGTATTGGTACAGTGTAAACTCTTTATAATGTCACTCAATTTAACGACAAACTCCTGAAAATGTCGAAATTGCTTGACTTTGGTTGGTTTTCCTTGTTTTTTATACAATAATACACTCTATATAGCATCACGCTCACTCTATTTAACGACAAAAATACTGCATTATAAATCAAGTTGCCAAAGTTGATGAGAACTGAAGCTGTGTACGTTCTTTTGTTTGCTGTTTTGTTGTTGTATTATCTAGCACATGTTTACTACGACTGACGTACCGGAGATTCTAAGAAATTTTGTCTTTTGTTTTTGTATGATGAACTTGCACATGTTTACCTCTGTCACTAGACTTTTGTCAAGTTGTTACGCGTTATCATTATCGCAGTTGCTTACAGACTTTCGAACTGTTAACATGGCAAGTAAAAGAAAATCTTTGTGTATTGACGAAAAAGTTTTATTAATATGCTCAAAAGAGGCGGGAGGAAAGATCAGTGAAGTAGGAAGACGCTTTGGATTCAGCCACTCTACAGTGCCTACAATATGAAAAAACAAAGAAAAAATTCTGCAAGCAGAGGAGGATGGAAACCTCCAAAGAAATTAAAGAAACCTCCATACGAAGATCTGGATCAAGTGATGCTATCATGGTTTTATATACAACGCCAGAGTAATATGCCTGTCTCGGGGCCGATCATATTATTATAGAACAGTAAAATGATATCTTTTATTTCTCTCCATTTAACGACCACTCTCTATAACGCCAAATAATGCTCAGTCCGTAAAGTGTCATATAGAGTTTACACTGTATATGGAAACCTTTATTACGTTAGCATTACGTGGATATGCAGGGATACTACGAGTAACAAGCTAATGTTGGAAGAGATAATGGCGTTAAAATTTTCCGGCGGTGACTATGACATCGGTACGTGTCTTACGCTCTTGCGTGAATCTGGCTTGCATTGAGTATGAGGGCAGAACCAAACTGTGCTGCTGCTAAGGTAAGAGGCGGCTTTCATGGTCGCCATTGAAGGAGTCCGGGCATGTCCGGGCCTTAATCAGCTGTAAGCCTGCTGGGCTGAGATAGGGCAGGTCGAGAGGATCATCCGAGGAGACGAGGTAGATCCAGTGGAGTGACTCCGATACAGAGAAGGTCGGTTAGCAGTTGGCAACAGTCTATGACCATCGAAGACACCTAACTTGGTAGTAGTACGGGAACGATCCGTGAAAGTGAAAGGATCCCCGTTAAAGTTTACTCTAAGGTCCTGGATCTGATTGAGTAGGACTACTTGGTGATGGTGCTCCGATCGCTTGGAGCAGACTGAGGGTTCACTAGCCCTTTGAAGAGTCGATGTTGTGAGCGACGACACAGCTCCGGTTACTAGTCTGGACAGCTAGGAGAGGTTACATAGTCCTCCACTGGACCATCAGTTCATTGGGTGTTTTCAGGGGTCCTAGTGTGATGTGGTAGATCAGGGTAAGCACCAGCAGTGCTGATAAGGTTTAAGGGCTAAGGTCACAGCCAACAATCTGGTTAGCTGAGTGAGGCAGGGGGCCGAGATGACCAAGCTGGGATGGGTAGTCCTAGCCTCTGGTCATAGCTGAAGCAATAACACCTTTCCCGATTTGCATTTACGGCAATTTCCGTATCCACGACCGTGGGGGCCCCAGGGTGGGAAGGCTTAACTGCTAAGAGGGCTGGGTTACCAAAGCAAATACAGGGAGCAATCCGTTATGGAGTTACAGGTTACTGGTGGTAAGGTAAGAGGCCGAGGACAGAAATAAGTAAGTGTCCATGGATGTTTATATATTTTTTTTGAAAAGAATTTTGGGATCCTGAAATTGGTGATGTGGAATTAACAGACGAACCATGTATTTTACAGTGATTGAATATGCATGCAATAGTTAGTGGTAAAAAAAAGCTGCTGTTAGTGAAGTAATACACGCACATAAGCAGTTTCAGTGAGCACATTTAACTAGAAACTTTTCCCTCAGGCATGGACTGTTGAGGAATACTGTAATATTTAAAGTAAAAAATTTTTCATAAGAATGTGTAGGCATAGTTTACGCAAGAAATCTCACATAAATATATCTGGGTGCTCCTGTTTTGTATAGTAAATGGCTAGCATAACTGTAAAATATTTATAGTATACACCTACTTATTTTATTTATTGGCTGATAACGTATTATATTTAGGAGTGTCTGGAAGCGTGGCAGGAAATTGTAATTGAGGTGGTGTGAAGGAATAGCTGTCAGAGTATTGTTTTTAATGTTGTTTGTCTATACACTCTTTTAGTAATCTTTTGGAAACAAGTATATTTTAAGCAATACCTTACCCACTATAAATTTTTATAACTCAAGGAAGAATCATTGTAAAGAGTTTGGAATTTGTGAGGAAGGAATCAGTACAAAAATAAAGTTGTTAAAAAGTTTCATAAATATTTTTGTAATGTTACTCCAAAATTCTACTTTCAAATTTAATAGTAAAGATGTTACGTATTTTTCTTTTTAAATGGCCAGTATGTTTATTTGATTTTTGCCTACAGAGGGCCTATGCTTGTAAATACAGTAGAATCCTGCTGATGCGACCCCCCTCTGATGCGTCCATTCCGTTTATAGGACCTTTTTTGAGAAACCGTGAAAAATTTGAGCAGAGAAAAACGAAAATTTGAGTAAAATCGGCTGAAAAACAAGTCTGTTACACTTTGTTTGGCGCTGTGTGTTCACGTTAATCTTGGCGAGAGCTGGTTTGTTTTTTACACCATAGACCATTTGAATATGAAATATATGCGAATCTATCCGTTTTTCCGGAAACCGTGAGGGGTCGCATCAGCGGGACTCTACTGTATTGCACATTTTAATTAAATTTTCTGTTGTGATTTTGTGCTTAAGAGACGCTAAACCTGAGCTGGGTGTGGGAGTTATCTCTCTTAGCTCGGATAACGAAGAAAGGAGACACCCTACAGTACTCATTAAGATTGGTTATTATATAGTGATTAATAGATGTAGAAAGAAGAAGCCCTTTAAAGTCAATGTTCTATCTTTCAAAGGAGTTAATTGCCTTAAAGCGACCACCTAGTGAGAAATGTAGTGTGTTAGTGGAGCAAAATGATAGCGTAATGCTCGCAGGTGCTTCTAGCCTCTAAGTGCAAGTCTGTGGACTGGCGCAGTCTTTTCGTCATGCATACTACAATTTTGAGGTTTAAGCTGTAAATTTAGCATTAATGGTGGAGAAATGGAGATAAAGGCATAATACAAGTTCCTAGAGTGCCTTCAACAATCTGTACCTTGTGTTTCATGCCTAAAATGTATTCTAAAAAAATTTGTCTTAAGTATTTTCACTTTAATAAAATTTCATTTTAAAAATGAAATACACATTCCTAATAACTCATATGCCCTCTTTTTTTTAAATGCCTTTTAAAAACAGACCACAATCTGATAACTGCAGCATTTGTAAAATCAAGCTTTTTTCTGAAGCCCTGCACACTGTGTGTGTGTGCGTGCCTGAATAGGCGGGGGCCTTAATCAGCTTGCCATGTTTACCTCTCAAGAACCTAAATCTCAACTATGCAGGAACTGGACATGAAGAGTCATTTTGCAAATGTCAGAGAATGGTAAGTTTTGAAACCTCAAAATATGACACGAGTGTCACAACTGGATATCACGGTGAATATTGCAGATTCACTAAAGTATTGCTCTCAGAAAAAGAAACACAGATCCAGGAAAAGGCATTTTCCACATCATTAATATTTCTGGGACGATAGATATAACTTAGTGATGGGATTTTCGATACTTTGATACCTCGATACCTCGATACCTTCGATACTTGACGGTATCGCAAAGTATCGAGTATCGAAACTGTAAGTTCGATACATTTTATCGATACCGGAATGCTTGTTCATTTGTATTGAATTAAGTTTTGAGTCGCCATCGTACAAAATACAACTACAGTAGAACCTCGATGATATGTTCCCATACCTGCCAACCTATGAAAATCTGAATTAGGAAGATTATTAAACACAAATAAAATTACCAATTTCGACAAAAAAAATTACATATATGGCTACAATGCAGACTTGTACTGCTAAAATACAACTAAATTACACAAATCACCCACTATCAAATAAGCTATAGCTACATTAAAAAATATTTGTGTGTTACATTTTGACTGTGATACTTGAAGATCAGCACAATATTTCACACAAGAATACAACTCACAGAATATATCTTGGCTTCCGATAAGAATTTTGCCAGAAAACTAGTATCGTTGCTACCATCAGTTGCGACTGAAAACAGCCAACTTTTTAAGTACTGCTCTACTCCGGATTTTGCATCCGAAGCCATCTCTTTCATAATAGCAGAAGTTTTGGTACGTCCACATCCATATTTCTTGGCAATTTCCGAGTCTGGGAACATTTTTTTGACAAGCGCACCTGCATGATCTGCGGCCGCTAGAGGAATGTTATGCTCTATCAAAAACGAAGTAAATAAACACTCAGATCGCGTAATGTCTAGATCTGCACCCCCAGATTTAACAAAGAACCTTGAAAGTTTGTGATTATCTTCTTGGCATTTTACGTTGGATAAATGCTTCGCACGTTTGATGTGCACGCTGATGTCACTTTTACCACCATGCGATATGTTGATGTCGCATCTGCATATCTTACAAAATCCAAACCTTTCCCCTTTGTCAGAATTTAAAATGCATGGAAACTCTGCACTATATGTATCACGGAATGTCTGGTAATAATATTGTTTTTTCGTACTCATCTTTGAAAACATAATGCAGAAAGTTTGTGCTTCATAACCTGTCACAAACGCCTAAACGAGGCAACGGCAATAGCCCGTAACAAAGTAAACAAATTCGTAAACAGTTGTTTCACGTTGCACTCGTTGACCACAACGTATTTTGCCAGTTTAAATGTATTTGAAATTAAAATTTTAATACGTAATAGCAGCTCGTAAATTATAAATCAAAATCACATATCTTAAATAACCGTCAAACAAGCGACGACGTACTCTCTGTATAACTGTGTAATGGAGAGAAAAAAACAATCAATAGTCATGAGCACAACACGCGATACATCGATCGACATGAATGTTGAATCGATTTGGAAGACACCGACTTTTTTTTACCGCGAAGCTATTTTAATTACAAAAATAGGAAGAATTCAGACAATTTCGGAAAATCGTAAAGAGCAGTTATAATTCGGAAGACTTCCGGAAAAATCGGAAAGGTTGGCAGGTATGTGTTCCCGTTTCATACATTTTCCCGTGTCATACGCAGATTAATTTTGGTCCCGCCGAAAGTACTATATTTACAATGGTTTACTTTCCCGGAACATACTCTTATAAAATCATTAATTTCCCGTTTCATACGTTTTTATGAAGCGGAAAAGTCCTAAAATTCACGAATTTTTTTGTTTTATTCCTCATGATAAAATACATTTTAATGCTTTTATTTTGAAAAACGTTCATTGTTTACCTTTGCAAACGTAAAAAAATAACTTTATCGCACCATAGATATGGATAGTATCAGGAAGACTGTGCACTTCACTAGTAGCATCTATGGCCAGCACCAAGCAAGACTAGTGGCGCAAACTAGCAATGATTATGAAAATGGTGCACACGCTTTACCAAGGCACTGATCTCATATTTTGTGCATTCATTTGAATATACCTGTTTGTTATTGTTTTCTTACGATCGGATTGTTTTGTAATTTACGTTTCTCAAGTTAAAATTTTATTGAAAATTGTTCTGTTGTATAAAGTTGTTTGTAAAATAAAACAAACAAGCAAAAATTTCTGATTTTCTTTTTACAATAGCCTAATTTTTTTATTTCAAATTTAGGCTTGGTGACTTTCCCCCCCTCCAAGAAAGGACTTCATAACATTTTGTAAGGCCACTGTTTCTCATGTCAGCTTTACTTGATTATGGACTGGTGGTTTTATTATATGTGGGTCATTCCATGTAATAGGGCAAATATATATTGTGACACAGTTGTAAAAATTTTTTTGAAAATGGTTTTTATTTAGTCAAAGTGAACCAGAAGACCTCAGTAACTGATTACAGTAAACTCTTGATTATCCGGGCCTGGATTATCCGGTTTTCGGGTTATCCGTGCTTGATTTTTTTATGAAGTTGTAAAAAAATGACGGGGTGTAGCAACGCCCTGGCCCTGACTACCCTGGCCCTGACTGCGCTGCGCTTTTTTTTTTTTACTGCTGTGTCAGAAAGCTATTTACCTGACCCTTCAGATCCTCGCCCCCCCCCCCCCTACCCGGTTCCCCCCCGCCACCTTCACCTGTCAGTTTGTCCACCCGTCAGTTTGTCACACTTTAAACCAAAAAGAAATGCCTTGACTGCTGCTTCCGGCTCAACTCCACCCCCCCCCCCCCCCTTTTCATTTTCTTTTCAAGCGTTTTTTTCACAGCACCCCACCACAATAAAAAAAAAAGACATCTTTTACCTTCCCACACTCCTGACGGCTGGAAGAGGCATTTTTCACGTAGTTATTTACATCAGTTCTCCCAAGCACATTTGTTTTTGTAATCATGTCTGGTAAAAGGAAACGTAAAGTGCTGACAATAGCAGAGAAGTTAGAAGTTATGGACAGGTTAAAAAAAGGAGAAACTGCCGCGAAATTAGCACTGGAATATGAAATTGGAATCCAAACCATGCAAGACATTAATAAAGTAGCCAGTAACACAATGGGAGGGGGAGGGCTTCTTGAAACCGCAGAGAGAGAAAGAGAGAGAAAGAGAGAGAAAGAGAGAGAAAGAGAGAGAGCAAGAGAGAGAGAGAGAAAGAGAGAGAGAGAAAGCGAGAGAGAGGAAGAGAGAGAGGAAGAGAGAGAGAAAGAGAGAGAAAGAGTGAAAGAGAGAGAGAGAAAAAGAGAAAGAGAGAGAGAAAGAGAGAGAGAAAGAAAGAGAGAGAGAAAGAAAAGAGAGAGAGAGAGAGAAAGAGAGAGAGAGAAAGAGAGAGAAAGAGAAAGAGAGAAAGAGAGAGAGAGAGAGAGAGAAAGAGAGAGAGAGAAAGAGAGAAAGAGAGAGAGAGAAAGAAAGAGAGAGAGATTGAGAAAGGGAGCATGTTGTTTGACACCAGACACCCCTTCCTCCCCCCACACCCCCACCCAACAACAGCCTTCATTCTTTGTCCACAGCCCTGGCGCCAGCATAGCCATGGCCCTCTCTCGCTTTGTAGCCTTTGTTTACTGTGTGAACCTTTTTTTCCATCCAACTAAGGGTATTTTTCCTTGTTTGAAGATGACATTTAAATCACTCTTTCTTACGAAAGAGCCAACAAGGAAGCACTCGTAATAACCAGATTAGTTTAGGATTACTATTTACGTAGTCAAACTGACGGTGCATTTCAAAACTCTCGTAACTTAGAAGGTCTCGTAGTATCCCATACTCGTAGTTATGACTAAAGTGCATTCTAATTTTAATAGGCGGAATTAACAAGAAACAATATCTTGCTGCGCGAGGTAGAAAAATAAAATGCAATAGCTGGAAGGGGGAAAAAAAAAAGGTGTATAATATTGTGCTGTGGTTGACACTTATTTTGTAGTGACCCCGGATAATAGGATAATAGGTCGTTAAAAGGGTGGAGGAAGATGCTGAGTTGAGACTGCTGCCCCTCTCCCTCCCATAGCAATAAAGGGGACAGGAGAAGGATGGCGGCAACACAGTGCCAGTATTGTTTATGATCCAATAAGCTGCGACACAATTATACGGGGCATCGGAAGGTCCCAATTAACATGGATAATCGAGAAGATTTACTGTACTTATATGGGCAGTGAACAATATTGAATTTCAACACATTTATAAAATAAAATATTTCTCTCTGATGTGAGGGAATGATGGGTGAGGAAATGACATGTGAGGGAATGATAAATGTAGTATGAGGAAATGATTTGGTTCTGATATTCTGGTTTCCTTGGCAACATGTTTGATTCTTAACAAAAGTTACATAATTTTCAATTGAATAATGTACAACTTTCAATATTAAAATACTAATTTATGCATAATCAGTTGCTAAAACAGCATGTAATCAGTCTCGTGAGTTTGCTATGCCAAGTTTTAATTACAATTTGAATCTAGTTTTACAAACTACGTACACTATATTTATCTTACCACAAATTACAATATCTGAAGGGAAAATAAAGCCTTGGCATGTCATTAGAAGACTCGAATTGGGTCTTTAAATTGATAAAAAATCCTACACCCTTTGTTAATAACAATAGGAGTTGTGACAGTGGCAACAATTTGTTTAACAGATACAAAACATACATCATTTTCATCTACATAAAATAATGTATTGTCCCCACAAGAATTTTTCTAAAACATGACTTCGATTTCATTGTTTTGTACACAACTTTGGATAATTCCCAGGAACTGGCAAATTTTTGTTGTGTTCTTTTTCTTCTTGTCACTGCTAAAACGAACTAGGCCAAACTTCCGATTGGAAGAGAGTTTTTGGTCCCTAGATTATCATCTTCATCCGATGATGAATAGACATCTTCATATCGGAGGTTTTTCTTTGAGCCTAACAAAACAGATTTGTCAGTCTCTGTAGGTAGAAAAAGTATAGTACCTTTATTGGGGTTTCTGGAAGAAGGACCAGATGTTTTGCTTTCTGGTTTGTCTTACATTACATTATGTACTAGTAGCTGCAGATGTTTCAAGTTGAAAACCTTTGTCCAAGTGGAAGTGAGAGCATTCACTTTTGCATTCTAAACAACTTAACCTTCTGAAATGTAGAACTGGAAAAGCCGAATTGAACATAACCTGATGCACTTTCACTGTGCCGGCGAAACACTTAACATTTCCTGCATGTTTGGCTAGATCTACCATTGCAATAATGTCTGTGTTAAATTTCAAAAATCTTCACACCTGGATAATGCTGTTTCAGTACATTTGCAAGGCACTCAAAATTTTCAACATCTTTGCCTTGTGCAACTATGCAGTCAGCAGTTCGTTTCAACGTTCCCCCAATACAATCAGGAGCACCTTGTAGCATTGCATAATGAGTATGTTATATACATATATATATTTTTTGGTGTCATAAGAATATTAAGAATCACTTTGATATGAAAGATAGTAATTATTTAATATGTAGATAAGGATAGTTCAGAGTTGTTAAGAATTGTTATTAATTACTTTGGTTAAATTTCATGGAAAGCCTTAAAATACTTATTTCCTTGAGATACTTAATTATTAATTTGAGGGTTAACTCCAGTTCATAATAATTAATTTTGATATTTGATAATTAATGTCAGTAATTGTTTTGTTTAAAGCAGTATATATTATAATTTTACAGGACATCATTTTTAAACAAAAGTTTTTAATATGGTATGAATTTCAACTTTGTTTACTAAAATTTTGAACATTGTATTGGAATTTTTTTGGGTAATTTTATATTCTATTGGATATTGCTAGTGTAATATCTTGAGAATAGCCTGGAAGGTACAGAAGGAAGAGCGGACAGGCGCGACACTCTGGCGCCAGAAAGTTATTTTTCACTTTGTAAATACGTGTTTGGGATTTACACGTCACGTTGTACGCACAGCTGTAGCGACCGTCTGGAAGGGTCTCTGGAGGCTACCACTAGCCAGCCAATCAGGGCAAGCCCTGGCGTCAAGTGATGTGCCCGTACGAATTTCCTTATATGGTCATGTTTTGGAATTATGTGCGCTGATTGGTCAGTTGGCCCACAGGGTTGCCTCCCTTGTTTTCACCTTTACAAGGGAAGGTAATCTCGTCGACCAAGTCACTTGTTGCTCGATCGTCGCCGAACTCGGTCGCGTCGTCGGCAAGTCGCAAGTCAATAAGAGATAATTTAACGCCAAGGGGCTGGGGCCAGGCCATAATTTTTCAACCTAAGTTCATTTTTTTCGGACAAATTAACTAGAAATTTAGGCCCTAGGCATCGGCATCGGCCCGACTTCGTGTGATTTCGGTCAGCGATCGACGGTACCTTGAGTTATGTAATTAACGAAGGGACATTACTAAATTTTTTTTTTCTTCTTTGGCGAGTGACAAGACTCCTCGACCATCAACGGCAAGATGTATGGTGCTGTGGTATGTATTTGGACCTCATCCTATCAAAATTCAAAGACATCGTTAAAATTTGTATAAGAAAAGACAAAAACTGTGCAAGTAACGAAGTTTTTCTAACTAAATTCATTTGTAAAATTGTGTATTGAGGCCATGTAACAATGAGAAAAAACATTTTTTTTAAAGAAATAAACAAAGACAATTTAATAAACTCTTTTATTTCCAAATAACGCAGAACCATAGTAATGAAAAATTCCTCAGGAACATTGTTTGTTTTGTTTTGTAATGTTTCTATGTGTGCTTAGCCGGGCAAAAACATACAACGTAACAACCTTTACCGTGCCCTGACTCGGTGTAGTTCCAAGTAAAAACTGAAATGTTGGGACATATATGACTTACATTTTTTTTATATTATGCAGAACATTGTTTTATTCCTATACTGTGTAACGACTCCCATCACTCTGTATGTGTATGTTTGTCAAGTTGATATTTTGTTGGAATGCCCACTCAAAAACAGGCTTAAGATGAGCCCAAACCGAAAATGCATCATGTCTCAATGACTTGCTCAAGGAACAAAATGGATGTGCCTTGACACAGGACGAAAGTTTGCCTTCAACTTCTGCCTAAAACACTTGAGGATCACTACTATTTTCTTGTTTAAGATAAAGTACACCAGTGTGAAGGGTAATTTGTTCCCTTTCTCCACCAAAATGAACAGCCTGTATTTCTTCACTGAATTTGCAATTATAGTTCTCACTAAAGTCTATATGAATAAATGCAGATCTTTCATCCAACCGATTTTTTGCTGCATTCACATGGTGGCTAGCAAAACCTCTACAAAAATTTCCCTGACTTCTCCAGGTAAGCTACTGCTTTTCCCTGACTATACAGAAAAGCGAAAATAACAAGGTTACAATCTCTACAAACTTTTTATGTGAATATGAACACTGCTTACCTACCAACAGCTTCATGTTGCACACTCATATCATGATATCTTGATTATTTAAATAGCAAAGTCTTAAGCATTTAACACACAACAATTTTCACTGGTAACAATCCATTGTTCACTTGTAAAATGCAGTTTTCAAAGTGTCACAAATCCACAAAATAAAATTTTTACACTATAAATAACTTAAAACTTCTGAATTTTAAAAGTGTTGATTGTCACAGTAATATTAATCACTTCATTGTTTTAATTTCTTTATCAATCAGTTGCGACTGCCTGTGTGCATCTTCAATGATTTTGGACTTTTTCTCTTTCAGCTCTTTTATTATCATTTCAGATTTTCTTTTCCTAGCTGCTTCTTCTTTCTTTCCTGCTTCCTCCTCCTTTCTCAATGCAATTGCTTCTCTGAATCTTGAATATGCATTATGAACAGAGTGAATAAGTTTTTTGCTAATGTTAAGTTTTTCTATACCACCTGAACAAGTTACTGCATCATACACACACCTTCTGGCCACTAAACTTTCTTCTTTCATGTTTGGCAACAAACTCTCAGAGTTTACAGAGAATCCTCTTTCAAGGTTTGCATTGCCATGCGACATGATCATTACAAGTTTCATCACTTGTGCAACATTGTCAGTCTCAGTGCATTCTTTAAAAAGGTTTCTCCAGAAATGGTCAACACGTAGAGATTTCCGTGAATATTTTTTTAAGCTATCCTGAACATTTGGCTGCGAGCATGTGCTCTTATACTCACGCAAAGCTTTGTCTGCCACAGATATGTCCACCCATTTATTGTCAGTCAGCACAGTAAGAAGTATGGCCAATCTCTTGCTTCCCAGCTCTACATTAGATGCAATGTTTGGGTCAAAACATGACACAGCTCTTGTAAGCTTGTATGCTAATGGCGAACGTTCTACAAGCTTAGTTAAAAACTTGCATATGCACTGCCTACAACACTCACGGAATCTCAAAACATCAAGCTCTGAAGCAGTCTTCACTTTTTTTAGTTCATAGAGCACGCTAAATGGAAGAGACATAGATTTAGCAGTATGTAAATTTGCCACTTTACTCAAATCAATTTTATGCACGAAAGGAGAACTTTTCAGTATATCACTCTTAACAATGTGCTCCATTTGTTCATGAATCATGGTAGATAAAGAAGAATGAAGAAATGGTACCAATGGCACATCAGCCTGAAATTCTGTCAGGAAGGGTTCTACATCAGATGCCAAAGATTTAAAAAATGTAAGTTTTACAGGTAACAATGGATCTTTCGTTATATCTGCTACAATTCTGAAGCTATTGCAAAGTGGCAAAAGTTTCTTGTCTTTCTGCATCTCTTTCACAAACAGTAATATGTTGGGAAGGATTTCAAGGGCTCAATGTGCAACTGAACTATTTTCCACCCATCTGATGGCACAAAACTTTTTGGTAAATACTTCTGATGATGTGACTGAAGTATACAAAGCTCGTCTCGCAGGCACGTCTTTGAAAAGATTAAACAAAGCTCGAAGAAATTCTATTATTTTCCAGTCTGTACTAACTATACCTGCCTTGAATGCACAGTTTACAGTATGCAAACCACAACTGCCTAGTTCTAATATTTCTGGGGCATACTCTTCACAACTAGATTTAATGTCATTTTTGAGTTCTCGCAAGAACTTCCAGTTGACATTGGGCCCGTCCATGGAAATCTGAACAATGTCATGGAGAGAAAGACTCTTTGATACCACATTTGAAAGCATTTAGTAAGTGAAATGCAGTCATGGTGGCCACTCACAGTCACCAAAAATATTCCCTGATTTTTCCCTGATTAAAAATTCAAAATTTCACTGATATTTACAATTACAAAAAAAAAACATACTTTTGATGAAAAATATATTATAGAAAGAGATTACTCATATTTTAGCACCCTGTTGTATTTTCTTCATTATATACATACGGAAGTTCGTTAAATAAAAAATACATTTTAAATATGTCACTTTACATTATAGCGTCCCGTTCAATGACATGCAGTCTGTGTTTTGTTTTATGTAATGGGGTATTTCAGTGGCGAGTGCTCAAACATTTTTTCACACAACTTTTGATAACTGTTCTTTAATTCATTTTTGAAGTGTAACATTTCTAGTTGTGAAACAACTAATTGATAAATCTTCACTGCATTACAATCAGTACTCCCATCTGTAGCTAAAGCAAATGGTCCACTTACTAAAGATTCAACAGTTTCAATTTAGTTTCACCAGCCATATACTCCACTAAAGCAGATGTTTTTACTCTCGCACAGCTGTATTTCTGTGCAATTTTTGAGTCCGGAAACATAGCTCTATACAAATTATCCGAATGATCGGCTACTGCTATCGGTAAATTGTGTTCTACCAAAAAACTTGTAAACAATAACTCTGCGTTTGTTACTTTCGTTTCTTCAGATGTAGCGAAAAACAACGATATATATTTATTGCTCGTCACGGCTTTAAAATGTTCTGCATGTTTCTTTGATACAATATGCCGTCCTCAGTCATCCCTTCCACCATGCGCAATCGAAAAGTCACACGTGCATACATTACAAAAAGCGTGGCGTTCCAAAACATTTGAAGATGACAAGCATGGCCATTATTTTATATAGTTTGGTCGAAAGTTCTGAAGAATAACGTTCTTTTTTTTTTTGACCCAGATACACATTGTTCTGTCACACGCTTCATTTCTACAACCGGCACTGAAGAACACAACACTATCGAACAACATAAAAAGGTTTCTCGTCTGTACACACGACAAAAACACTTTGATGAAAAAAATGGCTTTCAAGAAAGTAAATAACACAAGACAGGTTAGCCAAAGTACCGTACAAAAATTATCGTGATGTAAGTAGCTAACAGACGAAAAGTCCGAGAATATGTACTAGTTGTATCGTACAACGGACGTAATACCGTACCATTTCTATTACAAAACACAACAATTAATCTACTTATTTCGACAGTACATGCGCACATTTATCAGTTCAGTTATCTGCGCAACCACGTGATGTATTCGAACTGCGTTCACGAAACACGCACACCAGAAACGGAATTTTTTTTTCCGTTACCCAGCAGCACAAAGCCTCGTTTCCGTAATAAACCAGCGATGTTCCGTAATTCCGTAATATTGTGTTAAATCCGTAATAATTACGGAAAATCCGTAATGGTTGGCAGGGAAATATACATGACACAAAAAATTCCCGGTTATTAAAAAAATTCCCTGACATTTCCCTGATAATTCCCGATCAACGTGATTTCCCTGATAAATCCCGGTTTTCCCGGTTTTCCCGGTGAGTGGCCACCCTGGCAGTTGACTGGCCTAAGAAAACAGATGTGTAATACCTGGTCACTACACCATCACACTCTAAATCCCAAAATCGTACAGTTATGTCCATCTGTTGCTTTTGCGAAACTTTGTTTAAAGATTCATCAAAACCTATTACGACTTTTTGTCCTTTCAGCATTTTACTGATTTCATCCCTGAAATATGGTGCTAGACCAAATGTGATATAATAACCTACCTTATCTCTCTGCAACTGAAGTTTCCTTGCTATGGTACTATCTGGAAACATTGTACGAAAAAGAAGTACATCACGCCCAGCTGTACGCAAAGATCTGTGTCTCATCACACACTGAATACACCACAATATTTCAGCTTCCGTGACTTGATCATTTAGCATAAATGGTTGAATTACACTGGATGACTTTACCACAGACTGATTCAAACACTGAGGTCTAGATGGCTGCTCTTTCTTCACAGATGTTTGTACATATGCTATTTCCCCACCAGCTGAATGCTCCGAGACTGAAGATGTCGATGGAAGTAACGACACAGCTTTACTTTCACAAGGTACAGACTTGAAAAAAGCATTAACCTTCACAGAGTTTAAACTTTCAGGCCACTTCAAGTGTTTCTTTCCTTCCATGTGACTTGTAACAGCACGGCGGCCCATGTTGCTTAAAGAAAAATTAACATTACACCAATTGCACCTTGCTAAATTATTGTCTGTTGGAACTCTAGCGATCCATTTTAAGGTAGGATCGGCTAACCAATCCGACCTAAATAAAGTTTTTTTCCTACCTGCCATTATTTTTTAGATCACTGGAGCCGTAGAAATGAAACACACAGGAAACGGCCACTATCAAGACATTTTTTGTATTCTAGACAATTGTCTAAAACACAGGTCACGCTTCACCGTAATTTCTGATCACACAAATGACACAATTGTCACTACACAGTACACAGCAGAAACGTGTACGTCATGTTCGTCCTTTAGGCGGTGCCGTAGATATAATAAAATTTAAGTCTATGAATTTCTCTTGAATGATACACTTGCATAATTAAGCCGAGAAAATATTATTACAGCAACATATAAAAGTAAACAACGTAACACAAACACTGCCCAAAGCAGACCGTTCATATCTCGCATTCTCATTATGAAACTACATTTGCCTCCAAAACGGCTTGAAACACTACAGTAGACTAACTAAAATTCATTAAAAAAAAAGTTATAGAATTTAACAAACAGCAGACAAGATAAACCACCGGCTGAGTGGCTTTTATCACAGTGGGAACTAAATCAACATCACACCACATCCACAAAGAAAACCACTGGTCTGGCAACACTGGCAGTGGATGCTTGGAAGTAAATCGTAGTACGTGCCAGAAAAAACATTTATTTGGGACGAAATACTGGTACGCCTTGGCACCTTTACACAACAAAATTATCTTGGTAAAAATAAATATGGAACATAAAACTGGTATGTATACCAAGAAATTGGTACGTCTTACTACACCACTGCAGAAATGTAGAAATGTCTGCTTAGTAAGTTATGGATTTACGTTTTTTAATATTATTCCCTGACTTTTCCAGGCATCACAAAAATCACAAAAATTTCCTGACTTTTCCCGGTTTTCCAGGTCGCTCGCCACCCTGATTTAGTCTCTTGTACTGGTGTGCAATATTTCCTATATGAAGATGGTATCTAGGAAAGATAGTTTCCAGCTCAGTTACCAATGATTTTACATCAAGAATAAACTCTTCTTTTAATGGTTTACTTACCATCTTTTTTTGGCCTTTAACCTCTATCCATTGCACTTTTACCATCCACTTTTTTACTTTGACTTCTTGCTCAGGATCTATGATTTCATAGTAAATAGTCTTGCTCTTGCAAGCATTGCATTTTCTCTGAAGACAAGCTAAATTGTCTTTGCAACAAAGCTCTCTTACCAAGTCCGATGGTTTCTTGTGTACATTGGACATCATTCCCTCACAACACTCATCATTCCCTCATAGTGAGGGAATGATGGTGAGGGAATGATTAAATTGTAGTTAACTGTTCCTCAAACACAGCAGGTTGAACTTGTTAAACTTTTCCTTACAGTTTGGGGAAATACCTATTTATTGTTACGTAATACTATTAAAACTAAATTTTTTACATTACTTACAGCTGATTAATGATTTGTGAGGGAATGATGTGTAGAAAAAAAACTCATGAAATTTCAAAAATTATTGAATTTATAAAAAATTAATAATCGCCATTGAGCCTGAAACTATCACAGCTTCACATCAACAACTAAGATAGCTATCTACTGACTCACTAGCAATGGCCTTCATAGGCAATTTCTGACCAGAAAATTAGTTAACATAGAGATGTGAGGGAATGATACCCAAACATGGGGACATAATTTAACCTTTTTTATTTTTAAGATGATAAGTAGGAAAAATGAAATGTACACATTTTCTAAAACTTTTAATTATTTGGATTAACCCTAATAATTATGAAATCTCATTTCTTATAACTTTCAAAAAGAAATTGTGTCACAACATGTTAACTGTGGTTGGGGAACAGTGAGGGAATGATATTTCCAGGCTTAACTATTTTTCTAAATACATTTTTTTTTAAATTATCTGACATTTCAAGTTTACTGTCTTTTAAAACAATTTATAGTACATTATTAAAAAAATTGTCACGTTTATTGGACAATATTTTATTCATGAAATGAGAATGGGATATGAAATTTCCCCTTTTGCGTGGAATGACCCATGTATATATAATGATGAATTCATATTTTTCATTAATATAATGCAATTATTTACACATTATGTATTTAAGTTTAATCTGACATTGTGATGGTATGATAGATTGAATTTATATAGTTTAAAACTAATTTATGTTATTTGTAATAATTTTTACTTAATGGGAAAATATTTTTCCCTGGAGTATCGAAAGTATCGAAGTATCAAACTGAAAAAAAAATACAGAATCGAGTATCGAAAGTGTGGTATCGTCCCACCTCTAATATAACTGAAACATAACTAATTATGCCATTATCATAATTTTATAATTTTGATTTTTATAGTTTGCACACTCAAACATTAAAGAAACTTATTTCTGGTCAGTAATAAGCTGAAAATGATGTCCTAGCAAGTAATGCCTTTATTTCCTCAAAGCTTCTACAATAGTGTGTGCTGTTTTTTTTCTGCCGTTCCCCTTTTGATAGGGTTCTTGCAACAAGTTTGCCCCCTTAAGGGCAGCTGCACTAGCATGATCAGTTGCACCAGTTTCAACAAATGAAATGTTAGATATCATAGGCACTACGGCATTCGCAATTTCCACTTTCAGAACATTAAGGTGTACATTCATTTATGGGAATAGTAGTGGGTTAGTGGGTATCTCATTTCAGAAAATCTTGGGATACATTTTGATTAGTGAGCAAACATACTCACTATTCTGCGCAGATGGAGGATTACATGAAGTCTACCAAACTAGAGTTGGGATAAATATACCACTTTTCCCCCAGTTTTACAAGATATTTTTTTTAGTTTTCATTATGATTTGTAAGACAGAAGTTAGGCCTGCAATAGACGAGTATAGAAAACGTGAGACGGGCAATCCGTCAAAACGGACTGAAAAACGGCAATGTACGAGGGTTATTTTTTTTTCAACCTCCGATCGGCTGTAATAAAAAAACGGGAATGAATTGGGAAATTATTTTAATGTCAAAAGAAATGTACATCTTTACTCTATATTTCCACATAATCACCGTGCAGATTGATGCATTAGTCGTACCGATGCACCAGCTTTCCAATACCCTCTGCATAAAATGATGCCTCCTGCCTATTCAGCCACGTTTTAACAGTGCCCTGCAGTGTGATTACAGTTTCATGTCTCCATGGCATGCCCATTAATCGATACCCTAATTGCTCGTACACGAATCGACACGTCTCGTAGTGTTTACCCCCTTCCACCAACCATGTAGAGCGGCCAACTCACACCTCAGTTGTGTTTGATCACTCTCCTTACAGTCCGGATTTGGCACCGAGTGACTATCACCTTTTCCCCACGTTGAAAATGTGGCTTGGAGGACGACGTTTCAACACAGATGATGAACTGCAGAGCACTGTTAAAACGTGGCTGAATAGGCAGGAGGCATCATTTTATGCAGAGGGTATTGGAAAGCTGGTGCATCGGTACGACAAATGCCTCAATCTGCACGGTAATTATGTGAAAAAATAGAGTAAAGATGTACGTTTCTTTTGACATTAAAATAATTTCCCAATTCATTCCCGTTTTTTTATTACAGCCGATCGGAGGTTGAAAAAAAAATCACCCTCCTACATCAACTTTTCAAAACCCAGTTCATTTCATTAAAACTTTGTTCACCAGACTTTCACAATGATACATCGTGCATTGAAAATAACCATCACAATAAGTAATCAACTGCATAGTTAGTAAACCCAATTACAATTGTTTTGAAAATTACACCTTTAATGATTGATTGTTACTAAGTCAAAACATTTATTAGGAAGCGGTAACATGGATACTCATATCATAGGTTAAACTTGTTTATGTAAAAAAAAAAAAATAATAATAATTTCTCTTATTCTAATTGATAGATTGTTCTATTCCGGATTATTTTAAAGATTATAAATTAGACACATCCTATTCCAGCCAACTCATCCGCTGACAACGCTGTGACACGTGTGTGTGTGTGTGTATGTAAAATACTCATTTACTTTGTGACATCTAACAGCATGTGGTCTGTTTCAGCCTGAAACCGGCAGTGTATAGCCCGCCACATATTACTTGTCTGTTAGGGGCCTTAGACCACCTGGTGGCACTTGCAAAGTTTAACCTTATCGAGTCACCAAATGAAAACAAATAGTCTAAGTTTATCTAGTGCATTTAAAGAAACACATAATTTTTTTTTTTTAAATTACATACATCATCTGTTAAAAGTAAGGTTCAGCGAAGCTTCGAGAATGTCGAATCTCGAATCGAATCTCGTGTGGTTCAACAAATCGAATCTTAGTTTAAAAAGATTTGTGCCATATTTCACTTACATAAACCATAAACAAAAACATAATTTCCGTGTGTGCACACTGAAAAAGGCACTTGTGTGGCATTAAATACAATGCAACGAATTAATGTGACGAATCAACCAACATTATTTTGCTCTTTCAGTAATAGCTATTTATCTCCATCATAGCGTATTTATTTCCGACGCCACCAGAGTGTTAAGCCAATGTTTACTCTAGGGTTTATATTAAGCTATACCGTATGTCAACAGCAGCTCTGGAAACAAAAGCCAGAGCTAGTTTGCATCGTGCCCACCAGAATGCTCTAGTGATGATGACGAATCATGGCGCATACACATTTAGGAAACACAGACGGGAATTACGTTAACAGGTTAAATAATCTTTCTAATAATAGAAAACATTACGTTTATTAGTTTTTAAAATCATAAAAGAACTAAAATATAACTCCCATAATTATGGCATCATCATTTAAACGTCTGAAATTTTTTTAGCGCCTACTTAGAAATGTTTCGACCAAGACCAAAACCTCTTATGTAAACAATGCGGTACAAGATTTTTTTAAATTATCAAATTGTAAAACGAATTATTTTGATTAACAAAACTATCTTATAAAGAACAAAAGGTTACTTATTTGAATAACGCTGTTTTCTTGAAACGAATTAAGTAGGGCGCTGCAGTGTTTGTCTAGATAGTCAAGACAAAACAATTTTGATTACTGTGTTTTTCGACTTTGCGTTAAAGGTGTTTTTTGGTTATCTGTGGACCCATTACCCCAGCCGGATAATCGGGAGTCTACTGTATATGGAGATGCAAGACTGACTATGTATTGCGCATACGTGAACCGCTGAGCTTCATCAGCATCATGTGATTAAAGTAGCGTGCAATATTCTTGTACACAAATGCCATAGCTGTGGTACACATACCCCAATACTCCGGGTGTACTACAGGTATTGTATGTAACAGCGCCCAACAGACACGACTCCCATTGACAAAAGGCAACATAGTTATGGTACATTATGTTAAATTCGTCTGAGCGTACCACAGAATGCTGACTCGTAAAATATCTTTTTGCACAGTGTTTTGTAGTGACTTGAAACATTTACTGCCACATGATAAAACCGATAATATTGAATGTTAATACACTCTAATGCGTTAGTAATTCATGTTATTCACTTTTACTCGATTGCAGGACAACCAGAATCTACTTAATTATTTTTTACGTTGGCTCGGCCACGCTTGTCTATCCTAGCAGCAGTTGTACCGTCTAACGTGGCCATTGTTTTACTGTATTGGACATGGATACAGGACAGATTTCAATGGAAGACCAAAGTACCTCTGAGCCTGAATCGGTACAGAGCGGCAGCATCCAGCCACAGATTGAATCAAAAACAAAACAAAAATTGAACAAGGCTTTGTGGAAACAATATGAAGTTCTGGATGAAAAAACATCAATGTGCAAACATTGCAAAAGAACATCAAAACTCCAACAGAATATCAGGGTTGGGAAAAAAAGTATTTTTTAAAAAAAAATCAAGAAACACATTTTTTATTGTTTTAAACTGTTTTTATTGTTTTAAACAGTTTTTTTAAGTTTAAACTTTTTTTGTTTTTAATATTAATTTTAATCAAAACCACCACAATAAGTTTTGCACATATGGTTTCAGCAGAAGTCCCATCAGGTGTAAGGTATATTGCTACACATTTTTAAATATGGAATTCCCTGACTGTAGCCATTCCGGATATTATTAAGTACAAGGCAAAAAGTTCACCTTTCAAGGAGTACTTATTCAGTCCTGTAACACTATAAGAGATTAAACCTCTAGTATGGTGGATGGCTTTGGAGAAAAGTACTCATCATGCAACTCTGAACCTGGCACATCAGTTACACAGTGCAGTGGCTTCGTCAGCCATTTGAATTGAACGTCTTTTCTCCACATTCGGTTTTGTGCATAGTACTGTAAGGAACCGGCTAGGAACAGAGAAGGCTGCCAAACTTGTAACTGTTTTCCGTCCACTTAACAAAAACAAATTTTAATTAGGTTATATGAACTTAGTGGAACTGGCACCCTAAAAGGTATGACTGGTTTGACCCCAAGCAGTGCTCATGGTGGCCACTCACAGTCACCAAAAATATTCCCTGATTTTTCCCTGATTTCCCTGATTAAAAATTCAAAATTTTCCTGATATTTACAATTACAAAAAAACAATTTTGATGAAATAATATAATATTATAGAAAGAGATTACTCACATTTTAGCACCCTGCTGTATTTTCTTCATTATATACATACGGAAGTTCGTTAAATAACATAATACATTTTAAATATGACACTTTACATTATAGCGTCCCTTTCAATGACCTGCAGTCTGTTTTGTTTTATGTCTAGAGACCGGAAAAATTCGCAAATTCATTTCGCGATAGGCTAAAATACAAATAGTTATACCTCAGTGCTGCCTCTGCTATTGGCTCACTACTCACTACTCACCTGGATGACTCTGGGCTAATGAGAAACACCCGACCAAAGCTTTATCGAATCTCAGGCTGCTATGTTGGGACGTCTCAAAAGACAGCAGCCAATGAGTGGGTGGCATTTGACCGAGAGTACGCAGAACTATGGAGTTCATCCTACAGGTCATTGAACCCGCGATTTTTTCTTGTCCCTAATAATGGGGTATTTCAGTGGTGAGCGCTCAAACAAATTTCACACAACTTTTGATAACTGTTCTTACATTCATTTTTGATTTGAAGTGTAACATTTCTAGTTGCGAAATATTCTTAGTCTTAGTACTCTCAACAAGGGATAACAGTACAGTGTAAATTTTACCTTGTGTTTGATTTAAAAATGAAACAACTAATGGATAAATCTTCACTGCATTACAATCAGTACTCCCATCTGTAGCTAAAGCAAATGGTCCACTTACTGAAGATTCAACAGTTTCAATTTAGTTTCACCAGCCATATACTCCTCTCCACTAAGGCAGATGTTTTTGTTCTCGCACAGCTGTATTTCCGTGCAATTCTTGAGTCCGGAAACATAGCTTTATACAAATTACCCGAATGATCGGCTACTGCTATCGGTAAATTGTGTTCTACCAAAAAACTTGTAAACAATAACTCTGCGTTTGTTACTTTCGTTTCTTCAGATGTAGCGAAAAACGACGATATAGATTTATTGCTCGTCACTGCTTTAAAATGTTCTGTATGTTTCTTTGATTCAATATGCCGTCTACAGTCATCCCTTCCACCATGCGCAATCGAAAAGTCACACGTGCATACATTACAAAACGCATGGCGTTCCAAAACATTTGAAGATGACAAGCATGGCCATTATTTTATATAGTTTGGTCGAAAGTTCTGAAGAATAACGTTCTTTTTTTTTTTTTTGCCCCAGACACACATTTTTCTGTCACACGCTTCATTTCTACAATCGGCACTGAAGAACACAACACTATCGAACAACATAAACAGGGTTCACGTCTGAAGACACGACAAAAACACTTTGATGAAAAAAATGGCTTTCGAGAAAGTAATTAACACAAGACAGGTTAGCCAAAGTATCGTACAAAAATTATCGTGATGTAAGTAGCTAACAAACGAAAAGTCCGAGAATATGTACTAGTTGTATCGTACAACGGACGTAATATCGTACCATTTCTATTACAAAACACAATAATAAATTACTTATTTCGACAGTACATGCGCACACTTACTAGTTCCGTTATCTGCGCAACCACGTGATGTATTCGAACTGCATTCACGAAACACGCACACCAGAAACGGAATTTTTTTCCATTACCGTGCAGCACAAAGCCTCGTTTCCGTAATAAACCAGCGATGTTCCGTAATTCGGTGTTAAATTCGTAATAATTATGGAAAATCCGTAATGGTTGGCAGCTCTGCGGAAATATACATGACACAAAAAATTCCCGGTTATTAAAAAAATTCCCTGACATTTCCCTGATAATTCCCGATCAACATGATTTCCCTGATAAATCCCGGTTTTCCCGGTGAGTGGCCACCTTGAGTGCTGGTATTTTATGTTTACGTGAGGAATGTGTTTCACTTCAAAATTTCTCATCCTAGTCTGGATATTTATCACAATTGGTGACTTACAATGAGACAGCGATGCTTGCGATGAAAATGGCAATATGCAGTTTTCATTTTCGTAATAAATAACTTTTTTAAAATACACTAGAGTCCCATTATAGCGAGATGTCACGGTTCCGGGTTTGATCCTCGCTATAACCGAATTGGACAGATTTTGGCCCCAAAAAAAATTAACCAAAAATAGCATAAAAATTGTGTTTGAACCTGTATAATTGGAAAATAACAGGTTTTATTAACGAAATCTTAATTGCTGTGAGCAGATGTGTGAATTCTCTTTAAAACGATACCCCAAAAGTACGGATGCGTTCACCGATTGCGTCAAAATAACCAGAATACCCTACCACGCCACGTAAGTATAGCATCTCATCCCGCAATTGATTACTCGGCTTGGCCCGCGGCCGACGCAACACTGTCCTGCGATCTATTGTCGACGCGGGCTGTCTGCTGGCGGCCATGTTGGTTCGGGATGTAGATAACAGGTGGCGCTAGTGTAGCGCGACAATTTAATTCCTTACAAAAAAAAAGCAGGCGTGCGACAACGCACTTACGCCTCAAACGAAATAGTCGCTGGAAAACTAAACTTTTTTCATTTAAAGAAACCTGTAAACTTTTTTTGAAAATAAATTTGGGATTAAACTCAAACCATCAGATACCCCAACAACTGACCGAAACAAAACAAGAAAACTGTCCTAGCGATTCGGAAATAAATACGGTAGTGCTTACTATTTGTCAGACAGTAAAATAAATAACGTGACGTGTTTGTAAACGCGTCACGACAAATAATTCCAAAAAAGTTTATAAATATTTGTGTATTATTAACGCGATCAATTAGCAACAGGTATAAAGACGGCTCTAACTTTTTTGCCCTAACATAGTTATAAACAATGTTGTTATTCGTTAATGAAAATGTCCCAACAAATTAATTAAGAGCATTTATATTTTTAAAAAAAGTGCGCATTGTTATGTTTAATGGCGGGAAAAAATAGATTTTGCCTATTTTCTAAATAATAAGAAATGCGTACAAGTATATGTATATTCAAAGGCTTGGTTTATTTGAGTCGAGCATACCTTGGCCTTGAAGCCAAGCGGAAGTTTGATAAAAGAAAGGACGGAATTCTATTTCTAAAACCATGCACTTAGGTGGCGACTGCAAGGCTGAAGAATGTGACAGGTGTCAACGGCAAGATGTCTAGTGGCGAGCGAGAGGGGTGGAGATATAGCAGACAAATATCCAAAGCGCGATCACGCCGTAAATTCCTCAAAAAGACCTCGTTATAGCCGTGTTCTCGCTATTACTGTGCTCGCTATAACGGGATTCTCCTGCACATATAAAAAAAATGTTTAGAACAGAGTGTTTTAAACATTGTGTTTTAAACTTGTTTTATTCCGTGTGTATTGTTTAAAACAATTTTGAACATATTGTTTTAAACATTTTGTTTTAATCGTGCCAACCCTGCCGAATATTGTGGTTATTTAATTTTTTTGTTAACTAGAAGTGTGCAGCAACATAATATTTTGACCTTTTCTGTGCACCATGAATAAAAATTAAAACAAAATATTACTTAATGTTTTAATGAGTAATTGCTGGTATCATTGTTAGTTAATTTCGCTTAGCTAAAATATCAATTTTTATACTGGATGTTAAAATCTGTAAATTGTTTACATTTACGTTACGTTAATGTGGTTTCTAAGTATATAGGTATTTTGTTTTTATGTAAAATTCATGCAAATATGCAATACATTGAATTTTTGAATGTCTGACCTGCCCCTCTAGGTACAACGTGTCATATTCTTCACATTCAAAGATGCCATGTAACTGAATATACTGAATACCTAGCTGAAAAAACTTCTCAGTCAAGTGTCAAACTTCAGCAGGGAAAAAATTCTCATGAGGCAAAAAATCAGAAAACACTCACATCTATGTTTTCGAAAACAACTCCACTGGATCCAAGTAGCAATGAAGCCAAGAATGTAACAAATCTTATTGCTCGCATGCATGTTTCATCATTCCTGCCTTACCGTTTTGTGGAAGAACAGGGATTTAGGGATTTGATACATAATTTAAAACCAAACTATGTAGTTCCATCGAGTATAACCTTCGAGAAATGTTGTGCCTAATATGTATGCAAACGAAAAAGAAAAAATCAAATGTGTCCTCGAAAAAGATATTGCCCAAGTTGGTTCCATTAGTTTAACTACGTACTGACAATTGGACGTCACGAGCAACAGACAATTATGCTTCACTGACATGTCACAATGCAGTTGACTTTAATTAAATAACATTTACTTTGGGAATTGTTGCAATTGAAGGCTCACACACATCTGCTAATTTGAGGAAACTCCTGTCAGATATGACTACCACATGGAACATTCCTGAACCTGAAGAACACAGTACTGTGAAAATATTTATGTGACAATGCACGAAATCTACATTCTGCAATTGAGAATACAAATTGGATACATAGACCATGTTTTGCTCACTCTCTCCAGCTGGCAATAAAAGATGGTATAGATCAGTCAGAAAATGTCAGAAAGGTACTAGCTAAAGGTCGCAGTATTGTTGCACACTATTCTAGGAATTCTGTTGCCACTGCCCGACTTGAAGCTGAACTGAATGCCAAAAACTTGCCATGCTTGAAGTTAATCAAGCATGTTGACACACGGTCTTCAGAGTTAGCAATGCTGGAGAGGCTGATTCTGCTTGAAGAAGCTGTAGTAGCTGAACTGACATCTTCCAGTGCAGACATTGATTGTTTTTCAAATAGTGAATGGAAGCTTGTTGAAAGTGTGGTTGGTGTGCTAAAACCATTTTCTGAAGCCACTGAAAATGCTTGTGGTAATTTTTACCCCACGGCAAGCATTATACAGTCAAACCTCTATCTATCGTTTTTTAGGGGACCAACAAAAAAATTCAGTAGATGCGGACATTTAATAGATGTGGACTTCACTCTTAGATTTTGAAAAAAATATTTCAACCTCAAAATTAGTGTCAGAAATATATCAGTTACTTGACATTTTAATCATTTGGAAAAAAAAAAAAAAAAAAAAAGGAAGCATTTTACTTAATTCAATTTACACTTGCAAAAAACAAACATACGCACAATAAACCTACATGGAAATTAAAGTCTTTTTCAATATCCTGAAGTCTGAAATATGTTTACTCATGTCATCAAATGTAGAGGTGTACTGAAGAAGCCGATTTTGCCAATATTTAGTTAAATCGGCATTTCTGCAGACTTCCAATACGCTTGTTAATTTTCGGCCGATATTACTGAAAAAACGAGAGAGACTGCCATAACCTAAAAATCCACAAGTTCCCTTTTCACTTTTCGTAGTAGTACTGCATTCTTTTAGATCGCATTATTTCTTCGCAACATGTGCTAACCGTACATATAAAAATTTAACATGTTTTTTTCCCCCCCAATAATGTTCTTTAATTTTAATGTCATAAATAAATACATTACCATCACGGTAAACATACATCTCAGTTGTTACGGTAACTATAGTGCAAATGTGGTAGCTATCGTGCTTCTGTAGTATTATGGTATCTACAAAGAATCTTTATTTCTTTTTATGGTAATTATCATAAGATAACATTTGGGTTTGTACTGTAGTTATGGTACATCATCCATATTTCTTCGTAAGTTGTTGTTCATTTGTCTTTTCTTCATGTTTACGTGCTCCATTACTTGGCTGCAGATTTAAGGTGATTTTTACTACTTCTGTATACAATCATTACTGTTTTTATGACGGTTTCTGTCTTAGAAATGGTTATTTCTGTAAAATATTTATGGTTAAACAATCATCCTTACTAATATTATAAATGCGAAAGTAACTCTGTCTGTCTGTCTGTTTGTTACCTTTTCCCGGCTGAACGGCTGAACGGATCGTAATGAAATTTGGCAAGGAGATAGATTATATCCTGGGGATGGACATAGGCTATCTTTTGTCTAAAAAAATAAATTTTAAACATGTTAAAAAAATATTTCTTAATTTTATGTAATGTGTGTCATAGATATACAAACTGTTAGTGTCATTCTTCTATGTCTGTCGAAAGTTTAAAAAATTTTAAAAATCTATCTCTTTCGATTTTAAGTGTTTTCGAGCCATTCAGGGTCCTCGAACCCCCCGCCCCCCTCTGGGGACAAAGCCCCAAAATTTCGACAATTTCAGGAATTTCAAATATCTATTCTTTCGAGATGGAGTGTTCCAAACCATTCGAGGTCCTGAACATCCACTTTCCGCAAAAGTGAAAGCCCTAAAATTTCGAAATATAAGAATATATATAATTGGATGTTGGCATGTATGACTTCGATAAACTCTTACACCGTTTGACCGATCGCCATGAAAGTTGGCACATCGAAGTGTTTTTATCATGGAGAAGGTTTTTATGCTAACCATTTTTTTTGTAACTCGCCGCTACATGGCGCTGTAGCGCATCAACTTCTAAACCTTTCAGCCGATCGCCATGGGTAAACAGAAAACCATAGGTCATAGATACACAAACAGTAATTGGGTACTTAAAATAAGAAAGGTCGTAAGTGCCACTTTGCTCAATATCGTGATTTTTAGATAGAATGGTTCTATGGGTCATACTTGATTATCCATGAACAGCGCTATGTGCCAGCACCACCCAAAGGAGTATGAAAAACTGCCACAAGATTGCAGGAGTGTTAAGTATATAAGTACCACTTTCATTTTCCATGAAAGGGCATATGTGCCTCTACAAAACTGCTGTTCTCTCGTTTTTTGATAACTGCAAAGTGTTTTGTCTTGTTATAACCTATGTTATATGCAACATATTTACATAATGTAATGTAGATAATGGCGGACGTCAGTGGCAATGCAGAGAAACCATGACAAAAAACGAAGGCGGCATTCAAGGAAAAACAAAAGATGATGAAAATTAGACGACTAGCATATAAAATCTACAAAAATATTGACATGTGTGCCAAGTTCCCTTTACAACAGGTAAGAGATTTACGTACAGTATTTATATTAAACGACATGTCATACTATTAATATCTCGCAACAACAGGGTAACATGATCTCTGCATGGTAAATAGTCATTTTAATGGTGTATGCCACAGAATATTATTAGTAGAAAAATATGTCACACATTAGTGCAATACACAAACTGGTACATATACAGAGTTTTAATGAAATAATTCATTCACACTGCATACTACCGAGTGGAGTGATGCAGCAGTAACACGTTGCAGTCGAATTTTGCAGGACGTGGGTTCAAATATACCATCTTAATTTTGATTTTCCACTATTGCCTAAAATAATTTGCAGGTAAATGCTAGAATAATTAATTAATTACTTAACATGGGCAACGGTAAAGCCCCCCCCCCCCCTCTCCCTATTTAATCACTTGTCTGGAGGAGAAATTTGGTCAGCTCTTAACAATCTCTGTTCTTGTATGCCGTTGAGGGTTATCATGAGGCAAATGTGGAGAACATAAAGAATGAAGGGTAGGAGTAGTGAGAGATCCCCGAGAAAACTCGCAGGTTTGTAAAAACATCCGGGAACTATTCACAGATGCTAAAATCTGGGTAACTCCTGGCAAGTGTTGAACTTGGTTTGCCTTGGTGGAAGTTGAGTGCTCTAACCACTCGACCAATGCAACCCCCACAAATACAGTAGTTGTTTGCAACCATCTCTAATGACCTTTCTGTCAGTGAGACACAAATCCTAATGTAAAAATTACTACTTACCATTTAAAATAGGTATTCCTGCGTAGTAGTTCTATGTACACAGATGCTTAGGGAAGAATGATACCCAATCTTACCCTAAAACATTTATGAAGTAATATCTCACAGTCTTACATTGTTGTCTCATTTCGTTGCAAACTGAAGTGCCGAGAACTTACTGCCTAACACAAGAAAATGCTCTTTCAAAAATTCTAAAAGCAAGATTACGCAGATCAAGAAACATACATCATGGGTCTAATTCATGTTACACCAGTTAATCGTCGCCGTCACGGATCGTATGACAACCCTACTTCAAGTCGTCGCCAGGGAACAGTTTGGTACACTGTACCAAATGGTAAAGATGATCTGGTAAATGTTTGTAAAGTAACATTTGCAGGAATTTTTGCACTTGGTTTTAAGCGACTGCAAATACTTACTGACAAAAAGAAGTCCGCACAGATTATGTTTTCTGACAATCGTACAAGACATTACCCTGGAAAGTTTTCAGATGAAGATCCATCTAGTATCAGGGACCACATAAACACTTTTCCTCGTGAAAACAGCCATTATAGTAGAGCCAGAATGCATTCACATTACAAAATGATGTACCCGCAGGCAACTGTAAGTTATATGTGTTATCGGAAAGTTTTCATCAAAGATTTTCCTCATATCATTCCGGAGTCCTAGGAAAGATACCTGTAAAGTGTTTGATCGCTTGAACATTGAGGTGAAAGGTGGTACCCCAGAATCTATACGGGCCAAAACAACACAGGAGCTTCACCACAGGAAAGTATAGAAAGCACAGACACTTTTAAAGAGCGATATATCTTCATCACAGCTGCCTGACAGCAATACATGCTGCATTTCAATAGATTTAGAGCAGGTTATGTTTGTGCCCACACTAACCCATGCCGAAATGTTTTATCGCCGTCAGTTGTCTTGCTACAACTTCGGCATATCTGTAGGTGACACCGATGATTCCTTCATGTGTATGTGGGCTGGACCAATTGCAGGGAGGGGAGGCAATGAGATTGCTACATGTCTTCTAAAAGTATTAAATAACAGCAATGTCACAAACAAAAAAAGAATTATAGTTTGGAGTGACAACTGCGTGGAACAAAATAAGAACTGTATGATAGTATTTCTGTTCCTTTTTTCTGGTGGCTGTTGGACTATTTGAGCATATCGAGCAGTGATTTCTTGTTAGTGGACACAGCTTTCTCCCATGTGATTCGGATTTTGCTATCATTGAAAGGAGAAAGCGAATCACTAAAGCCATTATTCCAAGTGACCTACACCAAATAGTGTGAGATGCTAGAGTGAAAAAACAATTTCACGTAGTTCCCATGAATCATTATGAATTTCTTGACTTTCAGATAACAGCTGACAGTGTAATATATACAAAGAATCTTAACATTTCTAAAGCTGTCACATCACCTATGATTCTGCCGACTTAAGTACTGTTGGTATAAAAGACTCTCATTCCGATTTGGAAACATGCAGGAAGATCAAGATATTGAGGAAAGGGAAAACTGTGTTGGACATACGGAATGCAACTTTAGAAGCTACTTTTAAAAAACTTAGCATTACAGAAGAAAAAAAGAATGATCTGAAAGCCATGATCTAATTTTTATAAAAAGAAGAGCACAGAGCTTTCTACAAGAATCTGTGTGGTGACTAGTAATAAAAAGTATTATGTTTGTTTTAACCAAACCACAAAAAAATTTTACTTAAAAAATAAATTAATAGAATAAAACATAGACATTATTATGAGATAGTGAAGCATTTTTCATACTTAATAGCATTTGTACAGACGACTTTAAAAAAAAAAAAATACAAGTGGCACATAGCACCCTTTCATGGTTTTTATTATAACAGGCCTCAAAGTGCTTTATTCACTGGAAAAAAGTGAGAAAAGTGACCTTTGTGATAGAAAAAGTGAGAAAAAAGTGATCTCCAGGAAAATAAGTGACTAAAAAGGTGACCTGAAATATAACTGAAATAAATGTTACAAAAAATTCTGATTGTAGAAAAATAAAATATTAGGTTATATATGGATCAAATAAAATACTGACAGTTATTCTATTAACTATTTAAAAACACACAAGTTACAAATTATGCACCAGTAGCACAAAATTAAAAGAAACAAATTATTCACATACCTAAGATGGTGAAAGAGAAGTCAACTGTGTAAACTGTGACTTAAAAGTGGTTTCCATGAAAATTCTGTCAAGATTAACATTTTTATATTGTCTTATAAAATTGACTAAGAATTATATTAATTAAGAAGACACCATAGGCCTACTACAAAACTGTATCTAGTCCAATTTAAGAACATTTCAACATCAGCAAACTTATGTCAGAACACTCCATCAATACAAAACATCTAATTTTTTGAGTATTTTGAAAAATAGTCAGAAATAATTTTAGATTTCCTTTTCTCCACTGAGTATTGTACAGTATCAACCTCAAGCTTCTTCTCTGCAGCTTCTTTTCTGACTCTGTTAACACCTTCCAACATGGCCTGGGCCAATCCAATTTCCTGCATAGCTTTCTTTTTTACAGCCCTCTTTAATCTCTTATTTGCCTCCTCAAAAAGTACATCTGCAGTCTTTCTTTTTTCTGCTCTTCACTTTGCAAACTCTTCAATTTGTTCTCAGCACTATTATCACTCCCTTACATTAATATCTTCTGACGAGGTAACTCAGCATTGTCTAGTGCAGAATTAATTTTCTCAACTAGTATTTCGCCTGTAGCTGATCCAATAAAAAAGGTTTCAAGATGGTGAGTGATAATCTGTAGCTTCGTTTTAGACCAGTACCTGATAGCAATTTGTAGTTCCTTTCTACCTGTGTGGTTTGTTGTTTAGTAGTAGCATACTGAATAGGATGCACCATCCATGTCTTTCAAAATAAAATTGCGAAAATATGGGCTTAATGCATCTATTAGTAGATACCTAAATTTAGTGCCGCTCAGGCTGAAGTCCTCATCAGGCACACCCTCACCAAACATACTTTTAAAAACATCAGCTATTCCTCCACAAGATGATGCTGAATAATTTGAAATAATACATTTCATTATCCATTTCAGTTCTGCACTTGTTGCACGATCTCGTACACTGCAAAGACATTTAACATGGTTTTCTGAGGACACTTCACTTGATGTGGAAGCTGAACATGAAGGTCGAACGATCGTGAATTTTAGCTGACTAGGAGCCAACTTATTCCGACATTCACTCTTATGTCGCTCGCAAGTAGCATGCTGAGATAGTGCTCTATACCCTTTGGTTGATATTTTGATTGTGACACAGCAAACTGCACAAAAAACATCAGTATCGTTATGTTTTTTTTTTGCTCACTCGTTAATGATATATCCATTATCATCGCGCCTCTATAGCCACTCGCTACGAAAACAACACTTCCCCATCTTCACCACACAAGAAAACATCACGCCTCTATAGCCACTCGCTACGAAAACAACACTTCCCCATCTTCACCACACAAGAAAACATCAAAACACTACGATATTATTTCCCAGTTACTTGTTTATCTCAAATAATAGTATAGCATGACACAAGTCATATCGCTAGCCAAGGCCCCTAAGGACATAACTAACTTAAGACCGCAATCAGACTAACTACAGAACACACTGGCGCAAACATAGGTTATCTGCCATCATGTCAGCAGATCGATACTGTAGGGCGAATCGATTAATGGATAGTTCGACTTCAGTTGTTTACACTTTTACGCATGTAAAAAATGATCTCGACACAATCCGTGTTATGGCAAACGGCAAATACCTTGATTACGGTCATAAACACAAATTCAAGCATTTAATTAATGTCACTTTCATAAACGGAAATGCAAATTTTGGGCACCAATATCGAAAAAAAAGTAAATTAAGTGACTGTTTTAAAAAAAAGGTGACAAAAAAGTGATTGATGCAAAATAAGTGACTGTAAGTGAGTTAAGTGACCATTTTCGACCCCTGATATAAGGACATATATCTTTTCACAATGTGTCAATTACTTTATTTTATTTCTTCTTCGCAGTGATTATTTACAAGTTGCATTTACGATTTTTCTGTTTACAGTTGCACTTAAAAACAGAGAAATTATTATTAAAGCATGTGTTTAGAAAAACATAATATGTGTGTAGTTTTTTCATTATAACTCTGTTCCACATTTTTGGCACTCATGACCTTTCTTATTTTAAGTATCCAATTGTCATTTCTTAATGTCCACCACACTGGACATATCGCTATCCATTGTGCTGTAACTCGCGGACAATATATCACCCGGTGTTCAGCCCGGGCAAAGCCGGGTACTGCAGCTAGTCTATTATAATTTATAGTGACGGGACCACATATTTTGTACGATCAATGCGGACAAAACGATAATTCGAACATCGGTACAAGCGGATTTATTAACCTTAGTTGTATGGCAATTTTGCCGGGACCGTAGAAAGTATACGATAAACACGGACAATCGATACATGCGAGTTCGATAGATAGAGGTTTGACTGTAATTCCAACACTACACTGTCTAGATGCAACACTTGTCATTTGTTTTAAAAAACTCTTTTCAACCAGGGGTTCCTTTTGACGATGTTTGATGAAAAGTTTGAAATCAAGATTTCTTCTGTACAAAAAGGATAGTGGCAATGTCATCTGTACAATTGTTGACCCAAGGTTCAAGGATGCTCTCTTTAGTCACGAAGATAAGGTGAATGCACACTTCCTCCTCAAACAAGAATGCAATCTTTATCATCCACCTGAATTCACACCTGAAGAATGCGAAAAATAATTCATTTCCTCCTCATCATTGTGGGCAGCGCTAGATGATATACCTATGCAAGAAACCATCACTTCGGCAGGAAGAAGCAGAAATCACTACTTACTGGACATCACCCCGTGTAGCAAGAAGTATTAACCCATATGAGTGGTGGAAGCAAAACAAACATCAATACCCAATAATTTTCGAAGTTGCCACTAGATATTTGCCCATTCCAGCGACACAAGTTGCAAGCGAAAGAATGTTTTCTGCATCTGGCAATATTGTGATAGAAAGAAGGGAGCTACTACGTCCATGTAGAGCAGCTGACATTCCTTCATGATAATTTAAAGAATAAATAATCTCACCTGTTCCAGTTTCACTCCAACTCCAGTGATAGAAAGATAGCAGAACTGAATATTGAAATTAGTGTCACTGAAAAATAAAACTACCTCATATACTGTGCTTTAAATTAATGAAGCTGCTTCTACTGATATTATTTGTTTTAGTATTATACATTTTATGTCTAGAAAGCAAAATATTTTAGGTTTTTTTTTTTTTTTTTTTTTTTTTTTAGAAATGCATACTTTTTTTTACTATGTCAAGATTCAGTGCACTACAAATGTATGAAATTTAAGATTTATTAGTATGCTTTGATAATTGACCTGCGGTTTTAAGCTTCTTTGCTTTACAGTCAGAAAGTAACTAGCTATTGCTGATTGTAAAACTGCGTAATATATTATGAAGCATGTAAGAAAGTGTACTTATTTCTTTTTTGTCTGTTTTGAGTGCATTTATAGCTGTAAGTTTTACCAAATTTGGAAGAAACTACAAAATTTTGTGTATTTTTTATTGATATTATTATTTTTACATATTGTTATAAAAGTGTTCGTATTATTTTAAAGTTGTTACAGACTATGCACATAGGTCTACTATTAATATTTCAAACATGCATATAACAATAGTTTTGTATTTTATGCAACATAATATAAGTATTAGTTAATCTGAAATGGCATTGCAATTGCAATGAAAAATGATAAATAAAAGGTTTATTGGATAACATATTTATGTACAAAATTAGTATTTATTACTGTCAACTAAAATTCAAAGAAAAAGATTCGAAAAAGATTGGAGGTTCGGGAATCTTTAAAGATTCGATTCGTGATTTCATTCGAGACAAAAATCCTAGATTCGCAGAAACCTAGTTAAAAGCAAGCATCACATACGGCCACGTATAGCCTTGCTTCTCAGATGGTCAGTGTATTTGTAAGGAAAAAGAGCAGCGATGAAGGTAATTCCACTTTCGTGCCAACTTACTTGACCACCTGGACAAGCTGGATGCTAAAAACATCTTACCAGGGTTTCACTGTAATTTTCTAGTCACAAAATAAATTATGAAACCTTAAAAAAATTAACATTACAATTTTGAAACTCCTTAGTTAACAATGAAATGTAGATACTGTAGAGACACAACAAATTATTAGCCTACATATATTCGACGCCATGTTGAATAAAATAATTTTTTGATGAAATATTTACTGTTAAATCTTTAATATTGAATGAACTTGTTTTAAAATTATTCAGCTTTATTTCATTTTAAAAGTAGAACCTCAAAAATGCAGGCGATAATGCAAGGGGGGACGGGGTGGGGAGAATGTCACAGGTTCAGCATTGAGGCATATGCGACACATTCGGTACTCCTGTGAAGTACCGTCTTATTAAACAGAATTATAAATAGGTTTATAAAATGGGGGGAAAATGACTGTTTTCACCTAAAAATGAATATTTTTTGCATATTTATCACTCTTGGCATTATTTTTTTTTACGAATTCTAGGTTACATTTTGTGTAAAGAGTTTTGTATTATAAATTTACTTGCAACATAAGAAAACACAAATTTGCTTGTTACTGAGGTTAGATGTTAACACATCACTGGCTAGTACTGGAAAACTCTCCCATATATTTTAGTAATTATCTAATAATGGGATAGCCTTTTTTTTATTACAAATGTTTATATGAATTATACAAAAGATTTCATTCTTTTTTGCACTTCATGTGACATTTGAAAATGCCTTAGGTATTGTTACTTTATGAATTGGGCTACATCATTAATCAACTATTTTTTATGGTACAAAATTAATTATTTTTTGTGTGTAATGTATGTTTAGCATTAATCAAGTGGGTTGCTTTAAAAAAAAAAAATGCCAAGTATGGTTTTATGAATGCAAAAAATTAAATTTATGCATGGTTATTTTATCATTGCTATGGAATGGTGTAAAACAGAAGGCCCAATTGGTTTAATAATCATTACAAATATAAATTTATATACATTTTTCACTTTAATCCATTGTTGAGAAAAAAAATTTGCTATTTGATTTGCGAATATTTCAAACATTCGATTTAATATTTATTTTTTGAGGGGGGAAAAAAAACTAGTATTCGCACAGGCCAAGGCCTAGAAATAAAGGCATTAAAGTGTAAGGCTGATGCACAACTGCTTACTCACCAACAGAGTTGCAGTCTTTTTTGGTGTTTGCCGTGTCAGCAGTACTGCTGGCCGACTTGCCAGTAGGCGGGTCAATCACAATCTGTGGGGCGGCGGCAGCAGCATGGGCAGTTGCTTCCTTGTACAGAGCCAAGCTGTCTCGCTGAAACATCAACACGGTTTCTACAATATTACTTCAGCCCATTTCCCCGGGTCTTCCCCATTTTCCCTTCCCAACCTAAAGTGTTTTCCCCCATCTCATCGATTCACTGATATATCTCAATGCAAATTACTTTTAACAAATTCGGACATGCAGAATTTACACTATACAATGTTTCCTTACACAATCATGTTGCTACAGAAATATAATCTTAGAATTCCCTGAATTTCCCTGTTTTCCAGAAATTTAAGAGAAAAATTCCCTGACTTTCTTTTGAAGTACATACCATAAATATTAATGTGCATATGATTAAATGTAATATAAAAATTTCAACATGAGGTAAAATAAGGTTTTTTTGTGTTATTTTGACGGCAGAATTGCCTGACGGCAGAATTGCCAATGTTTTTTTTTTCCTTTGACATGGCTGGTGAGAGCTCTTCGACCCATATTGCTGAGTTAAAATTCTTTTGTAGCACTAAGTGCAGTACGCAGAATTAATGTTTTTAGCAGAGGGTTTGATATGCTGAAACTGTGGCTCCTTGAGCCAATTCTCCTTAAAAGTAGTTTTCTTCGACATCTCTAAGCTAAAAAAAAGTAGGACATATTAATATTTTCAGGTTAAGTTAAAACATTGTTTATGAATTCTTAAAAAAATATAACTACACAAATACAAAAACTATTACAAATTCACACCTAGCAATATAATGGGCCTACTTAGAGAATTACAATAGCATTTCTAAAGATGTAGCGAAAAAAGATTAAATAGGTTTATTGTTCGTCATAACTATACAATGTTCCGCATGTTTCTTTGATTCAATATGACGTCTACAGTCATCCCTTCACCATGTGTAATCGAAAAGTCACAAGTGCATACATTACAAAACGCGTGGTGTTCCAAAACATTTTTAGACGACAAGCATGGCCATTCTTTTGAATAGTTAGGTCGAAAGTTCTGAAGAATTACGTTCTTTTTTTTCCCCAGATACACTTTTGTTGTCATACGCTTCATTTCTACAACCGGCACTGAAGAACACAACTCACAACACTATCGAAAAACAGAAAAAATTTTCACGTCTGTAGACACGACAAAAACACTATGATGAAAAAAATGACTTTCAAGAAATAAATTAAAACAACACAGGTTAGCCAAAGTACCGTACAAAAATTATTGTGATGTTAGTAGCCAACAAATGAAAAGTCCGAGAATTTGTACTAGTTTTATCATACAACGGACGTAATACCATCCCATTATTATTTCAAAACACGAGAATTAATCTACTTATTTCGACAGTACATGCGCACACTTACTAGTAGTTCCATTATTTGCGCAAACACGTGATGTATTCAAACTGCGTTCACGAAACACGCACACCAGAAACGGAATTTTTTTCCGTTCCCGATTCCACGTGAAAATAGCCTTCAAAAGATAAACGACGCCATGCCCATTCTGTATTTCACTGCATGGAATGGAACATAATACAAAGTCTCAAGGGCAAATTAAAAAGGAGCAAAACACGAACAAATGAAGGCCTGGGTTCGCTAGTGAACAAACGAGTGCCTGGATTGGCCAGTAGTTATGGTGGGTGGTTGTTAACAGCCTATTGCAAAGGACAATCGTAGACCAAGAAAAAAAAAGTTGCAGTTGCCGTGTGCCTTAAGCAGCAGCCTTTTAGCGAATTCATTCGGTAGCAGTACGAGCGCATCAAAACAAAGCTTTGTTTGAATTATACGCAACTTTAAAATTTCCAGAATTCGTAGAATTTTCCCTGACATTTCCCGGTTTTCCCGGTTTTATAGTCCTGTAGCAACCATGACAATACAGTAAAACCTCCATTAACGAATATTCTATTTAACGAAAAACCCCATGCAACGAAATAAAATTTTGGTCCCACTGAACCTCCATAAGATCAATGCTATTTTAACCAGGGTATGAAAAAATCCTATTTTTTTTAAAAAATCATAAAATCAGATTTTTTTGATTAAAATACGATTTTTTTGATTAAAATTTAAAAAATTGTAATCTGTGTATTATACAGTACATTATCATGACTGTTTTCATGACGACTTTGCTCTACAGTACAATTAATAACAGATTAATTCATTTAGTAAAGAAAACTAGCCTATTTTTCTTTCTTTGAAATAACCACATTTTACATTGCATAATGTTTTAAGGAAACATTAGTGATGTCAATTTATGAAAATTTTTTGTACAGTAACATAGTTAACATTAGTAAAAAAAAATATGTCTTATAGAAAATAACTTCGTCATTGAAAATATATCATATTTAAATGTAACTTTGTCACTTCTGTCATCCCTTATAGTCTTATAGTCCAATTGTTCTAAATAAAGTAATTTAAACCAAAACCACAATTTCCTTTTTTTCTTATTCTCAGAATTGCACACATACGAGAGTATTCAAAGTAAAACTTCTAGATAAAATATTACTTATTTAAAATTTTAAACAAAAATACAAGTTTTGCAGCTTTTTCTGTACCCAGTCGATTTCTTAATGTTGACTGAACCAAATCAGACATACCAAAGAACTGAAAATTTCCTTCCTACAGTTCTAAAAATAGCATTTGACATTGTTGAAAGACAAACCTGTTGCCAAGTAGGGGTGTGCAAATATTCGAAATTGCAAATATTCGTGCAAATCAAATATTTGATTCGACTCGCATTCGAAACCAAATTAGGTATTGGAAAATTTCAAATATTACTCTTGTTTGACAAAACGTGTGATACGTACAATAATATGTCGAACCTCAAAAAATCATTTTCCGAGAGACTTAATGGAAGAAAAAAAACTGTAAGCGGACCTTTACTTACATAAAATTTTAGGTTAGGTAAATGGGCATACTGAGAACAGTTAAAGCCAATGTAGCGTGAAAATTATCATAAATGCTTATGATTTTACTGCAAACTTTACGTGATGTGTAGCATAACTAATTTGTTATATCCAGTTGTCCTTAGCACAATTTTTGGGCGAGCCATGTTTGTGCCATATAAAAGTGTAAAACTATTTAAAACTAAACAATGCCAGCGCGTCAGCTTTAATAATAATCTTTGAAAACTAATGCACACATACTCTTTGGTCACCATTCTATTAATTTTACTAATAAAAATCTAGAGAATTTTTTTTAACGATAGAAAAGTAAACACAGCAGCCATCATGGCTACAGCAAAAAAGAAAACGTGTCAGTTTGTGGTTATGGCCAGCAGAGCGGCCCATGGCCAGAGAATTGTGTTGCTGGAATTGCTCCAGCGCAATCGCTTTTTAAACTACCGAAAATGTTACGTAAATAATTAGATAAAATTAAAAAGACAAGATAGACAAAATTCACAAAAAATTATTTTGCCTTGACACGTCTGATTCCAAAAGACTGAGAACGGAATACTGACCATGCTTACGAGCAGTTGTAATAAACAACTCTTTGATATATCAATTGGTAATCGCTTGACTATTTATTGCGGAGAATAAAACTGATACATCGAAGATCTGTTTACTTTCATAAACCTTTTTTTGCCGTTTTTAATTTTCAGAAGAAGTGAAGTTCAGAACGTTGTTTTTCTGCTTCTGGGAACATTGTCACTTCCAAGAGGCAATGCCTGGATCCAGAACATGTAAAGGAATTGGTCTTTTTGCACTGCAATTTACATAATGTTGATGGCAAGGTGTAGGCTTGGCTTTTGATGAAAACATTTCTATATCACTGATTGTGTTTTATTACTAAACCATTAGAAGAGACATAAAAATTTACATGTTACTTGAGTAATAAAAATGTATATAAAGCTAAAGAACATTACTTTTTTAAACAACAATTTATAATATGCCAAACTTTGACTGTAATTATTCAGATTTATACCTAGAACTTAATTAGAAAATATTTGCAAATTATTCGCTATTCGCAAATATTTGATTCACATTTGATTTGCAATGAAAAAGTCACATTCGCACAGCCCTATTGCCAAGGAGATATGACACACACACAACACAAACACATGAGGTATAGAAGAGAAGGTATAGAAGAGAGAAAATGAGATGGCATTTAAAGTTACATTCTACCCACCTATATTTAATGTGTTTCAAAATAACTATAAATACATTGTAGAAGAAATTAAGTACTATTCAATTTTCATTCTATCTTTGCAGCAGTCAATTTTTATGTAAGTAGGCATGATTACTTGGTTTAAAAAATACAGTATAGGAAATATTAAGGTAAATATGTAGAGTAGCGGTATATGCGAAAAAAAATGCTAAAATTCCAAAAATACTTTTATTCTATGCTCTTTCACTTCCTCTTTTCAAATCAACCGGCAGAGATAAGAAATTCCAAATACTTTAGGAGATATCAAATTTTTTAATTTAGCAATACAACACCTCGCCATTTTTGTTATTTTGCAGTGTGTTCGTGAATGCGTAATAAATAAAATGGTCGATTAGGTCAGGTCAGTTACATTACTAATACTTTCAAACTAAGCGGACATAAAAAATAATGTGAATTAATTTTAATGGCTGTTTAGTTTTAAAATATTTATAATGTAACTGACCTGACCAAACAAACCGGGACAAAGGATAAACAGTAGGAACTAAAATGGTCGATTAGATCAGGTCAGTTACATTATGAATACTTTCAAACTAAGCGTACATTAAAAAAAATATGATTTAATTTCAATGGTTCTTTAGTTTTAAAGTATTTATAATGTAACTGACCTGACCTAACAAACCCGGACAAATTATGAACATTAACAACTCATGTAATTTTTTTTTGTTACTTATTACTTGCGCAACAATATCCAAATAAAAAATAACACTTTAAAATTAGAAACATTAAAAGCCCACCTAAGTTGGAAGCAGGTACATTTTATTTGCCATTAGAAGGAAATGATGTAGTCGTTCACATACGTCGCGATACCTCCGACGGAACATTAATAAATAAACATGTATTGGTTCATTTGAATACTGGCCAATCACGGAACTGTCACGTGACAAAATTGTCCAATAAGAAACATAATAGATACTCGTAAACAAGAAACAATGGTATTCGCAGCATGAATACGCAGGTATTGTAATGAAAATTAAAAAATTCGATATCTCCTCAAGTATTTGGAATTTCTTATCTCCGCCGGTTGATTTGAAAAGAGGAAGTGAAAGAGCATAGAATAAAAGTATTTTCGGATTCTTAGCATTTTTTTCCGCATATACCGCGACTCTACATATTTACCAATATTAACCTTCATATTATCATATTATAAATTGATTTTATTCACTGATTTAAAAAAACATCAAATGATTTAAATCATGATTAAAATAACGATTTAAATCATGCTGATTAAAATCAACATACCCTGATTTTAACCTCTAAATACCGAATTTTATTTGTTCGGAAATAGTGAAATTCCTTTTACAATGAACTGCCGCTTTTGAAAAACACGGAAAAATAAACATCTCCTACAAGACATCCACTAATTTTTTTGCATTCACTGCTTAAAAATACGTGCGTATAACCTTATAATAATATGCACCATCGCGGAAGACAATAAATAAACAAAGCATCATGGATAACAACACATGACGTGTATACATGCCACACTTTGTTCAAAATGGCGGGTACATTTGGCGCTTGTGGCGGAAACCTCCCGTACCATAGCTGTGGCAAGACTAACAACTAGTATATTTTGCGTTTCTATGGTCAAGATGCGCACACGCAAATATTTTTAACTATGGTGTAGTACAATTTCCGTTTTTTTTTTTTTTTTTCCCTTCAGTTTTCACTGTTGTTTATTTATTTCCACACGCAGTTACAGAACTAAACACGGTACTACTGTAAAATGAATTCCAATCCTAAAAAGCGGCGACAGATTGACATAAAAATAAAATTAGAAATTTTAAATACAGTTGATGAAGTTAGAAAAAAAAAGTGATATAGCTAAACGTTTCAACATCCCGGTGTCTACACTTTCAACCATATTATCCAACCGGGAACAGATCGGAAAAAAACGCCTCTCTGGTAGGAACAAATCGAAAACGTGTGAAAGTATGTAAAAATGATGATTTGGACAAGATAGTGATTTATTTCTACCTTATTACACATGCCATTAAACAAGTGTATTCTATGTAGGGGAGAGTTGGGTAAAACAGGGTAGTTGGGTAGAACAGGGTACCACTGTTATTTTCCGTACACGTGCTGCTATCTGTGTGTACGTTTGGTAAATTACTCCTCTACATGTCGTCACTAGAGTGAGGTAGTATGAAGTATCGCACAGTATTATTTTGTAGGTAATAATAGAAATTACAAATTTATGATGTTTCACTAAAATGTTTAGCGTGTATTGGCTATACAATATTTAATCAGTGGTTGCAGATAGATTTTATGGTAAGTTGTATTCAAGTAAAGTATTATATTTGCTATGTTGTGCCATAGTAACCGATGTAATTGATGGGTGTTAAGATTTTTTGTTGTCGTTTTTGCTTGAGAACCTGCATGTAGGGTAAAACAGGGTACACAGGTAATGGGTAAAACGGGGTAGTACCCCGTTCTGCCCAACCAGTTTCCTGTTTTAACCATCTTTTCGATCAACTGTGCAAATGACTTAAAATTAAAAACGGTTTTGTTATGCATACTAAATGTTATACAGAGTTACCTACAGTACATTTATACAGTCACCCAGGGCCGCAACTAGAGTCTCTGGCACCTGGGGCATGAATGGATTCATGCGCCCCCCCCCCTCTTTTTTTTGCACATACCACACCAATAAAGCGGGGGGTCCGGGGGCCTTCCCACGGAAAAATGGTGCTATTTAAGCATTTTCCATATCTACATGTAACAGTTTCTGTGATACTGTAACTTCCATGCATGAACCCACTATGTCCAAAAAGTAGTCCGTATAATCACTAGACTTGTTCATTAAATATGTTGAGACGTTATATTGTAAATCAGATTAGACATTCCTGGCATGCAAGTTAAAAAAACATTTTTACCAGTTACCAGTTGTAGTAGGAATTACAACGCAAGCGATTTCGGCGCCCCCACAGCTTTGCGCCCGGGGCGTAGGTCCGGGAAATTGCAAGAGCAAACAATATTCCTAACAATCTGTTCAAGGCATCTGCAGGCTGGGTTGTGCGTATAATGCGGCGCAATAATTTGAGTGTGCGGAGAAGAACTTCCTTGTGCCAAAGGCTTCCTGCAGATTACAATGAAAAAATAGTGAGATTTCACGGCTTCGTAATCCAAAAGCATAAAGTAAATGCATACAGTCAAACCTCTCTGAAACGACCCCTCACGGTTCACAGGAATAGGGTCGTAAAAGAGGGGGGGGGGGGGGGTGTCATAATAGATGTTTTCCGAAATTTTCAGTTCATTTCACCCCACTTCCCACTTCCCACACCGCTACTCGCTAAGAAACCAGCCGTACAATGGCAGGATGCTGTCTCTCACAATGCTAGACGGCTTTGCTTTAAACCCACTTCAACCTTCATGACAAGTCCCTCGCCCTACAGGCAACCTCTAAAGAAAATATGTCATAAGACAGTTTATTTTTACTGGTTAGTTTACATGTACGTATTCTGCTTGCCGTAGTGATGTCACGAACACCGGATTTAAAGAAGCAGTGATTTAACGAATACATTCTCGGGAACCGAAAAAAATTGGACATTTTGACCAAAATGTGAAAATCAGAAAAAAAATTAAAAAAACAAATGAAAGATTATTAAAATATGTTAATTTTAACACACAGCGTATTTTTGTGTCGGCTTCAATACTTCCCATAATGTTAAAGTAAGAATAACAAAAAAATAATGGGACATTTCCTTTAAAAATATGGCAGCTGTAGGTTCTGCAATGTAAGTGTCACGCAACAGAACTCACGGATTATAACGGTTGAAAAAAAAGTAATTAAAAAAAATAGTTAGAAAAAATGCAAAAACATAACCGCACACAAAAGCCACGTGTTTTCGTATCAGCTTGGTAGTTTTCAAAATGAGAATTGGTATTGCTTCTTTATCAAAATGCACTTTATTTTCTTATGATCGCATCAAAAACTAACTTCACCTGAAACAACGCCTTTAAATTCACGTAATAAGCTTTGTACTCATCTTATTCCACGTGAAAATAGCCTTCAAAAGATAAACGACGCCATGCCCGTTCTGTAGTTCACTTAATGGAACGGAACAAAACACAAAGTCTCAAGGGCAAATTAAAAAGGATCAAAACACAAACAAATGAAGACCGGGTTCGCTAGTGAACAAACGAGTGCCTGGATTAGCCAGAAGTTATAGTGGGTGGTTGTATCAGCCTATTGCAACGGACAATCGTAGACCAAGTAAAAAAAAAGTTAGTGTTGCCGTGTGCCTTATGCAGCAGCCTTTTAGTGGAGTCGTTCGGTAGCGGTACGAGCGCATCAAAACAAAGCTTTGTTTGAATTATAAGCAACTTTAAAATTTCCAGAATTCGTAGAATTTTCCCTGACATTTCCCGGAATTCCCTGACCATTTTAATTTCCCTGACATTTCCCGGTTTTGCCGGTTTTCTAGTCCTGTAGCAACCATGTAAATGTAGTTATTTTTTTATTACTTTACTGGAAGTAATGAATTAAACAATTTGTGGAACAATATTTTAATTATCCTTCATCTTTACCACCAGGTGAAAATATAAATAACAGGCACATACCTCAACCTCCTTGGTTTCAGATGCAAATTTGGATGTATCTAGCTCTTCACTGTTTTCTTTCTCTTTGTTACTGTTGACAGCTGGCTTCACAGTCTGTGCCGGAGGATGGCCGTCGCCATGACGACCTGAACAAACATTACAATCGATTAAATATTTCATACGAAACATCTTACACTTCGTTGTACTGATTTTCCCATTATTCTTCTTAACATATCAATTATTATTACTTAAAAGAAATTCCAGGGATCATAGTCTTCCTTTGCAAAATTACCCCATTATCCCTGTCCAACCTAGCATTATTTTCAAGTCTCCCCGATTAATCTTCAAAAAAACACCTTAAAATACAAATACACTTTACACACATAACTAGACATGATTATATGGTGAATTGCGATAAAATCAAAATAACACTGAAAAGAGAGTCAAAACACAGCATAACCCCAAAAAGCAAGTTAATACACTATATGGCCTGAAATGCATGTTATATTGTGGTATTAAATAGCATTTAACCAACAGTTAATTCAAATAATAAAAAAAAATCTTTTAATGCTTCAAATTCAAGGAAAGAAATTTCCGGACAAAAAAAGTTCCAAAGTGCATACATCAGAAAAAATAATTTAATTTGGTTTATTTTACACCTCTTATTGAAACACATTGAAACCACAAATGCTTGCTAAATTATTTTTATCATAAATGTGAAGTGTATAAATTTTACTACTATTTGGTGGAGTTTAACGTTGACCGGGGCTTCGCCCCATACGCCCGGCTGGACTAAACTCCCTTGACCTTCACCCATTCCTTCCCAGCATAGAATCACCGAACTACGTAGTCATGTGTTTTCAAACAGCGCGCCATGAACTACCAAAAGACTGTGGTTTAAGCTTAGTGATTCAGTACAACGGTGCCGTAGCAGATCGGAACTGAACTAACCTGGATCCTGTTTATATGTTAGTTTAGTAATAACTTTATGTTTGCATGTAGCTAAGTAACGAGAGGGCATGTACTTTTGGTATTCATATTTTAAGAGTGCTTTCCTTGTTTACCCGCGGCACATAACTAAACTAGTGAAACGGTTCTGTGGTTCGGCGGAAGATGCCATGTCACCGGTGGGAGCGTGCCCTTCCGGCCCAGTCAAACTAGCAACGGTCGAGGTGAGACGCATATGCACCCCGGAGACTTCATCCATTTGCATCGCAGAACTGAACTTAGAACTGTTAACGTAATTCAAAATTAATCAATTTAATATTATCCTTGGGACTCATATTGGCAGGCACTGTTCAAATCAGTATTCTTTAACCCTTAGCCGGACTTTGCCAGACAGCTAAGCAATATCAACTTGTGCGACCATCGCGTGGTCTGGCTCTCGCCTAGCTCAGTTCTTGCCGTGGGTACTGTGTAACCTAACGTCGAAGTATAATAAAATACAATGAAGAGTTCACTGTGTTATTTACTGACCACGTGCCAGCTCTCCCAGGTATCAGGCATGTGGGTCACCTTTAAGAGCCCACTGGATTGTGCAACCACCTTCGTCATGTGTAAGCTTGCCCGACGCCAAGAGCGGGCCAGGTCTAAGAGGCTAGAAGGGACCGAATCTTGTTCCCCACACGGGCGACGCTGCACACTGAGACCGGTCTCTGCCGGTTCCGTGTGCTTTTATCATACGGTGGTGCCCAAATTCACAACTATTGAAGATTCATACCCCCCGGAGCCATGACAAGTTAAATATTAAAAACATATTTTATACAAATAAAAACACAGAAATCTTCGGTTTTAATAATCAAATACTAAAAATAAAACCATAAAATCTTGTCCACACATAACATGTCCACCTGAAAAATATTTTTCTACAAAATAAAGTTTGTCTTATTTAAATCAATATTATGCAAACACAATGCTGTCAGTCTCACATTAAAACTTTAAATTTGATCAAATTTCTAACAATAAATTTACTGCGAGCACTTGAATGAGTTAACATTTTATAATGCTTATATCATTAAATTCCCCAATTGGTTCACTAATCTCTAAAATTTTATTATTTTTAATTTATTAACTATGAAAACTGATTGTTTTCAACTGCACAAGAATTTATGAATGAGAATACATGATGGTTTTAAGACAGCAACAAACTAGTACATATTAAAAATTATAATCCAGTTCGTAACTTTTATTTGTCAATATCCTAGTGTTTTCCAGGGTTTGAAATGCATGCTATATCTTATACCTTTTTACTACGAGGGTTTTAACCACTTTCCAGATTATCTGTCTGTGGAAACAATTTGCACTTTGTTTCACAAAATGTTGTCCACCACATCCACAAATGAGTATTTTGTTTTAAGATAAACAGGTGATAGATTAGTTAATGGTTTTTTTCCCCTTACTTTCAGTTAATAAATTTTATTTTCACATTTATTTAGCACATTTTGTTACAATAAACTTACATAAAATTGTTGCAAGCTTGGAATCCCGGTCCACTTAGAAAATATTTCACTCTGTCCACCTGGTCATGCACATGCTATTGGTAATATATTCAGCAGATTAGAAGTTATACATCAGATAGATTACACTTTACTTCTATATTCACTCATTGAACTCATTACTATTCACATTTAGATAGAAATCAGAAAGCGCGTACAGCGACCTGACACGCATACTAAATTCCCAGCCGCTCCTACATGCAAGGTAGTGAGTGGGCATGCAGTCTATAGATAGTGCTCTGGGCATCTATGAGATGTAGCAACAATCCCTTATGTTATCAAGTGCTTGGGTTGTTCCATAGAAATTCAGTAAACTATTTTTGAGATAAAGCAGTGAATGTCCATACTGGCCATGTTGAAGTGCTTAAAAAAAAATATTTTCGAAACCCTGAATGTCTTGAAAGTAGGCAGTGTATTGTGTTGATTTTTTTTTCTTTTTGTACAAAAATGAATTGTGAATAGTCAACAGCTTCCTGTAAAAAGTGTAGGCTATTTTAAACATCATACAGAGTGAATTTTTCTCAAAGGAATAAAAAAAAGTTGGCATTAGCTGTTTAATACATTTTAACTGTATTCAAAATAAACTACAGCAAAAACCCTTTATTTACACTCTTCAGGGGAACAAAGAAAAAAAGTGTTACTTGCAAAAAAATGTAAATTGAGGGAGGTGAAACTCTAAAACTCATCTAATGCATTAGTACTCATTTCCTGTATACATTCCTTCAAAAAATATTTTAAAGTATAGAAATATTTACTGTATACTAAGCCTACTAATATACCATCAATACTCAAGACATACCCAAAATTCATCACATTTTGTCATAAGAAATCCAGTACAACCAAGATTATACAAAATAACTTTCAAGTCCGTTAGTAAAAAAAATCATAAATTACTTCTGTTGACATCTTTGAGTACTTAAGTGATATGATTTAACTACTACTGATAATTAGCATATGTGTTATATACACACATGTAACCATAGAAAATGTCACTACAATGTACTGCAATACATTTGTAACACATAAATGGGACCTTAAATCATTGATCAGTCATGTAAAAGAGAGGTGGTGGTAGAATAGGGGAGGGAAATGTCATCCAAGCTGCTTTCACTGGCCTTACCTACTAGTACAGTATACTCGTTTCAAATTACAACAGAAGGGCTCAGTTCGTAGTTTGAAGTCTTGACTCGGTTTTCAACATGTTTAGTGATTTAGTTCTTGTAAAGGTTTTTACAGGCTGTGTTACATGATAACTTAACACTTGTACAAATGTATTTTACCATACTGTTGCCTTACAGCAATTATTAAATTAATCTGAAAAGGTCCTATCCCAATTAGTTTGGATTACCATGACTCTGGGGTATGTTCATTTTGCACCGCTTCAATAATTTAAAACAAAATATGCATGCCTGGTAATATATTCATGTTTCACTCCTAAAACTTTCCTTTTCTTGTACAAAAATAACCTTCCCTGTCATATGCAATACATTTGTTATTTTAATTATAATTATTGCTGTTATATGCACTTCTGTCTTATAATGAATTACAACTATAACCACCTTTATTATACTAGAAACTACAGACAAACCACAACAATTTTCATTAATTACCCAAATTTTAGGCTCAACAGGGCAAAAATAAAACTTGACTTGTCACAAGAGAGCACTCATAGTGTCACAGGTCCTTCCCACTTCCTCTCTCTCTTCTTCCCTGTGTCAGCAAAGTAACCACACACATACTTTTCTTTTTAAAGGCTTGATTTCTGAACGACTGCTTTCCTTTTGCAGCAGTAAAATTAAATTTTAATTCATATCTGCAGCATGCTGTTTTTAAACAGATGTAAACCATCACTACTGATGAAAATGGCATCAGAAAAGCTCTCAAATACAGTCTGGAGTTCATAAAGCTGTCATTTTATAACAAAAATTTAGCATCGACAGTTAGAATTTCTCCGCACCTGTAGTATCAAACGCAGTAAGACCATACATTAAAAAAAAATAGAATTTATAAGAGGTTATTCATAAGAATTGTATAGCTGTTATTTTTTTAAAGAAATAACCCAACTTTTAAGTAACATAACCATTATTAGGTTTCTAATAATAAGTTTTGAAATTAATCCTCCAAAAAAGCTGGAATCCCAAAGAACCAAGAATCCCGAAGTACAGAATGAGTTTGAAAACATATGGAAAACAAAACAGATGTTGATGTTAATTCATGCGTGTCCAAGAATCCCAGCTGCAAAAAGGTAAGTAGTGCATAAGGCAGGTTAGTAAGGACATACGTTTCCCACCTGATGCTTGCAGCCTGTACCGGAGAAACCCATCTTTGGTTCCGTTCATGTAATACTGAACACTCTGCTTCAGTTTGGCAGTTCGTTTGTCTGTTGCTTGACCAAACACTTGGATAGCCACGTTGTCCAGATTATCCACGGATTGCAAGTTCTTTACAAAATTGGCAATGGTTTTGACAAAGTTTTCTGAAGGAACCTGTAAATAAAATCAGACACACTGTCAACACTCCATCTGCCCACAATAAAAGCATATTAACAAGTGTAACAACAGACAAATGTGGTGCAATGGTAACACACTTGGCTTAAAATATGATCACTGATGGTTTCTCCTGATTTTTATGGGCTTACAAAGCTTTGGGAATTCAAAGTCAAATAAAATTCTAATTTCATTTGACTGCGATAAGGGAGAGAGAGGGGTAAGCGAGGGAGAGGTAGAGAGGTGTGTATATGAGTCACTCTTATACACTGAGTGGAATAAAGGAGGGGGGGGGGGGGGCGAGAGAGAGAGAGAGAGAGAGAGAGAGAGAGAGAGAGAGAGAGAGAGAGAAGAGAGAGAGAGAGAGAGAGAGAGAGAGAGAGAGAGAAAAGCAAACCCACCCCTCGAAGTAACGCTGTTCGACACAGATAAATTAAAACATTGTTTGAAGTAGTGCGGTTATAGATTCAAAGTAGCACTGTTGTTGACAAATCAACAAACAATATTTTGTTCTTTACTTAACAGCTATTCACTTCATCCACTGCATATTTCTTTTCTTTGAAGATGGGATGTGTCAGTGCAAATCATTGCACACACACATTTAGTAAACAACGGAGTCAGGAATTATGTTAATAGGTTAAAAATATTTCTAATAATAGAAAACAACAAGTTTAGGCTTCTTTTAATTTTTATTATTAAAACTGAAATATATATTCTATATTAATAACATAATTTTCTAATTCAGAAATGTTAGCTCCTTCTTAGTAATATTATGCCCAAGTCCTATTACATAAACAATGTAGTACGTAAATTTTTCAAATTTAATTTTAGGTTGCTTAATATAAAAATGTCTTTAAACATTTAATCAAATGTACTTCAAAGATATTAAAATATATATTTATACTATATGTTAACAGGAGTACAATCTTTATATTATTTAATTGGTAGTCAGTAAGCACATTGACCTGATTGGAAAATAAATTATTTTGATTAACATACAATCTTATGGAAAATACGTATTTGATTAGTACACTGTTTTCCTGGAACGAATAAGACCCTTATTTCGAGGGACAGGTGTACTGTATTTACCCAAATAACAACACAATCATCTATGGTTATTGAAAAAACCTTATATGATTAAAAATGGTCATAAAATGGGAAATATTAATACGGGAAGAAAATACGTAGTCATGAAGTCATTTAGTAGCTAGATGAAAAAAAAAAGGATATATTTCAAGTAATGGTGTATAAGAAAATAATTATTTGAAAGTTAAGAATTAGTTGTGGGCTTCAACAATCTCCCAATTTAATTCATTTAAAGTTTCTTTAACATAGCACGGATTCATAACAAAGAATTTAATGGTGCTTCACAGCAGTAAACAAACCAGATGTTGGTTGTATCCAAATTACATTCATTAAGTTTTTTTCTTCTTTGCATCATAGTGACCATGTAATTATTCACAATAATCCATAAAACAAATCTATTGCCTGATATATGGAAAGATACATACTTTACCCACAAATATTGATAAATTTAATAGTACTATTTTGATAAAAATCAAGAGCGCTTAAAAAAATAACCGGGAGGCATTTAAGTAATGGCTTCTCACGGGCTTATCAGTAATTACCCCTACTCTTACTAGGCCACGCTGATAACTATCGATAATGCCTGCACAAATACTATGCCAGACAATGTCAAACATCCTATTACCGTAACACTCCAATTTTCAAACAGGCATCCCAATTTATAACATGTATTTCTGTCCAAAAACAGTGAAATGTCATATATTCCTTCACTTTTCCGAAGATTATTATTGCTAGTTATTGCAAAACAATTGCTCAAAAATAGTGCTTTATAATAGTGTTGGGCCGATTCCTAAAATATACTGTTTCCGATTCAATTTTTGATTCTTAAATTAAAGGGTCGATTCTTCGAATAACATGATTCCGATTCCTTAACTTTTATCTGATGACGTTCAACAGAGTAATATACTCAGAAAAAAAGGTTGTTTATGATTTTAAAATGACTTACCTTATGTTTTGTTTTATGTGCAGAAATTAACATTATATACAGCTTATATAAAGTTAAAAAGCATGTTCATTACCCTCAAGTTACGCTACCTTGAATTTCTAGCACAATTTGGCCTTTTAACCTTGCATATAGTTAGACGAAACAAATGTTCAAACACTGCCAATAATCAAAGATGTCTTATGACGTAAATTGGAAATAATGTTATAACTTAACCAACTTTAGATACCTTACATTATCAACTCAATTTATTTATTGTAAAAAAAGAGGGTTTGTACGGTTAAGAATTTTATTTTCAAGCACAACTAAATGATCCAAATAAAATGACAATATAATCTTGTTTTTACATATTTCAAGGGACCAGCGTGAAAAAAAAATAGAGGGAAATGTAAAAATAAAACTTTAGTATCTCATTATGATGGAAACAATAAGAAAAAAATATGCACCACACTAAAATAAAATGTCAGAGATGCTTACGTTTTAATATATTACCTAGAACTTAATTATCTCACTTGGTGAAAAGAATAAATCCATCCAGTCTTGCAGTTCTTCACAACCGTAAAGAGAAAATAAATTTTCGGTTCTTGAGTAAGAAAGATCTGTGCATGTTTAAGCATCTCAAAATTTCCACATTTTATGGTGAGATTTTCTTACACAAAATATTTAAACTCTTCAAATAATTGCGTGTTAACATTTAATTCATTTCAGAAATTTATCGGAAACAATTCCTCTAAACTAACACAACTACTTTCAAAAGATTGTTTATGTTTAGTAACAAAAATTTACGAACATTTCAGCAGTAATGTTTGGAAATCCCGATTTGCCAACTGCCTTTCCAAAATATTTCTAATGTAAAACAAGCATAGCTGAACACGCACAAGAACACCGATTTACAGCAATTTGGTTATGTTGCTTTTAAACTTTTTTAATATGGTCGCAATAATCCACTGTGAATTAGGGTAAAATCTCATTCAAAAATTATTTCATTTATAATTCTTTAAAGTTAAAGTGCAGAGATGTGAAACATCTTAATTTTCACTTTCACGTCACCAAAGATTTGGTTCATGGCCGTATGGTTTACCATGGCAGGTAGCACAAACAAAAAATTAGGTTGTTTACAATGCCAAAACGTAGATGCCATGATCAAATAGTTAACGTTTAGTAAGTAAAATTTACATTATTTTCTTTAAACATTTATGGTTTTGTCTAATTTTTTTTAAAGGTTTACGATTAAATGCAGTGCTGCTGCAAAGTAATTTCCGAAAAATGTTTTCGCTTAAAGCAGGAAAGTAGATACAGCATTTGTACTGTTGGGAAAAGGCGGTGCAAGTAAATAAATACGCTACGCTAATCACCAAAAATCGTAAATCAGTTCCATAAAAAAGATTTTATTATATAGTTTAAAAATTATATTTGCATGCATTTTAATATTTTCTTACGTTTCATAGGAGATGTATTTTGCAAACTTAAAAACAATGCAGGAATCGGTCATGGTCGATTCCAAAACCATTGTATTCTGAATCCCACGATTATAGTGGAATCGACTGATTCCGGAATCGGAATTGACCACTTCTTTATGATCTTAAATCAACAAACAAAATTGTGGTGTGTGTGCCCCATAGTTACGATTATATAACTTAACTACTTTTCCTGTTCGTAAATTAGATACCTTAGCAAAGTCAGTTAATTTTTGTGGTGTAACATCTTAGCTCTAGGTATACGGCATTTGGGAAAGTAATTTCATCAATGCGTCGGAACGGAAACGTGTAACAGTACTGCTATCCATGGCAGAAGATGCACAATGACAAAGGTTAACATTATAACTGATTAATTAAGTTTAACAGATTGGGCAGGACGGTATTTTAAAATAAAAATGCCTAGTCGAAAATCAGGTTCAAACACAGGTTGTTTTATTTTTTTCTTTTATTTTTTTTCCTTTTAACAGAGCAGTTTCATAATAGTTTAAATTGTCTATCTGTAGCTAGTATACCACTTTCTTTGCATAATGGTGGCAAGCCACTTTTATGATTCTGGCAAAAAATTCTAGCGCGGCTTCAGAATGTAAGCATTATTTACATCTACAAATGTATTTGAATTTTACATTTTGTGTAGCGTTGACCTGCAGAAGGGAAGAGGACCAAAACAGAAAACTCATCATGAGAACATGACTAGCTAATTCAAAGCTTTGCAAATTTGTTCTTCTTTCAAGTTATGAAAGTCTGATTTCTCTTGGCACCAGCTCAACCACGTATTGATGAAACAGTGTACTGTAGGTTTTATGTAGTAAATCCTGACGAGTTTATGGTTCGTTGTCTGATTTAAACAAGTTATCCCAATTTTAAGGTTAGAAAAATCCCCTACCCATTAATTCTCATTCATCACAATCAATTCCATTGTCATATCTTTAGTTTGTAACTTTTGTCAAAGAGGTGGCATGATGAGTGCGATGCTCGCTGGTGCTTCTAGTGCAGTATCGCCTCTAAGTGCAAGGCTATGAACTGATACGAGTGGGAAACATACCATTATAAAGCAAAAAAATGAAGATAAGGCTAATGCAAGTCCCTCAATGGTTTCAAGAAGAAATTAATTTTCCAAAAATATAATTTAAAAACTAAGTAGGGAAATATGACTAATTTTCCCTCAGCAAATTCTTTAAAAGTTTTTAGGGAACAGACACCACTCAGTGTTTCTTTAAAAGCACTGCACATGCATGAATTAATGTACGTGTGAACTGTGAAATCTAACCTCATAGAAACAGGAAATAGGTAGGTACTGTACTGCTGAAATACAACCGAAAAAATCTCATTGCAAATAGCTCTAATGGTGCCTGATTACAGAATGTGCAAAAACATAAAATGCATCAGATTTAAGACCATTTATTTTATTGTGACTTAATCTAAGAAAATGTTTCAAGCATTTACCAGTATGTGAATCATTCCACACACTTTCTCAAAGAAGCTTGAATGTACATATTTTTTTGTCCACAAGCGAGACTGGAAAATTATTCATCAAAATCAACCAGCATTAGTGTGGACGTCCAAAAATACCATCAGTTCAAGGAAAGTATGTCAATTCACAGTTAATTGCTGGGATGCCTTAATCCTAACAGAACACAAAGTGTGCTGGGCCACAGTAGTTCCTTGGGTGTATCAAAGGGACTTACTTATAGCCAAGAGCGGTGGGTAGTAAAAATAAACAAACAAATAATACAATTTGCAAACCAGTGTGCTACGGTGTTGCTGTGGTAGTTATTTATGCATGGAATACCACTTAAGTACATCAACACATTTGAGCATTTCTTTATCAACTTCACATCCGTCTTTTCTGTTTCAAAACACTTGAGAATCACTATGTTTTGAATTTATCATTAGAAATCACCAGCGCTGACAAATTTAGTAAGCTAACAATGATGAGTTTCAAAAAGAACCGTAAATACAGACTGACAACAAACCTGAGAATCGCAACAAACATATCAACATAATGATGAAAATAAACAGGTATTATGGACAACACAAAGACAGATCCGATGACCACAGTAGGTGTCTATTACAAACATTTGTGACGTTTCGGAAACGGGAAACTGGCATCAGGCACAAACCGGACAATGAAAAATAAGGGATTTATATATGTTCAACCTCCTCTACTAGCACAGCCAATGGCAGGCAAGCGCTCCCCTGAATGGCTGTGCACCTAAGAGCTGGTATTACTGACTGGTGTATTGCGGGTCTGCACAGGATGACTCGACTGGCCCCAGCCGCGCTCGTCACTTCTAAAAGGGCGCCAGGGTCTACATAAGCCTGGATGCCAGCCTCCGAGACAGTGGCTAGGCGAAGGAAAGTGCGACAGCGGCGACGCAGTGGCTCGGCGAGTTGTAGTGAGCTCCTCGGCGAAGGGAGTGTGACGGCAGCGACGGAGTGCGATGAGGAGTGCTGCGGCGAGAGTTGCCCGAGGGGTGCAGCCCAGCGAGGTGTGCGGTGTGTGAGGACTTGAGATACTGAGTGCGAGTCATTGATTAGTAGGCACTTTAAGTAAGATTATGTATTAGTGTTGTAAATATTAGCAGTCAATAAAACTATGCTAAATAATAATTGGGCTATCCCTATACGAACCCAGTTCTTCCCACCCAACGATTATTATTAAAATTGTAACAATATGTAAGCTATTTATATAATGATTTGTGTTTAAAAAATTGAAGAATTAGTTATGATGCAAACAAAATATATATTTTAAAAATTATATTGAACTTGAGACACTTCTGGTGTCTCATGTTATTATGTTTAATGTTTAACTATGTTTAATTTTAATGTTAACGTAATTTTTTAGTTAATGCTTTCATATTTATTTTTATTTGTCTTCAAAAGTCTCAGTTAAAATTAATCAAAGACTTTGGTTTTCTGTGCGGTCATTTACGTCTGTTGAATGGACTTGTCCACGTATGAAAGAGGGGGATTTAGCGGAGGGTGGTGGATGACATCACGGGTGTGTGATGTATGCAGGGGAGAGACTGTTTGGACTCTGGCGACAAGAGTGGCTTGCGGGTGTTGACCAACAGCTGAACAGCTGTGAACATGAGGTGTCGGTGTAGCTCCGTGCACGAAGTATGGACGCAACCCACACAGTCGTTGTTAGCTGTTAACCCTGGAGAGTGCTACGCGGTGCCGTCACTGCCGCGGCCTGGATCAGCTGTTTTTTTTTATAATTTGGAAGGGACAGCAACATATTTACCGTAAGAAATCTTAAACTTCTCGTGAGTCGCGAGTGTTAATGCACCTCGTCCCAAAGTGCGAAGACCGCTGCCGTTTGACTGTGTTACGTGCGTCACCTACGCAAAGTGTACACCCCGGGTACCCGGAGGCGCTACAGTTTTGGTAAATTTCTACTACACTGCGAGAATTACTGTAAGTAAAATTTTAATTTGTTATTGGTGGAAGAAGAAGTTGGTTTGGGACGGTAGGCAAGCTTTGGTGTGGACTCCCCCTCCCCCCTGCGTGTTTCAAGTACGGACTGAGACTTATGCAAAGGCTAGGCCTTGGTGTTGGTAACGTGATCGCTACGGCCGGGAATCACATAAGGATTGTAGTTTTTTTATGTCTTTTTTTATATATTTTATGCCACTTGTAAATAGTCCATGTATTATAATTTATCTTTTTTTTTTATGTGTCAGAATAAATTTATGAATGCTGCAATAATCTACTTAACACATAATCAAGCATTTTAATTTAGTTTTGAGTCCCTAACATGTCTACGCGACTAGCCATGGTGAAGTCAGTCAGCTGGGTTCAAAAAGAATGATTGTAACTGGCTGTCCTGGTAGGGACGGACATGGGCTGCTCGCCCCGGCAAGGGGTAGCAGGCTGCAAACTGTAATAGAAAAGCTTTAACAGTTTTAGAGACATTAAAGTGGTAGTTGTATGGAAAAGGCCAGAGTTAAATTTCACAGTTGGCCTCCCTGTGTTTGTGATCAGCATCCTTTCAGTCAAATGTTTTTATTTGCAAAAATATTTACTGAAATAAAAATTCTCAATTGTTGAAGTAAATTTTTTTAAAATCAATTGGCCTAGCTTGAATGAGCAAGAAACTTATACATTTTTCACTATATTTGAGCACTTTAGCAAATTGCTATGTTTGCATGTCTTCTGTGTTCCATGGTAATTCGTCAGCAAGGCACCTGAGTTTCCGTTCTACTCCGTGTCTTTTGTGAAGGATGTCATTAAGAGGAAGAGGAATTGAATCTCTTACCAGAAGTCAAGAATCAGCTTAGTACGAAGTCTCCTATTGGGGATCGTGGAAGTAATAAAACACAGTTGAAATATTTGGATTATTTGGGTCCATTTTATTTTTGTTTTATATTATTTTCTTGAAATTTTCTCTAATTTTTTTTATTGTTACTTTTGTAAGAATATATAGTTTGCTTAAAATTATTGCATCAATATAAACATCCAAACTCTTTGAGCTCTTGTGAAAATTATATAGATATACATATTATTTATTTGCGTAAGTGTATTTAACGTTAAAAATTATCAAAACTTCAATAATGTAGACCTGTACCTTACTGTGGAGTAAACTGACGGCACGAAATAAGTAAAAAAAAAGTAACTTGCAAAATTTTTAATGATTGGTTCTTTAGAACTTACAAAAATTGGCTAATAATTTAAAACATTAATTGATGTGTTCATTCGGCATAGTTTTTTTTTAAACCATGGAAAAGATAATCAAATATTCAACAATTCGTCTTTCTTTTGTTTTACAGTTAATATTGGAAAGCTATTCAAACTACAATTTAAAAATAACTTTAAATATTGGAGGTACTGGGGCAACACAAAGCATAAATGGTGACTATTTTGTAGTGATACAGTTATTTTCATGTAAATGTACAAATTAACAAATAAGTTAAGTTTAAATGAATATTCCTGTTCCATTTACAAAGAAAATTAAGGTGCTCAACCGTAAACAGAATAACCCAAAGATGAAACTTAACAGATAAAAATTGAAAACAACGGCTACACAGAGACGCACAGGTGAACCCAGCTATGTGACAACAGCGAGGACAGCACAAACGAACATCGTAAGCAACAGTTGAGCGACGAAACAGGTATTTCGAAAACCACAACAATGATAGCACAGACTAACACAGTATATGTTTCCAAAAACAGTTGAGATGTTTCGGGAGAGAGATCTAGTAAACAGTAAACGACTGAAATTATGTGAATACACGGATGTAGAGGAATGTGTTTTGAAATGGTTTAAACAGTGGCAAGACAAAAATGTGGCAAACGAAAGGGCCCTATTCTTCAAGAAAAAGCTCAACAGTTTGCAGTAGAATTGGGAAATGCAAAGTTCCGTGCTAGCAACGGGTGGATTAAAATTTTTTAAAAAAAGAAATGAAGAAGTACCGTATTTACTCGAATAATCATTGCACCTATTGTTTGAGGTAATGAATTTGGTATTTAAGATTCTCCTCATAATTGTCGCACCCTTATTTATTGACGACGACTGAGGCGCGAGGCGAAACGCACGAATGGAACAGCCGTAAACACAATGGAACAGCCTGCTTTCATGTGGCGTGTGGCGCGATCGGAACAGCAGTAAACACAATGGAACAGCCTCCTTTCACGTGGCGTGTGGCGCTTATCATTGGTCCAAACCTTGAGCGGCATGTCCTAATTGGCCGTGTGGGAGGAAAGAATGCGTGTGGAAGATAAGATGCTGTCATGCCATTGTTTTATCTCTTTTGCATTGGAGTGGAAAGTACCGGTAATTGCAGAGTTCGAGAAAGTTCATTTTGTAAAAATATGGGTAAATACAATTCGTATACTGCCACTTTCATGTTGCGCGTAATTGCATTTGCAGAAGAGCATGGAAGAGAATTTTCAGTAAGAGAAAAACTTGTTCGTGACTCGCGAAAACAGACAGACAACTTGAATAACACGTGACGACAGCGGCGACTAAGATGACGTTGACGTCCCGGCAAATAAATCTGATGCATCAGAATCTAGTTCAGACAATGAATAGATAAACTTGGTGAGTGTAGAGACTGAATATGTTTTAAAAATGTATTTTCTTTATTGATTTTTTCGCAATGTCGTGTTTATACTATATTTTTATTTTGCCAAACTTCTTGTAACCAAAAGTTGTTTTGTTTAATTTGCGCGTATTGTAAATAAATATTACATATAGGTACCATGTATTAACTTCTTTAATTTAGCATTTTCAAGCGATTTACAAAAAAAATTTACTTTAAATTTTTTTTTCTCCTGAAAATTTGGTAAAATTGCTGCGACGATTATGCGAGTAAATACGGTATGTGATAAGTGTAAAGACAAACTTGCAGAGCAGACCGAGGGATATTACCCCAAGATATCTTTAATGTACCTAGTGAAACAGGACATTCTACAAATGTTTACCTGACAAAACTTATCATTCAAAGGCGATAATTGTCATGGCGGTAAAACAGCAAACTTCATTTAACAGTGTTGCTAGGGACACACTGTACTGGAACATACAAAATTAAACCATTCATCATTGGAAAATACAAAAAACCACAATGTTTTAAAAATATCAATTATTTGCCAACAGATTACACATCAAACATTAAGGCTTGGATGAACTGTGATGCTTTAAAAATTGGCTTAAAAGTCTTGATAAGGAGATGAAGAAAAAAGAAGAAAATTATTATGTTCGTTGATAATTGTACTGCACATCGAGACAGTCCTAATCTGACCAACATAAAAATAAAGTACTTGCCTGCAAACACCACTTCCAAACATTAACCACTAGACCAAGGTATCATTCAAAGCTTCAAAATGCACTACAGGAAGGAAGTTGTCAGACAGTATCTTGCTGATATTGAACACCAAACACCAACTACAATTGACATGTTACAAGCCATGTGGATGATTGCCAAGGCTTGGAATCAAGTCAGTGAAAAAACCATCACAAAATGCTTCAAAAAGAGTAGATTTAAAGTCCCATGTGATAAGGAGAACTTGCCAAGACTTGGCCAAGAGTTCAAGAAGAACTCAACCTTCAAGAGACTGACTTCAAAGAGTTTGTTACCTTTGATGATGATTTAGCCGTCTGTGGAGAACTCACTGATACTGAAATTGCCACATCTGTATTGCCATTTGCTAATGAAGACGAAGGTGAGGAAAAAGAGAGTCAAATTAACTAATGTGATTTTACAATAAAAGATGCTCGTAAAGCTCTAGATGTAATAAAATGTGTATTTTTAAAAAAAAGGTGGTTTAAGTGACGGTGTAGTCAAATCCATCACGGAATTGGTTTGTGCTTTGGATATGATAACTAACACCGTTGGTAAGCAGACCACAATTTGTGACTTTCTCTAATCAAGAGAAACAAAATGACGACTAAGCTACCATAACCACATTGTTGATTTGCTATGTTTATATGCGAATATTGTTTATTGATTGTGATTTCTAATTTGACAGAAAGTTGTGTAAACTCTTTTGAAATAAAACATTGTACCTTGTTAAAAGGAATCGTAGTCCAACTTAACTTTGATATAACAAACCTCATTGTAACAAATTACTTGGTAAAACGAATATTTTCCAATTCCATTCAGTTTCGTTAAATTGAGGTTGCACTGTATATAGACTTCAGCCTGAGACGAGATGCACTAGTCTTCCCTACCTAGACCTCCCAAACACAGTTTTAACTTAGGTTAAGAAAAAAAATTATGTTCAGTGTAGCTCGTGACAGTGCGGTGATTCGTGTCTTTGTGTATAGAGAACCCACAGCACTGTGCAATACAGATTGTACAATCACCAAAAAAACAGTACTGTTGATATTATGCCTTGTGTATCTTATTTCTCATACCACAGGCCAATGTTAAACAAAATTTTCATCAAATATTAATTGAAGCGAATAGTAATTCTACCATTTAGTGTCTGTTTTGAATTAAAATTTTTACTACAAAGTCAAGTGTCTTGTTTTTATTTTAAACCATTACACTAAAAGCGACACTGACAGACGTTTCACGTGAAACCAACAGCCGTTAGACCCGTTACAGCCCCACAGATTTTTTCTACTGATTCCTGAATTAATTATAGAAAAAAAAAGTAGGATTGTTCCTTACTGTAAGTAACATTGCTAGTATAAGTTGTACCTATTTAGAGATTAGAAGAATCCCCAAACAACTAATACTCATTCATCACAATCAACTCCATTCTAATATTTTTAGTTTGTAACATGTGATAAAGGCAGGATAAGTGTGACGCTAGCAGGTAAATCTAGTGCAGTATTGCCTCTAAGTACTAGGCTGTGGACTAGAGCTCAGTCTACTCATCATGCATAGGGCAACTCTGAGATATGAGGGATAACCATAACATATAGCAAATAAACAAGATAAAGATGTAATATAAGTCCCTTCAATGGTTTCAAGAAACAAAATGAAAATAAACATTAAATACTTTTTCAAATTCCACAAACAAAATTTAAAAGCTAAGTATGCAAACTGATAAATTCATTTGGCTTAGTGTGTTCTTAAAGGTTTTTTTCAAAAAGACCCCACACGGATATCTCAAGTAGTGATGGGATTTTCGATACTTCATTACCTCGATACCTTCGATACTTGACGGTATCGCAAAGTATCGAGTATCAAAACTGTAAGTTCGATACATTTTTTCGATACCAGAATGCTTGTTCATTTGTATTTAATTAAGTTTTGAGTCGCCATCGTACAAAATACAACTACAGTAGAACCTCGATGATACGTTCCCGTTTCATACATATTCCAGTGTCATACGCTGATTAATTTTGGTCCCGCCGAAAGTACTATATTTACAATGGTTTACTTTCCCGGAACATACACTTATAAAATCATTAATTTCCCGTTTCATACGTTTTTACGAAGCGGAAAAGTCCTAAAATTCACAAATTTTTTTGTTATATTCCTTCTGGTAAACTACGTTTTAATGCTTTTATTTTGAAAAACGTTCATTGTTTACCTTTGCAAACGTAAGAAAATAACTTTATCGCACCATAGATATGGATAGTATCAGGAAGACTGTGCACTTCACTAGTAGCATCTATGGCCAGCACCAAGCGAGACTAGTGGCGCAAACTAGCAATGATTATGAAAATGGTGCACGCGCTTTACCAAGGCACTGATCTCATATTTTGTGCATTCATTTGAATATACCTGTTTGTTATTGTTTTCTTACGATCGGATTGTTTTGTAATTTACGTTTCTCAAGTTAAAATTTTATTGAAAATTGTTCTGTTGCATAAAGTTGTTTGTAAAATGAACAAACAAGCAAAAATTTCTAATTTTCTTTTTACAATAGTCTAATTTTTTTATTTCTAATTTAGGCTTCGTGACTTTCCCCCCCCCCCCCCCCCCCCCCCTCCAAGAAAGGACTTCAAAACATTTTATAAAGCCACTGTTTCTCATTTTGTATTTCACTTTTATTTTTTATATTGATTTTTATACGCAAGTCTTTAAAGTTGAGTGCATTATATAGTTTAAAACTAATTTATGTTATGTGAAATAATTGTTACTTAATGGGAAAATATTTTTCCCTGGAGAATCGAAAGTATCGAATTGAAAAAATACAGAATTGAGTATCGAAAATGTGGTATCGTCCCACCTCTAATCTCGAGCAATTTTTAAATAGTGTTGCTTCTTTGAAAGGACTGCGCACGCACCAATATTTTTGGCCGTCAAAATTGCGATAAAATAACTTCTCTTGTAAACTCGCTTGATGTTTTTGGCCGTGCTAGTAGATGCCGAGTGCTTTGTGTAGGTATCTTTTCCGTATAAAACGGTGTATTTTAAAGTAGTAATCTAATATTTATTCGGAAATTACCACTTTTTAGTTAACGGAAATACGAAGTTGTCTGACATTAAAATTTTCTTTTAAAGACAGTGTACCGCTTATGAACATATAGCCAGCGCTAGTTGGCATTATTCGTATTGGGTTATGTTGCTTCCCGTATAGCGCGTGCGCACGTAGTCGAATATAGATATCTCGCCAATTGCATGCAAAGCGCTATCTCTGTCGAGTGCCAAGTTAACTACATTTGATAGCCCGCATTCTTTCATGGCAAGTATGTACTACGACGGTAGTTACGCGTTAGTTCACTGAATTACCGTATTGGCCCGAATATAACCTGCAGTTTCAGGAGGCCAAACAAATGTAAAAATAATTTTGGTAGAAATTAATGTGAAAATAATTCATTAGACATACATTTTGTGTTGATAAATCCTTATTGCATTTATGTATAACAATTAATTTATATTTATCACATTACTTATTTAAAAAAAGTTTGAATGGGCTACCCTAAAAGTCAAAAGTAAACAATTAGAAAATATTTACATTTTTAAGTATTACAACGGATGGGGCGACCGAATCCAATATCCGCCGAATCCTCAGGATTCGAAGCTTCGGCAGGTCTGATGTAGGATTCGTCAAAGGATTCAGCGTTTTAATATTTACGGAAAAAAATACAGTAAAACTCGCTTACGAGGTCCCGCATGGTAGGTTTTTCCGTATAAAGCGTTTGAATTGCCCGGGGTCTCATCATTTACGCCATTAAATGTGTGCTATAAAGTCCAGTTAAAATTTTTTCTGAAACTTCCTGTCTCAATAGTAATGGCGCACGTAAATAAATATGAAGAAAAGACAAATGAACAACAACTTACGAAGAAATATGAATGATGTACCATAACTACAGTACAAACCCAATAGTTATTTCAGGGTTCCTACAGCCTGAGTCAAATTTATTTCCCTGACTTTTCCCTGACCATTCATTGAAACTTCCCTGACCAATTACAAAAAAAAATTCAGTTTTACAAAAAAATATTGATGTTTTAACTGTGCCCTAATTATATTGGCCTCTTCCTTTCCTTAAGCTAACCGTACCACACCTTAAATATAAATATCAGAAAGCACACACAAAGCACAAACTTTACTAAAACTTCCATTTTTGACATGAATATTAAAAAATTCAAAACACTGTGATTCAATAAATATGTAATTCAATTACAAAACGAAATGTTAACATGTAACAAATAAATTCAAAAAATTTGAAATACTAGTTACAGCAAAGCTCTTTTTTTTTTTTCTCCAAGTTCTTTTAATTCCCTTTCCATTGCTTCCTTTTTTTTTTCTATTTCCCTCATAAATTTTTTTCTTTCTTCTACTAACTCTTTCACTTGTTTTTCTAACAATCTCTTTTCTCCCTTTCTTGTTGTTTCCTCACTTGTTTTCTGTTTTCTAAGTTCCAAATAATCTTGATATCGTTTTCGAGCATTTTTCACATAATCTAACATCCTTTTATCTATTTTCACATTCTCAATCCCTCCTGCCTGTTGCACTTCATCTTGAATATGGCGTTGTGCTATCACTGTCTTTTCTAGCATGTTTTCAACCAATAGTGACTTATTAATTGAAAAACCCCCTTCCACAGTTGCATTACCATGGGAGAGCACAAGACATATCTTAATTACTTCCCACAGGTTTTTGTACACTTCACTACCTCTCATGAAGTTTCCATAGGTACTATCGAGTCTTGCCTCCTCCTTATTTTTGCAGTGTTCTTGAAGCATTTCACTAAGTACAGATTTCTTCATATCACACAAGTTACAGTATTCTTTTTTAGCCTTTTCTGCAACTTCATCATCTATTTTGTTTGAAGCAAGTAGCTCATCTAAAAGAAAAGAAAACCTTTTCTGACCAAGCGAAGGTGACTGTTGAATAATCGAGGGATCTAGAGAAGACAATCCTCTAACTGCTTTGTACTTCAAACGACATCTTTCTTGAAGTTTGGCAGTCATGGCTGTCAACATACCCCGACATTCATGCATTAACTCAAGCTTTTCTCTTTCCGTTACAGAGGTTGATACTTCTGCAAGAAAGCATTTTTCTGCAAATCCAACATCAACTTTATTGCTTAGGATCAAATTGTCTGATTTTTTTTACATCAATAGAGAGCAGATTTGTGCTAGTACACTTCATCACGTCAGGCTTTACACAGCGGTTCATAATTTCTCTCAGAAGTTTCTGCACTGTTTCAAAAATAAATGGACTCATGGGTTTTGAAGTTTGAAACTTCTTAAGAAAGGGCTCACACTCATCTGCAATTGTCTTGCAGAATGCCAATTTACACTTTACAAATGGATCACGAACGGCTTCAATCAAGGTTTTTGCAACTTTTGTCTTCGGAAGCTTAGCTACATTAATAAATTTTGCAACATGATCCCATATCTCTAACGCTCTTTTAAGGCACTTGGCATTGTCTAGCCATCGTACATTACAGAACTTCAAAGGAAATATTGTGCATTCCGTCAGCTCTGTAAATAATGCTCGTCGAGCTGGAGAATCATGGAAAAGAAAATATAAGTGTAGCAACAAGGTACTAATGTCCCATCCAACAGATTCAATGCCAGTTTTCAAAGCACCATGAACCACATGCAAACTACACGTTCCCAGATTCAGTAATGTGAAAGTTTCATTGCTTGTGGTGGATCGGATGTGTTCTTGGAGACATTTTAAAAATTTCAAATTGACGTTGGGGCCATCCATAGACACCTGTATTATTTTGGAAGGTGACAGAGGAGCAATCCCATCCAAAAAATTCCTAAGCAAATGTTCAGCTGTGCTTCTATCAAGAAACACACTGTTCAAGAATCTGGTAATAACCATTTGCTTTTCTTCATCCCAAAACCTAATTACTATGTCCATTTGTCCTCGCTGAATTACTTTGTTCAATGCTTCATCAAAACATAATACAAAATTGTCGCACAACTTCAGGCGATCTAGCATATTCTGCTGGAAGTACGGTGCTAGCCCGTGAACAAGAACATAGGCAACTTTATCTCCTCCTAAAGTAAATGCATTGGCAACTGCACTATCGGGAAACATCATTTTAAATACAGTACTTATGTTACTGCAAGAATTAAAAGACATTTTCTTGCACACAACCTGCAGACTCCAAATAATCTCTGCTTTCATTGTATCTTCTTTTAAAACGTAACTGTTGAGATTTCTTTGAGGCACTACATTCTGTTGACTAGTGACCGTGTTTATCTGAAGCTGAGTGCTTTGTGACCTGAAGACACTATTTGAGCAAGAAGAATCACTACTCTGTCCCTTGTCTAGGTTAACGCCTGAAATCGCTGTTGATCCAGAACAACTTGCAATATTACCTGGCGTCTTTATGAAAAAAGAAGACAAAGAAGTCTGACTTGTTGCACCTCCCACCATTTTCAAATGGGTTGGTCCTTTCCCATGAGAAACTAATGCTTGCTTTCCCATATTGCTCAAGTTCAAAGTCTTTTTACACACACTACAAAATGCTTGAGTATTATGCCCATCTACAGGACGTACCCATGCTGAAAAATCTGGAAACAGAGCTGGGTTCAGCCACAGCTGATTAAATACAGTTTTTTTGTCAGACATAATGAACTGTAACAGTCTTTACATAATCAACCTGGAACAAAACAAAGTAGGTGGATGGTTACACACAAAAGCTTACTACTCCACATGCAACAAACAGGTAGCCTTCTTTTCACAGGCAAGAGAGCCACAACCACCACCCGAACAGTTCCGAAGTTTAACAAAGTGAAAGGTAAGTTAGGTTCGCGTTATTTAACATCCTATATCACCGTAAAATATATAAATCCTTGAATTATGGTGTTTTTCAAGGGTGATCGTTCCATGTAGTGAAAGGAACACGTCCGCGTAGCAAATACAGTTTCTCACTCCTTGGCAAAAGTTTGCAACAGATACTGCACGCCACTCTGTTTGTTTGGTACCAGTGATTTTGGGCTTTGTTTTTGTTTACCTTGACGTAAATTTTCGTGCTTTATTGACACGTTTTACAGATAATTTATTCACGTTTATGATTACTTTTCGCGATATTCGTGCAATGGCGAGTGGTCGTGAAAGAAACGCTGTTAACAGTTAAGCAAAAATGGAAAATTTTGAGTTAGTATGAAAACCGCGTTGGATCGCGTGTGTCCTTAGCCAAGGCATTGAGAATTTCTCATGTCTACATTAAACACAATTGTTCATAATCGAACGTCCATCGAAAATGCCGCAGAACAATGTGGACCAATGGCAAAAAAATTTAAAAATATCAAGTTGTTAATGTTAGGCCTATAACATATTTTTACTTAAGTTTTAGGATTGCCATTAAATATTAAAGTTTATTGCAAACAAAAATAATATAGTTGTTGTAAAATTTTATTACATCAAGCGTTGACTTGAAGAATAATTATATCTATCATCATGTAGTTTTTAGTAAAATTTTACTTTCCCCTCAATTACACTTTCCTCCGAATTACACCTTTTTCAGATTTCCCCTTGAAAAGTGTAATTCAGGGGTTCCACTGTATTTTGAAACAAACTAGTAAGTGTGTTGGCAAAACACTACAAATGGTAAATACAGCATAATACTTAATACATCTCAAAACTTAAGACATACAAGCCGAGTTAGTGAACTTCTTTACTACTTTCACATCTTCATTCACTACTGCATGCAGAAGACTGCAGTAACCTTCAAAAGATACAGTGTGCGGAACAGAATTTATTGCAACTAGAGATGATCTATGTACATAGCTAATAGCCAGACCTATGATGTTTTTTGATTAGGTACATTTCTTTCAGAGTTATTTTTCGAAATTTTACTTTCCACTTCATTTCACTAACTTTATAGCTATCTCCCTGACTTTCCCTGACTTTATAGCTATCTCACTGACTTTCCCTGACACCTTTATTTTTCCCTGACTATCCCTGACATTCCAGATTGTAGGAACCCTGTATTTTAAGATATAAAAAGAAACAAAGATTCTTTGTAGATACCATAATTACTACAGAAGCATGACAGCTACCACACTTGCACTATAGTTACCATAACAACCAAGATCAGGGTGTCTACCAGATCTAGTAAATGAAATTCCCTGATTTTTCCAGGTTTTCCAGGTCTAAAACTGAATTTTTCCAGGTTTTCCTTAACACAATTACGACATTCCACGAAACTGAAAAAACTGCATAACAATACATTGATGGGTTTCAAAGTATTTCAACTTACTTAAATTAGTAAAAATATTACCTTCTTGTTCCAGACATGGCCAAAGTGACTCAATTGATGGCAAATAAAACATGCTGCTACAAATATTTCACACACTTACTTTTGCAAAAAACATTAGTCAAAGGAAGCTGCCGTCAATTTCGCAGTGACTCAACTATTGTGTCTATAGAACTTGCTTCAGAACAAGCCAAATCCAACACTTGAGCCTTCTAAAACTGCAATGCCTTGATCTCCTCTTCAACTCTTCTTTTTTCTGCCTTCTTGTCTGTAGCTTCCTTTTCTTTTTGTTTTGTTTGCAGGGCTTCCTTACGCCTACAACTAGCATTTCTTACATACTGTAACATGGACTTGATGATATCAACATGCTCTACACCTCCAGAACGTTGAACAAAGTCATACACTTGTCTTTGTGCAATCAGTGTTTCTTCCTGCAAGTTTTCAGTCAGCAGATTAGAATTCACTGAAAATCCTCTTTCCAATGATGGATTTCCATGGGAAAGTACCAACATCATCCTCACAAACTTTAGAAGGCCTGTTTGCCTTTAGAATGAGCATCCACAAGTGATCAAGATGCCCATCTTCTCGAAAAAAAGACTAGAACAGTGCTTCAGAATCTTGCGAGGAACATACCAACTCATATGATCACTCAATGTTATCAACTTCTTGTCCTGATAGCCACCTGTTTCGAAGACAACATTCTAAACTATACTTCACACGCTGTTTCCTCACACCAGAATTTAAAGCCATAGACAGACATAAGCAGGAAATTCCTTTGGTAAGTTTGTACTTTATGGGACTTTTGTCTTGAAGTTTTTTTACCATAACCTTTGGACAAGTCCTAACATCATTTTTCAATAACAGGACAGACTTTTCTGGTAGTTTCTCTTTCTTGATGGCATGGCGTACTGCATAACCCAACTTGATATTGTTAGCAGTCAATAGATTTTCCTGGTTATCTAAATCCAATCGAGATACGTTGCGTTTTCCCCTAAAGCTCTTCAGTACCTATGGTTTCACAAACTTTCCTGCCAAAGCTAATAAAATGTCTACCAGTGAATCATACAGAAAAGGTGCCATGGGTGCTTCACTTTGGAACATTGTAAGAAACAATTCCAGCTCTGATGCCAAAGAGTGGAAGAATGTAAATTTTACTTCTAGAAGATTATCTTCAAGAGCACTTTTAACTACATTGAAAGACAGATGAAATAGAAACTTCACTAACAAATTTTGTTGGAACATTGTAAGAAACAATTCCAGCTCTGATGCCAAAGAGTGGAAAAATGTAAATTTTACTTCTAGAAGATTATCTTCAAGAGCACTTTCCACTACCTACATTGAAAGACAGATGAAATAGAAACTTCACTAACCAATTTCTTTAGGTGGGGTAACGTTTTCATGGCACGCTCAGCAACTGCAGTATTTTCTAACCATCTGATTGCACAAAATTTCTTGGGAAAAAGCTCTGATCTAGTTATTCTAATGTAATCTGCCCTCCTTGCAGGTACATGCTTAAACAAAAAGTAACTGTGCCTCAAAAAACTAACGTCCCATTGTGTAGCAGAAATTCCAATTTTGAAAGCACCATGGACCGTATGAAGCCCACAGCTACCAATTTCTATCAACGATGACGAATCTTCACCAAAAATGTCTGTGATATGTATTTTCAAAGCTAACAAAAATGCCCAGTTTACATTGGGCATCCATAATTACTTAAAATTAAATGCACCTGTCTGTGTAATCCGAACGCGGGAAGCACATGCCGCAGCACGTATGTCAGCAAGATAACAAACCAGCTTGAACCAGTTTGTATCGCGTGATTTGACGCCACTTCCGAATCCGATGGTAAATAAAAGAAAATGGACGTGGGAACTGTTCGTTATTTGCCATTCAAAAATAAAAATGGGAGGGGATACACTTGATGCTACGTCAATGCAAGCTGATCAATAAACAAAAAAGAATTGCCAACTACAACCTACCAAAATAAATTCCCTGATTTTTCCCTGATTACAATAATCCCTGATTTTTCCAGGTTTTCCAGGGTCAGTAGACACCCTGCAAGATGTATATTTACCATGATGGTAATGTATTATTTATTTATGACATATTAAATTAAAGAACATTATTAAAAAAAAAAAGGATGTTAAATTTTGATATGTACAGTTGGCACTTGTTGCTAAGAAATAATGCAATCTGAAAGAATGCAGTACTACTACGAAAAGTGAAAATGGTACTCGTGGATTTTTAGGTTATGGCAGTCTATTTCGTTTTTCAGTAATATCGGCCGAAAATTAACAAGCGTATCGGAAGTCGGCAGAAATGCAGATTCAACTATATATTGGCAAAATCGGCTTCTTCAGTACAGCTCTACATTTGATAACATGAGTTAACTATTTCAGACTTCAGGATATTGAAAAAGACTAATTTCCATGTAGGTTTATTGTGCGTATGTTTTTTTTTGCAAGTGTAAATTGAATTAAGTATAATGATTTTATTTTTATTACTTTCAATTGATTAAACTTTAATGACCAGTTACAGATATTTATGACACTAATTTTGAGGTTAAGCAATTTTACTAAAGCATTCCAACCACGCATGTAGCCAGCGAGATGGTTCTCTTCTGCTGGAAACACTATCTCCAATCGTAGAGCTAATTTAACTCCTGAATGTGCAGAACAAATTATTTTTCTGCATGATAGATTAAAGAACAGAATTTAATACTCTACGACACTGGGTATGGAACAATGGCGTCTCGTCCCGTTTGTTTATTAATTTGTTATCGGTATTGATTTTATCTGTGCGAGTTTTTCTACTGAACTGAATATTTCCATGTAACATGTGGTTAAAGTCATTTACGTGACGTAAATCACAATCTGAGATGTCGGACGTATGGGAACATTTTGTTCTGGACAAATCCGACACCACCAAAGCTGCAAGTCTGTTTTGTGGTGCAAAAATATCCCGCAGAAAGTCATGTACAACAAGTACGTTATGTAAACATCTTAAAACTCCACTCGGCCCAAATCGCTGTTGATAATGGGAGAATAATGAATCTTCCGGTTCAGGATAAATTGCAGGGCCTAGTAGAATCTTATCTGAACCTCAAAACAATGAACAATCACTCACACAGCCCACACTAGCACAATTCATGACAAAAAAATGTAAGTTTTCAAGCAAAGATGGCAAAGGAAAACACATAGGTAGGCTTATTGCAGATATGTGTAGACAATCAGCCACTGTCTGTTGTAGAAAATAAAGGCTTCAGAAAGCTTATTGCATTATGCATTTCTTGAACCTCGTTATTCAATGGTTTCGAGAAAATTTCTGGCAAATACACTTATACCAGAAATGTACCAAACTACATGTGAGAAAGTCAAGGGACTTTTAGTGCAAACAGAATACATCTCACGTACATTAGATATTAGGACGTCATTTGTTAAAAGATTCGGGTTTGGGTTCGAGATTCGGCAATTCCAGTCTAGGATTTGAGTTAGGATTCGGATTCGAGGAAATCAGGATTCACCACATCCCTAAGTATGACACTAGAAATTTTTTGGTATGTTTACTTTAATGAAGCTGCATAATAGTCATCTTCAGAGCTGTTTATTAGTCTAGAGATTGTTCCCCGCCGTTCCACCGATGTGTGATTGTTCATTTTTCACAGTTTACTGTATCTACGAATTTAAAATTTTTACAATGGCTATTAATCACTCTTAAAATACAGCATTTAACTTTCCCTTTCACTTAAGCTACGTATTACCACAGAACAAGGCGTATTACTGTTTAGTAGTGTGTTAAACGTAACAAAGTAAACAAAGAATGCAGCTTGTCGGAACAAAGAAGTGGCTAGCTGCCATGATGAAGCATACAACCATGAATAACTTCAGTTACGTGAACACGAATATTTGTCCATATTACTCTCTGACAGTGTCTCTTTCCTATTAATTTTAAAGTATAACCTATGATAATTATGTTGTTTGAAAGGTTTTACACAAATGAAGAGTGGATTATTAAAATAGCTTTTTAAGGAACGTACTAAATTCCTGTTAATATGGCGTCTTCGTGCGTGTTCGGCAATATTCGTTTTACAACAAAGAAATATTGTGGAAAGACAGTTGGCAGACGTGAATTTCCAAACATTACATCCGAAAATTTGTAAACGTAAACAATCGTTCTGAAAATAGCTGTGATATTTTAATATAAATATTTCCGTTAAAAATCTGAAGATAAATTACCGTAAATGTTAACACGCGATTGTACACAAAGTACAAATATGAATTGTGTAATAAAAGGTTGCTATTTTGAGATGCTTCAACATTCACATTTTTACTCAAGAACAAATATTTTAATTCCAACTTTAAACAATTGTGAATTACTGCAATATTGGGTGGATTTATTGTTTTCCCCGTGTGAGGTAACAAAGTTTTAGTTAATATAAAAAATCGTGAACATTTTGTTTAACAATGTTTCTACTGCAGCTTTCAGCTTGGAACTAATGTTTGCAGTTGTGACATCTTGGGTGCGAAAATAAGGCAAATTCCAATTTTCGCATCTCTCATTTATGTAAAAATGGTCGCCTTATACAGGGTGTCTACCAGATCTAGAAAATGAAATTCCCTGATTTTTCCAGGTTTTCCAGGTCTATAACTGAACTTTTCCAGGTTTTTTGTAACACAATTACGACATTCCACGAAACTGAAAAAACTGCATAACAGTACATTGACGGGATTTTAAAGTATTTCAACTCACTTAAATTAGTAAAAAAAAATACCTTCTTCCAGGCGTGGCCAAAGTGACTCAATTGATGGCAAATAAAACATGCCGCTACAAAAATTTCACACACTTACTTTTGCAAAAACATAAGTAAAAGGAAGCTCCCATCAATTTCGCATTGACTCAACTTTTGCGTCTATTGCACTTGCTTCAGAACGAGCCAAATCCAACACTCAAGCTAATAAAATGTCTACCAGTGAATCATAGAGAAAAGGTGCCACGGGTGCTTCACTTTGGAACATTGTGAGAAACAATTCCAGCTCTGATGCCAAAAAGTGGAAGAATGTCAATTTTACTTCTAGAAGATTATCTTCAAGAGCACTTATCACTACACTGAAAGACACAGATGAAATAGAAACTTCACTAACAAATTTCTTTAGGTGGGGTAACGTTTTCATGGCACGCTCAGCAACTGCAGTATTCCATCTGATTGCACAAAATTTCTTGGAAAAAAGCTTTGATCAAGTTATTCTAATGTAATCTGCCCTCCTTGCAGGTAGGTACATGCATAAACAAATAGTAACTGTGCCTCAAAAAACTAACAACGTCCAATTGTATAGCAGAAATTCCAGTTTTGAAAGCACCATGGACCGTATGAAGCCCACAGCTACCAATTTCTAGCAACGATGGCGAATCTTCACTAAAAGTGTCTGTGATATGTATTTTCAAAGCTAACAAAAATGCCCAGTTCACGTTGAGGGCATCCATAGATACATAAAATTAAATGCACCCGTCGGTATAATCCGATCGTGGGAAGCACATGCTGCAGTACGTACGTCAGCAGGATAACAGACCAGCTTGAACCAGTTTGTATCACGTGATTTAACGCCACTTCCGAATTCGATGGTAAATAAAAGAAAATGGACGTGGGAACTGTTCGTTATTTTCCATTCAAAAATAAAAAATGGGACACAATTCACTTGATGCTACGTCAATGCAAGCAGATCAATAAACAAAAAAGTATTGCCAACTACCACCTACCAAACAAAAATTCCCTGATTTTTAAAAAAATTCCCTGTTTTTTCCAGGTTTTCCAGGGTCAGTAGATACCCTGCTTATATTCGGACCAATACGGTATTAATATAAATTGTTGGCGTGCTCTTGTATACTCCACCTTATTTTAAATGAATGTACTTTCAATGAATGGGTTTTGTTTCTATGAATAACTTTACCTAACAAAATTTTTTTCCGCATAATCTTCGCACCCCTACTTTTCAAACTTCATTTTACAATAAAATGTGCGACAATTCTGCGAGAAAACACGGTACTTGTTACTAATCTAAGAAAATGTTTCAAGCATTTACCAGTATGTGAATCATTCCACACACTTTCTCAAAGAAGCTTGAATGTATTATTTTTTTGTCCACAAGCGAGACTGGAAAATTATTCATCAAAATCAACCAGCATTAGTGTGGACGTCCAAAAAACCTATCAGTTCAAGGAAAGTATGTCAATTCACAGTTAATGGCTGGGATGCCTTAATCCTAACAGAACACAAAGTGTGCTGGGCCACAGTAGTTCCTTGGGTGTATCAAAGGGGCTTACTTGTAGCCAATGGTGGTGGGTAGTAAAAAATAAACAAACAAATGATACAATTTGCAAACCAGCGTGCAACGGTGTTGCTGTGATAGTTATTTACACATGGAAAACTATTTATGTACCTCTACACTTTTGAGGATTTCCTTATCTTTATTAGTCTTTTGTCTTTCAAAACTAGGGAAACACTATTTTTCTTTCGTTTACAGAAAAATTACAGTGTGTTAGAACATCATAAATTGCTTCAAATAATAATGTTACCAATTAAAAACAAAGTACTATAACAATACATAAAAATGCTGTCCAGACATTTTTTATAATACGTACATGAAAATAAAAGTTGTAAACTCGTCACTCTTAAATTACACAATTCTTTTGAAAGTACTATAGTATGCCTAGGAAAACTGTGATGAATACTTCCCTGCCTATCCAGGTTTCGAAAAAATTAATTCCTAATTAATAAAGTGGAGTGGGGTTTGGGGGGAAGTTGAATAATTTGTAACATGCTGACGTGGGTTGGGAAGGAGAAAGAAATGCTGTAGACAAAAGAAAATATGTATTTATTATAAGGATGGGCCGGTCGAATCCTCGAATCCCACAGAATCTCTAGTATTCGAAAGATTCGAAATTTGAGGGAAAAGATTCTGGATTCGAGGAAAAATATTGATGTAAATGTAGTACTTTAAAAACTTAAATGCTTACAATTTACTTGGCCTAGTTACATTTTCCTTGGAACACATCCTATTGAGGTACAGTATAACCTCGTTAATACGTGATGGTCGGGACCGAGATAATCACGGTGGCTTGCAGTGTTTGGGCCGCCCCGCGTGACAATTTTAAGCGCTTTTTACTTTTAATTTTTTTTTTCTGTTCTTTTAAATTGTCCCAGATTATCCAATACCCGAATTAGCGCATCACGGATTAACGAGGTTCTACTGTATTCTACTTTTAATTCGTTATTATATAATAAAAATTATGAAGCATGTACTGATTTGGGAAACTTACTTTATGTTCATGAACATGGATGCATTGTTGCTACAATGGCATTAAATAAGGCATAAATCACAGATGTATTCTCAGAATATGCTAAAAAATAAAATAAAGCACATTTAGGATCTAGACTAATAATATGAATCTTGTTTTTTTTTTAAAATAACTTTACCGAGAAATCTGTTACTTAGTAATACAACAATAATGCCGACTTTCATCAAGAGTTACGGTCGCACATGTAGTAATAACAATGATATATTGAATGACATAAATTAATACATTATACAATTATTATTTTAATTGCGATTCAATTTTAAATATTCTGATACACATTCTATTTATGAATTTTTTTAGGGCCAAGTTTGGTTTGTGTAGACTACCAAAGTTAAAATATGTATTTGAGAATTCCATGATGGCCAACCAATAAATTTGTTAGCCAATCATTTTGAGCAACAAAAAAATAACTGATTTTAATATAAAGAATTTTAATGGGTAAACTAGTGAAAACACCCCGTCACTTTTAACTTCTGGCATATTAATCACTATGCTTTAGTGAGGCTTAATTTTAAAAAACGCACGACAATATTTCTTATGGCCTAAAACTAGTGGTGCACCGATATGACTTTACCGATTACCGATTCAATTACCGATTATGAGAGCAATAATTGGCAGATACCGATTCAGTTACCGATTATAATGAACAAATTTTTTTAAGTGTAATAATGTACACAAAAATTTTTATTCCCATGTGAATTTAATTACAAGAGTAGGTAAAATTGAGAATACAGTTATAATAACAGTATAAAAATATATAAAATACACTATTAAGTCATTGCAAAGTGTAAATTAAATTAACTTCTATTTATATTTGTTATTGTAAACAACTTGAACTACAGTCTAATAATTGTAATTTACAATGGGTAAGTTTTTGTTGCGGAAAACTAGCATTATTATTGACTATCACATAAGGTTGCATCGAGAAATTACCGTTTAACAATGTAAACATGTTGCTATATTTTGTTCACTTGAGTTTATAGAAAAATGTTTCCACACTTCACTTTTTTTCTCCCTAGTCGCCATCTCACTATAATTATATAAAAATGACTCAAAACCAATTCTAGCACTTGTGATTTTAATAATGTTCACTGAATGTATAAAATTATAAATACTTTTTCACTTTTCACGTCACATACAAATAACACAACAACGGATAATGTTACCAAAGAAGCCCATAACGAGTTTGTAAAATGCAGTGATAAACTCTGAAAGGTATCGGGACCACGATTTTGAACCGCTACTACGACTCGAAAAGATCAATTCTCATAGAATCCACTGCAACTGCTTGTGGTATTTTGATTGCGTGCCATCTATTTTATGTCTCTGGCTATAGGTAATGTACAAGGCCACTAAACAAAAGACAGAACAAAAGACGAAACGTAAATAAACGTGTAGGAAAAATGTATTTTTTATTGTTAGAGGCAATGAGATTTATTAAACTTAACGAAATATCTGTAATCTTGATATGACGGAGTTAGATGAATTTAGTAATATATACAAATATTACCGTATTTCGTCCTAAAATGTGTAACAAAATACTACACGGTAAAACCCTACTTAATTACACCGGGACGTAGATAATCTGCAAAGTAATCGTTAAGATAATCGCCGATTACGATTAATCAGTAAGTACCCATAATCGCCGATTACGATTCATCGGTATCCGCATCGGTGCACCACTACCTAAAACCATTGAAGCCAAGATGGCACCTTTCAGTTTCCATTAAATATTTCAGGAAAGCGTTTATCTACATTTGGGACTTTAAACAAATGTCAAGTTGGTAACTACAAAATATTGTTCCGTCGTATGTTGAATTTCATTTTCAGATTTTCGTGGATACATGTATCACTGTACTCACAGATAATGCCTGAATGCCTTAAATACACCAAGTTGGATTCTACAGCAATTGATGACGTGACCAGATTCTTACGTGATCCTACAGTTAACCCAGAAATAAACATCCTCGAATACTGGAAAACTCAGTCTGCATGTTCACACAGGCTACATAAACTGTCCAAAAAATATTTGTGTTCACCACCTGCGACAGTGTTCTCTGAACGTTTGTTCAGAACTGCAGGAAACATGTGAACAAAAACGGAATCATCTTGATCCAGACCGTGTCAAAACCCTTGCTTTTTTAAATAAAAATTTAAAGGATAAATAATTCTGCATAATGTTTAATTTTTTCTCTTAACTTATAAATTATTTTAAAATTAACTCTTTAGATCTGGATTCGGATTCGAAGGGTGGATTCAAGGTACTGTTTGGGATTTGAATTCAAGATTCGGATTCGGGAAAAATGGGATTCGACCCATTACTAATTTATTACCTAATTTTTTTTATAACCTTTAAACATAGTCCTTATAAATATTTTCTGACTAAAAACTCCTATTAATTCCCTGACTTTTGCTGGTGAAAATTGCCTCACATTTCAAGGTTTCCCACGTTTTCCCCTGTTGATAGCCATCATGTACTATCGTAATAGTCACTGAAGTGGTAAAATTATTAATTTAATAAATTGCAGTATTGACTGAGGAAACTATTTGTGATGCACAACTGTGGATATGCATTTAATATAACATGTACTAATATATTAATTTATATTAGTGGTGTGCGGTATCCCGACTTTCGGGAAAAACTTCGGGAGGGCATTACTTTTATTTCCTGTCGGGAGGGAATATTTTAGACAGTATTTGGGGGGGGGGGGGGGATGATCAAAAAAAATTGAGCTTCTATTAACAGCTTACAACAAAAGTTTATGAAAAATGGCACATTTGATACTGAAACTATTTAAAAATTCTACTTCTTCCGTTAAAAATAGAGAAAATGATATACATTATGATTATCATCAAAGTGAATGGCTTGAAACGCAGCACTGAATGAGACTTTATATTAATACATAGTATACAATTTATCATTTCCCGTGTATGAAAACACACATTTGAATTTCAAATCTGTATTACCGTATTTACTCACATATAGGTCGCCATCGCAGATAGGTCGCACCCATAATTTGAGGTCTTGAATTTGGTATTTAAGATTCCCCCCATATAGGTCGCACCGGTAATTCATTACCGCGCCGTGCGCGGAGAAAGGTCATTGTACTCGATCAGCTGCTGTTACGGCGCGCCTGCTGGCTCTCTTTGTTCACTGAGCTGCGCATGCGCAGTATAACTCACTCAACGCTCCGCCCAGACTCGTAACCTTGCATCAGCAGCCAGCCAATAGATGCGAGCTTAGCGGAAAAAAATATAAGCTCCACCTCCCGTGTACCAGTTTTGTCCAGTTTTAATACCAGTTTATTGGTATTCGCACCAGTTTTCTCGCTGCCGTGACACGTTCAAGTTTACGTCCATCTTGATGTCTTGATACCAATAATTAATTAAGATCCCCAGAAATAAATTGTTAGTTTAAAAAATATGCTTCAACTGTACAATACTTCCGAAATTATAAAATACGTATAAAACAGTTACCAAGACTCCGCTCATTTTATCTTGTACCACTATTTCGGCTAAGTTGTGACATAAATACTGTATCAGAAATTAACAATCAGCCACGTTCATACATTCGTGAGTTTACGTTTTTCCCTCGTGCATTTTAGATTGTCTCCTGATATAATTACTCGGACTTTTACACGCCTAGGCTTAAATTATTACATGTTTAGAAATAAAAGCAACTTTTCATGTTATAAAATATGAATATTTTGCGATTTAAATGTTCTTTGCCGACTATAAACTTTACGTTTTTCACGATGTTTTTAGGCCTACTAGCTAATCTTATCTACTCTTAAAGTACCCACGGTATTTTCTGGTTGTTTATGGTTGTTACGTGACGTAAATAGCGGGGATGGATTCGATTTTTGAGTCATAATTTGCGTGTAAGTATTGTATTGGACTAAATGGGAACTAAACGGGACCTGAAGAATAAAGTGCAAATAATGGGAAAACGTAAATAACGGTAACGTAATTAAGGGGTTTCTCTGTATGTGTACATTGTAAATAAATTTGCCTATACCTATATAAACTTCTTTTTAGCATTTTAAAGCAAAATTTTGCAAATAAAAAATTCCTCAAAAATTGAAAAAAAAAATTTCTTCACATATAGGTCGCACTTCATTTTTTCCCTATCAAATCTGGTAAAATTACCGCGACCTATATGCGAGTAAATACGGTAATTATTGTGTTTACTTGAATTAAAGCCAAATATCTAAAATCTTGTTTTTGAAAAATCAAGAAAAAAATTAACGAAAATCATCAAGGACTGCTGAGATGGGCCCGTGCATCACTAAGGAGCAGGGTTACGCTATAGCCGACAAGAGATGGCAGCACTATAGATTTTTCCCTCACACGTGAAAAAACGATAAAATTTTATTGTTACTGCTTTTGAGGGTAATTATAAGTAGGGGTGTGCGGGATCCCTACGCTTCGGGAAAAAAGTCGGGAAAATAGGATCCTGAAATGCTGGGCGGGAATTTTATTACTCCCGAATTTTTCGGGAAATTGTTTAAAAATTCACAAATGTTTACTAATCATGTGAAAATGTTTTCTATCAATTCAAACTGTTTTTACAACAATATTTTTTATGGATTCGTACATTTTTGAAGGGTTTCCGTACTATTTAAACGCAAAACATCTTTTAAACGTATGTTGATCGTAGCGACAGCTGTGGTGTGCAGTGAATTATGATAATCGTTTACACATATCTAATTGGAATATAAAAAAACGTACGTAGAGTACCTTAAATATTGTATGCGTTCATAAATATATTTCTTCAAGGGTATAAATTTGCAAGATACGTGAATAGTCAGTTATATAACGTTATTGCCGTCATCATCGAATACTTAACCTAAAACCATTGTGTCCCCTTAGACACAAACAAAACACATGCGCAATCCAACCTTTTCGCCAAAGATATATGAAATACTAGACTTGCGTTACATTACGAAGCGTAACCGTTCTCATTACTTGATAGCAGTGGCGATGTAGAGAACTGTATTGGCACTTTGAAAAATATGAAACCACGTACAGTAGAATCTCGTTATAGCGAGCACGGTAATAGCGAGAACACGGCTATAACGAGGTATTTTTGAGGAATTTACGGCGTGATCGCTTGTAGCGCGCTTTTGTTATTTGTCTGCTTCATCTCCACCCCTCTCGCTCGCCACTAGACATCTTGCCGTTGACGCGTCACATTCTTCAGCCGTGCAGTCGCCACCTAAGTGCGTGGCTTAAAAATAGAATCCCATCCTTTCTTTCTTTTATCAAACTTCCGTTAGTTATCTGTGCCGTGTGTAGACAAAGTTTGAGATTGGAACAGAAACAACGTAAGAAAGTATTTTTTACAAATTAGATAGATGTATGTTTTTGCTTTTATAATCGCGTATTTTCACGTTTTTTTTTTTTTTTTGGTTATCTTAAAAGAGATAATATCAAAAAGCCGCTCTAATGAAATTTAATTGTTTCTTGGTTAACAAAAACTATTAACTATCAAATATTGTTAATTGTTTATATTCTATTTATTATTATTTACGCGACGTCATACTGTACGCTTACGCAATACGACTGGATTCGTTGCTGCAACATAACATAACATAGCATGTTAGTAACGAGTACTAATTGTTATAGTAACAAATACATACGGTTACGCATTTTTTCGTTACTTTTACACCTCTAGTCGGCACTACTGTATTTATTTCAGAATCGCTAGGGCAGTTTTCTTGTAACTTTTGTTTCGGTCAGTTGTTGGGGTATCTGTCCGAGAAAGGGGTGGTGATGGTTTGAGTTTAATCCCAAATTTATTTTCTAAAAAGTTGACAGGTTTCTTTAAATGAAAAAAGTATAGTTTTCCAGCGACTATTACGTTTGAGGCGTACGTGCGTTGCCGCAGCCGCACTCCTGCTTTTTTGTAAGGAATTAAATCGTCGCGCTACACTAGCACCACCTGTTAGCAACATCCCGAACCAACATGACCGCCAGCAGACAGCCCGCGTCGGCAATAGATAGCAGGACATGCTGCGTTGGCCGCGGGCTGAGATGCTCTACTTACGTGGCTTGATAGGGTATTCTGGTTATTTTGAAGCAATCAGTGATCGCATCCGTACTTATTGGGTATCGTTTTAAAGAGAAATCACACATCTGCTCACAGAAATTAAGATTTCGTTAATATAACCTGTTATTTTCCAATTATACAGGTTTAAACACAATTTTTATGCTATTTTCGGTTAATTTTTATTTTTTGGGGGCCAAAATTTGTCCAATTCGGTTATAGCGAGGATCAAACCCGGAACCGTGACACCTCGCTATAACGGGACTCTAGTGTAGTTTTACACCACTGCTCACGAGTATCTAAACATCTATGATTTTGCTTTGGGAGAAAAAAATAGTTATTTACTGTTTAGTTTGGCGGGTTTTGTCGGCTGACGTTACATGCTTGTGCAAAGTATCTGTTCCTATTTTCGATGCCGTTGTATATTAAAACAAACTAGCAGCCTACAAATAATGGGGGTGGCTACCGATCAGCCTGTTACTTGTAAACCTAAAGGTGTTTGGAAGTATTTTGAACGTCTGCTTCGACAAAAGAAATAGCAACAAAAAACAACTAACTTTGCAAGAAACTTTTAAATGGCCATCTTCTCATATTAGAATTAAAAATTTGCTTTTTTTAATTTTTCCCGATCCCGTCCCGTTTCCCGCTGAAATAATTTATTTTTCCCGAAAATTTCCCGCAGTACAAAAACCTATTCCCGCACACCCCTAATTATAAGTCTACAAAATTAGAGGAGTTTTACACAAATAGGTATTATTACTCACATTAATGCTGTAAATGTTTACGTGCGGCAATAGGTCACAATTGCATGTTATGATTTTATTCGTTTAGTTAATGTTTAACATGGCTGACGAAAAGACACTTATCTGGAGCTATACTTTGAAAGAAGCAGCAGTAAACTAAGTGCCAAATGCAAGACATGCAGTAAAAGTCTTAAAACAAGCTATGGTAGAACATCAGGTCTCATAAGGCATTAGATGCAACACCCAACTGTGAAGAAAGAATATGTATTGCAGCAAGAACTGGTACGGTCACTTCTTGTAAATACTGATGCTTCATTCACCACCAGGCCCGTCAAATAAAGACGTATTGAAGATACCTTCCACTGGTATTCTCATCATCCTAAGGAAAAACTCATGACAAGAAACATTGCTGAATGGTTGGCTGATTCTATGCTGCCGTACAGTGTAGTAGAAAATAAATATTTCCAGAAACTCATGCTGTCAGCTCAACCGTTGCACATAGTACCATCCAGAACCACATTCTCCAGGAACAAAATTCCAAAACCTATACGCTTTTGTGAAAACGAGAATCTCTGAGGAACTTTCTCAAGCCACTGCAAATGTTGTCAATGTCATTTTCAAGTGACTTATGGACATCATACAGTGAGGATGTTTTCTTGGCATTAATTTGTCATATAAACAACTTCGCTCTTATGAAGTACTGTGCAATAGTACATGAGAACAGCAACCGACAGTCCTCTTCCCATTGGCACATTCACAATAATGTCTTGCCATTCCTTTTGTGCCAATACTGTTATAGGTATTTTCAACGAAGCAGCGATAAACCTTCATTAATGTGGCATGACTGAACTTGAAGCTTCAAAACATTTGATTTATCTTTGACGAATTGTATATTTACAATTCCAACTTTGTCAATCATTTCTGCAAGATATATGGCATGTGAAAACGGGTATGTTTCGATGAACAGAATTTTTAGCTCTCTCAGTCATTTACGGAAAATCTAGTAGATCCTCCGATGAAATACATTAAAAAGGTTTTTTCATACAAAGCTATTCTTTCTCTTCGACCTCAATCGCTAACGTATTTTTGACACAGTTCTGAATTTTCATTCTCGCTAAGACTTCATCTGCACATTCTGCATCCGATGTTAAACGCTTTCCAAACTCATTGTGCAGAAATGATGAGATTCTAAAGATACTACCCACTTTTGGAAGCATATTATTATATAATTTTTTTTTATCAAGAAGTTGATATTTCTGTTTGATTATACCATGAACAGATTCGACTGGCCAACGAATTTTTGTCATGAAGCGCGACAAATTCGACTTTTGAACTGATAACTGACAACGCCTTCCTTTAAGTGCTAGCATCAGTACTTAAAACTAGTGGTGCACCGATATGACTTTACCAATTACCGATTCGATTACTGATTATGAGAGCAATAATCGGCAGATACCGATTCAGTTACCGAATATAATGAAGACATTTTTTTAAGTGTAATAATGCACACAAATTTTTTATTCCCATGTGAATTTAACAACAAGTTCAGGTAAAATTGAGAATACAGTTATAATAACAGTATACAAATATATAAAATACACTATTAAGTCATTGAAAGGGGAAATGAAATTAAATTAACTTCTGTTTAAATATTTGTTATTGTAAACAACTTGAACTACAGTCTAATAATTGTAATTTACAATGGGTACGTTTTTGTTGCGGAAAACTAGCATTATTATCGACTGTCACATAAGGTTGCATAAAGAAATTACCATTTAACAATATAAACATGCTGCTTTATTTTGTTCACTTGAGTTTATAGAAAAATGTTTCCACACTTCACTTTTATCCTCCCTACCCGCCATATCACTATAATTATATAAAAATGACTAAAAACCAATTCTAGCACATGTGATTTTATTTATGTTGACTTAATATATAATTTATAAATACTTTTCACTTTTCACGTCACATACAAATAACAAACGGATAATGTTACCAAAGACGCCCATAACGAGTTTGTAAAACGCAGTGATAAAAACTAGAAGGTATCGGGACCACGATTTTGAACCGCTGCTACGACTCGAAAAGATTGATTGTCATAGAATCCACTGCAACTGTTTGTGGTATTTTGATTGCGTGCCATCTATTTTACTTCTCTGGCTATACGTAACGTACAAGGCCACTAAACAAAAGACGAAACGTAAATAAATGTGTAGGAAAAATGCATTTTTTATTGTTTGAGGCAATGAGATTTATTAAACTTAACGAAATATCTGTAATTATGATATGACGTAGTTAGATGAATTTTGTAATATATACAAATATCACCGTATTTCGTCCTAAAATGTGTAACAAAATATTACACTGTAAAAACCTACTTAATTACGGCGGGGCGTAAATAATCGGCAAAGTAATCGTTAAGTCAATCGCCGATTACTATTAATCGGTAAGTACCCATAATCGCCAATTACGATTCATCAGTATCCGCATCGGTGCACCACTACTTAAAACCTTTCGATTGCGAGATTTCACATCACTAAAGCCACGGTTCAGAACGAAAGTATATTTTAAGTCTAACTTGTTCCACCAATTCAAATGACTTGGAAAAAATTTATCTTGTAGAAAGAGAGCCAACTGTCTAATAAAAATATTTAGTAGTTACGAGGTTCCACTCTGCGTCTATGTCTATATACAGGGCTCTATTTTAGCGCCTGTCCGCCTGCCCGGGACAGGCAAAATCTCGTCCGGGCAGGCAAAATAAAAAAGGCAACTGTCCGGTGGACAGGTGCAACTTGTGACGCCGAGGTTATTCGCACGCACTAATGCAGCAGAGGTGATTAATAACATTTATGCGACCGCGACCGTAAATAAAACGTCTTTGACAATATCTATAAATAAACAATAATGGCTGCTCTTTTGTGGCTATTGTATACCGCGGGGAAAAAAAGTAGGTTATGTACAAACCGTGCTGAAATCTTCTGAATCATAATTCTTAAAATCTTACGTTCACATCATGATTCACTTAACATAGTCGTATTCGTATGCTAGAGATGCAAAATGTCTCACACCGATGATGTTTGTTTTTGTTGCCATGTTTTAATATTAATTTCGTTGCAGTGCAGCCAACAATTACGTAATTTACTGTTGTATACTTTCAAAATTAATTTTTTAAATTTATTGTCATTATAAATCGCGACTTTACTAATTCCTTGCTCTACTTTAACATAGTTTAACAGAAAAGCGTTTTCGCGTGGTTAGCATTTCATGGCGTACTCCAGATGCAGCTGACAGTGGCCGCAGTGACTGCGACTGCTTGAAAATTTGCCTGTCAACTGTTGCATCAAAAAATAAACATTACTTGTTTACAGAGGACACTGTAATCTTTTACAGTTTTATCTTGTCACGGCAATTGTTTAAGTATTTAATTAACTGCATTAACAATGTGGAAATTCATTACTGGTGCTTCAAAACCACCAGAAAAGAAAAGAAAAACGGACGAGGACAAGTCAGAATATAATGTTAAATATGATAAAATCGCCCGGTCCCGTACCTTTTTAACGTCTTGGTGTTCAGAGTTTCTTTGGCTTCGTTACGACACAGAAACAAAACAAATGTTTTGCAAAGTCTGTGAAACACATTCAAAATCATCTGGATCAGTTTTTGTTACAGGCTGCTCAAGTTTTCGCAAGGAAAACCTAACGTCGCATGCTACAAGCAGTGCCCACAACAAGTCTCAAGATATGGAAGATGCAATACTGACAAAACCTGGACAATCCAAAGCAGAGATGACCTTACAAAGTATTCAAAAGGATGTTTTCACTAAACTGGAAATACTGTTTCGTACGTCTCATGCCATGGGCGACCTTTCACAGACTGTTTGGCAGTGTATACTTGACACAAAGAAAGGCCAGGATGTTGGTAATACTTACCGCACTGACAAGAAGTGCAAATAATTTCTGGGTTCCATTACAGAAATAGAACGCCAGGAATTGGAAAATAACTTAAGAAGTGCACCATATATTTCAGTAATGTGTGATGAGTCTACAGACAGTGCTGTACAAGAACAGGTCATTGTTTATGTAAGGTTTGCTGTTAAAGGGGTAATACATTGTAAGTTTGTAGGTGTTAAACATGTAGAAAGGCCTAATGCAGCCCTGATTTATGACTGCATATTGTGTGTTTTAAATGAGTATTGTGGGTTCACCATTTCAGATTTAAAGCTGCATTTGGTAGGCTTTGCAAGTGATGGTGCAGCAGTGATGCGAGGATTGCATAATGGAGTTAGTACCAAATTGAAGCAATCAATTCAGCCCAATTTGGTTGCTATACATTGTCTAGCACACCGTCTTGAACTCGCATTGAAGGCTGCACTTTCTGAAACACATTTGAATCTCAAAATGGAAAATTTCTTGAAGAAATTATATGCATTCTTCCACCACAGTCCAGTGCACCGAGCGATCTTGAAAAAATATTGTGAAACTCTGAGAATCAAGTTCTGCGTACCTACCAGAGTTGGAGGCACTCGTTGGGTTTCTCACACCAAACGAGCCTTGACAAATGTGCTCAAGATTGTTCCTGCACTTATCCTCACTGCAGAAAATTTACGCCAGGAATCAACGTGTAATGCATCAACTGCTGGTTCATGCAAATTTATTGAAGATGCACTGAACAATTGGAATTTTTTCAGTATATTCACTTCTTTTGCGATGTAACCTCCATTTTGAATTACTTTTCACAACTTTTACAACATCCTTATTTGACTGTAGCAGAAACACAAAAGTCACTGTGTGATACTATCACCATGTTGCAGAAGCTCTGTGACAAAGATGGCTTTCATCTCCGTGCATGCAACAAATTAATTGAAGATGAAGCTAAGCAGTTGAAAGAAGCTCCTTTGCAGACACCCAAGAAAACAGCTGTTATAAATGCAATTGTTGAAAATTTAGAATCTCGCCTTGGAGATAAGAAAACTGGACTCTGAATTACTGACTGCTACAAATTTGTGTAGTTTTAAAACGTGGCCTACAAGCATTCAGCCAGAGTTTGGTGACACTTGCATCGTTAGGTTGATACACTTTTTTTTCTCCTTCCTTTGTGAATAATAGAGTAAAGTGTGAAATGATTGAGTTGGAACGGACAAGTCTAAAGACCACAGTTTACCAGCTGTATAATCCAGTAACCAAAGCAAATTGGAGTGATATCAATCTCAAATACCACACTGAGTATGTACTCTCTCTCATTGATCTTGTGCTATCCCTGCCAGCTCACACTGCAGATTGTGAGCGAGGGTTCTCGCTCATGAAGTCTATAAAGACAGACTGGCGAAACTGTCTAAATGATGGTACACTGTCTGCCCTCATGCGTGTTCAAATACAGTCACCTTCTGAAAGTGAGCTTGATCCAGCACCAGCAATAAATCTCTGGTATCATGATGTTCAGAGAAAACGTCGCCCCTTTCAGCCTCCTTATCGAAGATGTTCAAGACAGAATCAGCCAAGTAATTCGTGCAGTGACTCAGACAGTGACTCGTCTGAAAATGATGATTAAATAAGGATGTTAAGTGTGTGATAAAAATAGGTGCAAAATATAGCAAAAATCCTTTTTTATCACTTTTTCAGCGACTTTGAAATTTTTTTTATTTGGGTAAAGCAGCAGACAGGCAAATTGGATGGCGGACAGGCAAATTTTCGATTACACCTGTCCGTTGGGCAGGTAAAAATATTCCTTAAAATCTAGCTCTGTCTATATAGTATATATAAAACATTTGAAAGTCAACCTGCACACACAAAATTATTCTTTATCACAAGCATGATTTTTTCTGTCACTAATAATAGCAAAGTATCATACCCTTGTGAATCCCTGCAGAATGTTGATCTTCCGGTAGAAATCGGCCAAGTCCTGTTCTGTCAAAAGGTAGTTCCCCAACAGAGCAGCAAATACAAAAAACCTGTCTGGACTAAGATTTAATGCTTTCACCATTTCATTGAGATTGTACTCCTTCGTCTCCAAAGAACCCTGAAATACAAATTACAATTGACATTACCTACAATATCATCAAATTTTGTACTGAAACAGAAATTGGCTGATATACATCGATAAATGTATATAAAAAACCACAAGCACAATTTATTAATGTTATCACATACAATTTATTTTTAAACAAATAGAAGTGGTAATGATTTACCTTCACAAAAACATTAGCATCCCGCTGATATTAAATTTTTTAAAATACAACTCTAATAAATTACATTAACCCTTTCGCTAGTATTAACGTTAATAAACGTGCGTATTTTAACTGTGCCCGATAGAGTATTCACGTAAATAAACGTTTATAGCTTTGTACAAACTAGTATGCTCGTCAATGAACGGAGATGCGCATCCGGCTTTGTTGTAGTTGTTGTGCTATCTAGTGAGCCTTATAGTAACTAGCTGACAGTGTTTTCTGGTGCCGCATAGATAGCAGCACTAATTCCAATTTGCTGTGGTCTGGAATATCACTGTTTGTTTTATCTCTTGCTAGATTCCGTGGTTGTGACTTTCGCTTCGCGCGCATTTTCTAGCAAGATACTTTCGCAAGTATTTTTTGATAGTTTATTTATTGTTGTTAGTGTCGTAATGTTTAGAAATGGCATTGTCACGTAAACGAAAAGCGCTTTCGGAAAAAGAACTTTCAGAAATAATCACGAATTGGGAGTCGGCAAGTGACATCAGTTCGGTAAGTGAAAGTGAAAATGATACTGAAATAGAAATTGATTTTGCAGATAACGAAACAGTATATATACAATCAAATCCAGATGTTACCGCGTGTGTTCACGACTTATTTATGTGGGAAAAAAACGATAATTTTATGCCACGTGACTTACCATTTGACAACACACGTTCGGGACTTACAGGAGAATTAGTGCTACCCGAAAACCCAAGTGAATCGGACGTGTTCAAATTTATGTTTGACAGTGATCTTGTTGAACATATTGCGACAGAATCTGACAAATATCACTCGTACGTAACTCACAGATCTGAGGTGAAAAAAAATCCAAACTGAACCTATGGACAAAACCAACAGTTTCTGAGCTGTATACTTTCCTAGCTGTAATACTATTGATGCCTCACACTGCAAAAAACCGCATAAATGATTACTGGTCCACCGATCCCATTTTGGCTACACCCATATTTAGCAAATTATTTTCACAAGACAGATTTTTGCTTTTGCTCCGTCTTCTACATTTTTGTGATCCTTACAGCCAGTTAGCAGGAGACCGACTATGCAAAATCAGCTCCATCCTGGAAACAATAAGGATGAAATTCAAATCTGTGTTCCAGCCGAAACAAAACTTATGCATTGATGAATCTATATTGGTATGGAAGGGCCGCTTGAAATTCAAGCAGTATATCCCATCCAAGCGCCACAGATTTGGTGTCAAGCTATTCGTTTTGTGTGATCGTGCAACAGGGTTTATTCTTGATTTCCTCATCTACACCAGTGCACAGACCAACATTGAAATTATTGATGACCTTGGTATTTCTGGATCTGTTGTTACAACATTGTTAGAGCCATATCTTCATTTAGGGCATGTAGTGTTTACCGATAACTGGTATTCTAGCCCTAAGCTATTTGAATACCTGCTTGCAAAACAAACTGGTGCATGTGGTACGGTGCGGCCAAACAGAAAAAAAATGCCTAAATTCCCTCAAAAACTGAAGAAAGGGGAAAGTGCAGTTTTTCACACTAACAACATTCTCGCAGAAAAATGGCATGATAAAAGAGACGTATGCATGCTAAGCACAGTTCACGAACATAAATGGGTTGAAACTGGAAAAAAGGACAGAACTACTGGCGAAAATGTCAAAAAGCCCCTGTCTGTCATTGAATACAACAAAAATATGGGCCTCGTAGACAAAGCCGATATGCAGATAAGTTTCCTTGACAGCACCAGAAAGTCTATCAAGTGGTACAAGAAACTTTTTTTTCACATTATAGATATGGCAGTCTTGAATGCACACATTCTATATAATGTGCACACTGGCAAGAAAATTACACTGCTTCAGTTTCGGCTGAACCTTGTACGGCAGTTGTTAGAGGAGTTCAGCCCTACTCGCAACCCCTCGAAAGGAGGACGACGCTCTGCAGACGTTACTCCATCTCCTCTTCGGCTGTCAGCAAGACATTTCCCATCTCCTGTGCCATCAACCGCAGCTGAGGTCAAACCGCAGAGGCAATGCTACGTTTGTAAACATACCACCAAAGGACAGAATCGGCGAAAAGATTCTAAGTGGATGTGTGCTGAATGTGATGTGGGTCTTTGCATTTTTCCATGTTTCACTGCATTTCATACAGTCAAGAATTTTTAGTCCTTTATAACATCGCTTTTTTTGAGTTCATAAACATGATGAAGTAATTTTTTTATAATTATGTGTATCTGTATTTTCAACGATATTGTAAGTGAATATGTTCAGCGACATATTTTTTCAAAAATGTAGAAAAATAAATGTTGGTTATTTGTATATACAAGTTGATTGTAATGGTAAAGGCTTTTTTTTTACCAGTGAATTTTATTCATTTATATTTTTCATGAACATTTTGTAGTGTTTTCGTTGACTTGTAATTGCACAAAATTTGCCAACTTGTATAAGTGTGTTTATATACGGTGGAATCAATGACATTGACAGTGAATACATTCAGTTACACAACTGATCAAAAGTAAAATGTAAAACAAATGGATTTGGAAATGTATTACTTTGTGCATTTTCTACCAGTGCAGTTTATGTTCCAATTTATTTTATAAATATTTGTAGTTTTAGAGTTTTTTTTATTATGATTGTAATGCGTTTCTTGAAATGAATGGTATAAACAATACAGTATTTAAAAATTGCAAGAGATAAAATTGTTGATAGTGTAGCAATGATGTGAGTGTGTGTCTCGTATTTCTTCAAAATAAAAAAATTTTTATTTATGAATATAATTTCATAGACTACTGATAGTAGAAAACTGATGTTTATAAAAATTACACAAAATAATTTTTTTGCAGTGTAGCATTGAAATGTGTGTGTCTTCATATTTCTTCAACTAAAAATTTAAACTTTGGTTAATTTCTCTACGTAATTTTGATTATGATACTAGGAAATAAAACATATTTTTAAAATTTTCAGAAAAATTACCATTTTTTGCAGTGTAGCAATGCTGTGAGATGTGCCCTAAAATTCTTCAATACAAAAAAAGAAAATGTATAAGTTTATTTGCAAGTATAATTTTGATATTGATGGTTCGAAATAATAGAACATTTAATATAAAAATTGCAAAATGTTATCGATTTTTTACAGTGTAACATCAAAAACCAAAATGATACGACAAAATAATATGTGATAAATAGCTCATCCATATTTTTTTTTATTTTAGAATAATAAGGCTATGTGCAACAAGCATTGATATATATACACATATGTATCTATATATATATGTGAGTGTGTGTAAATTTATGCACACATACATAACTTATACATGCATGTATATTTCTCTAAATAACTCACTGAAAAAAAATCCAACAAAAAATTTGCATACTACAATACATATCACTACTTTAAAAATTAATTAAAAATAAAAAAATTTTTTGTAAAAAAAACTTCACTCCACAGGGTTAGAGAATCCATTATTAATCCTCCCTGGCCAAAGGGTTAAGAGCACTTTCTGTAGTACAGGATTTTTCCACAGAACATTGCCTTCGTTGAAAAAAAAGCACTGAAAATAGTATTTTTTTTACTATTTAATACTCCTCTTCATACAGCATTATGTTGACAGACACATATTGACAGCACAGCCTTACACATAGCAAAAGCCTGTAATGAGATGATAGTGATACAGAGCAATTACCTGTTTAGCAGTGTAGTATGGCACTACTATTTAAGTTATAAATTATATTTTAAATACATTTATGTTTGCTTACTTTATAATCACTATGTACCGTATTTACTCGCATATAGGTCGTGGTAATTTTACCAGATTTGATGGGAGAAAAATGAAGTGCAACCTATATGTGAAGAAAATTTTTTTTAAAAATTTTGAGGAATTTTTTTTGCAATATTTTGCTTTAAAATGCTAAAAAGAAGTTTATATAGGTATAGGCAAATTTATTTACAATGTACACATACAGCATAACCCCTTATTTACGTTACCGTTGTTTGCACTATATTCTTCAGGTCCCGTTTAGTTCCCATTTAGTCCAATACAATACTTTCACGCGAATTACGTCTCTCAAAAATCGAATCCATCCCGCTATTTACATCACGTAACAACCATAAACAACCAGAAAATACCGTGGGTACTTTAAGAGTAGATAAGATTAGCTAGTAGGCCTAAAAACATCGTGAAAAACGTAACGTTTATAATCGGCAATGAACACTTTAAATCACAAAATATACATATTTTATAACATGAAAAGTTGCTTTTATTTCTAAACATGTAATAATTTAAGCCTAGGCGTGTAAAAATCCGAGTAATTATAGCAGGAGACAATCTAAAATGCACGAGGGAAAAACGTAAACTCACGAATGTATGAACGTGGCTGATTGTTAATTTCTGATACAGTATTTATGTCACAACTTAGCCGAAATTGTGGTACAAGATAAAATGAGCGGAGTCTTGGTAACTGTTTTATACGTATTTTATAATTTCGGAAGTATTGTACAGTTGAAGCATGTTTTTTAAACTAACAATTTATTTCTGGGGATCGTAATTACAGTAGAACCCCTGTCATACACTTTTCAACGGAGGGCACAAAAATGGTGTATGATGCGGGAAAGTGTATGAAAAGGGAATGGCAATAATAATTTTTTTTTCAATCTAGCATACAAGCACAATGTCAGATTAATCTCAAATACATAATGTGTAAATAATTGCATTATATGAAAGATATGAATTCATAATTATATATACATATAATAAAACCACCAGAAATGTAAAATACAGTCCATAATCAAGTAAAGCTGACATGAGAAACAGTGGCCTTACAAAATGTTATGAAGTCCTTTCTTGGAGGGCAGGTAAAGTCACCAAGCCTAAATTAGAAATTAAAAAAATTAGGCTATTGTTAAAAGAAAATCAGGAATTTATGCTTGTTTGTTTCTTTTTACAAACAACTGTATGCAACAGAACAATTTTCAATAATATTTTTAACTTGAGAAACGTAAAATACAAAACACTCCGATCGTAAGAAAACAATAACAAACGGGTATATTCAGTTCAAAGATTAATGAATGCACAAAATATGAGATCCGTGCCTTTGTAAAGAGCGTGCACCATTTTCATAATCATTGCTAGTTTGCGCCACTAGTCTCGCTTGGTGCTGGCCATAGATGCTACTAGCGAAGTGCACAGTCTTCCTGATACTATCAATATCTATGGTGGGATAAAGTTATTTTCTTACGTTTGCAAATGTAAACAATGAACGTTTTTCAAAATAAAAGCATTAAAACGTAGTTTATCAGGAGGAATATAACAAAAAAATTTGTGAATTTTGGGCTTTAACGCTTCGTAAAAACGTATGAAACGGGAAATTAATGATTTTATAAGTGTATGTTCCGGGAAAGTAAACCATTGTAAACATAGTACTTTCGGCGGGACCAAAATTAATCGGCGTATGACACAGGAAAATGTATGAAACGGGAACGTATCATCGAGGTTCTACTGTAATTAATTATTGGTATCAAGATATCAAGATGGACGTAAACTTGAACATGTCACGGCAGCGAGAAAACTGGTGCGAATACCAATAAACTGGTATTAGAACTGGACAAAACTGGTACACGGGAGGTGGAGCTTATATTTTTTTCCGCTAAGCTCGCATCTATTGGATGGCTGCTGATGCAAGGTCACGAGTCTGGGCGGAGCGCTGAGTGAGTTATACTGCGCATGCGCAGCTCAATGAACAAAGAGAGCCAGCAGGCGCGCCGTAACAGCAGCTGATCGAGTACAATGACCATTCTCCGCGCACAGCGCGGTAATGAATTACCAGTGCGACTTATGTGGGGGGAATCTTAAATACCAAATTCAAGACCTCAAATTATGGGTGCGACCTATCTGTGATGGCGACCTATATGCGAGTAAATACGGTATTCTTATGATTGAATTTTATCATCATGTGTATTGGGTAAATCCAGTCCATCGACCATCCGGGATATTAACAACATAGACAGATACTATACTAAAACGGTTAAATTGATACATCATTTAACTCCAGTACAATAGCATAATATTGCTTCGTCATTAATGCACATGAAAATTATGCTACCAATTAGGTTAAATGTAGCCTGCTTCTTTTGTGAAGTTTAATAAGTACCTTGTAAGTGAGTTTTAACTGCTCCGATGAGAAATATCTTGGTGGATCAAAAACAGCATATTCGCCATCGTCCGCCACTAGCCCATGGAAATTGTATTCCCGGCAGTACCCAATAACTTCCTGGTGGTGATCGTCCATGGTGCAAAGCTGCAGAGAGAAATAATGTGAAGTTACTAAAGATATTCCCTTAATGTTTCTTTCATGAGATTTTTAAACTTAAAACAATGCTTACCACACTTATTCCAAGATGCCTGAGAGCCATTCGAAGACATGTCCTCAAGCAGACGGGAGATATCCACCACACCTTCGGCGGCGGTGTTCCTTTGGTGTTTATGTGTTTCAATATCTGCAAACAAATGCATAGAATTTTATTTAATATACAGAGAAACACAAATTTGAGATACAGAAGCAACCAAACGCTAGGAAGTTTTAGTGTAATTAAAAAAATTTACACAAGTAAATCACAACCATCACACAGTCAAAATTATAACTACAGTAAAGTCTCGATTAACCAAGTTGATATCTGAACTGTGGCCACCTCGAATGCAAAAAAACTAGGATATCAGAGATGAGAAATTTGTCTTGATTTTCAATTAGCCCAGTAGTATAGTTTTCCAGGGTGATGTTTTACAGCTTTTCTTGATTGTAAATTCTTTCACATCACTCCATGATTTTCTCAACGAGCAACTGTCATATTATTAGGAGATTCATTTGTTAGGTATTACATAAAGTTTAATGTATTTTTTATTCTTTCATAGCTATTTTTTGGTCGGTTAAATTAATGTGCATAAATTACTTTTTTTAAATTTTTAACTGGCCATAATTAAAAATTCTAGAAGGTAATTAAAAACACATAGTAGATTGTCTGCTGGGTGCTATTTTGGCAGCCAATCTGAAGGTACTATGATGTGGGGTTATGTGATGCTCCAGAATTTCATAGAAAAATGTTTGTAGTTGTTAACCTTAGAAAACTGACCATGAAAGTGCAGGGAATACAAATTTTCCAGACAAGGTCATGTGTGTTATTGGCTGGTTGGCCCATAGGGTTGCCTCCCTTTCGTTTCAATTTTGTAAAAGAAGGTAGCTGCGTTGTTCAACTAGTTGTCGCTCAATGTCTTCCCATTGCGGTTGTGTCCCGGCAAGTCAATACAAATACACTAGAAACACGATTTTACATATTCTCACAGTTCCACAGATTGTTTTACTTTTTGAACCATATTTACGTGATAATATTAGAGTATATTTTGTCTTAATAAATAAGATACCATTAAATATAACGAGAAACAACCTCCGGCCGCAGCATGTCAACATGGAATGCACGCTGACCCTCCTCGCTCCACCCCCCCCTTGCAGACGGTCTCTGATAGTTGTCTCTCACACGTAGCAATCATTAAAAAAATATCTACTATACTTTACAGGGTATCATGTGGTGTAATAATGCCCGCTTTCATACACACTGTTATTCCTATGATCACGTAAATAGCGACTTCTTCCTGTTGTGAACTGTAAAAGGAATGTTAATACTAGTAACTGCTCATATTTTTTTATTGGCCTAAATTTTTTTAGACATTTATCATGTAAAATAAACAAGCAAGCCATGTACAGTCAAACCTCATTAATACGAATCCGCTTAGTACGAAATTCCCGTTTATGCGAAGTACTTTCACAGTCCCAGAAAATAAGGTATGCTTTCCTATGTTATTCAGTACTTTTAATACGAAATACGGTTAATATGAATTAAGAAGTTGTTTTGATCCCTCAAGTAGCTGTTAACGTGTATAAGTAAACGGTTAATACGAATTTCACAGCCGAAGTCTAAAGTAAATCACGTCTTCATAACCGTCATGTAAACAAACGTGCCTCCAAAGATAAGATGTATGTATCCTACAGCGCAAAATGGTCGAAAAACAAGATGAAAAGTTCAACTCTAGTGGCGATGTTAGTAACTAAACTAAAAAAGATGCCATGTTGTAAACGGAAAACTAAAAGGAAAGTACTCTATACCTTAATATTATTCATCGAAAGTGTACATACATAGAAGTTTAAACAATCCATGGAAAAAATTTCTGTTATTTTTAATTGTTCACGCACGTGTGTCTTAACCTCAATTTTGAGTGTGAGTTGTTTTGTAATATGACTGCGAAACGTAAACGCAACGACCTTACATTGCAAGTTAAAGTTAAAATTATCGAAGAAGTAGACAATGGAGAGAGAACGAAAACAGAAATTGCGAGAGAATTTAACATCCTGCAATTGTCGTCGACAATACTAAAAAATCGTGAAAAGATTGAATCGGCTTTTGCGAGTTCGTGCAGATTATCAACAAGAAAAAGAATGCGAGGCCCAAAACATCAAGAAATGGAAGCTACCTTGTTGCAGTGGTTTTAAGAAATGCATGCAGCAAACTTGCTTGTTTCTGGACCTATGATTCAGAAGAAGGCAGACTACCTAGCATTAAGGTTAGGAATTTCCGACTTCAAGTTCAGCAATGGTTGGCTACCACGGTTTAAGGATCGCAACAATATTGTTGGCAAAACCATGTGTGGGGAGTCGGCAGCAGTAGATAAGACCAAAGTTAAAGATTGGATACAGACTGCTCAACCAATACTTGATCAGTACTAGCCTTTGATAAGCTTTGTAATGTGGTAAACAATGCCTATAAGAAAAAAATAGTGCAAACCAGAATTAATGCAAGTTTATTGAAGTTTGTATTATGATTTATTTTGTAAGTGTTGCATTGTGTTTGTTTTCTTCAGTGTTTACAAATTGTTATGCATGTAGTGAAGCCAGCTTATACTACCAACAGTGTATATAATTTTCTTTATGGTTGTAAATACAGTGAAACCTCTTTAATACAAACCTGAAGGGACCTAAAATTTTGCAGTTTGTATTAACAGTGCATATGCTCACATTAATAATAATCGACAAAATCAAGTATTGATTTTTTACTCGAAAATTAGTCAAATAGAGAATTAAAGAGGCATGAAAAATTCATTGATTTTTTTCGGCACTTTTTTAGTTGCATAAATGTCCTTTACTGCACTGCAAAGTTTGTCGAAGGAAGACGAGACATCAGTGTCTACATCACTAGCAGCCAGAACATTTTCCAAGACAATTAATGCTGAAGTGGACTTCACTCTAAGAATTTTTAAAAAATATTTCAACCTCAAAATTAGTGTCAGAAATATATCAGTTACTTGTCATTAAAGTTAAATCAGTTGAAAAATAAATAAAAATGGAAGTATTTTACTTAATTCAATTTACACTTGCAAAAAAAAAAATACGCACAATAAATCTACATGGAAATTAAAGTCTTTTTCAATATCCTGAAGTCTGAAATATGTTTACTCATGTCATCAAATGTAGAGCTGTACTGAAGAAGCCGATTTTGCCAATATTTAGTTGAATAGGCATTTCTGCCGACTTCCGATACGCTTGTTAATTTTCGGCCGATATTACTGAAAAACGAGAGAGACTGCCATAACCTAAAAATCCACGATTACCCTTTTCGCTTTTCGTAGTAGTACTGCATTTTTTCAGATCGCATTATTTCTTCGCAACATGTGCCAAATGTACATATAAAAATTTAACATCCTATTTTTCAATAATGTTCTTTATTTTTAATATGTCATAAAAAAATACATTACCGTCACGGTAAATATACATCTCGGTTGTTACGGTAACTGTAGTGCAAATGTGGTAGCTATCGTGCTTCTGTAGTAATTATGGTATCGACAAACAATCTTTAGTTCTTTTTATGGTAATTATCTTAGGATAACAATTGGGTTTGTACTGTAGTTATGGTACATCATCCAATTTCTTCATAAGTTGTTGTTCATTTGTCTTTTCTTCATATTTACGTGCTCCATTACTTGGCTGCAGATTTAAGTTTATTTTTACTACTGTATACTATCGTTACTGTTTTTATGACGGTTTATTTCTAAGAAATGGTTATTTCTGCAAAATCTTTATGGTTAAACAATCATCTATTATAATTTATAGTGACGGGACCACATATTTTGTACGATCAATGCGGACAAAACGATAATTCAAACATCGGTACAAGTGAACTTTTCTAACCTTAGTTGTATGGCAATTTTGCCGGGACCGTAGAAAGTATACGATAAACACGGACAATCGATACATGCGAGTTCGATAGATAGAGGTTTGACTGTAGTCCATTTACCGTACAAATTATTTGCCGTTAACAGAATTATAGTGAAGCTGCGTGCACGTGATTGAAGTGTGCGATTCTTGTTCTAAAATTTCTTTCGGTTTATCCGATAATAAAACAATAGTACACTACGTGAGCGGACGTGAGGTTACTTCGTAATACATAATAACGAATATTTCGTATTAACCGTATTGATTGACATTAAATATGCTATCCCAGTCTGAAGGGGAATTAAAAGTGTTCGAATAAACGCGAACTTTGAAATAACCGGTATTTTATTAACGAGGTTTCACTGTATAGGCATTTAAAGTTCAATCAATTTTTTTTTGTCATGATATCCCAATAGTTTGGTTAATACAAACCCTCGTTATTACAAAGTGCTAAAATATGGTCCCTTCAGGTTTGTAATAATGAGGTTTGACTGTATTTGGCCTCCTGCATATTTAGCCACTACTGATATTTTTCTTCTCCCGTCTTTTATTAATCCTGACCAAGGACAGGCCAGTTTACAATCTTTAAGTGAGGGATAAAAGAAGGGTGAAAAGTGAAGTACTATTGACTTGCCTAGGTACTAGTTGATAAGCTGGAAGAATTTCCTACCTTGCATTTCTAGTAGCAACCCCTTAACTTAATATGTTAATCTGTAACAACTCCCCATTTGATAACCAGAATCGAGAGGAACAAGCACATAGTTGAGTGTACATCTACCATATTCACCGAAAATAAGACAATAGTTTTTTCCTTCTAGAGGATTCAAAATATTGGGGGTCTTTTTGAAGATTGTTTTGTTGTATAACCTACATATAATAACAAAGGCTGCTTATTTATTTATTTATTAATAGCCTCCAATATAACCCAAACAATGGGTTTCCCATACGCTAAATAATGCAGCACTTCATGTTTTCCATAACTTCCTCATTAAAAATGCCATAATGTTACTCCAGCTAAGCAACAAGCATATAAGCAGCTAAGTAAACAAAAGCCGTGCTCATAGATAACACAATACGGTAACCAAAGGGAAAAACAAAAAATAACAATTATTAAATATTATTATTAATGAAATAAGAATTAATGTCCTCAATAACTCTTAAAAATACTAAGTGAACTTTTTTGTTGTGGTTCCATTTACAGAAAATATCTTGTATAAACTAAATATATGAAAACCCGCCATTGTTCAGTGTGGTAACATATTAAAAAAAATATATATTACAACTATTCGACTTCGAAACTATTCGCATTCAGTTCGAAAATTTTACCATTCAATTAGAAAATATTCGACCATCAAAATCCACTATTCGCACACCCCTAGTATGTATGTATGTATGTATGTATGTATGTGTGTGTGTGTCTATACACACACACACATATACATACCGTATTTACTCGCATATAGGTCGCGGCAATTTTACCAGATTTTATGGGAAAAAAATGAAGTGCGACCTATATGTGAAGAAAAATTTGAGGATTTTTTTTTTTGGAATATTTGGCTTTAAAATGTGAAAAAGAAGTTTATATAGGTATAGGCAAATTTATTTACAATGTACACATACAGCGAAACCCCTTATTTACGTTACCGTTATTTACGTTTTCCCGTTACCGTATTTACCCGAATATAAGACGAAATTTTTTACCATAATTTATAATTCAAAACAAAGGGGTCGTCTTATATTCAGATACATTGATTTTTTTGGTAAACATACTTATTTTAGGTCAATGTTTTCAGGTTGTACAGTAGTTACTGGCTGCACACGTTACGACCTATGTTTTTGGAATGTTCTATAGCACAAGATGGCGCCCATCTTATCGATTATTTTCTTGTACAAAAACATTAATGTAGGTTATACAGTACTTCTTTGCTGTGATTATTTAAGTTAGACGAACGGTATGTTATTTACATTTTAAATGCTGATGAAACGCCTGTATATTTTGATATGCCTTCAAATTATTCAGTGGATGCTGTTGGAACTAAAACAGTTACTGTGAAGACAAGTGGCAATGAGAAAATGAGGATAACAGTGATGCTTACAGTGTTAGCTGATGGTAGAAAATTGTTCCCTTTTGTCATTCTTAACCGTAAAACTATGCCAAAAGAAAAATTGCCTTCTGGGTAATAGATGTCAAGAAAAAGGTTGGATGACAAGTGAGTTGATGCAAGACTGGTTAAAGGCAGTTTGGGATAGAAGGCCTGGGCCAATTTTAAAGAAGAAAGATGTTAGTGTTAGATGCATTCAAAGGACATTTAACGCCAGAGGTGAAATCATGTATTAAAGGTACGAACACCGACCTTGTTATTATTCCTGGAGATTCCTGGAGGCATGACTTCAAAGCTGCAGGTATTAGATGTGTGTGTCAACAAACCATTTAAAGACAGTCTAAAAGTGCTGTACTCTGAATGGCTCTTGGCAGGCAACCATGCTCTAACACCAACAGGCAAAATCAGAAAACCAAAAGTATAGCAGTCTTGTGTCAGTGGATTAAGGCTGCATGGGACACAATCTCATAGGAAGTGATCATCAAAAGCTTCAAGAAATGTTGCATTTCTAATGCATTGGATGGCAGTGAAGATAGTGTCATGTGGGAAGAAGATGCAATTGAAGCTGAAGTCAACAGCAGTGAAGATGACAACAATGAAGATGATGCATCAGCATAACGAAACTCTATAACAGTTTCAAACAGTTACAGTAGCAGCCATTTAGGTACCTATTTATTTCTGTTTGTACATAAACTGTTAACAGTATTTCAAAAGTGGTGGTTGAAATCCTTTGTAACATTCATATTTTCAATTTTATATCTAATTTGTTGGCATGTGTTTAATACAATAAAAAATTTTTTTTCCTGAAAACATGAGGCTGTAGTTTGGGGGTCGTATTATATTCGAGGTCGTCTTATATTCGGGTAAATACGGTATTTGCACTATATTCTTCAGGTCCCGTTTAGTTTCCATTTAGTCCAATACAATACTTTCACGCAAATTACGACTCAAAAATCGAATCCATCCCGCTATTTACGTCACGTAACAACCATAAACAACCATAAAATACCGTGGGTACTTACTTTAAGAGTAAATAAGATTAGCTAGTAGGCCTAAAAACATCGTGAAAAACGTAGTCGGCAATGAACATTTTAAATCGCAAAATATACATATTTTATAACATGAAAAGTTGCTTTTATTTCTAAAAATGTAATAATTTAAGCCTAGGCGTGTAAAAGTCCGAGTAATTATAGCAGGATACAATCTAAATTGCACGAGGGAAAAACGTAAACTCACGAATGTACGAACATGGCTGATTGTTAATTTCTGATACTGTATTTATGTCACAACTTAGCCGAAATACTGGTACGAGACAAACTTCACAAGATAAAATGAGCGAAGTCTTGGTAACTGTTTTGTACGTATTTTATAATTTCGGAAGTATTGTACAGTTGAAGCATGTTTTTTAAACTAACAATTTATTTCTGGGGATCGTAATTAATTAATTATTTGTATCAAGACATCAAGATGGACGTAAACTTGAACATGTCACGGCAGCGAGAAAACTGGTGCGAATACCAATAAACTGGTATTAGAACTGGACAAAACTGGTACACGGGAGGTGGAGCTTATATTTTTTTCCGCTAAGCTGGCATCTATTGACTGGCTGCTGATGCAAGGTCACGAGTCTGGGCGGAGCGTTGAGTGAGTTATACTGTGCATGCGCAGCTCAGTGAACAAAGAGAGCCAGCAGGCGCGCCGTAACAGCAGCTGATCGAGTACAATGACCTTTCTCCGCGCACGGCGCGGTAATGAATTACCGGTGCGACCTATATGGGGGGAATCTTAAATACCAAATTCAAGACCTCAAATTATGGGTGCGACCTATCTGCGATGGCGACTTATATGCGAGTAAATACGGTATATAAAATTTTCAAGTGTCTCAGAAATGGTTACTATTCTTGGTTGCCTGGCCGGGCCAACCTGGAATGTAACATGTTTAACATGTTTAGATACCTTTCTAGATCGTGTTTCAACTCTGGCTGTGATAATATGGAAACGCTGTTAATCGAGACTACTGTATAAAGCCTTATGATCTCAAAAGACCAAGGACTCGAGATAGGTAGATGTCCACGAACACGGCAACAGAAATAAGACTATTCACCTGATTAACCCTCTGCCGCGCCCGCTGCTGGCTCACCACCCACTCTCCCATCCGCTGCTGCTCCAAGCAGCCGTTGAAGAAGATTGCCAAGTCGATGTGGCTGGACTGAACCGTCTGCACCAGCACGGAGAGGAACTGTACCATCCTGTTCCACTGGCCGCCGCATGTCCAGTCTGCACACAACACAATCACACTTATTCCTCCCTATGAGCACGCCAGTATTACAACATTTACAATTCAATTTCAATCATTTTACATTAAATTCAACTTCAAACAAAATCAATTTTTTTAATAATTTGTAACCAACAGATACAAGGAATGAGACTCAATCACAAAAAAAAAAAAACTAATGAAAGAGCATAACATGTATGAAACTAGAAAGATTTATACATAAATTTCTATTTGTTTTCTACAACAAGCGTGCTTTTAATATGTAACAAATTATTTGAGATGATTGATTTATTTCTTCCCTTTTCATTTTATTGTATTTTGCATGCATTTTCCCTTCAATTCCTGTGAAGTATGAAAAATTGTGTTTCAATGTTTTTAAATGATTTAAAAGATATTTTATATCTGCCGGATTCAAATTCAAAAAGCAGGATTTACAAAAGTCTCTTTTGAAGCTAATGGCATCTTATCTCCACATCTTTGGTTATTTTGTAAAAGATCAGAATGGTTTCATTTACAAGTTAAAATACATATGTTATACATTTTTTTGGCAGGAGACTCAACACTTAAAATGCCATAATTGTTTAAGCGAAGATAAATTTTGTTTCTCATAATGTCTGAAAAAACTTAAATTCATACGGAAATAACCAATTTTGTTTGTCTACATGTCACATTTTAGTGATTTCATAAGTTAGGAATCAATATATAATGGTTTGTGATATAATGTCTTTAAATTTAATGTAGTTAATTTAATACCACCTTAAAACATTTTAAGTTTGCTGGTTAAATTTTATAACAGCTTTAGAAATGTAGACCAATTATTTTAATAGAGATTTTTGGGGATAGTTTTTGTAACTTTACATGTCACTACAAAATAAAATGCTACATTTTTATACTTAAGTTAACACCAACTTTTAGAAATTACAATAACTTTTTGTAACATACGTCTGCATTTCTTTTCGGTTTTTTGCATATTATTGGCACCACTTTTCTATTTTTACACAGAATTTTGCCATATTTATACACCTTTCCCCCCTATATTTTATTAAATTTTAGTTGTTTCCCTACCTATAAAATAAGCCACACAGGATAGAAACAAAAATAAAAAATTGATTTGATTTTAAAAAATAAACACCCCTCAAAATAATTCTACCTCTCATATAGACAAACTTACAAATGAATGTGTGCACACACGTTAGAACTAAAGCAAGGGCTAGAAAATTTTCCTCAAAGGAAGGCATTGTTAATGGACTTCAGTAAAGTGTTACTAAAGCTAGCTAGCTATCACTCGATGCTAGTTGCTTGTGTTTTGGGAAAATTGAATATGGCTTTTTATGTGTTATTTTGTTCATAGGATCAGTGATGAAATACGTAGAGCAGACTGGATCCAGATTTTTTGGAGGGGAAAAATAACCATCTTTCAAAAACTCTGGGCAGAAAATTACTGTTTCCACATTCCCCAATTGTATTGTTTGTGTGTTAAAATTCTTTATAACAAACTAATTTCAACGAAAGCACTGCACTTTAAACCTTTCTTGGTAATGGTCTTTGAAAGTATCAATACAGGCTAGCAATCACAATTTCAGTTATGGAATTTAGGACATCTGTGTCTCAAACCTTAATCACACATCAAGTTCCAAAACCACGAAGAAAATATTCTGAAAATTGGACACCTTTTAGGAGGAATAGAGCAAAAAGGAGGAAAAATAGTTTCTCTGTCCCCAAGGACATACCACAAGGGAATAATTGCATGTATATATTTTGCCTTAACTGATAAAATAAACAAATTTCAAATAAACAATTAAACTTTATATTAATAAAATATTATTTCATTCTATGTTTACGTGTTTAGAGCACAATGAGAAACCTTAAACTTTTGTCCTTCAATGTGAAAAACTCCAAATTAATCATCTTTATTATGTAACATGAAAGCGTAGGTAGGAGGAACCGACCTGAGAAGTAGCCGCCGTAGAGCCTGTCCAAGCAACACTCGCCGTCGACCACCAGTCTGAGGAAGCCCTGGGTGGGGCGGGATATCTTGGCAGAGCGCCGCTGCTGCTTCTGGGCGATGGTGCGGGCGATGCGGAGGAGGTCCACCTGCTGGGAGCAGCCTTCTGCACTGCCGTCCAGGTACGCCTGCAGGTCCTGGATACCCATGGTGGTCGCCGTGCACGTCACTGCAGTAGTCCTCTCATGCACGCTCTCTCCCGGGATAACACGTGCGCCAGCTGCAACAAGCACGCCCCTCTGTCAGGAGCTCCGCTTGCTCGGTCCTCAAGATGAAAGCTTGAGCTATTTAAACATCAGCAAGTTGCAATGTTTAGGAATACACACAGCTGATTCACTGATAACATTTAATGCCTTTATCCATAGAATGAATGAATGACCTGAATACTTGATCCAGTTATCTACCCAAATAGATCCTGAAATGTTTATAGTAAAATATGTTTCATAAAATTTATTTGGAATAATATCGACCTTGCAAAGAAGGTTACTAAACTCACTAGAAGGTACTCATGATTTATATAATCCACACATTTCTCACATTTTAGTCCCATAAACCACATTTAAGTTTAGCTTAAGTTAGCAATAATGTATGTTTACCACATTAAAATGAAAAATAGTAAAACGAGGGGCAGGGGGAAGAGAGAGAGTATGTAGTTTTCTTATCAGTTTACCACAAATCACCTACAAATTATTGAAATTACTTTACTGGATAATATCACAAATGTTGTGAAACTCAAGCAGATTAACTTCTTGTTAAAGAAGACTTGCATCATCCAGTCTTGAATATAAAAATTACAGTGGACAGTTTCCCTCGCAATAACTCAACTATTGTTCTTAAGTACTATAAAAATTATTTTCTCACTATTCTATAAAAGATCATGACAGGACCAACTACTATAATTCCACCGATTTTAACTACTACCTTGTTGAGCAATTAAACATCTGCCTAAATACAAACATTAATTACTTCATTACTGTAATTACATAAAGAGCTAATCTCATTGGTTTTCAAGGGAATTAATCCAAGCCCTTAAATCTAAGAAACATTTTCACAAACTTTACAAAAGAAATTCAAATATGTATTATTATTCCAAATTTTCATTTTTCCGTAAACATGTTAAAAGTCTAATGAATTGTGACAAAATTAACGGGACCAGAAAGATGAACATTAAGAACCCTAAAAAGATTTTGGCACTATTACAAAATAATGAAAAATGGTTACTTTGAACAACTCTCTCTCTGAAAGTGAATGGTGATTATCTTGAGATTTATCATTGTTATCTAATGTTTTCCGTGTGAAATCACCAAGGCGTGGTTGCTTGACCAGTTTAGAAAATTGTAATATTTTTACCCAATAAAGTCTTATAAGTAAATAGCTCAAAACTATTTTTATTTAATTTTTATCTGCCACCATTTTGAATCAGGGCTCGATTATCTTCACTACTGCGTGCAAAAATAAGGCCTCGTAGAGGTTTTGTTAACCCTTAAATTGACAGTGCAGACCTGCCAACTTGTAAAGTTGCTTATCAGTAAGATTTTAAAATTATCCGAAAAGTGCGTAAATAGGTCGCGGCATTTCATGTCAGTTATACACACCAGTTGTTCACCATAAATAAGTGGGAAACATGTGTTATACACATAATTACACACAAACATCACATATCATGCAAATGAATTCTATTCTCTGTAATTTAAACAAACAAGATGAAAAATAATTTTCAAAACTTAATTTTCTTATGCTGAACATAAAATTCACTTTTTCTTTTAAAAATTCTTGAAAACCAATTTACCTACCAATTTTTTGGATGATGTTTGTTATTTTTCCCCCCTGAATTTTGCCACACTCAAGTTAAAATTATGCCACTGCAAACACTTGTAAAACCTTAACAAAATATGTCACCACGAGGGGATAAAGTTTGGAACAAGAATCTGTGAAAGGCAAAATGGCCCAGTTTGCAAACAGTCAACAATATTAGAAACTGCATCTAAAGCCATTTCATTAACAATGGCAGTTGTCTTAGTTCTACCACAGCTATATTGCTTAGTCACATCACACTTAGGAAACATTTTTCTAAGCAGTGGGCCAATATGATCTGCAACACTGAAGGGTATGTTGTGTTCCACTAAAAAACCAGTGAACAAAAACTCAGCCTGAATAACCTCATTTTCAAAAGTATGTAAGGGTTATATCTTTTTATTTTCCTGTTGGTATTTGAAATTACATGTTTTGCACACTTGATATGGATAGTGATATTTTTGCCCCCAAGAGAAATATTTATATCACAGCGACAGACGGAACAAAACGCATGCTTCTCACCTTTCTCAAGCCCGGGCTACATTCGCAATAGCACGCAAACAGCACAGACGCACAGAAGTTCAACATACACTATTAGATATGAGCTGCCACATTGGCAAATAGCACGCGCACAGAAAAATAGCACAGGATCGGCGCACAGAAAGTTCATTAACTTTTAACTTTTAGGTTATTTACTGTGCGCGACCATGGTGGTAGCAAATCAGCAAACAGTTTAAGTACTACTCTAGTGGGCTTATAAAAGAACAATTGTCACAAAAGTATTGGTGCTGTTGACTTGAGTAGTTTGTTATGGTTTTCAAACACCCGATAACATAAAAATGGAAGGCACATTTGATAGCTTTTTGATAGCTGTAATAGAAAGTAAAAATATTTTGTATGACAGGGGATCCGCAGGATACAAAAATGAAGAAGCTAAATTAAATGCTTGGAAGTCTGTGTCTGAATGTGTTAAAGAAGCCGGATTTGAAATAAACAGTGATATATATTTTTGAATGCTCATTGTGTTTTGTACGTAAACTTTGAAGTATTTAAAATATTTCTGGGTTTAACGAAAACCGTACCACAATAACAACACATGAATCTAAACAAACGTCACGTATGCCAACTTCAGTGACCAAAATTGTGAACAGAAGTTTTACATTTAAAAACCTTTTTTGAATGCTTCCGGTATTATTTTGTGTTGTGTTGTGCGTGAATGTAGCATCAAGCTCTGTGCTATCTCTGTGCGTGTGTGCTATCTGTGTGCTGTTTGCGTGCTATTGCGAATGTAGTCCGGCCTTCAGACTTCAGGATACATGCAAACTGTGTAGAATATGCCGATCTGAACACTTGATCCTATTGTTTCTTTTTATCACACATTTTATACCTTTTGTTGGCACATAAGTACTATATTTACGCAACAAAAAAGAAAAATAATCGACGCCTTGACTCAAACAACTTTATTTCTTTCTTACTTCACTACACAAAGAAATGTATGTGAAACTCAAATACACTCCCAAACATAACTGTATCGTAAATATTTTGCTTTAACTGAACCACTACAGTTTTTAATTAATGTAAACCAAACCACTATTTGTTATCAAACACAACACTACACGCGTGGACATAACCTGCAATCTCGTACACGACGGGCCCATCTACAACAGTCCGAACCTGTGGCCTATGGGCGGTCCGTGTCCTTATCCCATAGATAAAGGTTACTATCTTAAAGTGAATGAATGACGTCACATTGTCGCACATACGACTGTCCAGTCTACAATTACAATGTCCGATGTCTGAATCTAACGATTTCTAAAGTATTTACCACAGCGCAATACTGTGGAAGCGCGGCAAAAAATGTCGCCGGGTCAGTGCAAATATATGGTATTCTGTACTGTAAACTACAGTACATGTGCCATAAAAAGTGGTTAAAACAATCTTGCAGCACGTTAAAATCGGTACTTCCTTTCTTCTTGCCATAAAAACCGTTACAAAACTGGTATTGTACGTGACATTTACGGCACTGTTCCATACCTGCCAACCTATGAAAATCTGAATTAGGAAGATTATTAACACAAATAAAATTACCGATTTCGACAAAAAAAATTACCTATATGGCTACAATGCAGACTTGTACTGCTAAAATACAACTAAATTACACAAATCAATCACTATCAAATGAGCTATAGCTACATTAAAAAATATTTGTGTGTTGTTACCTGTTCACTGTGACACTTGAAGATCAGCACAATATTTCACACAAGAATACAACTCACAAAATCTATCTTGGCTTCCGATAAGAATTTTACCAGAAAATTAATATAACATAGTCAAAAACGTGGATTATAAGAAGAAAAAAATAATATAATAAATAAATGCTTAGCTAATTTGGAGCACTGGAGCACTGTGGCTTTAAAGAAGCAACTGTTACCTTCTTTGCTCTCTTTAAAAACTCAGAACTAAAATTTTGTTCATAACAAAAATTTGATTTTCTTGTCTTCAATATTGAAAGGGATTCTAAAGTGTCACTGGACATGGAGGATCTGAACTGTGTTCTGTTCTTTTTCACCAAACTGAAAATCCTTTCACATTCCGCATTGCTGTGTGGAATGTAAAGTATTGACAGCATTATTCTACAAATTTTATCATATTTCAAAATACCATCAACTCCACGAATTTTGGCTAACTTAGCCAACTTCACATCTTCACTCTCTTCCGTGTCAACAATGCCCGAAATATCATCAATCTGAAGAGCTGAGAATTGTTTTGTCACTTTATCCATAGCTGCATCTCTTGATTCGCCTTCTTGAACAGGAAGAATTAAAGGAAACAAATCCACAAAATAGTGAACGGATGAAAAGCTGGAATCCTGAATATTTTTCATTCTTGCCACTTCTGCATTCTTCAACACTGCATTTCTGATGGGGAATTTATTAACAATGTAGTCACAAGCTGTAACAAAGTAGTTCCTAAAAGATGCAAAGAAAAGCAGTATTTCCTTTTCATCAAGTGTTTGTACAATTCTAGATGCTTGACATCCAATAACTAAATCCACGTCATCTGTTTGATTCTGGACACTATGGTAGTCAAGTTCAAGTAATGAGCAACTATTTACAGTTCTTGGTTTTACAAAGTTTGAAATCAGTTCTCTTAAAAAATCAAACAACAGTTCTCTTAAAATGTGAATATGAGATGGTGATGATTGAAGATTGACACTCAGTTTTTCAAATGGTGGCACAACACTTAGGAGAAATGCACACACTGCTTTATTGAGATCAGAAGAAATAAACATAAATAGTTTTTCTTCTCGATTCATAAAAGGACTCATTCTTCAGAATAGGAACATCATTTTTTGCTGAAGGTGAAGCAACTTTTTTATGGCTGGTAAAGGAAACAGAACTTGGTTTCCTTTTCTTCTCTGTCTCTTTATCTAGGCCTTGATGGGCTCCACTTGAGCTTGCACAGGATGACTGTTGAAGCTTAGGAATTTTGTAAGAGGTTAGACACACAGATTGTTTCTGATTTAATACCTCTGCCTTAAAAAAGCTATGTAATGGTCGCCATTGCTCAAAAACCCTCAACAAACTTCTTCTAAGAGAAAGACATCTTGAAAACACATGTTTAAGAATTTTCTTGGCTTTTGTATCGTGCAGATCTTGAAACTTGTGTAACCTTTCTTTTCTCTTGGAACTCTTCTCCAAATAATAAAAATTGTCTACAAGAATGTCATCGACTTTTACTGGCAGAGAAGATGCAGCTTTTTCAGCTAAGTTTATTAGATGACAAACACAGCCAATCTCAATAAGCCCAGGGTGTTTTTCCTTCAACACTGCTGCAACACCATTTTATGCCCTATCATAACAGCTGCATTGTCTGAGCAAAATGCAATGCAGTGTTCAATGGGAATACCATTATATTCAAATTGGGAAAACACTAAATTACCAATATAACGTCCGGTGCAGTCACCTTCCAGAACAGGAATGGAAAGAACATTTACAATTTTATACTGTGCTTCATCATAAAACGTAACTACAATGGGATACAACTTAAAACTAGTATCGTTGCTACCATCAGTTGCGACTGAAAACGGCCCACTTTTTAAGTACTGCACTACTCCGGATTTTGCATCCGAAGCCATCTCTTTCATAATAGCAGAAGTTTTGGTACGCCCACATCCATATTTCTTGGCAATTTCCGAGTCTGGGAACATTTTTTTTTACAAGCGCACCTGCATGATCTGCGGCCGCTAGAGGAATGTTATGCTCTATCAAAAACGAAGTAAGTAAACACTCAGCTCGCGTAATGTCTAGATCTGCACCCCCAGATTTAACAAAGAACCTTGAAAGTTTGTGATTATCTTCTTGGCATTTCACGTTACCGCCATGTGATATGTTGATGTCGCATCTGCTTATCTTACAAAAGCCAAACCTTTCCCCTTTGTCAGAATTTAAAATGCTTGGAAACTCTGCACTATACGTATCACGGAATGTCTGGTAATAATATTGTTTTTTCTTACTCATCTTTGAAAACATAATACAGACAGTTTGTGCTTAATAGCCTGTCACAAACGTCTAAACGAGGCAACGGCAATAGCCCGTAACAAAGTAAACAAATTCGTAAACAGTTGTTTCACGTTGCACTTGTTGACCACAGTGTATTTTGCCAGTTTAAACGTATTTGAAATTCAAATTTTAATACGTAATAGGAGCTCGTAAATTATAAATCAAAATCACCCGTATTAACTAACCATCGAACGAACAAGCGACGACGTACTCTCTGTAGAACTGTGTAAACGAGAAAAAAAAAAATCAATAGTCATGAGCACAACACGCGATACATCGATCAACATGAATGTTGAATCGATTTGGAAGACACCAACTTTTTGTTACCGCGAAGCTATTTTAATTACAAAAATAGGAAGAATTCAGACAATTTCGGAAAATCATAAAGAGCAGTTATAATTCGGTAGAATTCTGGAAAAATCGGAAAGGTTGGCAGGTATGCTGTTCTAACAAAAATACGGTACAAAAACTGTACATATGGTATTTACCGATGCAAGTACACTATTTTATGGCACGAGATTGAAAACGCTAGCCCGTGAGTCAATGTAGAATTTCAGGCCAGCAGAAACGTAATGCGTAAAATTAATGCCGCAATCAGACAATGCTAGGGTTATTTCCCTCAACTGTTTATTAATAACTGATCAAATAAAATAGGGTAACATGAAAAGTATCTATACCTGAAAATGTCAACTGTTAAATAGTGGTTTAAAATTGCTTTTCCACATTCACATACACAAATTTGGAAATAAAAAACTAAAAAAAAAAGTTATGAATTAAAAATAACAGGGAAAGTAACTACAAATGTTCACACTTACCATTTTTGGGTTAATTAATTTACTTCATTGTGTAGTAGTATTAAATTTTTGTCTTTTTTCTCTAAATGTGTTGGTCTAAATGTAAACACTTTACTGTCACTAGAGTGTAAATAGCCTGTATATTAATATTTGTAACTTAAAAAGTAATAAAATATAAATAATCTTGTTTCATATACGCAACAGTGATTCACTGGCTACGAAAAGCAATGTTCAAATACTAGCTATAGTGCGATTACAAATTAAAGTTAAGAAAAATCTCTTTCGTAACATTCTTAGATTTAATGCTCCCGTATTATAGAGAATCACTGCAGGAAGCATTTGCAGCAATCAACAGTCAATATTTTTTTAACAGTCCGCATACAACTAGAAGTTTGAAATTTCATTTACCCATGTAGAGTAGAGAAAGATAACCACCCACGCGTTAACGAGGGGAGGCTGGAAGCAAACACGTAGCTAATACTCTAAAGGATGAACGAGTTACGTCACTTGATAAAAGAGCCAGATCCCATACACAGAAAAGAACGAAAAGAACGAGATGAATGAATCGTTCTGAACGAATCATTTCACGGAACTGATCCAAAAGAACCGATTCGGTCAAAAGAACCGTTCTGCCCATCACTAGACTGAACTGGTTGGCACTGTCTGTAGACATGTTACAACTTGCCAGGCGGATGATCAAACTAGCCTTGCTTGTTAGAACATGCACATCCATGTCTCCTTACACAGACGTGGGTATCTAAAGTGTATAAGTGAATATCAAACTGTGTAAAGAATGTTATTGTGAGTTTCTTTACTAAACCTTTTTGTACATATAATTTATAAGTGTAATTTATTTTTAATGACAGACATTTTTAAAAATAATATGAAAACATGAACTGTTGAATTACAAGTACTTACGTGCATAGCAATTTAACACATGTTTCATATAACTCTAACTTTTAAACCAGTTTGAACCACAAAATGAAACTTGCACATTTTGATAATCCCTAATAGATGTATTTTTTGGCATGAACAGAAAATTTTTATCCGACCCCCTTTTAAGATATGTAACCTTGAAACTATCAAAATTTAAAAATTTTGATGCTAAAAAAAAACCAAGTCACCTTAAACTTAAAAGGTAATGAAAATTGCTGATAATGTTCAATATTTTGGCATATTTCAAGGTCATTTTTCTTACGTTTTCTAAATGTATTTAATATATTTTTATACATTGTATGTAAGCCTATAATGTTCTCTTTTTATCAGTAAAGACAAGAAACTTGTATCTTTTAGTCAAGGCCAACAATAAACTTTTAACAAAACCTCTACGAGGCTTTATTTTTGCACGCAGTAGCGAAGATAATAGAGCCCTGATTCAAAATGGTGGCAGATAAAAATTAAATAAAAATAGTTTTCAGCTATTTACTGATATCACTTTCTTGAGTAAAAATTTTAAATTTTTTTTTAAATGGTCGAGCAACTATTAATTTTAAAATTCGATGATTTCACACGGAATGACTCTCCTACCATTTCTGAAAGCATAATTCTATGGGACATAAAGTCAAAATATTCTATGTCTTCTGAGCCTGATGGAATACCTAATGTTATTCTTTAAAGTTGTGCTAACTTACTTCTGAAATATTTGTTTAATACAAGTCTAAAACCAAACTTTTCCCAAACAAATGGAAAATAGCTGAAGTTATTCCTATTCTCAAAAGTAGTTTCAAATGAAAGGTTTCTAATTATCAAACAATATCTCTTCAATTGTTTTTCTAACATATTTGAAAAAATTTTTAAAATAATCAGTCACTAAAACATATGTTATCAAACCCTCAACATGAGTTCAGAACAGGTATGTCTACTGCTACCAATTTAACAACTTTTCAAAATTCTATATATAATGAAGTCACAAATAGGAGTCAGGTTGATGCCTGCTATTTTGATCTAGTAAAAGCCTTGACACAGTTAACCATGCAATCTTATTATGTAAATTATCTAATTTTGCCTGAAGTGATAATTTCGTAGACTGGTTTTCTAGTTAAAAATAAAATCATTGTTTCCATCAATAACTGTTAATTCCTTACTATTGAAATCTAGTTCTGGAGTACCACAGGGTGGTAGGTTGTCACCCTTACTTTTTAATATATTCATTAATAACCTCTCTCTTGTTCTCAAGCACTCTACTGGTGTACTGTTAGCTGACGATTTAAAAATCGGTAGAAAAATTATTACTCAAAATGATTGTTTACTATTTCAGAGACACATTAATGGAATTAAAATTGGTGCTAAGTTAATCTTGTTACTCTAAATACAGAAAAAAACAAAATAATATCCTTTACTAGAACATTTGCCTGTTAAATTATTGATTATAAATTAGTTAAAACATTAATTTAATTCTTAAATCCTTTGCTTTGAAAGACCCTGGTACATATTCCAAAAAAGAATTACAAATTGGCCATTTCATTCTTTGAAAGTTTCTAAATTAATTGAGCAGAAAAGGGACACTTTCTGATGTTCATATCAATGCACCAAAGTTAGGAAAAATCAAATGAGTTGAAGAAAGGAAGGACACATTCCAGGAATATGTTCTTTTTTCAAATCAAAGCAGCGATTAAGCTGGAGATACCGCTGCAGTTTTAGTGATGGTTATGCCCTCTACGTGTCGTATTATATATCAGACAAGCTTTTTTAGGTTATATTTGATGTTAACTGCTCAGTCATTTTTGAAATTAACATTCCTTAGGGGCATTGGTGCCAAAGTTGTCAGCGTGTTGCGTCATTAACCTATATATAATCTTTTATAATAACACTGGGGAACATATTAAGCTTATCTGTGTCAAATAAATCTCTGCGATAGCAAAAATGTACTGGAATACATTTTATAAACTTTAAGAGTCGTACAAAGAAATAGTTGCAACTTTAAAAGTACATTATAATTTTAAAAGTACATTATAATTTTAGAACTACACATTGGTTACATAAAATATTTTCTATATTCACAATAGATGTATTTAGTACTGTGGTTTTACGCATGACTTATGTACGAAGGTACTTGGGGTAGAATATTGATGATTGTAAAATACATGTTTTTTACAATTTCTTACATTCATTATTACATTTTAACACCATAGTTAAAGAAAATTACTTGTTATAGTTTAAGTATCATAATAACTTTTAATGCACAACCCAGTCCATTGGTTTGGTTACCTTACACTAGAGTTGTCCACTTCCAAAACCATTTAAACGACATTTAAAAAAAAAATCAAGTTATACGATCTTTGGAAAGATGTCTGTATGATCTACAAAATTGTGAAGTTATCCACCCGTAAAACCTGCTAAAAATGCTTTAAAATCTGAAGATAAAGTAGCAGCCACTAGCAAAATCTGTCAAAATTGCAATGGTTATCAATATTCAAAACCTGTTAAAAACATTCCACTACCAAAACCAGACAAATCAGAAATGCATCATGGCCTCTCGAAGCACTACAAGTGCAAAACCTGTTAAAATCTTACGAGGGAATAAAATAACAGCATTTTTTTTAGTTTAATTCTCTATGGTTTGTTTTGAAGGCTCGATTTTTGCAGAATGACATTGTCGACACTGCTTTAAAATTACTGCATTGTGGGTATAATCAACCATGGGTTATTTATTTATTTACATGTCGAAAACAACCTTAACTAGTGTGTATTTTTTAGTGTAGTATGTGCAGTTAAAATATTAGTTACAAGATGAGCATCAGTGAAAACAGTACAAACAATACTGAATTTGTAGCTACCGAGTTTATATACATAGATCATGTGGTGGTAAACAATACCCCAGAAAATGGCTGCAAAAAGACAGGTGTTTCTCGTAAGAAGAAACTACGTCCAGAAACTTGGAAAAGAAATGTCGCGAAATTTAAGAGGTAATTAGTGTAGAGTAATTTGTGATAGTACAATGCATTAAACTGTGTCCAAATTCTTTATTAAGGTTTATAAATCAACCAAGTGACCATATTAGTGGAAATAATATTTGTGGATTCAGTTTTAAAAAGGAGTTCGAACAGCACATTACATTCCAAAGAGCTTCGCAAAAGCCCCTGGAGCTAGTAATTTCTTATTTTGTGGGTCCTTAAAAGAAAAATGGCATAAATTGCAAATAAATTCTAGTATAAAAAATTAAGATGCATAAGCATGTTGTTTTCTTTGATAACATATTATTATTTCCTTTGATATGCTCTATACTGAAGTATTTTGTGCTAATGCAAATGTTTCAAAAAATGAAACCATTTTACTAATACAAAATGTTGTAAGTAAATAATTTGTAATTTCTTGCACTTAAAAAACTCACATTAATTTATTTATTACAATCAATTTCTTAAACAACCAAAGTAACAATAAAACATATAGAGAATTCGGACACAGCATGGGCAACATAACATAAACAAACATCAATTTTTTGTTGGTCAGGTACTCTCCCAAAGGATTTCCGAAAATGCTGATGTGTTCACACAAAGGGAAGAACTATCGCTGTAAAGAACTTAATTGTCAAGATGTACGAAGAATTCACCAAGCTTACTACAAGGAAAAATCACTACTTGCGCAAAATAATTTCGGCAAAATTTTCTGAGATAAAAGAAAAAGTAAAGAGCCACATTGGTAAATTCATCCCACTTGAAGCCCACTACTCAAGAGCCAAAAACTGTGAACGACAGTACCTCAGCTCAGATCTTACCATTACGAAGATGCATGATATGTTTAACAAAGAATACCCAAGAACTCCATTTCAATACGAGTACTACAGAAGAATTTTTTGTAACAACTTTAATATTGGTTTTGGCACACGCTGTGTCGATGCATGTTCAACATGCGCTAGTCTTTGTTCAAGAATCGAAGCTGCAACGACTGAAGAAGATAGGGGGGATCTGAGACGTCAGCTAATGGCGCACAAAAAGAGAGCTGATGTGTTCTACGAAAGATTAAAAGAATATGTGGAAGTTACGCTCACGTTCAGCTACGATTGCCAGAAAAACCTTGTGCTACCGAAACTCCCGGACCAAGCTGAACAAATGTTTTAACTCATTCAATCCTAAAAAACTTTTGGTTATTTATTTGAAATGGAAAACTAATTTAGCTGGAAACAGAATCATAACGTACTAACACTAAACTAAACTGTCTTTTTGAAAACTGCCTCGGCTATACTATATTCCTAAGGATCGCTGGAGAACCACAGGATGATGCTGCAACTAGTATTGGGCAATCAGCAGGGTGGCAACTAACAGGTTTGGGAATCTCTCTAGTTGAAAATATAATTGTCTATGCTGTTAGAGAAGCATAACAAAAATTGATGTCACTACATTTACATTACAGGTAATAATTACAATAATTGTACACCAGCCCTCACGCTGTAAATACCATTAACATTTTCCTGAACTCAAGTAGTTACCGCACACGTGAATATAAAACTGTTTATTACATGTGAAGTTCTTGAAAATATCAGTGAGTATGCACCGCAACAAAATCATTAAAAATATAACAAGGAATAAAATATTTACTTTTTTGGGCATTTCAAATTTTTTTAGAGCGGCACCCCTAAAGTAGACAAATTCCAACATTTTTTATGTTAAGCTTTATAAAAAGCTGGTAAATATGTAGTTGCGTGGTATTTGCGGAAAAAAAATGTTAAAAATCCGAAAATACCTATATTATATGCTCTTCGACTTCCTCTTTTCATTAAAAGCGGCGGAGGTAATAAATTCCAAATACTTTAGGAGATATCGAATTTTTAAATTTCATCATATGTAGTTCAGCGGTATTTGCGGAAAAAAATGTTAAAAATCTGAAAATACTTTTATTGTATGCTCTTCAACTTCCTCTTTTCATTAAAAGTGGTGGAGATAAGAAATTCCAAACTTTCCCTCTTATTCAAAGGACACCGGTTCTAGAAAAAAATGCTGTTCAGTTTGCAAGGTTGGATGCTACAGTGCTAATGAATTAGGGTGATCAGTAGTAGTCTTAGATTTGATGTAGAAATCTCTTCTATGAGAATGTCTCAATTTCTATGAATGCACTTTGGGAACAGCATTTGTGTAAAATTATATAAATTAGTCATACCATTTAAAATTAGTTAATATTGTCGCGGGTTGAAATTTTGCAGGGTTGTTGAAATCAAATTTAGGGACTTTACTGACGGGACTCTGGGCTGGCTGCTCTGTTCACTCGTCAGCGCAAGTGGCGTGACCATGTAATTGGGGCACGGGGCCGGCGCGGCGCGCTGCGGGCTTGCAGAATTTTGTTTGTTTGTTTGGCCGCGCGCTGGCGCAGCCACGGGCCGCAGTTACTGGGGCGCGCTGTCGTAACAAGCCGCGCGGTGTGGCCTGCACATTGGGGTAGAGGGGGGGTAGTCTTCCCAGATGTTCTAGTTAGTTGTTTAGTAAAATTGACTTCAATAACGAGCTTTTGTTATGGTAGGCGCGGCAGGGCGCGCGAATTTAAGCGCAAGTGAGTGGTGACTCGGGGCTCACTCAGGCGGAGGCTATGCGTCTCACCTGTGGTCACGAGTTGTTAGTTCGTTCGTGATGTAGGAATTCAAGCTTTCGGGCGGAAGCTATGGTCGACGCCAGAGGCCACGAGTCGTTTAATTTAAGTTAGGTCATAATGTAGTCGTCAAGCTTTCGGGCGGAGGCTATGGCCCTCGTCAGGGGTCACGCGTCATAGTTTTTAAAATGTAATGTTCGTTCGGGATTTCAAGGGCAGGAGAGGCCCCTACGTTATTTTTTTAAAGTAATCGATCAAGAAAGGCTTTTCGGAAAATGTGAGTATGGACTTATCTTTGTTTTAATTTTAAGTATTAATTATGATTTGAGGTATTCGGAAGGACTAGGGAAGTGTTTAGTGAAGTTCTCTCATTCTCTCTCTTGTAAGGTCGTTCAATCGTTAAGGAAGTAAAGAGATTATTGTTTTAAATTGTAATCCCGCTATTTAAATGTTCTTTAAAATGATGTTGAGTATTTGACTTTAAGAATAAAATAATTTTAATTAAGTATTATGTTATTTTGCAAAATCTCCTTAGTTCAGCTCTCACCAGACATCCTGTACGGGATGACGAACCTATGATCCTAGGTACAGTAAAGTATTTTATGAAGTTAAGACTAGTTGATGCCAAGCGAGTTGTTTCTATGTAAAGAGCTACGATTCTCTCCCCCCTCTAAAGGTGGATCGTGACAATATTTGCAACACCATTTTTTTATTTAAAAGAAATCTCGGTATGAACTTTAATTATTTTGGTCACAAAATTTTTTTGTATATTAACAAAATTTGCCTGATATATACTTAATATAATTTGTCCTTGGAAAAACCTGACTTTTCAGGGTTGTTTTTAAACATTCATAACCTTTTATCCATTGCTCATACAAAGCTTAAGCTCATTGGAAGCTTTTTGGTAAATATGTAGTTGTGCGGTATTTGCGGAAAAAAATGTTAAAAATCTGAAAATACTTTTATTTTATACTCTTCAACTTCCTCTTTTCATTAAAAGCGACGGAGATAAGAAATTCCAAATACTTTAGGAGATATCGAATTTTTATATTTTCATCACAATACCTTGCATTCATGCAGCCACCATTGTTTCTTGTTTAAGAGATTTTTTTTTTCGCAACGTAGGTGAACGACTACATCATTTTCTACTAATGGCAAAGGAATTGTACCCGCCTCTAACTTAGGTGATTTTTTAAAGTTTCAAATTTTAATGTTTTATTTTAATTTGGATTTGTTGCGCAAGTAATAAGTAAAAAAAAAAAAATTACGTGAGTTCCAACTGTTCATCCTTTGTCCCGGTTTGTTTGGTCAGGTCAGTTACATTATAAATACTTTAAAATAAACAACCATTGAAATGAATTCACATTATTTTTAATGTCCGCTTAGTTTGAAAGTATTTTTAATGAAACTGACCTGACCTAATCAAACATTTTAGTTCCTACTGTTCATCCTGTCACCGGTTTTTTTTTGGTCAGGTCAGTTACATTATAAAAATTTTAAAACTAAACAGCCATTAAAATTAATTCACGTTATTTTTAATGTCGGCTTAGTTTGAAAGTATTAATAATGTTAACTGACCTGACCTAATCGACCATTTTATTAATTAGGCATTAACGAACACATAGCAAAATAACAAAAATAGTGACGTTCCAATTGTTGCACAGGTCTTGTATTGCAAAATTAAAAAATTTGATATCTCCTAAAGTATTTGGAATTTCTTATCTTCGCCAGTTGTTTTGAAAAGAGGAAGTGAAAGAGCATATAATAAAAGTATTTTCGGATTTTTAGCATTTTTTCCCGCATATACCGTTACTCTACATATTTACCAAATACTGTAAAAAGGCATGAACATTTGGTTTAAGTCAAATTAGCAACATTAAATAAAGTAAACACTTTTGTATGGCAATCCAGGAGCACTGTAAAAAAATTAGCACTATTCTGAAACAACCTAAATAATAAATCACACCAATTTGTATCTTCATAAAATGCAGTTTAATTTCAGCCACCCACATATACAAACACACAAACACACACATATATATATACACATACATATACATATATAAATACATATATATATATACAGGGTGTCTACCAGATCTAGTAAATGAAATTCCCTGATTTTTCCAGGTTTTCCAGGTCTAAAACTGAACTTTTCCAGGTTTTCTGTAACACAATTACGACATTCCATGAAACTGAAAAAACTGCATAACAGTCCATTGACAGGTTTCAATTATTTCAACTCAATTAAATTAGTAAAAAAAAAAAAAAAAAAAAAATACCTTCTTCCAGACGTGGCCAAAGTGACTCAATTGATGGCAAATAAAACATGCTGCTACAAATATTTCACACACTTACTTCTGCAAAAACATAAGTAAAAGGAAGCTCCCATCAATTTCGCAGTGACTAACTTTTGCGTCTATTGCACTTGCTTCAGAATGAGCCAAATCCAACACTCGAGCCTTCTTCAACTGCAATGCCTTTATCTCCTCTTCAACTCTTCTTTTTCTGCCTTCTTCTTGTCTGTAGCTTCCTTTTCTTTTTGTTTTGTTTGCAGGGCTTCCTTACGCCTACAACTAGCATTTCTTACATATTGTAACATGGACTTGGTGATATCAACATGCTCTACACCTCCAGAACGTTGAACAAAGTCGTACATCTGTCTTAGTGCGATCAGTATTTCTTCCTGCAAGTTTTCAGTCAGCAGATTAGAATTCACTGAAAATCCTCTTTCCAATGATGCATTTCCATGGGAAAGTACATTATCCTCACAAACTTTAGAAGGCCTGTTTTGGCAGCTACTGTATGTGCCTTAGGAATGAGCATCCACAAGTGATCAAGGCGCCAGTCTTGTCAAGAAAAAAACGAGAACAGTGCTTCAGAATCTTGCGAGGAACATACCAACTGATATGATCACTCAATGTTATCAGCTTCTTGTCCTTATAGCCACTTGTTTTGAAGACAATATTCTAAACTGTAATTCACACGCTGTTTCCTCACACCCGAATTTAAAGCCACAGAGGGACATAAGCAGGAAATTCCCTTGGTAAGTTTGTACTTCAGGGGACATTTGTCTTGAAGTTTTTTTTACCATAACAGTAACAGGACAGACTTTACTGGTACTTTCTCTTTCTTGATGGCATGGCGTACTGCATAACCCAACTTGATATTGTTAGCAGTCAATAGATTTTCCTGGTTATCTACATCCAATCAAGATACATTGTGTTTCTCCCTAAAGCTCTTCAGTACCTGTGGTTTCAAAAACTTTCCTGCCAAAGCTAATAAAATGTCTACCAGTGAATCATAGAGAAAAGGTGCCATGGGTGCTTCACTTTGGAACATTGTGAGAAACAATTCCAGCTCTGATGCCAAAGAGTAGAAGAATGTCAATTTTACTTCTAGAAGATTATCTTCAAGAGCACTTTTCACTACACTGAAAGACACAGATGAAATAGAAACTTCACTAACAAATTTCTTTAGGTGGGGTAACGTTTTCATGGCACGCTCAGCAACTGCAGTATTCCATCTGATTGCACAAAATTTCTTGGAAAAAAGCTTTGATCAAGTTATTCTAATGTAATCTGCCCTCCTTGCAGGTAGGTACATGCATAAACAAATAGTAACTGTGCCTCAAAAAACTAACAACGTCCAATTGTATAGCAGAAATTCCAGTTTTGAAAGCACCATGGACCGTATGAAGCCCACAGCTACCAATTTCTAGCAACGATGGCGAATCTTCACTAAAAGTGACTGTGATATGTATTTTCAAAGCTAACAAAAATGCCCAGTTCACGTTGAGGGCATCCATAGATACTTAAAATTAAATGCACCTGTCTGTATAATCCGAACATGGGAAGCACATGCTGCAGTACGTACGTCAGCAGGATAACAGACCAGCTTGAACCAGTTTGTATCACGTGATTTAACGCCACTTCCGAATCCGATGGTAAATAAAAGAAAATGAATGTGGGAACTGTTCGTTATTTTCCATTCAAAAATAAAAAAAGGGACGCGATTCACTTGATGCTACGTCAATGCAAGCAGATCAATAAACAAAAAAGTATTGCCAACTACAACATACCAAACAAAAATTCCCTGATTACAATATGTATTCCATGATTTTTCCAGGTTTTCCAGGGTCAGTAGACACCCTGTATATATAATTATTTAGGTTTTTCTATTTTCATCTGTACATGAAATAAATTGCTAACTTATCCACCCAATATTTAAGGAAACAATATTAAATATAAAATGAATACACAACTTAAAATGTACCCATAAATAATACATCATACAAAAAAGCCTTTGGAAAAAATGTTAGAAAAGAGAAGTTTATTTAGACATTTTTAATTTCAGGTCATGATGAAGAGGGATAGAACTACTTCCCCCCATCACCTTCTCAGTGTGTCCACCCCTGCAAATAACGTTAAATTCAACCTGCACAAAGTTTTTGCCCAATTACAACAAACATGTCCAAATAATTGGTCATTAGAACAACCGCATGACTTCCATTAACTATACACAGAAATGTGTACCTACTATATTTTGCATACATAATTCTATACGTGAAAATTCAGCAATTTTACAAGTTAATCATTATATAAACGCCAAATACACAGAAAAATTAATATTATAAAACTCGGGAATTAATACTATTTACCTGTTAAAATGTTAATTTAAAAAGCTTTGACTTCCGAATACTTATTAGATGTTTAAACTTGTGAGACTTCATTAATAATATTATCGAGAAAAAAACCTGCAAACCAAATATTGTTACGAACTGCTATACGCTACAACTGCACATTCATGCACTTACATGAACATGAAAATAGCATTGTGCGATGCAGTTAACATGGCGAACATCTCAACATCGAGCGGACACCAAATTATATTAAATCAAACAAGAAACTCTACGAAGTAGAATTAGTGACAAATCAAAGCTAATTTCGCAGTCCTATGCAATTTATTACTACTTTCTGCAAAATTTCAACATGAATAAACCATTTTTATGAGTAAAGAAAAAAAACAGCCTACGTCACGAATAATTAACAGGAATCATAATTTAAAATATACCTTCAACTCTCCCAAAATAAAAACGCTAATTTAAAAAGTTAAATCGTAACTTGATGTGCATTGTTTCAATTATTCTTCACATAATTGTACCTTCGAAGGAAAAGAGAATCCGAACCGGCATGGCCGAAATCGACTCGCCCAAGGGCGTTTAACTGGTCAAAACAGCAAGAGATATAAAACCGAATTGACATCCTATTACCACGAAACAAAATGCATTCAAATATAAACTAATAACTACACATAGACAGAAAGTTAATACATGTATAATTTATTACCTTCTCCAACTATTCATCCTACTTTACCGATTCCCATTTTCTTATCTTACAGCTCACGCACACAGAACTCACGCATTCACATCGCATCCAACGAGCCATAGAATAACGAGCAAGGAAAACGTAATTGAAAGAACAGTAACGAAGTTCATTGCGAAAATTACGGATCGCACTTGAAAAAACACACTATAAAATATTTAAATATGTTACAATCGTAAGGTATTTTAATAAACGTTAACCTAAACATTATTTTAGGTTAGTAACAACATAATCTTTTACTTCGGGTAACTTACGTAATATTTGTATTGTAAAGTGACTTTCATTAAACAAGTTTTAATAATATAATTACAAACCTAATATTAAGCTAAGTTATTTACACAATTCTAACCGAGTAAGTGTCAGCATACATGTGTTCAGTGTGCCAGGATTTTTTTTATCATTAATTGTACTGTCGCGGCCTCGTCTCTGGTGAAGCTGTGGAGACGGGGTGGACGTCGCTCGGTTGTTCAGTTGTTGTGTTGTTTGCCCGGCGCCAGCTCTTGGGTAGAGCAGCCTCACACTCTGAGGCGGGAGTGGACCGTTCGGCCCAGTGCAGCTGACCGAGGACGTGCTGACAAGGAGTAGCTAGCAGGAAGATTGGGTGTAGAAGAGAGGGATGCCCGCGGTCTCACGAAGAGTCGCTAGCGGAAAGGTTGGAAGTTGGAGGTAGGGATGCCCGCGGTCTCACGAAGAGTCGCTAGCGGATGGGTGGGTAGAGAAAGGTAGAATGAGAGAGAGAGAAGGAAGCCCGCGGTCTCACGAGGAGTCGCTAGCTGAGAAGAATGGGAGAGAGGTAGAATGAGAGATAACGAAGGAAGCCCACAGTCTCACTAAGAGTCGCTAGCTGAGGAAGGGAAGCCAATAATACCACTTTTGCCTGTCAGTATTTATTCTCCCAGATTGACTGGGAGAGGAGAGATCACAATTGTATTTCTACTCCCAGATTGGCTGGGAGCGAAGAGCTGTCCAGGCCTTTTTTTTTTTTTCCTAACCTAACTAATACTAAGTGTATTTTGTTTGGGAGGGGTCTGGGTTAGGGAAGACTCTAGGTGCGTCCCAGGCCGAAGCCCTTATGCCTAGTCATGCTGGGTTTAAGCCATGCAGAAAGGGAGGCATGCATCGTGTGCTTTGTTCGGGGATTGGCCAGCCATGGCAGCAATTGGCGCCATGACTAACTCCCCTATCTTAATTCTAGACTAATTACTAGATAAGTTGGGCCCAGGTAAAACCTCCATAGACAGAGGGAAAACCCTGGGCACTTTCATGCGGGATGCAAAATATCATGCATTATTAGCAGGCAGGTTGAGTACAGGAAAAGAAGGATGGTCCTGGAAGAAGAGTTGGGCAGATAGAAAAATTCTACTAAGCAATTTGGGAGCTTGGACCTTTTGTCCGCATTTGTTTTGGTGGGCACTGGTCTTTAGGGGAAACATTTTGTTGTTCCCACCAAGCTGCCAGTCAGCTCGCGTACCTAAAATAAGGAAGAAGTGTAATATGTTGTGTACGCACGATGTTGTTCATTGCATTAATTAACCGAGAGTATTGGCACTGGGTCGTACTCCGGAACAGACATAGCTTCAGGTCGCCTGTCGCCAAGATGGCAGTCGGCAGTTAGAGAAATTGCCTGATCCGTCATTGCAAGACCCTAGCCGCAACATCTACGCTATGAAGCTACGAATAATTAATTTGTATTGTGTTACCCGCAAGTTGATGTGTCGGGACACACTCTGGAGAGGACATAGCTTCAGATCGCCTGTCGCCAGCAAAAGGCAGTCGGTCGGTTAGAGAAATTGCCCACTCCTTCATCGCGGGTCCCTAACAACAACTCCTACGCTTTATTTCTAACGGTGTTGTACGGGCTGTGTGAGAGCTTGATGTAAGTGTTTGAGCTGCCAGCAGGCTCGTGTATTGTACCCAGCGCCGCCGCTTTTCATCACTGGGGCGAAGCCCCTCAGCGCGGGGGAGGTACAAGCCTTTTGAGGGGCTCTTGTCCTCCCTTTTTGGCATCATACAGTGGCGTGAGGGTGAGAGAGGGAAAGGCCCCCTCCTCCTCTCGTCTGTCAATTGTCTTTCTGAGCCTGCAGCGCAAACCCAGCCGTCATCTCGAAGGAGAGGAGTGTTGCCACTCCTCTCCTTGGTACCCTTTTGATTCACCCCCCCTCCCTGCCCCCTAAGGGAGAGAGTGTAGGCAGGCGTCCCCCACCTGCCTCGTTCCCTGTCTAGTTAATTAAATTAAATTTTGAATATAGTGGGTCTTAATGATCAGAATTGTCTGAAAATTATTATAGTTAAGCCAAAAAATGGGTGCATTAAGTGCCTAAGTTACGCTAATCGGCCGCAGAAGCGCGGCCCTAACTCCAGGAAGGTGCTGCATGAAGTCTGGTTGGATAAACGAAGGCGGTGCTTCGAGTTGTTAGGTTTGGATATTGGCTCTAGCCAATACACAGCCTGATTATGAGGGTATGTTAGATTTAATGTAATTAATTTAGTAATTATTAGGAATATTATTTATTTATTTGCTGCCTGAATGTGGTGTAGTCTTGAATTTATGTGTGAGTTTGAATTTGTGTATGAATAAATCGAGCTGTGCGGGAGCGGAGTCGGTGCTTCGCTCTCGGCATGGCCACCCATTACAGTATAGCCACACTCGGCGCTGGACGGAATTCTCTGAACAGTCCGCAACCATTAGGTCGGGGTCCGGACTCGGGGCGCGCGCGCGCTGTGATTGGCCGGAGGGTCCGGCCAATCACAGCGCTCTACGGTGGTCAGTGCGCAAGTACCATTTTCGGTCGCTTAAATTTAATTATTTAATCTGGATCATATTGTCCTAGTGATGAAACAAGTGGATTTTCATGTGTTGCACATTTGTCATAAAATGTCTGTGTGGTCCGGACGTAAAAATCATTCAATGTTTCTGAGTTCGTTTCCCGATGGAGAGCCTCGACTGGGCAGTATCGGGGAGCGTCTGTGGCGATGCGAATGCATCTGTTCTGTATTCGCTGTAGTTTTACAAGGTGTGATTTAGCTGCTATAGCCCACACAGGGGCTGCATATGTAATTATTGGGCGGATGAGGGCGTTATAGAGCAGCAGTCCGTTTTTAACTGTGCCTCCGAGGCACCTTCTCATTACTGGGTACAATGCACACATTCTGCCATGTGCCTGTCCCTTCTTCGAATCTATGTGAATCCTGTATAGTAGTTTGCGGTCCATTTGAACACCTAAGTATTTAGCAACGTCTTTATGGGGAATTTGGTCGCCGAACAGGTTTAATTCAGGCCTGCGATCGTGTGGTGGTAGATTTTTATGCGTGAAAATTACAGTTTCAGACTTTGTAGTGTTTATTTTTATGCGCCATTTTGTGCACCAGTCTTGCATGGAGCTGAGTGCGGTTTGTAGTCTATTTGTGGCTAATTGTAGGTTATGTGATCGGCTGTATATGACTGTGTCGTCTGCATAGCAGCCTAGTTTTACGAGGCGGTGTGCGGGTTTTGGCATGTCGCTCACGTATATATTGAATAAAACAGGGCCTAAAATGCTGCCTTGTGGTACGCCTGCATTAATAGGTTTGACGTCTGATTTAGAGCCCTCTGTAGTGACTCTAAATGTCCTGTTGGCCAAGTATGACGTAATTAACTTGATGTAGCAGTCAGGGAAGCCTGTTTCATACATTTTATAGATTAGGCCTGCATGAAAAACTCGATCGAAGGCTTTTTCTACATCCAGGAATGTAGCTACTACATAGTCCCGGACATTAAATGCGCTAGTTATTTCTTCCGTTAGGCGGACTAGCTGTTGTACAGTGGAGTGTGCACTACGAAAACCAAATTGCTCATTGGGCAGAATGTTGTTTTCTCGTATGTGTGTTTTAAGTCGGTTTAATAGTATACATTCTGCTACTTTAGAGATTGTATTTAGTAAGCTAATTGGCCTGTAATTTTGCGGTAAGGATTTATCTTTCCCTGGCTTGTGAAATACTATAACATTTGCCTCTTTCCATTGTGTCGGAAAGTAGTGTAGTGTTAGCATTGCATTTATGCATGCAGCTAAGTAATCGAGTGTTTCGTCGGGAAGTTGTTTTAGGACGATAGCCTGTATACTATCATTCCCCGAGGCTTTTCTAGGTCGCATGCGTTTAATTACTCGCTTGACCTCTTGCGCGAGTGTAGGGACTGGTTCTGCCACTACAGGTTGTAGTAATTTTAGGCGCAGTTCCCTGTAAATGTGGTGACGTACCAACGGGTGTGTGAAGCTAAAAAAAAATAATTATGTTTCTTTAACAAATTTTCACAACCGTCGAGTTCCGTCAGTTTAAAAAAAAATGAATTAGATGTTCTTGGTTCAAACAGCTAAAATTATCAAGGTAAATCAATGTAACTAGTTTATGTGTCGTAAATAAAAGTAAAATTGCGTCTGTAACTAAAGTAGGTGTATTTTAGACCTAATGTGAGTGCGGCAGAGCCGTTGCAGGGTACAATTATTATTATACATACATTGATCACATTTTTTATCCTACTAGACTATTAACTTATTCTAGAATGCTTGGAATTCTTTGTGTATGTATGTAACAAGTTTATCCAATTCAAAACAAAACAAAAAAACTCATTCAAAGTTAGTGTAGTGTAAATATATCAACAATTTGTTTTATATCATGTAAACGATTCAATAATTCTATATGTTTCTGTTGAAAGTTAAGTTGTGGTAAGTTCAAATTAAGTAAAAATTATGTATTAAGCCAGGATTGAAAGCACTCGGTGAGCGTGGACCACTGAGTGTTGGTGAAACATTACTACATCAGAGACTAACGTTTATATCAAATTTAATGCCCTGAAAGAATTCCAAACAGATATTTACTATTCAATAGTCTTGGGATCCCGAGAGTTAATTTAAATTAATTAGTTTAGTTATTCTAATAATTATAGAACAAGAGATTCAGACTTGGATTTAAATTATGACGCTGGTAAGTCTTTCAGGCGAAAATCAATGGTTTTATAAAAAAAAATAATGTTCGTGAAATTCAACAAACGGGAAACGTTCCAAATCGACGACTGGACGGGGACTGAAAAAAAAAACCGACCTCAGTGACAGTTATAGCCTCTACAGACGTATTGACTTCCTCGATGACCAGTACTCTGCGACGATCCGCGTGTAGCTGGCTCTCCTGCTCTGGATAGCTGGTAGGTCGTTGACTCAGTCCTCCTCTCGTACTGGACTGCTGGGCTGTTCTACTGCTCGGCTCGTGGGCCGCCTCCTTCTTAGTTTGCGCCGTCGAGTCGGTCCTTCTCGCGGACCGGGCTGCTGGGTTGTCCTCCTGCTAGGCTCCCGAGACGTCTTCTTATTAGCTCGTGTCGTCAAAACTGCAGCACCTTTCCTATTTTAACGTGGTTCAGTCGTCGTCGATTGAATAATTGAATTGTCTCTCTCTCAAATCCTCAAGATATTTTAACCGTTCTTCTTTGCGTCGATTAAGGTAACATAATTAGGCAGATCTTCGTTCTAGTATAAAAGTTTCGTTGCATGTTCTTCCGTGAATTTTAGTGTTGAAATCTTCGACGATAATTAACAATTCTTATCAAAACACAATATTTTCAATAAATTTACTTAATTCTTGGTATATATCGATAAATAAATCTTACCGTTACTATAACAGCTCTTCGATATCTCTTTTAAGTATTAATTCAAATCATACGAAGTTTCCAGTTTGCTGCTAAAATTACGGACACATATTATCAATGACCGAAAAATGGAACAAACCGAATATTCTAAAAGAATATTTTTACTTGTCCTTGTTTGTAACACGCGATTCTACAATTTTTCTTTAAACAAAAAAAAAATCAATGCTTTAACGCAAGCAAAATATAATCAAAATGAATCTCCTATTCTTTACAAATATAGTAATAAACAACAAATTTATTACCTTTTTTAAAAAACCAAAGATAAGCCTACTTCCAGAGACAAAATAACGTTTTAGCTTATTTAAAATTTGTAAAGATTTGCATATCATAAATCAAACAATTTTTTGTTTCGACTTCTGCAACCACCAAAATTGATCAATATAAATATTTCTATAAAGTACAAACGTTGACTTTATAGATTGCCCCTTCTTAGAAATGTCTATTATGTGCAGTTTAAACATACATAGAACAAACAGAATGACATTTCTAATACACATAGATAACAGAATCTACATCATTATTATTTATCGTCCACCAAACGAGGTTGTCATATTCCTACATTTACTAAGACTAATGACTAAACTCATAATATCCTAACAAGAATATATTACATACATGTTGCAATAAATAAAAAAAAACATACAAAGAATGCTAGGTCAACGTAAGGATATTTTAAACATATGTATAAATCATTCAATATTATCGGTCACAACAGGTTTGTGATATTCTTTCAGTTGGGTATGTTGTAATGTCCTATAATCTGCCTGGTGTTAGGGTCTGAGAGTTCATAACAATTATTACGAATGACTTTAGTTATGAGGTATGGTCCGTCGAATAGTAGAAATAACTTCCGGGTAACGTATTGCCAGAACTGGCTGGTTGGATTAGTTCTTTTTAGTACCAGGTCTCCGCAATCGAAAGTAGTTTTTCCGGATAATTTCTGATGCTTCTTTCTCATGTCAGCAGCGGAGGTTAGTTTCGCCCTAACTAACTCCTCGGTTTCCCGTCGTATTTCGTTCAGTTCATCTTGCTCTTCCTCAACGACATAATGTTGTAATTTTGGTACCATTGTTTCTGGAAAGATATTGGACGGTATTCCGGTAAGCACTTCGTATGGCGTGGTGTTGGTAGAACTATGGATGGTATGATTAATAACACATTCAATAAATGGTAATTTAGTCATCCAACTTTGTTGTGCATCATAACAAAACGTGCGTAGCATGTTGCCTAGCGTGCGCATTAGTCTTTCTACCGGGTTACTTTGGGGATGTCTAACCGAAGACATGGTGGGTGTAATATGCATCTCCTTTAATCCTTCTTGCCATATCGAACTGGTAAATTGTGTACCGTGATCTGAAATAACCGCTTCGGGGTGACCCACTTCAGCCTCGAATCTCTTCATTTTCTGAAGGACGACCTTGCCGGAAGCATGTACTATTGGGTAGAGCTTGGCGTACTTAGAGAAAACATCTAAGACTACAAATACATATTTTACTCCTGCAGTTGAGCGAGGTAATGGTCCCAGTAAATCTACCGACAACAATTGCAAAGGTCCTCTAGGAATTATCGGTTGTGTTTCTCCAACTAAGTTGCGTTGTGAATGTTTTGCTTTTTGGCATAGGTCGCACGATCTCGTAATTTTCACTACAGTATTGGGTAAGTTCGGACAGTATAATTTTCTACTTAAGGTAGCAGTCAATTTCTTGGAACCAATGTGGGCACAGTTATGATGTATTTCCCATGCAATATTCTTTACTAATTCTTTAGGTACGACCGGTTTCCATAAATCCTCGAATCGGGAACATAGTTTCTTTTGGTAAAATAAAATACCTTCGTTAGAAATGCAATATTTAGTATTGAGTTTGTGTTCTGGTACTATGTTTTGAAGTTTTCCCTTAATATTTTGGCAAAATTCATCCCCATTTTGAAGTTGAGCTAAATTTAGGAAAGCATTCCTGATAACATCGTTGTTGGCCATTTGTTGCGCCACTAGATGAGCAACTAAGAATTCTTTCGGGTTACGATGATTCGGTTTTTCGTTTTCCACGACATCCGGTACCCGGCTAAGGTAATCCGCTGCCACATTTTCTTTGCCTTTAATATGGCAAATCTCAATGTCATATTCTTGTATAAGTAGACACCATCGAGTTAGCCTACTACCGAAAATTTTGCCAGTTTTAAGAAATAATAATGATTGATGATCAGTAAGCAGTTTTACATGTTCACCCAACAATAAGTCCCTAAATTTTTGTAAGGCCCATACAATTGCTAAAGTTTCTCGTTCTGTGACTGTATAATTTTTTTCGGCACTATTTAGTGTTCGGCTTGCCATTGCGACTGTTCGTTCTATATCTTCGTCATCGATTTGCGCTAATTTTGCACCTAGCGCATAAGCGGAAGCATCTGTATACAACAAAAAAACTCTACCTAGAATAGGGTGATGCAATACTTGTTCTTCAATGAAAATTTTCTTCAAGTCCTCGAATGCTTTCTTTTCTTCATCGCACCACTTCCATGTTTGTCCCTTCTTTAATAAACCGAAAAGTGGTACAGCTATTTTAGCTATCTTATCACTATAATTACGATAAAATCCGATCACGCCAAGAAAAGTTCTCAATTGTTTGACGTTCTTTGGTGTTGGAAAGTTAGTAATACTTTGTAATTTTTCGGGTGATGTTTTAATGCCGGTTGGTGTCAAAATATGACCTAAGAAAGGTAATTCTTGGCGACAAAACACAGATTTCTTCAATTTTGCAGTCATGCCAGCGTCACGTAGCTTGGTCAAAACAATGCCGATATGGATAAAGTGTTCTTCCAGGGATGTCGAAGTTATAAGTATGTCATCAACATAAGCACGAGCGAAGTTTTTGCATTCCGGTCCTAATGTTTGGTCTAGACATCTCGTGAATTCAGCCACGGCATTGCATAACCCAAAAGGCATGACTCGAAATATGTACTGGAAATTTTTAAATAAAAAGGACGTGTATTTCCGTGATTCCTTCTTCAATGGAATTTGCCAATACCCGGCTGACAAATCTAAAGTTGTTAGAAATTTTACTCCTTGATATAAGCGTAGAATGTCATTTGTCGGCCGTGGGCTTTCTCGGTCTCGTATGGTAATCTTGTTAATTTCCCGCGCATCCAGACATAGGCGTACGGAACCGTCCTTCTTTCTGACGCACAGGATAGCATTGGTGTATGGGCTAGGAGCTCGTTCAACTACCTTCCAGTCTAACATCAATTGTAAGTATTCTTCAGCTTCACTCAAAAATTTGGCTGGAATCGGGTAGGATTTTCTATGAAATGGCTCGCCTGGTTTCACCTCTATGCTAGCTTGGTATAATTTGTTTAGTCCAGGTTTGTCGGAAAATACGTCTTGGAAATGCTTTAAAACTTGAAATAGTTCCGTTTTCTCCTTGTCGCTAATCAGAGTAATTTCACTCATGGCATTACGCAAATCGTCATCGGTCGCATTTAAATTACTTGCCATGGTAGAGCATATCATAGCATATGAATTTACATCACGAAGGAGTGATACGCAGTTGTCCGTCACTTCCCATTTTTCCGTGGTGGTCGGGTTCTCTAAGCTATCCATAGCCGTAATCATCCATCCTCCGAAATCCATGATAATTTTGTATGTGGTCAAAAAATCGATTCCAAGTATAATTGGTTTTGCCAGACCTTTCACTATCAAAACAGGTACGCGCTGTACGCTACCTAATCCTTCAATTTCTAGCAAAGTCTGTTTATTAATAATGGGACTAGCCCTTGACGTTACTCCTAAAATTTTAATGGTCGGGACAGGCATACGTGGTAATTTGATTCCTGTACTTTCTATCATTTCTATACAATCTTCGCTAATACATGAAACTTCTGCTCCGCTGTCTAGTAGAACCGGTGATTTGACCCCATTTATGCTAAGTGTTATTTCAGGACACAAGGCTTCTTTTGCATTCCCGGCTTCGATGCACGGTTCGCTTAGCAGAAAGTCGCGTTCGTTTTCTCTGAATATTACGGTATTTATTCTTTTCGTGATGACTGTGTTCGATTGGTTTTCTAGACAAGGTTCACGGTGATGTTTAGCCCCTTCCAAATTCGTATTAGGGAGTGGTGATAGGAGCTGTGATACGCCCTCCCTGCTTAGTTTTCCTTGCGGTTAACAAGTCCAGGTATCTGGTCAAGTTGCCATGTTGGTGTAATTCGACCAGACCTCTCTGAAGTAGTATGATTTGAGTCCACTCTTTGACTAAAATTAACACCATCATTATTTCGGTTACACTGCCATTTCGTGTCATTATCACAGTTACTTGGAGAAATAAATTGTAGATTATTTTCAACTCGCGATGTTCCTTGCTCGGTGTGGTTTGCAGTCGTTATTGCTTTCTCTGTCGGCTGAAAAATCTGTCCTTCTACTCGATATTGTCCGTGTGATGCATTTCGGTCACATGCGAATCCTTCTTCTATCGGATACGTATTAGTTTTTGGACCTGAACTCCAAACAGCCCCTTCCCGTCGTTGGTTAGGGTATTGTTCCCGGTTGTAGTTACCCTGTTGTCTTTGGTTCCCATTAGTATGGTTCGGTTGATTCCAATAATTAAAGTTTCTGTATCGTCCCCTGTATCCTTTATGATACCATTGCTGTCTAGGTTGTTCTACGTTAAAAGCATTTATGCGAGGTGATCTCTGTTCGTTATTCGTGGCTGTAGGTTTATTTCGCCAATTTTGGTACAATGGTGTGGGTGGATTATTGTTCTTCCGCTCGAACGTCTCCTTATTCACGCTAGTTCGGTCTAGTTTTTCTAGCCTGTCGTAGTTCAGTAACTGTTCCTTAAAATCTACTATTCCGTTGTAATTTCGTCCGCTTAACTGTAACTGATATCTAACGGGTAGCTGTGATAGTATCATTGCTATAAATTCCTCGTCTTCCATGTTGCAGTCCAAATAGCGAGTTCTCTCATACATGTTGTTAATGTGTGCTTCTAGATTCTGGCTTCTTTTAGGTTCAAACTTATCAGAATGCAACTGAATACGTAAATTGCTTTGTATTCTGGTGCTCCAGAATTGTTGTATAAATGCCTTACGGAATGTACTATATTCAGTGATAGAATCTTTCAGTAATTCCCACCAATAGAATGCAGTGTCTTTTAGACAATGGCCAATGCTTTTCATCTTGTCTGTCTCGGATAGGTTAAACGTATTACAATACTCTTCGAACTGGTTAATAAATTTTCTGGGATTTTCTGTGCTTTTTCCGGCAAAACTAGGTACGTTATCTAGCCATTTTCGAGCAGGATGATGCAGGGTCAACATGGAATCAGTAACTAACGGAACATTATTTCTAACTATAGTGACTGGTTCTACACTTATCCCAGTTGAACTAGCTACACTAATGTTTTCGCTTCTGTTGTTATTATTTTCATTGGTGACAGTTGATTTAGTAATATTCAACGCAGTGTTTTGTGTAAATTTCCTCTCGATTTCTTCTACTCGTATTTCTACTCGGTTTACTTTACTTTCTAAATCCTTCTGTACTTGACTGACATTTTCTTTTAATAGCGGTACCGTATTCTCTAGGGTTTCAATCCGCTCGTGTACAACAAAAAAGTTTTGTTCCATGGTCCGTTGTGTTTGTGTAACCTCCGTCCTAATTTGTTCCGTTTCTGCAGTCAAATTATTTAACGTCGTATTCAAGATTCGTACAATATTGTCTAGTCTATTGGCATCTCCTGTTTTTCGCGTTCCCGTTCCTGTCTTTCGCGTTCACGTTCCTGTTTTTCCTCTTGTAGCACTCGAAACATTTGTTCCAGTGTCACGGTTTGGTGTTCATTTTCTGTTCGATTCGTTTCCTCACCTCGTTGTAACTGTTGGTTATTCGGGACGTTCGTATTGTCATGGAGTTCCGACATCGTCTCTGTTCCTATTTCTCCCGTTTCATGCCTTTCTTCAGCATTCGTTTCTGAATGTGTGCTACTGTTCTCTTCTAGCGCATTTCCTCTGAGGAAGTATGGTTCTCTATTTTCTCCAAATGGCATATTTTTCGATTTCCAGACTAAATGTGTCCTAACGTTCGTATTCTCCACGTCTCAGTGTAGTAGTCAGTGTGTTTCACCTATATTCGAGCCTAAACGTTGGGCGCCAGAACTGACGTACCAACGGGTGTGTGAAGCTAAAAAAAAATAATTATGTTTCTTTAACAAATTTTCACAACCGTCGAGTTCCGTCAGTTTAAAAAAAAAATGAATTAGATGTTCTTGGTTCAAACAGCTAAAATTATCAAGGTAAATCAATGTAACTAGTTTATGTGTCGTAAATAAAAGTAAAATTGCGTCTGTAACTAAAGTAGGTGTATTTTAGACCTAATGTGAGTGCGGCAGAGCCGTTGCAGGGTACAATTATTATTATACATACATTGATCACATTTTTTATCCTACTAGACTATTAACTTATTCTAGAATGCTTGGAATTCTTTGTGTATGTATGTAACAAGTTTATCCAATTCAAAACAAAACAAAAAAACTCATTCAAAGTTAGTGTAGTGTAAATATATCAACAATTTGTTTTATATCATGTAAACGATTAAATAATTCTATATGTTTCTGTTGAAAGTTAAGTTGTGGTAAGTTCAAATTAAGTAAAAATTATATATTAAGCCAGGATTGAAAGCACTCGGTGAGCGTGGACCACTGAGTGTTGGTGAAACATTACTACATCAGAGACTAACGTTTATATCAAATTTAATGCCCTGAAAGAATTCTAAACAGATATTTACTATTCAATAGTCTTGGGATCCCGAGAGTTAATTTAAATTAATTAGTTTAGTTATTCTAATAATTATAGAACAAGAGATTCAGACTTGGATTTAAATTATGACGCTGGTAAGTCTTTCAGGCGAAAATCAATGGTTTTATAAAAAAAAATAATGTTCGTGAAATTCAACAAACGGGAAACGTTCCAAATCGACGACTGGACGGGGACTGAAAAAAAAACCGACCTCAGTGACAGTTATAGCCTCTACAGACGTATTGACTTCCTCGATGACCAGTACTCTGCGACGATCCGCGTGTAGCTGGCTCTCCTGCTCTGGATAGCTGGTAGGTCGTTGACTCAGTCCTCCTCTCGTACTGGACTGCTGGGCTGTTCTACTGCTCGGCTCGTGGGCCGCCTCCTTCTTAGTTTGCGCCGTCGAGTCGGTCCTTCTCGCGGACCGGGCTGCTGGGTTGTCCTCCTGCTAGGCTCCCGAGACGTCTTCTTATTAGCTCGTGTCGTCAAAACTGCAGCACCTTTCCTATTTTAACGTGGTTCAGTCGTCGTCGATTGAATAATTGAATTGTCTCTCTCTCAAATCCTCAAGATATTTTAACCGTTCTTCTTTGCGTCGATTAAGGTAACATAATTAGGCAGATCTTCGTTCTAGTATAAAAGTTTCGTTGCATGTTCTTCCGTGAATTTTAGTGTTGAAATCTTCGACGATAATTAACAATTCTTATCAAAACACAATATTTTCAATAAATTTACTTAATTCTTGGTATATATCGATAAATAAATCTTACCGTTACTATAACAGCTCTTCGATATCTCTTTTAAGTATTAATTCAAATCATACGAAGTTTCCAGTTTGCTGCTAAAATTACGGACGCATATTATTAATGACCGAAAAATGGAACAAACCGAATATTCTAAAAGAATATTTTTACTTGTCCTTGTTTGTAACACGCGATTCTACAATTTTTCTTTAAACAAAAAAAAATCAATGCTTTAACGCAAGCAAAATATAATCAAAATGAATCTCCTATTCTTTACAAATATAGTAATAAACAACAAATTTATTACCTTTTTTAAAAAACCAAAGATAAGCATACTTCCAGAGACAAAATAACGTTTTAGCTTATTTAAAATTTGTAAAGATTTGCATATCATAAATCAAACAATTTTTTGTTTCGACTTCTGCAACCACCAAAATTGATCAATATAAATATTTCTATAAAGTACAAACGTTGACTTTATAGTGGGCTGTAAATTGCCTGTCGCACGGTTGATTGTGTGGCTGAAACGCAGTTTCAAGTGTGTTCGCAAAGACCTCAGCCTTATCACGGGGTTGGAAGGCAATACCAGTATCTGTTTGTAGTGGTGGTATTTTATCTGTTTTATTTAGGAGACGTCTGGTCATAGTCCAGGCGCTATTGTCCTGGATTTTGAGCCTAGATATTTTTGCGTCCCATGTGCTCGCTCGCCAAAGGGCAATTTCGTCTGATATTACTATTCGTAATTCATTTATTCGGCGCTTGGTTTGGGCCGTTCTACGTCGTGTGTATTCGCGGCGCAGTCGACTTTTCTGTGTGATTAATTGGCCTATGTATGCTGGCAGCTCGTCATGCATTAACCTAATCTCCTTTTCTGGAATGCACCTGGTTACTCCGGTTTGAATTTTTGTTGTTAATTCAGTGATAGCTGCCTCAAGATTTTCACTGTCTGTTATGTTTATTTCGGCCGCATCCGGTAGATTATTTCGGAGATAATTTTGAAAGCCCTCCCAGTCGGCTTTTTTATAATCTTTGATTTTACGAGGCGTGTTTGACTCTGTTTTTGCATCATCAAATACAATGTGTACAGGAAAGTGATCGGAAGACATTTCATGTACAACTTCAAGTTCAAATCCGGAATTTACTCTTTTATTAAGTGCAATATCTAAAATGTCTGGTCGTGGGTTTTGTCTACCAGAATCATGCGTGGGCTCTGAAGGAGCATAGACATGATAGTTTCTATTTAATTGGTGCATGTAGAGTAGTCTACCATTCGCTGTTTGGTATCTACAGTTCCACTCTATATGTTTCGCATTTATATCGCCGATAGCTAAAAACGAGGGGCCTACATCAAATAATAAATCTAGGTCTTCTACTTCTAGTGATCTGCCTGGTCGCGCGTAAATAGAAATTAATTTAATTTGCTGCCTGTTTATTACCAGATTTATTCCTACTGCTTCTAAATTTGGAAAGGGAGGAAGCTGGCATTCTGAGTGTTTTATACTCTTATGCACCGCTAAGGCCACGCCTCCTCCTCTATTATTTTGCCTATCGCATCTGTATGTGACGTAATTTAACCTCCTCAGTGGCAAATTAATAAGACTGCTTGAAAACAATTTAAAGCGAATGTACATTATACTGTACACAGATTTGTGATTAGGTCAAAGAAATACAAAACCCCTCAGAAAATTGTTTGAAAGTCAGTGTACACTTTACTGCACTTATAATATATGTAATGTAGGTGTCTATAGTTTGTGATGATATCTATGAATTTTGATTTGTTGTTTCAAAATTGGCGGTTTGGTGTTGCGTTGTTGTAGATGCTCAAAGAAACGAATGTGACGTAGTTGCTATAGTCTCTGTTTCAAAAAATCTTATATTTGCACACAAAAGAAGTATTGATGTGAGAATATAAAATGAATTGTGTCTGAAAAGTTGATTATTTTCAACAATAACAGGTCAAGAAAAATAATGTACAGTATAGTGTACATGGTCATGTCAGTAGAGTATGTTTTGTAGTGATTTGTATAGCTTGTTTCGATTACATTGTTGTAAATAATGAGTGCTATGGAGCACACTTACAGTAAAATTGTATTTACAAGTGATATATTGGACTTGATTGAATCTGGAAATATTTCTGATCTAGAAAACTTGAGCGACAATGAAGAACTTGTGTGTGACAAAGAATTATATAATGCGGGATTTCGGGTGGGCTCTGAAGTGAACTCTGAAAATGATCAGGTAAATTTTGAAGAAGAAATCCATCAAAATAACAGCGAAGAATTAGTAGGTGTTGAAGACGTTACAGCTATTGAAGAATGTACAGCTGTGGAAGATTTATCTGTCGTGGAGGAAAGTGTAAGAGAATCTTTGAACACAGTGACTACACCTAAAAGTGAAATTCGTTGGACAAAAAAAATTTACACATGCAGACCAACCCCGGAATGGAATTCGCCCTCTCCTGTGGATGATATTCCCTCCCCACTCCACATATTTCGCAAATATGTTCCAGTTTCATTGTTAGAAGATGCATGCAATTTTACTCAAATGTATGCCCTACAAAATAACAAAACATTCAAGGACTGCTCCATTCATGAACTAGAGTCTGTGATTGCTCTTCATATCCTAATGGGCTCACTCCAACTTCCACGAGCTGAGCTTTATTGGGACCCAACAATCAACATCAAGCTTGTATCTAATACGAAAGTTTCTCGCAAAAGATTCCACATAAATATATATATATATATATACACACACACACATTTTATGGTATTTTACGAAATTGTGTGATTTTTTATGTCATATTTTATAATTTTTACTGAATATTTGTGTTTTGTGTATTTATTATTATTAACGTAAAATTTAATTGCTATTACATGTTATTCAAAGAAAATAGTGGTAAATATAAACATATTTTATATGACAGATGTAAACAACATTCTTTTATCGATTTGAATTGAGGGAAAATGTACATTATACTGTACATACTATGACGTCGTCCGACCGACGACCATCCCTAAGCCCGACCTGCAACCGCCAGTATACTCTCCCGCTAACGGAACGCACCCCTGGCCGTGGCCCACCCGAGTCGAGCGAGCCACCGAGCCGAACGGCCAAACCAGACATTATTATTATAAAGCACACTAAATCCGAGTGGACTAGAGACGAACCACACCCATTCCCCCTCAAACAATTAATTACGAATTTTGCGACCTTAAAGTCTCTTCCAGACGCAGTCATTTAGTTTTTAACGTAATGAGGTCAAGCTTGGCGCGGCAGCGGCCGACGCGCCACCGGACGCCATGCCAGTTCCGCAGTTCAACTCGACTCGCGGACCGGGACGGACCTACGTCCCACGGAGAGAACACACCCATTGTCTTCATCGCAAGTAACGTCCGGTAAATATAGTCATTTAGCATAAACCAAACCTTTTTCTATTCACCTCTCCGTGCGTGCCCGGTCCGTTTTTTACGGTTCAGGACCTAATCCGACCGCGTAAACGTAAAGACGTCCCGCACCACACCTGGTGCGCAAGGTCGCACTTCAGCATACGGCACGGGCCGTCTCCCGCAAACCACAGAACTTTTCTTAAGGCCACGCGCCTTCGCGCTGACCACAAATCCGCAAGGAAAACTTCGCCAAGTTTAGTGGCGGTGCGTGTACCACCCCAGTGGGCACGGCACCAGCGTAGAAACAATCGCTTACGGGACTGGCCGACTCCAGTCACCCACAAACTCTGTGTGCCACGTCAATTGTGCGCACCTAATTTTCATTAAGTGTACTTTGTTAACGTAACTTTGCGCCACGTCATTCGTACGCGCCTAATTTTCATTAAGTGTACTTTGTTAATGTAACTTTGCGCCACGTCATTTGTGCGCGCCTAATTTTCATTAAGTGTACTTTGTTAACGTAACTTTGCGCCACGTCATTTGTACGCGCCTAATTTTCATTAAGTGTACTTTGTTAATGTAACTTTGCGCCACGTCATCTGTGCGCGCCTCTCTTGCATCAAGTGTACTTGGCCTGCATACTGTTACCCGAGAAACCAGTGCCACGAAACATTGAACATGTACCGGCCTGCACCCCGCAACGGACAAGTAGCCCTCAGGGGCATGTCTGTACTCAGTAATTGTATGGTGTGACGTCAACCCCTTGAATAAAGGCACGTCGCTACTACGGCAATCCCACGCATTCTTCTTTAACGTAAATTCCCAGGCAAGACCGCCGACGGTTCTAGCGGACCACGCTGGGGCAACGAACCACAAACCCTCATTGGTTAGACACCGAGCTAGCCTGGCGCCCTCCCGGAACATAAAACGTTAATCAGACCAGCCACCCCGCTAGAACTCGCGCCCGGACTCGAACACGAGACCGCGGACGACGGCAACTATAAATCGTAAACAAACGAAGTCATAGATATGATACAAGTATAAGTGTATACAGGACCACCAACATTAGTGAAAAAACTTTACATCATATTTTTATAATGTGTAATACGTTTTCGGCTCTGAATCATTCCAAATTTGTGATGTACAGTATACAGCCCAAATCCACTGAGGAGGTTAAAATTGTGAACCGATCGGATTGTTGCAAGTGTGTTTCATTTATTGCCGCAATATTTATTTTATATTTGTCGAGGTGATGAATAAATTCGTTCATTTTATTTTTAATTCCATTTGCATTCCAGAAAAGGATTTTGTGTAAGTTGGTATTGTTGGTCGATTGTGTTGTGTCGTGTGTCTGATTATTTGCTGCCATTATGGCTAGCAATAATTAATTGGACGAAGCCCATGGTGGCTCTGATCTTTTCTTTTAGCTCTGTGCCTGGGTTGCACCATATTGCCATGAGTTGGCACATGGGCACGATGGTCGCGGCCAGAATGGGATCGGCCTTAAAGGTCTCTGACTGTTCCAGGACCTGGAGGAACTGGGACATGCCTGGCGCAGGTGCAGGTGTGCTGTGTGGCGCTGCCTGGGGCTCAATCGCTGAGCTAGTGGCCGCGTCGATTGCCATTGTTTCGGCAAGTGGTGGGGCGGGGGGAGCTTGCGTCTTCGCCCGCGGGGTAGGTTTAGGTGAGGGGGCAGGTGCCGCGGGTGTGGCCGGCTGCCTGTCTCTCTCTGCGCGCGTCGCAGGGGCAGCACCACCGCCATTTTTGTGGCCGCTGTGGTGCTTCTTGAAGTGGGGCATTGGTTGTCCCCGATTTTGGCGGCGCGGTCGGTAATCATTTGCGATGGCCGGGTAGTCGATCTCGTTGTAGGTAGGCTCCTGCGCAATCGGAGCATACCGGTTTTGCATTGCCGGAGCTATGTATTGGCCGAAGTAGTGCGGCTCTGGGTACCTGGGCGGGCCCCATGGGTTGGGCCTCGGTGGTCCCTGTTGGCCTGACGGGCCTGGATGCTGACCAGAGGGGCCTGGGTGTTGGGGCTGCGCCTGTGAGGCAGCCGCAGCTCGCCGATTCTCTCGCATGGCCAGTTTGGACTGGCGCTCGCGTTCCTTCCTCTGCTGAGGGGATAGGTGTCGGCGAGTCTCGGCCTTATAAACCGAGCAGCCGCGGTAGTTGGCAGCGTGTGGCCCGCCGCAGTTCGCGCACCTCACGTGATTGCGGTGTCCTCCGTGGGAGCAGTCGGGAGCGCGGTGGGGCCCGCTGCACCAGCGGCACACTGGCTTGGCGCTGCAGCCTCTGCCAACATGCGAGAACCGCTGGCAGGTGCTGCACTGTGAAGGACCCGCAGGGTGGCGGTAGTCCTCAACGCGGATTATCATGCCCGCGAATTCTCTGATCGCGAGAATTGTGTCCGTGTCGCAGGTCTGAGGGACCTCGACAACCAGTTTGTCGCACTTCTGGCGCGTTTGGCGATTCTCCAGGAACCAGAAGGACTGGACTGGGAGCTGCATGTCGGTGAAGACTTCTGTCAGGAATTCGGCCGGGGTTTCCCGATGTACGCCGCGGAACACGAATTTCTTTGGAATTTCGTCCTTCTGGAGAAGGACGGAGTACTGGGCGCCGATCACCTTTAAGGCCCTGATCGCGGTGTGGTACTCGGTGACTGATGCCGTTTGGACCTGGAGTTGGTCGCGGCCTCGGTTGTACACCGACCATTTCTCCTGAAGGGAGTTCTTCAGGGCGCCGAATATGGTCGGGTAGTTGTGCCCTTTGTCCAGGAAGACAAAGAGCGGCTTGATTGCTTGTTTCTTGCTGGTCGCTTCCTGCTGCGGCTGTGCGGGCGCTGCGGGCGCGCCGGGCGCTGAGGGCGCTGCGGAGGGCGCGGGGGGTGAGGGGCCCCCGGCCACGCCTACCATGTCGTCGTGATTGCGTTTCGGCCGCTTGCCCTGGACCGTTTGCCATGGGCCGTCGCTCGTGGTGTCGCCGGAGGGCATGGGAACCATCGTCATAGAGTCCATCATGGTGCTCTTTTGTCTTAGTCCATCACAGCCTATCTACACCGATTCACCCACTGACCGCAAGCGGCTAGGCCAAGGGGGACTAGTCCCCGGGTGTAACCAGTGTGTTGGGCGCTGTTTAGTCTGAGTCAAGTTAACAGCAACTTAAACCTTTCGCCTGTGCGCACTGGGCGCACAGGGACTGAGTTTGGTGGCTGTGTAGCACTACTAAGTGCTAGCACAACTTGGCGAGTCTCTTCGCACGTTACTCCAGTGCAGCTCCTTGAAGGTCTGGAAGGTCTGGCAGAGCAGCTCCGTCAGACGTCCTCTCTCCTCGGCAGCGCAGCTCGGAATCTCCATCGCTGTCCAGGCGATTTTTTTTTTTTTTCCTAACCTAACTAAAAACTAAGTGTGTTTGGGAGGGGTCCGGGTTAGGGAGGGACCTAAGTGCGTCTCAGGCCGAAGCCTATCACGCCTTAGTCATGCTGGAAATAGCCATGCAGGGAGAGGGTCACATGCATCGTGTGCTAGGAGGGGATTGGCCAGCCATGGCAGCGATTGTTGCCATGACTAACTCCCCTCACTCTTATCTCTAGTCTAAGCTACTAGTTAAGTTGGGCCCAGGTAAAACCTGCATAGACACAGGGAAAACCCTGGGCACTTTCATGCGGGATGCAAGTTTGCATGCATTAGTGTAGGAGAGTACAGGAGACAGAGGATGGTCTGGATGAAGAGTTGGCCAGAGTAGAAAGAGTCTACCATGCGGGGGTTGGGCACTTGGACGCGATGTCCGCCTTGATTTTTGATTTTGTCCAGGACTGGAATTCGCTGGCCAGGGACGCAGGGGCCCCTGGCGGTGAGGGTAACACTAACCACTCACATCCGCTCCAGACAGCAGCACCTATAACTAAAAGAGAGAAAATTAAACATCCTACAGACTAGACTATTTTTAGTAAATGCATGTTGCGCGGGCTAACATGCCTTAATGTGTGGTGTAACGCATGTGTGGGCATTAAATGTTTTATTTACGTTAAGTATCCGCGAGCTGTGACATGGGCTTTACTCCGGAGAAACTATAGCTTCAGGTCGCCTGTCGCCTGTCAATGGCTGTCGGCACTTAGAGAAATTAGTTCATCCGTCAAGGCTTAACCCATTATCACAGCATCTACGCATCCAGAGCTACGAATAATTAATTTAAACAGTGTATCCGCGAGTTGGCGCGTCAGGAATCACTCAGGAAGAGGGCACAGTTCATATCGCCTGTGGCCAGTAAGGGCAGTCGGTCGGTTAGAGAAATTACCCAATTCCTTCATCGCGAGCCCTTTAGCCCCAACTTCTACGCTTTAATTATCTACGAAGTTGTGTGCGTGTGGTATTAACTGTGATGTGTTACTAAACATAACTAAAACTAGTTTTTTTTTATTTATTTATTTATTTATTTATTTATTTTTTTAACATATATTATGCAACACAATATATATATTGCAACATAATATAGGCTAATATTTTATACTTACATCTATTCACTAGTTATAGTGGAAGAACTGTCGGCGTATGGGTTTAAGGCGAATGGTGAAGGAGCATTCGTATTTAATTTTTTATTAAGTGATGTTTTATATGCAGCCTGTTTGGTTATTTAGTATTTATAAATTAAATAATAAGTGTTACTCGCGTAGGAATTTTTTCCGTGCAGACAGGGCTGGGTTCCGTGCGCGTGAGCCTGTGCGCGACGTGATTGGCCAGCGGGCCTGCCAATCACAGAGCAGCTAGGGCGGCCTGTGCGCCAGGATTGAGATAGGCATTTTGTATTTGCGATAAAATTCCGGGTCGCGATCTCCGAGAGAGGAAATATACATATTTGCGCTCAGGTGACTTTTATCATAGAATTTCTGTGCAGTCCTGACATAATAGTCTTTCAAGAGTTCGAGTTTAAGCTCCCTGTGCATAGCCCTGACGGGGCAGTACACAGGCGCATCTGTCGCGATACGAATGCTCTTGTTCTGTATTCGCTGCAACTTTTTTAAATGGCTCTCAGCCGCAGTTGCCCACACTGGTGCTGCATATGTTATGATGGGCTTAATGAGCACGTTATATATTATTAAGCCATTTTTAACAGAGCTCCCGAGTCGTCTGCTCATGACTGGATAGAGTGTCATGAGTCTTGCGAAAGCTGCCTTTCTTTTGAATTCTATGTGATCACGCCATAGGAGTTTTCGATCCATGTGTACTCCTAGATATTTAACTACGTTTTTATGTGGTATTATTGCGTCAAAAAGTGTGAGGCGTGGTCTATTTTCTAAGTCCGGTAGATGTTTGCGCGTGAACACTATGGCTTCTGACTTTGTCGGATTTACTTTAATTCGCCATTTTGTGCACCAGTTTTCAAACAGATTTAATGCAGTTTGCAACCTTTCGGCAGCCAAATTTAAGTTCCTAGACCTACTAAACAGAACTGTGTCATCAGCATAGAGTCCTAATTGGACATATCTATGTTCAGGTCTAGGCATGTCGTAAATGAAAATATTGAATAATACAGGTCCTAGGATACTGCCTTGCGGGACTCCTGCTTTGATTTGTTTGACGTCTGACTGAGCCCCTTCAGTCGTGACTCTAAATGATCTACCGCTTAAATACGAGGCTAGTAGTTTTATATAACAGTCGGGAAAGCCTGTTTGATAAAGTTTATATATTAATCCTGCATGAAATACTTTATCAAATGCTTTTTCTACATCTATAAATGTTGCTATACTGAATTGATTCCAAGTGAATGTATCAACTATTTGTTCAGTCATTCGCACTAGTTGATGTGTTGTGGAATGCTCGCTACGGAAACCAAATTGCTCATCAGGTAGTACATTATTATTTTTAATGTGGGTGTTGAGTCTCTGAAGGATAATATACTCAGCCACCTTTGATAGTATATTTAGTAAACTAATAGGTCTATAGTTTTGTGGGAGCGTTTTATCTTTACCAGGTTTTTGAAAAACAATTACGTTCGCTTCTTTCCATTGCGAAGGGAAGTATTGTAAATGAAATATAGCATTTATTAGGGCTGCAAGATACTCAATAATTTCTTCTGGCAGCTGCTTAAGTACAATGGCCTGGATGCCATCATTTCCAGGGGCCTTACGAGGTTTCATGCGCTTAATGGCTTGTTTAACTTCCTGCGACTGAGTTAAATAAGGCTCTGTGGTTAGGGGTTGTTTTAATTTTAATCTAATTTCCCTATAGATTTCGGCAGTAAATCGCGGGTCGCAGGGCTCGAGATTCGGGGTGAAAGCTTGTTCGAGTGTATTCGCGAATGCTTGAGCTTTATCTATCGGTGTGAAGGCAACACCAGTGGGGGTCTGCAGTGGAGGAATTTTTTCTATTTTGTTGAGAAACCGCTTTGTCATATTCCAGGTGCTATTATCTTGCACCTGGAGTTTCGAGACTTTGTCGTCCCATTGGCTACTCCTCCATAGAGTAATTTCCTCGGAAATTACTCTTTGTAGTTCATTAATGCGCCGTTTGGTATCTCGTTGTCGACGCCTGCTAAACTCTCGCCTTAGTCTATTTTTCTGAGAAATTAAGTTGCGAATATACGCCGGCAGTTCGTCCTGCTTAAAATTAACCTCCTTTTCTGGAATGCACGAGTTTATTGCAAGCTGTATTTGTTCTGTAAGTTCAATTACTGCTGAATCTATATTTTCTTTAGTTTCGAAGTTGGCAGCATCGGCTGCAGGTAAATTGTCAATTAGTCTGGTCTGAAAGCCTCTCCAGTCTGCTTTTTTATAGTCTCTGACTGTTCTCGGCGGATTGATGTCAGTATCCGCTTCATCGAATATTAAGTGAACTGGGAAGTGATCAGACGACATTTCGTGAACGACTTTGAGTTCAAAACCCGTGTGAACTCGCTTGTTTAGTACTATGTCTAATATGTCGGGGGTTTGCCTTATTGCTCCACTATCATGTGTTGGCTCTGAGGGAGCATATATTTGGTAATTTTTACTTGACTCGTGCCTTCGCAACACGAAACCATTGGCCGTGTTGCGTCGGCAGTTCCAGTCGCTATGCTTAGCATTAATGTCTCCAACTGCTAGGAACGAAGGAGCTGATTGATATAAGATATCTAAGTCTAATTCTGTCAGTGTCCTGCCCGGTTTTGCATACATAGAAATTAGTATTATATTTTGATTATTTATTTTTAGCTTTATGGCTACTGCTTCCAGTTCATTAAATACAGGTAATTGAAATTCTGAGTGCTGTATGCTTCTGTGGACCACTAAGGCAACCCCACCGCCTCTAGTATCGCGGTCGCGCCTATATATAATATAGTTTAATATCGTAAGGCGATCGGTTGGTTTTAAATGAGTTTCATTGATGGCCGCGATTTTAATATTGTTTTTAATCAAGTGGTCTGTAAACTCTATTATTTTATTTTTGATTCCTCGTGCGTTCCAGTAAAGGATGGTGCTTAGTCTATTGTCGTCGGGGTTGGAGTCAACGACAGGGCCTAAATTACAATTGTTGGCCATTGAAGCTGGCCGCTAGGGTAGTCACGAAGCCCATGGTGGCTTGTACTTTGTCCTGAAGGGACATGGCCGGGTTGCACCAGATGGCCATCAGTTGGCACATCGGCTCTAGGACCTGGGCCAGGTTCGGATCCTGGGCGAAGGTTTTAGATTGCTGGACAACCTTCAGGAATTCACTAGGGCCAGGGGCTGGCTTTATTACGGGGCTCGGCTGCAGTGGAGCAGTTGGCTGCACTGTTTGTGCCTGCTCTACCTGCATGTCGGTGGCTGCGGGCGCTGCCTGCGTGATTGGCTGCTCTGGAGCCTTGGGAGGGGGGGGGAGGGGGCCGTGTCGCGGGCTGTTCCTGCCTCGGGGCCGGCTGTTCCACTGGGGGCTGTCTCCCTTTGCCATTCTTGTGCCCCGTTAGGTTTTTCTTCGGGGGTCTTTGTGTTTGGGGCTGGCCTCTAGGCCTCCACGGGTTGGCAACGACTGGGTACTCAGTTTCATACCTGTCGGCCAAAACTGTGTACTGATTGTACTGTTGTGGGGCGGGGTAGCTGGGGGCTCTCCACGCCTGTCTGGGGGGCTGGGGCTGGCACCCAGAGGGGCCCGCGTGTTGCGGGGGAGGGGGGACTGGAGCTGCTGCTGCTGCAGCTCGCCTATTGTCGCGCATTGCGCGCTTAGATTGTAGCTCGCGTTCCTTCCTTTCTTGCTGCGGGAGGTGACGCCAGTTTTCTCTCTTAAAGGCCATGCAGCCTCTATAGTTCGCAGAGTGCGGGCCGTCGCAGCGCGCGCACTTCATCTGTTTTTTGTCCCCTCCCTGGGGGCACACCTCAGTTTTGTGGCCCTGGCTACACCAGCGACACACAGGGGAGGCTCTGCAGCCTTTGCCAGAGTGGCCAAATCGCTGACAGTTCCCACATTGTAGTGGGCCCTTAGGGTGCCTGTATTCCTCAACTCTGATGTTGAGGCCACCGAAGGACTTGATGGCGTAGACCTTGTCTGTGTTAATGGCCTTCGGGAGTTCAACCACTAATTTGTTTATTGGTTGCCTGGTCTGCCTATTGGTCAGGAACCAAAAATTTTGTACTGGGAGCCCCATTCTTTGGAACTCCCCCTGAATGAAAGCCTTGTCCATGCTGCTGTGGACGCGGCAGAAAACGAATTTATTTGGGATCTCGTCCCGCTGTAGTAGCACGGAGTGCTGCACTCCGGCCGCTTCTAGGGCCTTCACTGCCCTGTGGTACTCTGTGACTGTGGCGGTGTGTACCATTAGCTGGTCGTGCCCTCTACTTATGCACGACCACTTTTCTAGCAGGGCTGCATCTAATGCAGCTTTTATGACCGGGTAGCTATGTGCCTGGTCGACAAAAACAAACAGGGGTTTAACCTGCATCTTTTTGGGTGCCTGAGGGGCTGGTTCTGCTGAGGCAGGGCTCGAACCTGCACTCGTGCTGGGGGCCGACTGGCTCGCCGGGTCGTGAGTCCGGCGTGCCGGGGTTTTGCGTGCGCGCGCGCCCTGCTTGTTGTAAGCCGGGTTCGTGAGAGGGGGGCGAATCCTGCTTGTTTCCCCTGTTTTCGTTTTTTTGTTAGCGACGACAGTGAAGCCGTCGTCGCTAGACATCTCTGCCTCATCTTCACTGGGCAGAGGCACATTCATGTGCTCCTGTTCTGCGTCCCTTTTCTCGTGGTCTGGCATCCTGCAGCAGCACTTCTCACCCACTGACCAACAAAACCCGGACTAGTCCGGGTTTGCGGCTAGGCTGTAGGGGCAGCTACTCCCCGAGCGATTAGTGCGCTCACTCTATTTGCTAACACCTGTACCGCCTGCGCACTCTGGGTGCACAGGCTACCTTTCAATAAATTCACTGGGTAGCACTGAAAAGTGCTACACACAGCTTCAGTAGTGGAGCTCCTCTTCACGCGTCCGTCCTCGGCCAGGGCTCAAGGCAAACCCGGTTCCATCTTTCCTGTCCAGGCTTGTTAGCCCGCACAATTTATACACGTTTCGTCTACAATCATTTGTGTTAAAGTTTTACATATTTCTATCTCTTTTGATCTTTTGCATTTTACAATATTATTTCCACATCTACAAACATACTTCCAATATACACTTAATAATCTACCTAAATATTTACAATAATAACATATATAAAATAACTACAATACATTGTCTCTTTATATTTACAACTGCCATCTGGTGACGAGTGGGGGCACTACCAGGGCCATGGCTGGAGTGTTGCGCCGCGGACAGGACTGTGACCCGGGTTTTTTATTTAATAAAGAGGAGGTACGACGTCAGTACAATGTCTTTCTCTGTGCTAAACCATTAGGCATTGACGCCGACCGCCAATGCTCCTCTATGTCGCATAGACCGCTATGCCTTATCAACGTCTCCTAAAGGTGTGTGCACCGAACACGCTCGTGCGCGCAGAAAAGTGTAGTTCGTGCGACGAGGCGAACGCCAGGCATCGAGTGCTACGCAGAGATACTTTCTCTAATCTCTGGTGCTACGTCGGCGGAAGGATCCAGCTGGGTGTGGCATATCCCTCTGCCGAACTACAACAAATGAATGTATGTTTATTTTTGCACAGGTTTTTATTAGACATTATTTTCATCAATTAATATTTCAGTCCGTACAAAATCATGTTTCACTGTGCGCTTTGTCCCAAACCTGGCCGGTTCAGTTTACCGCGAAATTCACACATTTCCGCGAGAGGGCTGGCGGGGGGAAGGGGGGTCACGCGCGGCGAAACCGGCAGTGTCCTTCAGGAGCTCGAGGAGGCTGGCAACCTTCGCGCGATACGGAACCATTAACTCTTGCTTTCACCGAAATGTAGTTTCAATAGTATAATATATTATTAATCTTTTACGTATAGTTCTGCGGTCGGCCTCAATTTACCATGAGGTATTTCACTTAATTAAATCAGTGCTCCAAGATGAGTGTTCAACGTATTACATAAGTACTGTGGGAAGTTTACGAGACGTTACGTCGGCGCTTCACGCCCCAACTTAGCTTACCGGCTAATTAGTTTTGGCCCGCACGGGGCAGCCAGAAGGCGACACGTGCCACCGAACATACAAATGAATCAGTCTCTGGGACACGTCTAGTAATCACGTAGAGTTGCCGGAGACACGGGCCTACATGCCACTAGCCCAGTGTAATAAGTGTTGTGTAATAGTGTTTGTTCGTCAAAGTATAATTTGTCATGTTAGAGTTTAATTGTAACCACCGCACGGTATCGTGCCACCAAACATACTAACGAATCAGTCCCTGGGACACATCTAGGAATCACGTAGAGTCGCCGGAGACACGGGCCTATGTGCCGATAGCCCAGTATAATAAGTATTGTGTAATAGTGAATTGTTTTGTTCGTCAAGGTATAATTTGTCATGTTAGAGTTTATTTTGTAACCACCGCATCGGGTGTAAAAGTACGTCCTTCACGCGCATTAAAATCGTGAGCCGCCACTGAGGAAGTGGGCTGCGCGTGTGACTAGTCTATCTGGGACAACCGTTACGGCCAGAACGGGCAGCACTATGTATAGGGCTGTGCCGTAATAAATTCATCAAATATCCTCCAGAAACTTTGTGTTCTTCTTCAGGCGTCCCGAGTGGCCATAACAGCTCGGGGGGCCCTACTGCATTAACCCCTACCTCTAGCCACAAGGCCGAACCCTCCCTGAGATCTCGAACCCAAACAAAAATCACGTAAAAATTATAGGAGGTAGCGGGGACGGCGTCAGCATAATTTTTGTCACAAGCCAGCACTCTGCGTGCGTCCGTGGCCATTCAGGCGACTAAGCTCGCGTAAGGTGGCTAACAAGTTTTATTTGGAAGGGGCCGCACATCAGCATGCTTTGGCTCAGATCAGTGCTTATGCTGACAACACAGTCTCAGACACATGTACCATGGACAGATTATATCATCATAGCCAATGCAAGCCGCCAGGTCCGAAGATCAGTTGTTCGGATCTAGGGTTTGCCAAGATTTCCAGTTTGCGGAATGCCACCCATAAACTCTGGTGTTCTGTTGAGTCCGTTCAGGTTGGCGTGCTTATTTGGGAAATGAGGGTGGTTGCCAGTTTCTGGTGTTTCTGGTGGGCACAGGAGGTGCGAGGGAGGAGTGCCTGCCGAGCAAAATGGCAGAGAGATAAATATTTATTTCTATTTTTCATTTATTATTATTATTAAAATAATTTATAATTTATTTACGTGAAAGATAACAGGGGAATATGGGCTGGCTAGCCAGAGACCCGGAATCCCCAGCTTGGGCCCAGGGCACCGGTTTTGTCGGAGGCCACGCTGTTGTGGTTGGTCTGAAGCTCGGGACATTGGAGTCAGTCTAGTCGTCGGCAGTTTGAAGCTCTTGCGCCGCACCGAGTTCTGTCACCCCTTGTGTGTTATTTGTGGAGGGGGTTTGCCTCGCGACGGGCGGCTTGGTCCCCAACCAGAGGGGGAGAGTGCACCCCACTCCCGTTCATTGGTTGTTTTCCGGGCTGATCTGCCCCGCCACACGAGGGGCCACTCAGGTCGGATTGATTTGTCTCTGCCCGCCTCGGGTTTGGGCGCGTGTCAGACTCCCGACCTGCCCCTCGGAGAACTTCACAAGGAGGAAACGCGATTGTCCTGCAGACTGCTCAGCCAATCACGCAGCAATACAGCGGGCGGAGAACTAGGATGGACTTGGGAAGTTTAGTATATTCCTGTGGTTGTCTCTCGAGGCGCACAAATCTCTCCTGCAGGCTGTTGGCTGGGAGTGCCCTGCGACCTATTGGGTTAACTAAGGTTGGCAGTGTGCGAGGGACTTGTGGTCTGCCTGCAGGCGACTTGGCAGTGCCATCTGCTACCGACCGCATCCCGCAGGTGGCGGATACGGGATCTCAGCCCAAGAGTTGCAATCTCTCTGGAGTAACTGAAAAACCAATAGCAGTCCGTAGACCATTGGCTGGCATGGTGGAGTCGTTAATATGGCTATCGGGGTGAAAGGTAGCCTGGATGGGGATCGGCGCATGGCTGTAAGAGACCTGGTCCAAGGTTTTCTCTGTGTCTATGTAGGCTTTACTTGGGTCACTTAAGTTAGCTTTTAGGCTAGGCAACCAACAAGGGGTGCCAGCCATAGCGCCAATTGCAGCCATGACTAGCCAATAAACCTCAATAAGCACATGATGCACGCGCCCTTGTACTGCATAGTTAAAACTCCGCATGGTAGAGTGTATAAGGCTTCGGCCTGAGACACACTTAAGTCATCCCATAACCAGGGACACACCCCCCATACACATACACACACTTAGTTTAACTTAGGCTAGGAAAAATAATATTTTTCTGTTCTACATCGGGATAATAATTCCTGAGAGAGGAAATATGTGAATTTAAACTATTTGCACACTTATCATAAAATGTATATTCTGTTCGGATGTAAAGGTTTTGCAAAGTTTCCGATATTGTTTCATGATTTAAAGCTTCTATAGGGTGACGTCGTACTGACCATGGCCGTTAAGCCCGTGCTCCGCACCACCAGTACCGTATCCCGTTTTCGGAGCGCGCCCCTTGCCCAGATGGATTGAGTCAAACGAGCGTCCCGGGCGTGACCTCAATTAACTGAATTAATCATCAGGACACGAAACCCCGGGGGCTCGACTACAGGTAACAATTCCCAAACGAGGCACTAAGACAAAGTTAATTAATCACAAACAGTGCACAAGTGCGTCGTAGAGGCTCCGTGCATGCGCGGCACGCACGGAACAGAAAGCAAACCTCGTTACTAGCCAGAGCGGCTACTGGCCTTCATTAATTGGCCTGTGATAGTGGTCTAGCCAAACTAAGGGAATTCAAACCTAAACAGTGCACGTTGAGACAATTTATAGTTAAATTTACAGTCGCCAACTTGGTGCCGCTTTTTAAATTAGTAAATCAATTCAAACAACTGTTAAGCCTTAGGCAACTATTTACCAGGTGCAAAGTTTTAATCAAGCACCTGGAGTATGTTTTTTACTCATCATATAACAAATTAAATTATTATAAGTTTTTGGCACCGACTCACAAAGGAGGTGAAAGTTGCCTCCCTTGCGAAGCAGCCATCTTTCGGCAGTCTCCAACCACTCCGCGCTGGGAACAGACGTGTGTCCGTGGGCAGCATTTAAGTTAGTTTCATTGATCATTTTTATTCTGCACTATATTTTCATAACAAATCCTTTTATTAATTCACTGCTGCCTACGTCGACTCGGCGCGTATTTTGCGGAACCTGACCGTCTTCATTGTGATACCGCGCTGCGTATAAGATCACGGAACGTACGGTACTGGCCGACTCCAGCGAGAGCTTTTTATTTAAGGACGCTGTGCATATGCCTGCCGGCTGCACTCACGTAAGTGTTTCTTTCGAACTTAGGAGCCCGCTCATCGAGCTCCCCCCCTCCCTTGCAAACATTAACTTTCGGCACTGGCCGTCTCCAGCGAGCATCGACCCACGTCCCGCGAGACTGCCGCGGTAACCATTTCAGTGTCGCGTAGTGTTGTGTTTTTTTTTATCGTTTTGTGACTGTAATTGTGTAATCGCTAGATGCTGCCAAGTATTGGTGGGAGTTTTGTAGAAGGACTGAACCGCAGAGCGAACGTGTAGAGCGTACCGTGTACCCCCGCGGACCCCTGGTGAGATTAAACGTAATTCTCACAAACTTGTGTATCATTTCCGTAGTCTTCCGTCCTTCACACGACCGAGCGGCCTTCACAGCCAAGAGAAAACCGTTCAGGTTAGCTTTCAAGCCAAGTACCTGGCGGAGCACGCGGGGGCAGAGTACCCACGACCCGACATCAACGGCCTAGCAGCCCGCTAGCCTGGCGCCCCTCCGGACAACAACAGCATCGCGATGCCCGTAGCGCCCGTCAGGTACCCCCCCCCCCCCCCCCCCGGGCCTTTCACAGAGGTTGGGTGATGGCAAGGGCAGTACACTGTGGTGTCTGTAGCGATTCGAATACATTAGTTCTGAATTTGCTACAGTTTCAATAAGTGTCTTTAGGCTGCAGTTCCCCAGTCAGGGTCTGCATACATTATTATAGGGTGTAAGAGCGCTTTGTAAAGCATTAAGCCAGTTCTGACTATGCCTCTACACCGCCTACTCATGACAGGATTCAGTGTGCTCATTCTACCCTGGGCTTGGTTTTGCTTGGCGTAATATGATCATGCCAAAGCAATTTTCTGTTTATGTGGACGCCTAGGTATTTTACTACTACTTTGTGTGGGATATATTCACAAAAAAACAAAGGTGTAGCCTGTTATCGACAGGTGAGAGATTTTTACGGGTAAACACAGTAGCTTCTGACTTTGTTGTGTTTGCTTTGAATCACCAAGTCGTACACGACTGTTAAAAGTCAGCGAGTGTAGCTTGTAAAATATTAGTGACTAGCTGAAGATTGTGGGATCTGCTATACAGCACTGTGTCATCTGCATAGCAGCCGAGCTGCACTAGGCGATGAGCGGTGTGCGACATGTCACTAACATGCATGTTAAAGATAACAGGGCCTAAGATGCTGCTTTATGGCACACCAGCTTTAATTTTTTGAGATCAGATTTAGCCCCTTCAGCTGACACTCTGAATGTCCTGTTAGCAAGGTAGGACACGACTAGTTTGATGTAGCAGCCTGGAAATTCTGTTTGATAGAGTTTATAGATTATAGATTATTATACTCTGTCGAAGGCTTTATCTACATCTTGGAATGTTGCAACTACATAGTAATGAATGTGAAAGGCACTTGTAATTTCTTCAGTGATACATACAAGCTGGTGTATTGTCGAATGAGTGCTGCGAAATCCGAACTGTTCGTTTGGCAGTAGATTGTGTTCATGTATGTGTAATATTATAAATTCTACGACTTTCGACATGTTTTATAGGAGGCTTATTGGCCTGTAGTTCTAGGACAATGCTTTAAATTTGCCCGGCGTGTGAAAGACAATGACTTCAGTTTCCTTTCATTGGGTGGGAAAAATATATAGTCTGAACATTGCATTTATGCATTCGGCTAAATTACCTAAGGCATCATCAGGGAGCTGTTTGAGGACAAAAGACTGTATACTGCCATTCCCAGGGGATTTTTGTGGATTCGTTTTCTTGATAGCTCGCTCAACTTCTCGTACTTGCGCGAGTAGAGGTTCAGAGGCAGTGGACGGGCACAATTTGACGTGTAGCTTGCAGTATATTTGCGCTTTGAATTGCCTGTCACAAGAACGTTTCCAATACGTAAGCGAAAGCTTGTGCCTTGTCGTGGGGCTGGAAGACTAGGCCATTATTAGTATGGTGGGGCGGAATTTTTTCAGATTTATTTAAAAATCACCTCGTCTTATTCCAGGCACTACCGGCCTGGAAGATGACGAGGCGATTTTCGCTTCCCATTGCTTGCTCCGCCATAGTGAAATTTCATCTGAACAACAGATTGTAGCTCATTTATTCGACGTTTTGTGTTCTGAGTGCATCGTCGTGTGTACTCACGACGCAGTCTGTTTTTTTTTTGGTGTGAAATAATATCGCAAATGTATGCTGGCAAGTAGTATAGGATAGCCGGTCCGGATGCTCCAAATGCTCCAAATGGCTTCAAAAGCTCCAAATGCTCCAACAGCTCCAAATGTTCCAAATGCTCCAAATGCTTCAAATGCTCCAATTGTGTATGTAATACCGTAACGTTAGAGCAAATCTGATAGGAACTTGATTTATTATTTCTGAGAAATAATTTATTACTTCCCGAAATAAAACTAACAGACATGTGGGAAATTTATGGTCTTAAATCGTAACCTGTCATATATTGGTGTACACTACGGGGGTGATATTAAAAAATTGAATAATGTTAATCAATTGCGCACACTTCGGAGTAAGCTGGTGCACTGGCTGGGCTGTAACAGTAAGATTCTAAATACTTGGTAGGCGATTATTCGTCCGAATTACTCACACATTCGTACTGATTACTAACATGAATTTAGGGTTCACGAAAAAAATGTATACTGGCCGGGGTCATGATTTAAAATATTTTGCCGCTTATAATTTTCAGCGTAAGGAGTATGCTATTGGGTTTGAATCTGTTATATACACTACAAAGTTTTTTTTATAGTAGCGAGTTATACATTCGAGGGCTGATTTTCTGCTCTGGATCCGTGTTTAGCACTTTTAAACTGATTCCAGCGAGTACTTTACATGAGCTTCATTACGATTTCACTGGAGCTTTACGTGAAATGAGTGGGAAGGCTGGCGACATTATGTATGTATGACTCGAGCAAACATATGACTGCTGCAGCATTCTGCAAGCTTGCAACTCCTGCGCGAGGGGTCAATGTTCATTTGCGGGTGACGGTATGCGTGTCTCGATCGTGTAGTCTCTGCCTCTATCCTTGAGAATTTTTTAAATTTTCTTTGAGGTTAACGATCTTGAATTTAGATACTTTTGACTAGACGCACGTGAATAATTTTAAAAACGTATGTATAGGAAGATATTTTTCTACATGAGGTAAGAAAAATACAGAGTTGCTACAATATCTGAGATAGGTATCCAACACATGGTTCTTACCCTATGAGTGACTAGCACTTGTTTGTCCTATCTCCTCTACCCTCTTTTACTTTGTGATATAGACGGGACATGGTTGTTTTCAGAGATGATGGTTAAAATGTCTTGGGCAAAGAGTTCTTTGTAGAAATTACTATGAGTGGTAATTATTTTAGTCGAAGTGATAATTTAATAAAACGTGTAAAAATAACGTGAAGGTTTTTTTTATGTGTAAACAAATCAATGATAGGATGGATTTTTATGTATTACTATGAGTGGTAATTATTTTAGTCGAAGTGGTAATTTAATAAAACGTGTAAAAATAACGTGAAGGTTTTTTTATGTGTAAACAAATCAATGATAGGATGGATTTGTATGTAGAACTGGTAGTATACCACATCTCTTGAAAAACACTGCATGGTATATAATGAAAGACTCCTGGGCTCAAGAAACTAAACTATAGGTGGAAAGGATGATACGGTTCCTAAGATTAAATGAAAGGAACATTGTTGATTTTTGTTCTATATAATTAAATAATTTAATTGAGTTTGGGATGATGGGTTGAAGGTTTAAATAATAAAACTGGACACATAGGCTTTAAAAGAAAATGAGAATGGAGCTAACCATGTCTAGAAAACAATAGAGAATATTGTGAAGCTCACAAATAGATTGTGGTTAATCTCTGACAACTGAAATGTGGAAACGATATCATAAAATGAGTTATATTGATGCAGCTCATGGCAATATTGATGACAGCTACGATGATGATGTCTTTACGTCTGTGATGGTGACACGGATGCGGAGATTTTACGACAAATAATATTATTAATACTATAGAAAAGATGGAAGCCGTAGCACGCGAGACCAAATTGATCATCGAGAGTCAATCCAAATGATTGGAGAATAGGCTAAAACTTATACTTGGTTCGCAAAATGTTGAAAATTTATACATCCTCAAAGAAACATGAACTACGAAATGCATGGTTAATAGAATAAAACCTGCTTTTTTTGATCAGATGTATATTATTGGAAATAAATATACAATTTAATATTAGTTTTATTAAATATCATTCTTACATATGTACTTTCAGGGTTTTTGTGCCTACAGTATCCATAAAGTATATAATATATTTACGTACCTGGTTCTTCAATTTAACAAGTACTTACATTTTACATTTTTAAATTCGAATTTGTTAAAGAACAATGGCTGAAATGATGTGTATTATAAACTATAAGTCCTTCTATAACTGGTGTGATTTATAAGACAGTGAAATTTTGAGGATAATATGACCAATAGGATGTTAATATGATGTGACATTGACTTGATACTTCGCTTGAATGAAATTTAAATGATACCTTGAGATGAAAGCTGCAAGTGCGTGCATTGCGCGTCCATTTCATTTGTCGAATTTTCTTCCAAAAGTGTCACCTTATTTTGGTGTGCTTCTTCTTTCAATGGTGTTTTGACTCGAGTATTATAGTAATTGGTTCTTGATTTGACTAGCGTATTATTCCAACCGGTGCATGTATATAAGCGAGTCCTAGACAGCAGGTCGCTCAGTTTGTTACTGGCGACGACGACGGTGTGAGGATTACCTAGTTTGATTCTTCTGGTGCTTAAGACGCATAATTACCTGTTCTTGTGAACTCGATGGCATCTTTACCATCTAAAACGTCGAACTTGATGGATGTTGTACCATCGACTACGGGAACCCTAACGTCAGTTATGGCGGAGAAGGTGAAGATCCCGTCGGCAACGACGACGTCATCACAAGAGGAGACTTCAACAGTCGCGATACCGTCAGCAGGAGAGACTTTAATGCCGGTGGTGCTGGCTACACAGGAAAACTCTACGAACTTCGTTTCGTCCTCGATGGAAACTTCAATGACTGGTGATTCAAGAACGACTAACGAACATCGGTGCTGTTACTGTGACAAGATTTTCTCAAACAACAGCAATGCTCGACGACACGAGAAGAGAGAATGTGTTAAGAATCCTCCTCGCAAAATGTTTAGCTGTAACAAATGTCGTAAGCAATTTGCAAGGCAAGATAAGTTGAAAAGACACCTGAAGACATGTAGAGGTCCTGCTGTGCGGCAGAAAGTAAAGGTTTCTATACAACAACGATGCATCGATGTGCATAAGAGTATGCCTGGAGATGGCGTAACTGCTGCAACAACATCATCTGGTTCGGGTCTGAAAGGATCGTCTTCATCACCACGGTATCCTTGCAGCTACTGTGATATGTCGTTCGCATTTGCTCATGACACACGAAGACATGAGCGGAGTAAATGCAAAAAGAATCCTTCTCGTATAAAGTTTCGCTGCGATGTGTGTCATGGTTGGTTTACACGTATTGACAGTTTTCTGACGACATGTGAAAAAATGTAAAGGTGAAGTCCGTGTGTCTACTGAAGAACCACCAGTAGAAATTTCCACTCCTCCCTTTAGATTGGAGACTCGTAAGCGTACAAGCAAGAAAACCGATGTGCAGCAACCGATTGGTATGGCGTCTGAACATGAAAATAAACATAAGACTGTGTTCGGCGCATTACAAGTGAATGATAATGGGTTCAACTTGGCGCAGTCTGCTTTTCGTGGAACATTGAAAGACTACTATTATCTAAATACGTTAGGTGAGTCGAAAGATATTTGTAATTTTCTTGATGATATCAGAGAGGACATAATCAATCCGCTTACTGATGACGTAGCAACAAATGGACCATTCCAGGTGGCCGAGAACTGCTCCTAGAGCAATGGACGAGGCATGGTAGAGGGCAAACTCCGGCCAATAGCCTTCGCCAGCCGCTCGTTACTGGAGTCTGAACGAAAGTTGGGTACTTACGAGAAGGAGGCTCTTGCCTGCTAGCAGAGTTGCGCAGAATTTGAAGTATCGTGAAGGGGAAGGAGAAATCCATCTCACTTTACCTCAATGACATTAACAATTAGAAACATAAAAAAAAATGGCCCTTGTAAAGGGACAGGCAGAGTGCCAGACGTGTTGTGCAACCCCTAAAGAAATAAGCATAAATATCAGAAATACAAAAATACACAACTTTATTATTCTTTAAATAAAGCCCCATATGAATGTAGCAGGCAACACATAAAAAGAATTACGAAAGAAAGAATTATGTAAACAGGTACTGTGAGCAATACAAATAGCCAATATACAAATGTTATGTGCTAACATTATTTAAATCAAGCAATTGCAGATAATGCTGTCTGTCCGGACGTGAGAGGTGCGGCGTAGAAAAACGGCAAACGCCCCAAACGGAAAATAGGTCGAAAGCAAAAAACAAATTCAAAGAAATGCACAAGGTGAAACACACTGGCAATGCAAACCAGAAAATTACAAAACAAATTCGGTGTCCAGAAAACATTACTTTATGAGGCCAAAAGGAGGCAAGACAAACATGACACAGAAGGCAAACTACAGAATTATCAAGAAAGAAAAAAAAAGTAAGACACCGACCAGAGAACACCTCCTAGCCATGCGTAACACGGCGCGACGCCGAAGCATCCCTCACGGCGGAACAGAACAGAACGAGCAAAATAATTACAGCCCTATATATAAAAATCCAGATGGGCTAGTGTCGCATTCAGTAGGCCTGGAAGGAGGCGCCTACGTCACGCGGACGTCACAAGGGAGTGCGGGAGGGGGCTTCAAGGGGAACGAGGGAAGGGGAGGATCCGGCAGGCGTCTAAATGCTGAAGCGCATGTTGCAAGGTAAACCGCCTCTCTTACCTACGTCCTACCGTCCCATAGCCTTATGATCTAATATAGCAAAACTATTTGAGAAACTAATTAAAAATCGATTAGTTTGGTGGTTAGAACATCACTCCCTAATCCGACAGGAACAATATGGTTTTAGATATGGTGTTGGTACGGTGGACGCTATTAGTTATTTCTATTCACGTAATCGTCAAGCGCTCCAACAAAAATAGATCCTCGGCTCACTATTTATGGACATATCTTCTGCATTTGACAGTGTACAATTACAGATTTTATATCAGAAATTAACAAAATTAGGCATACCATTTAAACTCAATAACATCATTCATGACTTATTCGTTCATCGCATCTATAAACCTTGACGCCGTCCCCGCTACCTGTCCTGATATTACGTTTATTAAAATGATATAAAGGAAATTTTAGTCTCAAGCACGGGGTTCCTGGCCTTGTGGCTGCAGGCAGGGATGTGTCGACAAAGGACCCCCCGGGCTATTGTGGCCTCCCAGAACGCCGTATTAGTGAAATAAACACGTAACTTTAATTGTTTTATTCCGGTAGCACACGTTACAGAACGTTACACAAGACACTGGCACGTGACTGGCCTTATCGTCGTCAACCTTCACTCCGCCTACACGGCCCTCGAATGGCGGCACTGATTACGTCTCACGGTGTTCCGAGGACTGCTCCACTGAGGGGTGCAGGCTATCCTGAGCTACGGTGATGACTATTCGTGGCGCGGCAAGTCTGGTGCTGGTGCATAACACTTGATGTTTCGTGATACACGTACCACGTGAATCTGTTACTGTCTATGCGGGTTAACAATTAATACTGACATACATAGACATGATGATGACGACACACACTAATCTGAACACGGCAATTAACACTGAATAATTATGAGTACGTCCCGGACTCGAGGTGGGGACGGTCTCCAGACGTCTAATGATCACGTGATGCGAGACTGGTTCTCGCAGTGGCGTTGGAGGCTCCCCGTGCGTGGAGCTGGCGGCCCTGGCGAGTGCTGGATGGCGACTGACGACTCTCCCTGGCAACCGGGCCAGGGAGGGGAGGAAAACCCGCGGGAAAACGACGGAGCGCGGGAAGGCGATGCCGGCCAGTTTTGTGAGCAAAACATTTGACACAACCATTAATTAATTAAAGACAATTTTTATGCTTATTAAAAGTGTTAGTTTCTGTTTGTTAAATAATTTACATGTGCACTGAATACCTGTTGCGCATTGCCACACCTGGCAGGGCGCTTTGAGCATTTAGATGGCCGTGACTGACATCACGCCGTTCGGGGCGCTCCACTTAGACACACATGCGGGCGTGTTCGTCGCACTAGCGCTGGCTCAGGTGTTGAGGACACATAGCGGCCTGTGCTCTCAGAGGGAGCACCGATGGAGGCGTCAAATGCTTCAACACTCTTACACGCACTGTTTCGTCGCACTCGGACGTCGCACTGGTTCACACGTGGGCAGGATTAGGCTGTGGTTGGTGTACTGGGTCTCGGTGTGGTTCGCCCACAAGAACAGGGGCTCCCCGGGTGGTGTCCCATACTGTGTTTCGGGTGGTGTCGATTGCCCTGGGTGGTTCCCTCCCGTGTGTGCGGCGGATGACCCGGCCTGATTGTCACTGTTGGGTGACGTGATCGCCCCCAAGAAGTAGTCCCTTAGGTGGGGCGGGGCCTGGCGCACGCGACCACGTCGTTCGCGGGTACTTTGGGACTCTGCCTCGAGCGGGCGGCTATTATCCGGGACTCTGGCATCCCTGTCCTTGCTCGTCTCCTTTGTGTCCTGGTTGGTCGCGGTGACGTAGTCACTCAGGTGTGTAGGCGCTCGGCGGTCCCTACGTGGTTGGGTCGCCCCTGTGTCGGCATGTGCGTCCGGTTCCCTGGCATCCTCGCTGTCCCCAGACGGCCTGGCCTGAGGGTCGGCTGTTTCCCCCTCTCCTTGCGCTGTTGACGGTTCTCCCGTGCAGCAGGTGCGCTGTACCAGCCACCGCTTCCGACGGGGTTACCTCCTCGAGACCACTCACCCCACCCCCCCGTCACTGTCTCTGGCTCCTCTACAACTACCCGGAAAGTGGACGTGCTTAGGTCCAGGTCCAGTGGCCACCAGGGCTAGTCGTGCTCGTCGGACTCGGGTTCTGGTGCCTCGTCGTCCGGGTGGCCGATGATGGGCTGTGCATCGTCGTCGTCAGGAGGGTTGGTAATGGGATCGGGGTAGGAAAGGATCGCTCCCCTTGCCTCCTCGGGTGGGGTGTCCGCGGAGGTGTCGTCTAGACTGGTTGGGAGGGCGGTGGCACTCGCAGGGCGAGGAGGGATGGAGTCGTCCTGGTGCCCCTCCCCTGATTCGCTGGTGGGTGTGTCGGGGGGCGACTCCTGCCCTGGTGTTATGTTGCCGTTCGGGGTTGGGGCCCCTTCGTCCCTGTTCGCGTCCCCACTGAGCATGTGGTCACGACTAGGTGATTGGTTCGGGGTCGTAATGACTAGTCGTAGGTCGTCCTTGTGCACTTTGGCCGGACGCCCACTCGGAGTGCGCACGGAAAAGGTGGACGGCCCCGTTTTCCACAGGATCTGCCGCGGCGGTGACCACTTGGGGGCCAGACGGGCGCAGAAATTCTTTGACCCTGCCAAAAGGTGGTGCTGCCGCACGTACACCCACTGCCCGGGTGTGAGGGGAACCGGTGTGTGCGTAGAGGAAGACGTCTTGTTCGTGAGGAAGTGGGCCTGCTTTTCCCTCGCCTGCTCCCGCATGGCCTCCATCTGAGGCCGTAGCTCATTTCCCCACCAGTCCTCCGTGGCTGTGTTTGCCACGCGGCACTCTCCCGGGAGTACAAGGTTTTGCCCCTGCATGAGCTCCGCGGGAGAGTGGCCGGTGACAGAGTTTACGCACCGCCGCAGACAATACAGGATCTTGGGTAGGTGGACGTCCCACTTGGTATGATCGTCCCCCAAGTGCAGACGTAGTTGTGCTTTTATTTCTTGGTTTCTCCTCTCTGTGGGGTTGGCACGGGGATGGTACATGGGTGTGGTGTGATGTGTGATGCCCCAGCGTCGGGAAGTCCGCTCGCCACTGTCTCCCAATGAACTGGCTCCCGTTGTCCATCAGGAGTACCCTAGGGAAGCCATAGCACGGGTAGACCTCTCCCTCCAGCAAGTTGGTGATCGTCTTGGCCCGGACATTGGACACGGGAAATGCCTACACCCATCGTGTGAAGAGGTCGGTGATGACCACGAGGAAGCGTTTCCCCCTGGGTGTCCGCGGGTATGGGCACATCACGTCCAGGACCAATGTGTGTAAGGGCTCATGAGGTCGGCGGGGCTGTTGCGTTTCGACCCCGTCAGCCCGCCGGGCCTTGTGCTGTTGGCACAGCTGGCACCCCCTAACGTACTCCCGAACGTCGCGGGCCACCCCAGGCCAGTGGAAGGTGTGGCGTAGCGCCTCCTGCGTCTGTTCCGCCCCTGGGTGCCCTTCCAAGTCGTGATCGTGAAAGAAGCGCAGCACGGCCGGACGGGCGGCGGCGGGTACATGCGTCCGCCATTTCTCCATATCCCCAGGGGCACGGGTCTGTAACTCGCCGTCCAGGCACCATTGAAAGGAGCTGTGTCCCATCGTGCATGCGGCCACATCGGCGCGCACTGCCGCGTCCACCCGCTGCGCGCGACGCACGGCCTGGACTAGGCCTGCCAAGTTATCTGGTACAGCCTCCCCTGGTACCGTGGTGGCGTGAGTCACGTACAGGGTGGCGGTGTTTCCACCCTCATGTAGCTCAGGGGGGCTCCCTAGTGGCGGTAACAGGTCGTCCCACATTCCCTCGTCCTCGAACTCGGTGCCCAGGTGCCGGGGTGGCGCGAAAGCTCGTCTGCCAGCTGGTTCTCCCGACCCGTCACGTGCTCCACATGGAAATCGAAGGTCTGCAAGCGTGAACGGTCTGCCCTCAAGGTTATGCCGGTAGCGCCCCACAGCCCACACGACCGCTAGGCACTCCTGCTCGTTGACGTGGTAGTGGCGCACCACCGGCCCAAACTTGGCACTGGCGTACTCTACGACGCGCCGCTCCCCGTCGGGACCCAGTTGGTACAGGACCGCGCCCATGCCCTCCTGGCTGGCGTCGGTCTGCAGGTAAATGTGTTCAGGGAGTTGTAGGCGGGCAAGGGTGTGGCACTCCCGGAACAGGCGCTTGACGGCGTTCAGGGCGTGGTCGGCCTCGGGGGTCCACCGGAATCGAAACATGGGCGACAGAAGATCGGTCACGGGGGCAGTGACGACGGCGAAGTTGGGGATGAAGCTTCTGAGCCAGTTTAGCAACCCCACCAACTGCTGCAGCTGCTTGCGGGTACGTGGGGATGTTTTGGCCTCGATCAGGTCGAGCTGGCCTGGCAGGGGACGGCAACCGTCCGCACTCACCATGTGCTCCAGGTAAGCTAACTCCACTGCGCCGACATGGCACTTGTGGGGCGCGCAGGTCAGTCCATGACGGGCCAGCTGCTCGAGGACCATGGCAAGGTGGTGCGCATGTTTCTCCCACGTCTGCGACCAGATGATGACATCGTCCAGGTAGGCCGCGGCAAACTTGCCGACGAACCCATCCAGGACGCGCACCATCATGGCCTGGAAGGTCGCGGGGGCGTCCATCAGCCCCAACGGCATGGCGCAGAACTGAAACCTGCGGCCGTCGGGCGCGGTGAAAGCCGTCTTGGGCCTATCCTCGGGACAGACGGGCACCTGCCAGTACCCAGACTTGAGATCCAGCGATGTGAATATGCCGGCCTCCCCCAACCCGGCTAGTGCATCAGTCATGTTGATGATTGGTGGTGGTGCGGGGTTGGTGACTGCGTTGATGGGCTTGAAATTTACGCAGAACCGGAGTGAGCCGTCCTTTTTCTTGGCCATCACCACCAGACAATTGTAGGGCGACTTACTCGGCTCGATTACCCCGTCCCGCAACATCTCCGCGATCTGTGTCTGTATCGCCTCCTGCTCCCTAGGTCCAAAACCGAAGGGCTTGATGAAGCTGGGCTCGTGTGGTCATGTCGGGATGGTATTCTGTGTGACTGTGGTGCAGCATAGCATGTCCACGGCAGCGAACACCTGCGCTTGCTGGGCCAGCACCCCATTGAACAGGTCCGTGTATTCTAGGGGTACCTCATTACGCAAGTCTGCGAGGGTGACGGTAGGGGTTAGTGAAGGTGCTCCTATCTGATTGACGCTGTAATGCGTTCTCCGTCCCTGGCGCCCGACGTGTATCCTGCCCTCACTTACTTCAATTGCGGCTTCCTCCTGGACAAGCCAGGGCAGTCCCAGGATCAGGTCGTCCCTCAGCTCCGGCGCCACCAGGGCTGTTGTCTGACTACACATGTCTCTGATGGCGATTCTTACCTAGGCGCGCCCCGTCGTGAGCGCGTAAGCTCCCCAGGTGGCAAGTTGGACACCTCCCTCCTGCTGCTCCAGGTCCGCCTCGGGCACCAGGTGGGCCTCGACGTACGTGTGGCTCGCCGCGGTGTCCACCAGGGCGTGGGTGGGCTGGCCATTAAGCAGGACGGGCACCCGCATCAGCATGCCTGCGTCGTCCCCCGCTCGTCGCAGTCGCGGCGATGATGCCCGGTCAGGCCCCGCAGGCGGTGCGAGGGGCGTCAAGGGCACCAGTGGCGCGGCGCCACAAGCTGACGACCCGGTGCGGGGCGCTGACGGGTGGTGTGGGGCACCACCACCTGGTCTGACAGGCGGCGATGGTGCTCAGTCGGGCCCCGCAGGTGTTGCTTGGGTCGTCGGGGGGGGCCCGTGACACGGCGTCGCACGCCGACGACCCGGTGCAGGGTGCAGACGGGTGGTGCGGGACACCGCTGCCTGGTCTGATGGGCGGTGATGTGCGGGCTGGCCTTGCAGTGGTGCGTCGGCCGTTATCCAGGAGCAGTAGCCTGCCGGTATCCTGCTCCCTAGTTGGCATTTCGTGGCTGCGTCCTACCTGTCTGGCGGTCTTGCCACAGCGCGGCTCGGGTGGGGCACACCGTGCCAATGGTAGGCATTCTCTCTGCAGTACCAGCACTGTGGGGGTCGGTCACGCGGTCCGTCTGCGCGTGGGTTGGGATGTGCGGCCCGCTTGTTGGTGGTGTTGGCCTGCTGCGTGGTGGGTTGCGTCGTGGCCCCCCGCTCCCTCGTCTCGCCTCCCTGGTGGGGGTGCCGGGAGGAGGAGTGGGGTTCACGTATGGCACCACTGCCAACGCCTCCTCCGGGGATGCCGCGCGTGGCGGGGACGCCCCTCGCCGGCCAGCCGCGGTGTCCCGCGGGCTGGGTGACAGGTGTAGGTCCCGCTCTATCTCCTTTGCCAGTTGTACAAAGTCCTCAAGCTCCCTGTCCACCGCCCCCCTCAGGTGCGGGCGCAGCTCCCTCTTCATTAGCTCCACCGCAATGTATAGCGCCGAGTTGGTTTGTCCGCCGGCGTCCATATGCCGGTGTAGCCGTACCTTGGTCCGGATGAACGTTTCCACGTCCTCTTCAGCTCGTTGCGGCTCACAAAATAGTGCGCGCTGGCACTGGGCGCGTGCGCGGGCGGCGTTGAACCGGGCTTCTAGGCGTGGCGCGAAGTATTCCCACTCCACGTCGTATTCGCCGGTCATGGTCCACCAGTCCATCGCTGGCCCCCTGAGCTGCTCGGTGACGCGTTCCGTCCACTCTATTTCAGTACGCCATGTCTGGCCAGGTGGTCCTGGCACGCCCGCGTGAACTTTTCCGGGTCCTCGTACGTGTGCCCCGAGAATTCTGGCAGCTTGACCAGGACGTTGTCCCGCCGAATCTCGCTCACCACGGTCACTGGTGCGGGTGCGTACACATTTTCCTCACAGGCTGCGCACATGAACAGGCCGTCGCGGAAGTTCAGAAATTCGCGCGCCTCCGTGCACGTGCGGTGCCTAGTGGTGCCGCACTGGTGGCAGTAAGCCAACTCATCTGCCTGAAGGTGGCACCCCACGGCGTGGCAGCGGCGTGCCGACGCGAATCTGTCCTCCCTCTTGACCAAGATCGGCTCCTCCCGCGCGCTGCACTCGCGTGTGGTGCATGCTTCGGCTCGTGTGGTCATCTCTCTCTCGCCTGTTAGTAAGTCCGTGTTCCACCATTCGCCCATGTCAATCGTGACGTCTCGTTGCATCGCGACGTGGCAAGCCGACCCGAGCGAGGGGTGTGACGTCGCTGGCAGGGCACGAGCATGTACGGGGTTCGCTTCCCGTCGTTTCTCAGTTGGTGTTCGCGTGCTCACTCGCCTCCTGCCTCGCGGGAGCCCGTGGCGGCGTGGCCTCGTGACGTATCCGTCGCCAGCTGACGTGCCGGTGGGGCGGAGAGGAGAGCGGGGTGGGGAAGCGGGGTTGGAGAGCTCGGGTGAGGGACGGGGTGGTAGGGGTGAAGAGGGGTGACGAGCGGGGTGGATGGCGGAAGTGACGAGCGGGGGTAGATGCCGTGTGAACAGCGTGGGTGGAGAGCGGAGGAGGGGTGTTGTCTGGTCTCAGCCCGACTTATCTTGCTGGCGCGGCGCCGCTCCGTCGCGCGGTGTTGTCACGTTACATGCTGTTGCACTGGTCCCTACTCAAGCCCTTTGTCTGCTAATTTTTTGTTTCGTTTTCCGTGAATTGTCTGTCGAAAAAGTTTGTTCATGTTTTAGCCACACAAGTTGGGCGACAATTCGACGTCGTCCCCGCTGCCTGTCCGGAAATTATGTTAATTAAAATGATATAAAGGAAATTTTGGTCTCAAGGGTGGGGTTCCTGGCCTTGTGGCTGCAGGCAGGGACGCGTCGACAAAGGACCCCCCGGGCTGTTATGGCCTCCCAGGACGCCGTATTAGTGAAATAAACTTGTAACTTTGATTGTTTTATTCCGGTAGCACAGGTTACAGAACGTTACACAAGACACTGGCATGTGACTGGCCGTATCGTCGTCAACCTTCACTCCGCCTACACGGCCCTCGAATGGCGGCACTGATTACGTCTCACGGTGTTCCGAGGACTGCTCCACTGAGGGGTGCAGGCTATCCTGAGCTACGGTGATGACTATTCGTGGCGCGGCAAGTCTGGTGCTGGTGCATAACACTTGATGTTTCGTGATACACGTACCACGTTAATCTGTTAATGTCTATGCGGGTTAACAATTAATACTGACATACATGGACATGATGATGACGACACACACTAATCTGAACACGGCAATTAACACTGAATAATTATGAGTACGTCCCGGACTCGAGGTGGGGACGGTCTCCAGACGTCTAATGATCACGTGATGCGAGACTGGTTCTCGCAGTGGCGTTGGAGGCTCCCCGTGCGTGGAGCTGGCGGCCCTGGCGAGTGCTGGATGGCGACTGACGACTCTCCCTGGCAACCGGGCCAGGGAGGGGAGGAAAACCCGCGGGAAAACGACGGAGCACGGGAAGGCGATGCCGGCCAGTTTTGTGAGCGGAAACATTTGACACAACCATTAATTAATTAAAGACAATTTTTATGTTTATTAAAAGTGTTAGTTTCTGTTTGTTAAATAATTTACACGTGCACTGAATACCTGTTGCGCATTGCCACACCCGGCCGGGCGCTTTGAGCATTTAGATAGCCGTGACTGACGTCACGCCGTTTGGGGCGCTGCACTAAGACACATGCGCGGGCGTGTTCGTCGCACTAGCACTGGCTCAAGTGTTGAGGACACATAGCGGCCTGTGCTCTCAGAGGGAGCACCGACGGCAGCGTCAACCTCGAATGATATATAACATAGGCGTGCCCGCGGTAGGTGCCACAGGTGCCTTGGCACCACCATTAGGGTTAACGTTATTTTGTTTTTTTACAAGCAGAAATAATACACACCTTAAATAGCACCATTTTGCGCTTTCAAAACCAAATTTTTTTCCGGGGGAGGACCCCCGCTTTAGGCTCGGGGTCAGTGAATGATAGGGCTGTTTGTGTAATCTGGCACCACCACTACTGAAGTCCTGCGCACGCCTATGATATATAATGATCCTTATACTCGACACGTCTTTCAAGGTTTAGTACAGGATAGCACATAAGTCCTATTCTATTTATTCTTTATACACAAGACTTAATCATCCATATCGGACCCTATGTCTACCTTACAGCATATGCTGATGACATAGTACTCTGGTACCAAAGCCCCACTTTTCAAGATGTCAGTGATAAGTTGACGGTTGCTATCCATTCTACCAACAAATGGTTAACTGAACATGGGATGTCTTTATCATTATCGAAAACCCATCTTGTATATTTCACCAATAAACGTTACAGACAACCCCTCCCTACTCCATCATTAGAAGGTTACATTTTTCCCGCAGTCCCTAATACAAAATATTTAGGAGTTATTTTTGACAAGAAACTTAATGGTCTTGAACACACAAATTATGTGATCGATAAATGCTCCCGCAGACTTTAACTGCTTAAAGCTTTAACTGCTAAAAGATTGGGTGCGGATATCCACACACTGCATGCTTTATTCCTCTCTACAATAAGAACTAATTTATTATATGGCAGTATAGTTTTACAAAACGTCTCAAAGACGCAAGCGTATCGATTGGAGAAAATACAGAATGCAGCCATGAGAATTATTTTAGGAACTTTCAAATCTACCCCAATTACATATATGCAAGTCGAATTAGTCCTTTTACCTTTAACGATATACCGACAATTAGCTTACGGTAAACATTGGATTCATCTACATCTATCCAGATTTTCATGCCTAAACAGAATATTGGATACGATCTATGATATTCCACAGTCCATTAAACACAGTTCTTTGTTAATGTTGCCGACTCAGATTCAATCAAAATTTTCCTTTCCTTATGAATGTCAACATTATTGTCCCACTGTCCGCATTTTCGGCCTCAAAGATAATTCGCCCATTGATTTACGTCAGATAGCCACAGAAATGCTAGCACAATACATGGACTGTACCCATATATATACACTGATGGTTCAAAAACTTCTCACGGAACGGGAGCAGCCTGGTTTGATAAAACCAATGGCAGAACTGGCTTTTATTAATTGCCTTCTTACGTGACTATTTATCTCGCTGAAGCATTTGCAATTTATCAAGCGTTGCAATATGTGTTAACCTATCAGATAAAGTCTCCTTTAATAATATCTGACTCGGCCAGTGTTTTAACTTCTTTACGATCTTTACATGATCCTTCGGAGATTCTTCTTTTTGAAATCAAAAAATTATGCATGAACATTCGTATAAGCACACAAGAACTGGTTTTTATATGGGTTCCCAGTCATATTGGCATACACGGCAATGAAATCGTTGATAATCTTGCGCAATTGGCAATTACGCGGGTCGTCTCTATGTATCCTTGATCCCCGCACCATCTACACCCTATTATCAAGGCCCACTACCATAACCTCATGATTTCCGACTGGACAAAATTATCAACATCACGCTCTACTTTATATCACGACTTACATAGCACCTCATTTAATATCATATCACGCTACCCCCATTCATCACATCGCCATCGGGCTGTACTATCTTTTCGTCTTCGCACAGACCATAATAGTTCACCAGCTCATCTTTATAAATTGGGGATTTTTGACACAGCTGGTTGTGCTTGTGAAGACCCTTATGGCGACCTAAAACATATACTACTCAAATGTCCTCAGTATGTAGGTAGACAACAGATGTTACAAGAATTGATGAAATTAGGATTGTCATTCCGCTTCTCGTACCCTTCGATGTTATACGAACATACCACGAAGTATGCGCGATATTGGTCGATTTCATTATCTAATAATAATAATAATAGTAATAATAACCCATGTTTAGTAAATCTTCCGTGGTGGCCGGATACTAATCCCGTCCTAATACTCCTCTCATCCATTGCCTTCACTTCCTGTGGTAGATCGGCCTCTACCGAGAAGATTAGACATCCTTATCGTTATCATTCCTGTAGATACCTTACTCATATAGGGGGACGCGGATTTGTGTCGAAAAGAATAGTGACTATTCCGCCTAAGCAATGGCAAAAAACGGATTTGTGTCGAATCGGAATAGTCACTATTCCATACAAGATTTAAATCTCACAAGTTGGCACGGACTTGTGCCGACCCGGAATAGTCACTATTCCGGTTCGACACATTTCCGTGTAGTGAAGATTCCCGGCAGGGGGGGGACACTTCATAGGGCAAGGCAATCGCATTTTTCCAGTTGCTATACAGTTTTATCCAACATCTGAGCACGAAAATTATAATCAAAATACCACGTTGATTAAATAAATATTACATTTGTTTTAACATTTTATCAAATTTATGGCATAAATTGGTATTGTTGAAATGAAAATAATATATTTACTTAAAAGAAAATAAACAAATTTTCGTTGGCATGTTGAACCACTTGTTTAACCAACACCATAATTAATGGCGTCGGCGTTGAATATGTAATATTAGGTTTAATAAAAAACTTTCTTAGGAAATTTTGTTTCAATCATGTTGAAATAGTAATCTCGTTAAATAATATCAATGATTTCATGAACTACTTTATAAATCACTGTTGACTGTTATGAAACATGCCTGATTCGGCTACGTGTTGTGTTAACTACTGGTACAACAAGAGAAGAGATAATAATAATTAATTTTACTTTAAGTTTCCGCTTGACGAAACTAGGTATGTGTAAATTATTAAAACGATACAAAATAAAAGTTTTGTGTAATTAAAATAGTGATGAGTATTTTGTTTTCATGCCCTACAGAATTTCCTCTTTTTAGGCTGTGTGTAGTCGCACGTTGAGGACAAGCACACAATACATTAATACCTAGGTACTGTTCTAAATGTCAATGAGTCTCAAATTCTGCTCAAACTTGATACTTATATACTTTAATTAGTCTAAATGTTTTGAGTGAATTTTATTTTTTGGTCGAGAGGGAGGTGTGGGTAAAAATTTTGTATTGCGTATCCAAGTCTATCCCTTGATACTAATGGCATTATCCTGTGGTAATGATTCTTGCTGTTTTAACATTAATTAAAACAGCAAGCATCATGTGCCACCGGATAAATCATACATGATCATGCCAACAGTATCAAGGGATAAACTTGGATACGTGGTACGGAACAATTACCGAGGTGAGGGTTGCGATAAAATGAAGTGTCTTTTAAATTTTTATGTTGAAATTAAGGTTTTTTTTCCGTAACAATTGCTATACACCTGTCTTCAAGAAGTGAAGATACGAGAATGATTTGTACTTTCACCTAATCCATAAAGAATTGATGCCATTGGTAACAGCTTCATTTCAGGTTTTGTGGGAAAATTGTACAACTTAGGCAGTTAAATTTGCCAGAAATACACATTGCCTGTGTTAATGATTAAATACTTCTGCACGTTTTTTTATGCATTAGTTTTGTTTGCGATTTGTAATGCAATTCGGTAGGTACCTACGAAAATCCTAACCTTAACTTCAATCAACGTGATTCTACTAGAACAGAAATTGTTTCTTGGACATTAAAAAATGCAGCAATTTAATATAATCCAAAAATATGTTACATGTTATGCATTTTAACAAAAATGTTATGATACGTAAACAAAACATTTTTAACCGAAATGAGGTTAAGGCAAACACTGTCCCGAAGGTAAGAAATTTACTTATTGTTTTAAAAATAGTGCTCTCCTAAATCATTTTATGTTACGTTTAGCGATATTTAGTTAAATGATTTGCTTATAAGGAAAAAAAAAAATTAAAATCCATATTTTTACAAATATTAATGCATGCACGAAAAAAAGTCACAAGCTCGCCAACATTCAGTTGAAGCTACAAATTTCCCTACTATTCAAGTTAGTGTTTTAAGCATATTAACTGCAAATTGTACTTTCTACGAACAATGTTGTATTTAAATTAAAATTTACTTATAATTTGAAACGTAAGTCTTACTCCAGAAGGTATTTTATCTCGGTTTTAAGCCATTGCAACTTCATTTTAATGTTTGTCAAGTTTGCGGTTTTGTATAGCAACTAGAGCATTTCTGAATAAAAAAAACGTAGAACTGCAATAGCATTGAGTGTCCACTCTGTACTAGTACTTTATTTACTCTATGATTCCGGGTATGGTGGAAGTCGGGTTAGTTGTATGCGGAAAAGTTTCGAATTTTTTTTCGATGGAATTCATTTAGTTTGGTCAAACATGGTCCGATCCGGATTTTATTCGAATATGAATTTTTCAAGTAGTACCTACATAACGACGTTAGAGTGCAGTGTTCGCGTGGTATAGCAACGCTATCTGTCAAGTTACTCATAACTAATTGTTGAAGCTCATTGCGAATTATCACTGAGCAGGGTGCGCCAGTATACCCTTTTCCATTTATAATTTTATAATTTATTGTGTATCTCGGTTTCTATTTGCACACATGATTTATTTTATGCCTGTACTTTTTAAGTGCATAAGTTGTCAATTCATACACTGACTACATTTCTTTATTTTCTGTGCAATACAGAATAAATTGTTACTTTTAAATATAAAAAATAAATGTCTCTGAAACATCAAAACTGCCAATCTCCTGTTCCACAATACCAGACCAAAAACTTGAATTATAATCGGTTGACACAGCTCGACAGGAGTTCTAGATCACGTACGGCATGTATTATATTGTATAATAATATGTTGTACATATTTGCACATGGTGATGTGATAATTATAAAACTGACTTAGTGGTAGACGCGTGAGCCCTGTTTCATTAAATATATTGTATTATATTTACTAACAAGTTGAGTAGAATTCATACAGTAATGCTATTATTGTAACATTAAGCCGATTGCAGGTTCAGCTTTTTTTGAATTCTGCAAAAAAAATTATAAAACGTGTTACCACATCATTACTGAAATTTTAATGAATTCAAAAGTTAGCTAACTTATGTGAAATTTATGTTGATAGATTTATTTTTAAAATTTAAATTAATTTGCCGATTCTCTTGCATCTTATATAGCATAAATATTTTATAATTCAACTTCTTTTTAAACAATTTTAAGAAAGATATTTAAATGAATGCAATTTTGATGTTGCCACACATTTATTTAATTAATTTTTTAAGTACGATTTTAAAATAATTGTGTAATTTTGAAGTTGCCAATATACACTTTTTGGTTGAAAAACGCAGATTTTAAAACTAATTTGCAAGAGTAGGCAGCAAGTTTTGTTAATCTTTTTCGTTCGTTTCTTGATGTTTTAGTGAGTTGCAAATAAGGTGGAAAGTCGGTTTTTAGGATAAATTTTTATTGTTATTTGTTTGATGCTTACTTAATTACTATCAATTCAAAACATTATTTTTGCAACACGATAAAATTATAGTTAGGTATATGTGTGTTTATAGTTATTTATTTTCTGTCTAATATATAAAGCGAGTTTTTTTTTTTTTTTTTTTTTTTACAAATACCATCGTTGGAAGAGAAGTTTTTCTCAATTTTGGGGGACTCGAAAATAGTACAAACAAATAGCCTACTATGTTAATATGATGAAAACATTTGTTTCAGTTGCAGTGTCTAACATTCAGATTTCTCCTGATGTATAGGCCTATTTGATGGTTTTGTGTGGGGTAGGCTCAATGCGTGTTAACTGCCTTTATCTAAAGTTATTTGCAAAAAAAAATTTCTTAAAAAACTCTAATAATAATTTCGTAAATTCTTAAGCTACAACAAATACAAATACACCATCTCAGAAAAAAAATTGGTTGTCTGTAAGGTCGGTTTACGGACGATAGTTTAACATGGCAACGTCATAACAAAACATTGATGAAATGATTGCATACTTTTATAAATAAAATTGAATCATTTTTATTGAATTATCGCTATTTTGTATGGATACAAAGAAGGAGTGAAATGAAATCTACAATTTAATTGATAAATTTACTTTTATCTGCACTCATTAATTCAAATATGTTTATTACTTTAGCGAAGAGATTATTTTAACTATAACTTTTATACATGTTTGCTATTTAACTTCTTCCAAACTGTGTTATTCTGTTAAGGATACGACGGTGATAGGAAAAGTAGGAAACGTATAGGAGTGTTTCAAGTTTAATGTGCCTCGAAAAAGTCAAATCGATGGTTGTTCCAATCGAGTGGAAGCGTACAATGAGCGTAACGGGACACAGTGTAACGGGACAACGTGCGTTACGGGACACTTTTGACGTGACAACATCTAATAAATCGATGAACGCCGGCTGCACGGACAGATTGGAAGAAGTTAAATAGCAAACATGTATAAAAGTTATAGTTAAAATAATCTCTTCGTTAAAGTAATAAACATATTTGAATTAATGAGTGCAAATAAAAGTACATTTATCAATTAAATTGTAGATTTCATTTCACTCCTTCTTTGTATCCATACAAAATAGCGATAATTCAATAAAAATGATTCAATTTTATTCATAAAAGTATGCAATCATTTCATCAATGTTTTGTTATGATGTTGTCACGTCAAACTATCGTCCGTAAACCGACTTTACAGACAACCAATTTTTTGGAAAAATATTTTGTTTTAAATTTTGGATATTGATTATTCTTATGTGTTTCTGATTAAGTTCGCTTGTCTTTCATGCTTTCATAAATATAATTATATATAATTTTAACTGTAAAGCCATTTTATGATGGCCTGGATTAGATGATATTATTTCAAAACTAGTTTATCTTTTATATTTAAGTTAAATATCTTCGTTTCTGATTTGAGTACGAATTATAGGTTACGAGCTGCAATGTTGCACATTTAAGGTTCAATTGTAACTTATCCCAAACGTCTGGTATCTCAAATAGGTGCATATATATTTTACCAAGAATAAAAATTTTTATTTAAAATTATCTGTCTGCAGCGATTCCAAACCGAAATGCACTTCAAACTGCAGACGATGCCTACGAATTCAAAAATTCACCTTAAACCTCTGCTAAAGCCAGGTTATGGCTTCCGGGACGAAGCGCAACACCCCGTGGCCCTTCCATAAATAAAAATAAATCAGTTCACATTCGTAAAAAAAAACCTACTTAAGAGTTTATTTCTGAATATTATATTGTTCTTGTAAATATTGATTGGGTGGGGTCACACTTCCAGCGCGCTGCCTTTGTTAATGTGGCAGAGTTCTAGCCGACTTTTTCTTGCGAAGCAGTGCGCAATAACGTGGTTTGAAAACAGCGATGGCCGTGGTCTGCCAAAGGTTATTATTTCATGTAAGCAATAAGAAAATGGTTGTAGTACTTAATTAAATTATATTTATGGCTCCACATGCGAACGTAAGTAAATTTTGGGCAAATGTCTCAGTAAAATAAGATGACAATAACTTGTTAATTTAATAAATGAGTTTTCTGTGAGACATTTTATTGCACTACATTTAAAATATAACTTTTAAGATCGATTGAAAGCTGTTTGAAAATTATGGTCTTTAGTTACACAATTATATAGTTATTTTGATTTTTAATAACTATAAAATATTTTATTGCCCTTGAGGCTGATATGAGTAAGCATATTCAGACAGCAGAATTTTTTAAATAACATAATTTTAGTCGTTATGATTTTGAATATAAATATATAGGTAACTTAGCTGAAATGCTGTATATTTTTATTGATATATCTTTATACATAAAAATCCCGTGTCACGATGTTCGTCCACGCTAATCTCCGAAACTACTTAACCGATTTTAATGAAATTTTGCACATATACGTAACTTAGTCCAACTTGAGGGGTAGGATAGTTTTTATCTCAATTAATGACCTAAATATTTGTTTTTTCAAATGAAAAGTTTTTTTATAGGATTAAGGCTTATAGACATACAAACAGCAATTGTGTGTTATTTCTCTATGACCACCACACTCTCATATAGTGCTATAAATTTCGTTTAAGGGCAAGCTTCAAGGTCGCGGTTGTGAATCATGGTCACCAGGTAACAGGTAGTACTGGGGTGGAAATGAGAGCGAGAGATCGCAGACAGAGATATGACCATGGCAGCGAGTAGGCTGAAGGGTGGAAGGGGTGCGCTGGCGGGATCACGTGTTCATCCGGTGTTGCCAGTTCTGTGTCCCACTAAGGAGAACAGCCGCGTGTCTAGCTAGGGGCGTACTTTCGGCGAGGCACACTCACTCAGCAGTGTTTCAGCACTAGAAGCCCGGGACAGCAGGAATCTTCATTGGGCATCATATAGAGAGGGCTTTTTGGAGATGAATTCAGATACTAAATTGATAACGTATTTTTAATATATTTTTTTAGTTATAATTCTACAACCAATGGTCAGTTAAACTGGACTCTTTATCACATGTCATGTTCAAGGATTACGTGCACTTACACGTCCCGTAACACCGTAACATAAGCCCCGACACTCTGGTGGGTTTTCCTAGAAACACACATTTAATTTTATGAGCAAACCTATTTTTTTTTATTTAGAATATTTTAACTTCTCCACATAATGTATGCGAATATTACGCTTGTGACCAATTGTTTGAATTATGTTATATATATAGATTCGAGTTATAGGGCAGGACTATTTTTGAAATATTAAACAATTTGTAAAATACTGAATAATTTAACAGTAGTCGAGATGAGTCAAGACACAAATATTTCGTAAGAAATAAAACACCATGTACTTACATACATATACTTGCTACACATTGACAATTTAACGAAATGTAAAAAATGAGGACCTAATACATTGACGTATTAAAACTTAAGTTTATAAAACAATTGCCAAGTGCAAGTACAATAGGCAAACCAAGAGCCCCGTATCGTTCATGGATATTTGTTCTTAAATTGCAAACTTATAAACTGAAGTAATATATATGTATATATATATAGCCTATATATATATATATATATATATATATATATATATATATTTCCTTTTTGTTTCCTATTAACAAGGAAATAATGATATATCAGCATTTATTTATACATACAGAGATTTTCAATTGAGTAAAAATTGTGCTAAATGCATGAAAAATAATTATATATATATATATATATATAATATAGACAAGCTGCAGTACCCGACGTTGCCCGGGCTGAACACAGGGTGAATGGGACCTTTTTCGAAATAAGATGTAGATAGTAATTGTCTTCTTAATTTGAATGTCAAGTGTGCAAAATAATTTATATCACTTTCAGATCCCGACAGACGTTTTGCCAGTGCATAGTTATTTACCTGTATATATCTCAAAATCTAGACTCTATAAAGCACTATAGACAAAAAGCTGAAAAATAAGAAACATACTAATATTGAAAAGAAAAACCAAATCACTGATAGTAGAAACGCAGTTTACATCAAAGATTATCCACCTACGGAAAGATGGGAAACTCAATGCTATTTATTATGCTACTAGTTATACCCTAGCGCTCCAAGTTGTCACTCGCGAAACTAACAAAAAAAAACCGGCGGCGGGAAATTTGAATGTGGACATATGTGTGGTCTATTTAAAAAAATTTTTATGGAAATATTTCAACTAACATATTTACTTTGACAGATGAATATCTTTTACAAAGGAAACTAAACAAGCAATTCTACAAGTAGAACTATTTGTATAGTTATTTATATGAATATTCAACTGTAAAAGTAAAATTGTTAGTTTTATTTCCTCTAAAAGTTTTGCTTTGTAACACAGTCTGTGTGGGATATAAAAATGTGTATACACACATACATTTAATTCAATTTATAAATTTATAATATATACTCTTTTTAATTACAGTAAATAAACCAAATGAAAAAAATATCAAATAAAAAAATTGCCACCTACTATTAGCTTACCTCATAAAAAATTAAGATTTTGAATTAAAACTTTACATTAATTGTTGTGAAAAACAAAAAATTGTGTATTACTGGGTTATAACTAGGTTAAATCATATGGAAATTTGTTTTTACAAAATGAAAGCACTGATAAAAATATACCAGTATCAAGTCCATTGTTTCTATGCTAGGCAAACAGATGAATCACAGGAATATGTTGTCAATGTATTGCATCTTCAAAATTGGACAAATTAAAAATATAAGAGCAATGCGTTCAATTTTTATTACAACTTAAATTGAATAAAAAACACAAGTTTTGAATCTTTATTTATTTACAGCTTTATCATTTGCTAAGGGAAAGAAAATACAAAAGAAACATTTGTGCATGTTTAACACCACAATTTACTCGGACTTCATAATTCTCTCCAGTCTCCAATATTACTTTCTTGAGTATCCTATTTAAAATTTGAGAACACCTGATTCAGAATATCTTAAGGAACATTAGTTGTTAACAAAAACACCATTTTCAGAATTTTCAATATTTTTCCTAGGTTGAGCACCTACTCTAGAAAATTACCCACTAAATTAACAGGGAAGTAGCATTGCTGAGTGTTTATTGCTAAACACTCCCTAAACAGGTATGTTATACACTCTCATAATAGATATAGAGTTAGTTTTCCTAGGCATGACTTATTCAACAAGAATGGTATAATGATATATAGCAAGTGATATAATACATGGTTCTTACAAGTATACATTAAAAAATATATGTATATATAAATTGGTTCTGAGTTAATTCCTCAAACAAAACCAAAATCAAAAACTGAGTGCCTGCAGGTGCATCCTGAATTCTGATGGTAGGTAATAAAAAAAATGTATAGTTTTATTCAAACATTGTTTTCATTCAAATTAAAATAGTGGTATCAAGGATGGTAACTAAAGTAAGAACAACTTGTAAAGACAGGCATTTGTTTGTTCTGTCCCACCACAATAATGTTTTCAAAAATAATGACTAGATACATTATGGCAATCTGTGTTTGTGGTTATATTGGATACTTTAAGTTTATTTATCATGTGTGCTTATTGGCTACATTTGGAAGCATCATTTAGTGCAGACCCTGACATCGGCTAATAACATAATAATCCCATCAGCGACAGTGCTGAAATACCTTGTTACTCATCCTGGTTTACATGATATAGTAGAAATATAAATGTAGGTATTCTAAAAAAATAAAAATACAATGTGCATAAACATAACAAAAACAGCCAAAATACAAGGGTATGCAAATTCTTTGCATTCAAATAACAATTTGAAGAAGTATTACTAAATCAAACTAGCTGCTTCAAAAGCACTAGTATATGGTTATTTCATTTATAGCTCTAAAGTCTAAAGTATCCACCATTCTGTTATTACTAAATTATTATAAAAAACATGTTTTTTCTCACACACACATATATCATTTGAAGCAATGGCAAATGTATGGTGTGATGGCTTCTAATCACTAATATAACCCCTGCTTTACAAATAGATTTTTAATGCTAAAACATTTAAAAACAATTTAAAACGCGAATCTTTCCTAACCTATTTCACACACAAAACATAGAATTATGATTCTCATGTTCTAAAATTCTATAAAAGCAGATAAAAAAATGAGTTTTTGCAACATAGGATTAATAAGTGTTTCACTATAATATTGTGGGATGTTACATAGGTATTCAATTTGTACAATTCCCATCTACTGTAAATTTTTTCAAAGTATTAAGTTTTCATACGCCTAGTAAAATTAAATTAACACTTCATTGTGATTATGACTTCTGAGTTATCACGTACATTGCACTGCTGTAATATTTTAATTATAATTTACAATACCCATCATTGCTGTTCAGCATCTTTAAATAATCACATAAGAGACACAAAAAATTAAATATCAATCCTTGTGAACAGTGCTTAAGTTTATGATGTGAAAATTATTAAATAATAATAAAGTAAAAGAAGATAAGACTTGAAATGCAAAACCTCCATCAACTCTAAATTACTTCGTGAGAATCGTAACTAATATCATTAACGTAAACCATGTCTTTTAATCAGCTGGTGGCAGCAGAAATGATTGTAAGGATTTAGTACTTGTTTTAGACAACACTAATCTTTGGTCAACACATAATATATGTTTGGAATTGCTAAAACATTACAAATGTGGCTTTTCTAAAAATAAATAAAATTTTAAAATGGCATTTTGAAATTAAGACTGTAACCCATAAAGAATGCCATTTTTGGCCAATATTGTTTTCCTATCACAATGCCAAAGCATTTAAAATGTAGCTGACCTAACCTAACCAACCTTTCACTTCAATTTTGTAGCACAACTTTGCTTGTTTCTTGGCGTTGAATGTTTCCACGAGTCAGAGACGACACTATTTGCAGGGAGAAAATCATCATCCAAGTAGCCAGAATTGTCCTTTGCTACAGGTACTGCTCCAAAAATCAGAGTTGTCTGGTTCTCGTCTCGAAACTGATTCCTTGCAAAGTGGTTCCCACAAAGGTACGAAGATGTCATACTTTGTACATCAAGTATAGGATTCTTTGCAATGCCAGCCCATTTCTGGTACCTAAAAATATATATTTATACATTGTTAAATGATTACAATTTTGTCATAAAACATAATTTACAGGGGTAAAATTTCATGAATGAAACTTTCAGCATAAAAGTTTTAAAAAATTCTCAGAAATGTTTAATGTGCTGGTGAAAGGACATTGCAATATTTAGAGTACTTCATTAATTAAAGAACTTTTTTTTATGTAAAAGTGATGTTGATTGCTAAGTGGCATGTTTATTAATGTATTTAAAGTGAAGAGTTTGATTAGGTACAGTCAGTGTCAGTTACATTTGAATGCTATTGTTTTATGCTAGACATAACGGAAAAATGCTTAAGTTAGGTGAAATAAAATGCTTACGCTAGAAAATAGAAGATTTCACCCAACCCGACAATTTTTAATTTCCATGTAACCCACCAATTTTTCCTTTTCATCGAACCTTAAGACAACAGCATTCTTAATGTAACTGACCGTACATAACCAAACCTTTATCTCTAATGTAAATAAAAAAAATATAACTATCAAAGAATTGTTATGCCGGAAATAAAATGTACGTCAAGTAAAGAAGTACTGTGAAATATTGTGTTACCCTCCGACAAAACGCATTGACGATAAGTACAGAAACATAACTGGGGTGAAGTTAGATTCGAATCTCATACGTTTCCGTACGTAAACAGTTTTCAGATTTTTTGGAAATATTTCCCCCGAAGTTGGTTTAAAATCAACATTAATTCACTTTTCACATGCGTAAACTTATTCTCTATACCCTCTTGAACATACAATCATGAGTTTCACGACAAAATATTTAGTTTTGTTACCTCTCTTTCGAATTCCTAGGAAAACGAAATAATTTCGAATTCATGAAAGTGGATGGACATCCCAAAGCAGCACACTTCCTACCATCCAAATAATTCTTTTCCATTTCGCTTAAATAGAAAATAAGGTTAACCCTTTTTAACTTAACCTAACCTAACATGAAAACCCGCCATTTTCAAATATCAACAGAAATAATAATAATAATAATAATAATAATAATAATAATAATAATAATAATAATAATAATAATAATAATAATAATAATAATAATAATAATAATAATAATAATAAATCGTTGACAGTAAGCGCTCCAAGTTGTCACTCAAGGAAACACAACATCGTGCACAAATTGCACATATAAGTTTCACGGGGCTGGTTTACATCAACATAGAAACCAAAAGACATGTATATTACTAGAACATCCATTTCAATAAATAAATCAATTTTCGTTTTTTTTACATCATAGTATACACAAAATAAACAACTACATATAACAGTTCTTCGAAATTCACTGTAAACAATATTTTAAAAGGTATGTCTCCACAGAACATAAAATATAAACTTCAAATAAAATTAGAACCTTATATAAAACTCATGAACAGTTACTTCCAAATATATTTTTTTCTCTCGTTTAACTTAATGTTTTCGATGTTAGAACAAATTTGAACACAACAGAACATTTTATGGCTAATCGTCCAGAGTTTCAAAGAACAAAAATATCTTACTTCAATTATATTTACATTCATTTATCCCTTGCTGTTTCCAGCTCAGTTTTTAACGTCTTGATTGCTGTTTCTCTACCAAGCTTTTTCAGCTTACAAAATGTAGTCTGGTTCTCTAATGGCTCTGCCTATGCTTTGATTTGGCACCACTACCTCAGGCAGTAAACACCTACGATAAAATCTAGTCAGTTTCGGCAACATTTCTGTTTTCCACATGAGCTTATCTCTTTCTGCTCTTTCTACGTGTAAATTCTGACGAACGCCAGACATTACTATGAAGTAACAATATTCGCGCTTTGTTAAAGTCCTTTGCAGCTGATAAAAATAAAGGTGTGAACGTTGAAGTATTAAACGTCCATCGTCATTCACACGTAGAAAAAACTTTCTTTTTCTTATTGCAGATTCTTGGAGCCCTTGGTCAACTACAGAAGGCACACACTTGATTTCAACAATCGCATTTTCTTCGACCACAAGTCCGTCGGGACTAGGGTTACCAGACGTCCGGCAAAAGGAGGACATGTCCTCCTTTTTATGTATTGTTTTGCGTCCGGCCGGATTTTCCTTAATGCTCCAAAATGTCCGGCTTTTTTATAAAGTGAGATAATTCTTGCAGTTACACTCTGAGCAAAGCGCGCGGTGCGCGCTAATGCGCTGTCCGCAGTCACCCCACTAGTAAGTAGTTCTATGACAGCTTGACAGGTAGCAGCACATGCAGAAGCACGTGTTTTTAATATGCTGTATATGCGTAGTTTGTTTGATTCTTTATACTGAAACTGTATTAAATGCCAAAACATTGTAAAATATCGTACTCCATTGTAATTAATTCATGGCTTTTTTAAAAAAAAAAATATTGTCCTCCTTTTTAGTGAAATGTCCTCCTTTTGCGATGTGAATGTCCTCCTTTTTTATTATCAGTGTCTGGTAACCCTAGTCGGGGCTAGCACTCAAATCTCCCTATTATAGATCCAAAAATAAATCACATTTCTGTACAACTAATCCGGTTTGTGCTTGAAACCTCTGAATGGCAATATGCTCATTGCGACGACCGTATTCCATTGCCAGTGCCGAAAACGGGGGCTTGTTAAGTAGGTAACTGTTTAACAAGATTTGAACAGGACGTAGATTCTTTCCGGCGACAAACAACGCCAAAATGACTGGCTTTTAACCGCACACGTCTCATTTTGTGCCATAGCTCACAATCAGCTTGGATTTTTGTTCGTTCTACGATATTATTTCTTTCTTCCAAAGTGACTTGCAGTGATGGGATGCAATCAACATTAATTACATAAGTTGTTTTGTCACAGAAATGATACTCCTAAATATACTAACATTGTGCACCTGTTAGATGTTAGACATGCAATTATAACATGACGTTAATAATATACATTTTGATACTATTCATTACTGTTAAATAAAACTATATAAACGTTAATTATATAACGTTTTTCAGTCACATTGTAGCAAATATAAGACGTGTGTATAATCACAATGGCAGTCCATCGGTGAGTGGGCAAAGTCGTCACCAAAACTCAGAAAATCTAATTTAGTACTACTTTTAATGTAAATATATTCTTACATTAAGTGAATTTTTAATAAAAAGTTTGTTTTACGTAAACGTCTAAAAAAATATATACACATGGTAAAATTTTAAAATGGAATAACATAAAGAATATTTTACAGAAATATTCCTGGATTGTTTTCTCAGTTTCTGTTTTATAATTTATTGTCGCTGGCAAATAAGTGCCAGCACGTGAAATTGACAGTAAAGATTACAAAAAATTGTATAGACATAAAATTGCATCCTAATAAAAATGGTATTTATAGCTGCATATAAAAATCAAAATTGTCCCGTATGCATCCGCACTTTTACGGTTAACATTGTCACTAGCACACAAGTGTAATGTATCATTAATAAATTTTCAATATATAGCCATATAGAAATTATTTTTAAGCATAAAAGAAAACCTTAAATCCGTTTGAAATATGTTTAGAGCAAATATATTTTTTTTTTCAACGGTTAATAATGTTAAAAATGAATTTCCAGGACAGTCAGTTTTCAACCTTATTTTAAAAGTTTTACAGTAGGTCACACATAAATGTCTCATATCCATGTATGCATAAAAATAAATATAACACTCAATGTACATAGGTACCTTTTTTATTTTTAGCATACGTGACAGAAGCATTTTTTTTTTGCGGATTTCTTTCGCTTTGAAAATTTATTGTGGCCGTTTCTTGAGGAATTTTGTGCTGCCCATAATCGCACACTGCGTACCAAGACTTGATAAAACTTCGTTGAATAAGTCACACTTAGTCGAGCGTTCCGAACACTAATTCTACACAAGAGAGAATGAGTGACCTCGGTGAGACCATGATGTAAAGAACATCATGGGTGAGACGCTGGCGTCACACACCTTTCCCCATCCCTTCCCTTCATGCTCGGTAGCCGAGGGCGCAGCTAGCCACGGACCTCGACGCCATAAAATCTTTTTCTTAAAAAGAAGTCTAATTGACAGAATGTGAGTGTCGCTAGATTTTTTTTTATCTACACGGCTCTACCAAAAATATCAAAGTTTGAAACAAATGTAATCGTTTGTGCATCTTCAGAAACATTTGAATTTTCAGGAGCAGCCTAAATCTATAGATAGCAAAAACTATTCTGTGTTATTTTTAAAACTCGCTATTAAAATAAAATTTTATCAAGTGTGTGTAGATATTCAGATAGGAATTTGAGATCTCTTGTCATAAAAAATGTAAAGTTAAAAAAATTAATAAGCACTTGGTTTAGACAGGATTGTTTCGAAGCCTCGGTGTGCATAACAGTGTGACATAAAATCATCCTAAATTATATATGAAAAAACGACCACAGAAAAACCTATTTAAAGTAATGTACAAATTTAATTTGTGAAGACGAACTGCGTAAGCACAATTTTTATTTTTTTTAATGCATGACCATCATGCTATCAGTTTTTGTTTTTATTTGCTGTCCTGTAAAGAGTTAAACACTAACCAGTGAAGTTGTAAATGCAGAACTGTCACTACCCCCGCGCGCAAGGCGTGTCCGTCTCCCTGGCTCACAGTCGCGAGGGGTGGGTGACCTTCCAGGAAGGAGCTGGCAACACGGCAGCCTGTCTCCGCCACCTCGCGCGTCTTCCTCTCCCCCCTGTCACCCACAACCATGTGCTGGGCTAACACCCTCGGCCTGCTTTCTAAACGGAGGGAGGCGTATGACGTCAGCAGGAGTGGTCCTAGCCTGCCCCGGCCGGCAAGGGTCGAGCCTAGCGCGCGCACGTGTTCCTTTCCTTCTGTAGCTTGCCAGAGGTCAGTTTTTGTACAGATTTCGTGCTGAGCGGTCAGTTCACATGCTGGTTCACTGCTTTGTTACTCGATGTCGGATTTTGCTGCAATTCGAACCGAGCTATCACTTAACATTCCGTATAGTCGTTGTGTCGGGATGTGGATTTCTTACGTGATTTGGTACTGAGAGATCAGTTAACATGCCGTATCGCTGTTGTGTTACCGAATGTAACGAACTATAAAACAAAAGCATTTATAACCAAAGAGAAAAAATAAATATAATACAGTAAAGCAAAGGCCTATTAGAATTATATTTGAAATTTCCTGCAAGAAGCATTAAATTTACAAGTCACTAATACTCACGCTATATATAAACAAGTATACTTACATACATACATATACATCCACTTTCAAATTTATAATGCTATTGATATTTAAACTACCATATATATCGGAGAAGGTAATATTTAAATGTGTTATGCATGAATGTTAAATTATGAATTCTTTAAAAATACTTGAAAACATTTCAAGGAGCAATTTTCTCTTAAAAAATAAAAATGCCTGATTTTAAAAATCATCATATAAGGAATTTAGAGGAAAAAAAAACATTTTTAATTCGATTACATCTTTGTTTCATGTATAGAATGTTAGATGGTCATATCTTCTGTATGGGCCTTTTTGTAGATAAACATGAGAATTCTGATGCATAGTGTAAGAGAAAACGATTTTTTTTTGTTTGTTATCTTTACAAATTAATACAAGTTAACATAAATTGCATTTAAATTTACATTTTTTCGGTAACTCTGATAACTAAAGCTCATTTTGGTTCAAAATTAATATGTCTATTTATTCGTGAGACCATGAACTAATTACGTTGGTAGGCCTACATAATTTTTAGTTATAGCTTTATAAACATTACTTAAAGTTTCGTAGTATTATTTTTTCGTATTATTTTGAAACAAAATTAACGAATATTAATTCTCATTACTAAAATTATATGCCCAGAAATTGTTTTGATTTCTTAATAACATTGAATTTAAGTGGTTTCAAATGCATAAAACTATCGCTAAGACTGTCAAATTTAACTTGCTCTTTCCCCACAATGCCAGTAAAATAAACGAGCATGCTTAGTCAATGATACCACTGCTTGGTATCAAATAAAAATTTATAGTATTTTATACTTGCTGATTAATAGGTTTCTCGGATATATATTTCAAATACGTGGTTTAATACTGAATAATATTATAAAACGCTATTCAAACGTCAGAAAAATACTTACACTTCCTCTTTATATTGGCAGAAAAATGTTTACTGTTAAACTTCATAATAAACGTAGGATAAGAAAGATTGCTAAATAACTATATTTTCCATGTAAACGCAATTAACTGACCCTGAAATCTTAATAAAGGTCAAACCTACACCAATAAATGAAAAATATTATACACTATAAACCAAATTTGTATTTGCTCAACTGGTCTTGTTAAAATGAATGCATTGTTTCAAATAATTATTTTCTTTATTTTAAGGTGAGCGAGTTGCATTTCTAGTCAGACTACATACTGAAGGAAATAAACTGTTATGATTCTAGAACTGGCAAACATCTTATTGCTCCACTGGCACACCCAAGATTATGTGATGATGCCGTTCCAGAAATATTTCCCAACTGCCCTTCTTATTTGTCAGCACCTAGTCATAGTCGAGAAAGCCCTGAAATAAAAATAATTTTTTGCAACAGGAGTTAGCACATGTTCAATTAAACTCAAATTTTTGTTATTTCATTTTTTGAACAGTCTGTCCACCTGGAATTTGAAAACATACATTTTAATTATTTCCCTGTGACTTGAAATTCTCAATTTGTGTATTCCATTACACCTCATGCCCATAAGATTCTTTTAGGAACCCAGGAAGAAATAATTTTGCCTCATTTTTACACAAAAAAAAATTGCCCGTTCAACAATAATAACAAATAAAATTTTAATTTCTTGAAACACTACAAAGTAAGTATCAGTTACATACGAGAGAAGAGTACTTTTTCTCTGGTTGACTAAATTCACTTGAAACCGTATGATTACTACAAAGTGCACTTGTTTTTATGGTCATTATAGCCTTTTATCGTCGGATGAAGATGATGTTTACATTTAACCATTAAAACCAATTACTGCTAAAATATACTAATCACTATATTCTCTGCTGGTATTGTAACAATATACTGTGAATGATGTTCAAAGTTTGTTCTGTAACAGCAAAACTTTCTTCAGCAATTATGAAATGTAATAAAGTTACGTCTTGTTATAATATTGTTTATTATGTGTAGGTATGTTTTTATGTTATGTAGCTATATTCAGTCATAAACTGAAAGTCCATTTGGATCTTTTTTTCGTAACCTAACTAAAACTAAGCGTATTTGTTTGGGAGGCGTCTGGGTTAGGTAAGACTATAAGTGCGTTCTAAAATAATTCCAGTGGTAATAATTTTGCTTTATAAACATATTGTCAACATAAGTTTAAAAACAGCCAAAACAGTTTATGGATAATAAATGGAATGACAGATTTTTTTTTAATTACTTCAGCAGAGTTCGTTTGTTTCGATGAGCTTAGTCAAACTGAACTAGCTTCTTGACAAGCAAACTAAAATTCATTAAAATAAAGAAAATATGGTTTGCTTCGGTGGCCTGCTGTCGTGATAAAACAGTCTATAACTGTGTTTATTAACGAAACTAGCACTGCTGTGAGTAGAAACGTTTTTACAAAACATCCAAAGTATATTTTAAAAGCGCACGTTAGAAAATGTAATAAATAAAAAAATGACTATGTCTATAAACTTTAAGTCAATTTCTTAAAACCGTATTATAACACTCTGATACGTTTTTGTAATGGTTATCTTAGCCACGCATTTTCATTCTTAAAAATATCAGTTTTAATAACATTATACGATTAAATTTTAAATGATTGACGAATACGCTTTAATGAAATGTGTCTAATACTATATTAGACAAGCTAAGATTATGTGTGTCGAAGATTTCCTCTTCGAGAAATTACTGATTTTGTACTCCGGATTTAAATCGCATGACTTAACTAGTTAAATTTTAATCCACAATTACTTTTAATTAATGTTATATGTGATGTCCATACAGTGAGACAGAATTATAAGAATATAAAAGTAATAAAATAACAGCGAAAAGCAGCTAAAACGCTGTGAAACAGGCGCGCCGTAGAGCGGAGTGAGGGACCACTCTTGATGACGTCACACGCTTGAAAGCAGGCCTTGTGTCCAGAGGGTGTTGGCTGGGCCTCGCGGCCTCAATGTTTCCATTACAAATAACCATGCTGTCAGGGGCGCAACAACAAGGGGGGGAAGGGTATTTTGCCCCCCCTCCTTCTGAAATCTTGAAGTGGGGGCAAATGGGGGCAAAGAAAGTGCTGCGTAATCAATTTTTAGATAATAAAACTGCTTAAATAGCACCATTTTCCACCTAAAATAAAAAATTTCCCGGGGGAGGACCCCCGGACACCCCCCCCCCCCCCCGCTTCAATAGGGGGGATAGATGATTCTTTATAAAAAGGTATATTGCCCACCCTTTGGAAATTTAGTTGTTGCGCCCCTGCATGCTGTGTCTTTGTTTTTAGAGATAGAGTATCAGTCCCGCTGACTTTTTTTTAAAGAATTCAACTCAGTCAAGGGTGCAGTACAGCTGTTTAAGCGATTTAATTAATAGCCTGAAAACTATGATACTTTGAATATTATATCACATGATATCACCATCTTGAAATAAAAAATTCAAACTTTTGAAGCCATAGCACTGGTAAAGGTCTTCAAAATCTACAACAATGTTTTTGTTTGACGCTATTATCACAAAAATTGTGGAAATCGCGCAATAATTTGTTTTGCATGTAAATGCCTATCCTGCGGCCGGAGTGAATTTGGTTGAAGCCCGGCCTTACTCGCGGACAATATATCACCCTGGCAAACGTTGGGTACTGCAGCTAGTATTATATATAAACCATATGGACATTAATTATATTCTATTTAAACTCCATTTAAAAATAGTTACAGGTAAAGGTGTATGTGACTGCGTACAGTGAAGTTTGCGTAAGAATTGGTGTGTAGATAGTTTTAAAAGTTGTAATATGTTCACATTTCCCGTAATAGACGCTTGGGCACGAGTTTTAGGCCCTTGACAACGTTAATTTGACCGCTGGGCGGAAGGATACCAAACAAGATAAATAATATGATAGCACAGTGGTAGAGTCAACTATGCTTAATAACATACCGAAAGTTTGCCGCTGTAGACCTTGTGCGTATCACCGAAAATTTGCAGTTAAGCCCTAGATGACAGCGACTGACAGCAGTTCATTAAAATGCTTTCCATTTACGCACTCTTTACCGTAGACTCTCGAAAGCTTTATGAAAATAATCTTAAAACACTACTACACACGTTTATAATGAATAAAGTTCTAAGTGTTAATATAAAAGGTAAGAAAAAAATTGTTTCATTAATGAAATAAGTTTTTTTACATCAGTCAAGGAAATAAAAATATTATTCACTTAAAAATAAAGGGTTTTACGAAAATATTTCTTGAACAAAAGTTGTTGTATAATTCTTAAGCTTAACAGCGACATATCTTTTAAAGGTCTAGCTTAATTTATTGGATCACTAGAGCCTTCCGAGCGTATCAATGTCGTCTACGCACTGCGACAGAGCCACATCCGCAAGCGCTGGGGCCACTTCCACTCCCACGAAATAGAAGAGTTTTAATCTTTGTAAAATTTGCTCCAAACGGAAATTTGAAACAGTAGTAACATACACGTTTTCTAGCAACATGTGAAATGTTTACCTCCGCAAACCTTGCGCGTAACACCGAAAACATGTAATTAAGTACTAAATAATACTTTATTGGCAATTTAACAATATAGCACTCCTTAAACGTAATTACTATAGTAGAACTTCATAATAGCAAACCAAAACTAACTCAAAACATTAATCTCTATGATTAAATTTAAAAACCTTTCACTACGTTTGACTAAATATGCTATGAATTCAATAATATTAGGAGAGAGGTGTTATGCAAAAAAATGGCACAAATGGAAATACGCATGAAAAGCCCGATGTGAAAACATTAAATAAAAGTAGTTGCAAAGTTCTTAAGCTTTACATTAGTTTATTTGTTGAGAGTTTGGTACAATTTGTCTGACCGCCGAAGCGATCCGAGCCGCGTAGTGTGTACTACTGCGAGGTTGCCGAAGATGGCTCGGGTCGGGACGAATTTCGCTGTTAAGAAACAAAGGTTTTTAATACATGGAAAATTATCCCAAAGAAGAAACTTTGTACAGTTGTAGAATGACCGTTTCTTAGTAACATGTAAAAAGTTTACCGATGTAACCCCTGTGATCACACCAATAACGAGCATTTAAGTCCTAAATGATAATTTCCCAAACGATCCACAAAATTGTGTTTCGTAAATAATTTAATAACTCCATAAATACTTTTTTTAAGTAGGCTCTCAGTATACAGCAAACTTGTTTTTTCTTCAAACGCCATACTGCTACGGTAATAGGAATATGAAATCACTACAGACAAGATTTTGTTCCGTTTACTGTGGTGAAACCAGAGCTGAACTGGCGCGCATTCGTCTCGTCGTCACAGGATAACTGTGAAATTTGAGCGGTGACCGTAGCATTATATGGCGGAGAAATGAAGATAAAGGTGTTATGCAAGCCCCTTAAGTGTTTTCAAGAATCTGTACTGATTGTTTTATGCCTAAAAATTACTCTGAAAACACGCGTTTTAGGCATTTTAACGCTTCTAAAAATACAGTTTAAAAACTTAATCCGAAATTAAAAGTAATTTTCGGCCGTCAGCGAACTCTTAAATGCTATTCGTAAATAGGCCCCACTCGGATATCTTGAGTAGTTTTGAAATCGCGTTGTTTTTCCTGAAGCTCTGCACACCGTATGTGTGCCCAGGTAGGCGGGACCCGAGGCCGTGTCACAAATTTGTGCTCCTATCTATATCAATGTTATTTTAAAAGGCAGTTTTTCTCAAAGTCTATAAGAGGTAGGGGCCGGAAATTTTGCCTACTGAAAGTATACAATACATTTAACATAACCGCTTTTTTTCAAATTTAGTTATCATATCATATTTTATTTCTGTGATGAAAATGATATTATTAATATTTTGATTTGTCCAGATACATTGAAATTTTACTTATATTTATAATTATTTAGCAAACACTGAAAAGGCCATTGAAATGTATTGCACATTACCTTTCGATCAGTGTCTTCATGATCATGATGGGTTTATAAACCTGGGTGTAATCAAGTCTTTAACTATTACATGACAACATTTATACTTAATAATTTGGAGATAGGCTTTTTCTATCCTCAGCCCCTGAACTTTTACTACCTGGTCTGGCGATCGACCTGTCACCCTTCAACCACCCCAGGGATCTCCAACTGCACATCCCATAAAAAAAAAGCTGTTCGTTCATTTGTTTTTGTGTTCGAGGGAAGGTTTACTTCTCCACAAGTGCCACAGTCTTCACACATTTATGCTAAGGGAATATTCCGCTGATGTGACGCCATACGAATGTATTATTCGCGACCATACAACTTTTTTGTTTGTCATCGGGAAGAAATAAAATCATGGTGTTTTTTTATACAGGGAAAAACCGTCGTTTATCAAGCAAGAGTCGGGTGTTTATTTCAACTAGAAGAAAGAAAAACAGAGGGGAAAGTTTGCAGAAATGGAGATGCAAGGAAAAATTTAAGTAATTTTTTTATCATATTAACATTAATAGATAGTAAATTGTCAACATCAGCTACGAACATTAAAGATAGTCAAGAGATCGCCCAAAACTTGTACAAATTAAATTAAAAGCAATATCCATAATGTAACGTCGTGTGCAGAATGCCAGTGCTGAGAATAGTTTTACCCTCTAGGTTTATTATCATGAGAAATTACATATTCCCTTGCCCACAATAATCCAATGTTAAATTTGTTTAGACTCTTTTGGTGTTTTAATTGCAGTTTTATCATGTTATATTTGAAGTTAATGAAATGGCTAAGAAACAAGGTTAGGAACATAGGAACAACAGGCAACAAAGAAAATATAATATGTGTACTGCCTCTTATTTTATTGTCACTGACACAATTCGGAGTGTCATCCTAGCGTGTGAGTGTTTGAAGTGAGATTTAATTTTTTTATTTCGTTGATTTAGCATTTATTTTGTTGAACATACTGAATGATCAAATTGAAAATTTTATTTGGCCCAATGATGAATCTTAAATAACAGTATAAACAGTGATGATGTGCACGCAGATTGTATACTTTCCGATAATTCTGAAGCAGGGATTGTAATTGTAACTATTTGACATGGTGCAATTATTTTAATGGATGAATTCCGACATCTCATTTATTATATTTCCTTACATTGAAACAAAAAAACACTACGTGGTGAATAGCTTCAAAATTTCTATGTTGAGATCACTATCACATCCAAAATGCGAATGTGCCACCTTGTTCCCCATAAAAAAATAATTTTGTCTTTTACTTTCAACATATATATCACAAACGTTTTGTTGTACATCGAAATGAATAGATATGATATGTGCCATAAATTTTCCTATTATTATTAACAAAATCCTAAAACTCAGGAAACTGTATCATTGACAGCACAAAGTACTAGTCGTGTAACAGTTTCAATGATTTTTGAAACGCCTCATCGTATCAAAACTAAACGATATGATGAAATGTAAGATACAAAATTTATTTATTGTAAGAGTATGACTGGTATATTGCTAAATTACATCCGACAGCTTCCAAAACGCTGATTGTCATGCTACGTCTGCAGAAGCATTCGTGAAGACTATTTTGTTTGAAGGCTAATCGTGTGTTTTCAATAATATTGCAGTGGCATGGCGAATGAGTTAGTCACATTCAGCACAACAGTCAATTACGAAAATAAAATATAATGTTTGTAAATACTGAGTTTAAATTATCGAGTAGTCAGTGTTTTCCATAATTAATCACTGTCTTTAATTATGAAATGTAGTGGGAATCCTGAATCACATATAGTGCAAATGATTTTTGACAAAATAACCATATTAAAAATATATATTTACAGTGTAAATTGCAAAATTCTATTGAAATAATCTGCATCCCAAATATCTAAAATATCAAAGAATAAATTGGATATATAGTTTTTACAAGAATTATGTTAACAGCAGGTACTTAAACACTAAACAAGAAAATTATATTACGTCAAGCATCAAGTTATAAGAAATTTCAAATTAAATTTTAAAAATGAATATAGACATAAACTGATGTGCATGATTTCGACACCGATGCCATGTTGTGGGGAAGAGAAAATGAAATGAACGCCATTCAAGAACTTGAGAAAATACTTTCAGTCAAAATCAAACCATGTGGACTATTTGTAGACCCAGAACATTCATATTTAGGTGCAACCCCGGATGGAACTGTTGACTCTGATGGCCTTGTTGAAGTTAAGTGTCCATCGTCAGCAAAAGAAATTTCTCCTGACGATGCTATACTATCTAGAAAATTCACATTCTGGAATGTAAACGATAAAACACATGTTGATGTTATCAACAAGAAGCATGCTTATTACTATCAAGTTCAGGGTCAGCTTCATGTTACCAGGAAATTGTACTGTATTTTTTGTCTGTGGACTCCATTGGGCTCAAAAATAGAAAAATTTATCGAGACGATAATTTCTGGAATTGTCAGATGAAAGAAAAACTTATGTATATGGATTGTATGCTTCCTGAATTAGTAGACCCCAGGCATTCCCGCTCGATGCCCATTAGGAACCCAATTTACATCCTTCAAGCTATTAAAGAAAAAGAGGAGAAAACGAAAACTTCTTGCGCAGAAAAGCAGACCAAGAAATCTGTACGAAGGATGTTATGAATTAGGCTACGCCACAGTTTGATTTCTTGTGGTGATACAAAATAAATTTTCTTGCTAGGGAGTGTTCATTTTGAATTGAGCATTTTTAAATGTCAGCGTAAAATATGCTTATCTGCCCATTTTGTTTCTTTCCATAATAATGAGAAAAGTTAACATTGTCATAGACATTTTATTATATTCGTTTGCCGTCCAAGTACAAATGTCACACTATATCGCACTTAATTATATATTTTACTAATTTGTTAGTTGTCATTTTATTTCAGTTACAAATAACAGTAATAAAAATATTACTTAATAGTCCAGAAAAGATATTTAGTTATTATTCATTTAATAGGGGTTTAAAATATGGTACTACATACATACTTATATTATCTTGTTGTCTTCTTTGCAACTTTACTGGAAGAATGGCATTTGGTATGTATGTTAACTCACAATGAAAATACTTCAGAAGTACTCAATTAACAGTGACCAACCTAGGCCCTATACTAATTTAATTATGTTGATGGAAATATAATTGAAATTAATAATAATGAACTATATGTGTTTTACGTAGAGATATCGTACGAACTGTATGTGGTACAGACCAACATTTGCTAAGAGACTGTAAATAAGTAATTTCAGTTAATGTGTAGAGAATATTAAAAGTTAGAAATAATGATATATATAAAACAATGCAGAGTTATCAGCATAAAAATAAAAGTTATTTTTACGTAGCGCCTACTGGAATGTGTATTTTGTGTTAAATTATGTGGCATGATTAGTATTCTCTTATTGTATGTGTGTTCTGTTAAAATCTTATAAAACATAACTTACTGTTGAAGGATTTTAATTTTTTTTGTGATGATCTTAAACAAGTTTTAATATTATCACACATGTCTATTTTAAAAGCATTTTAATGTATACTTATATAATTGTAATAGGCTTTATACGGACTCTCACGATGCATGTGAGCATCTATAACTATCTACATCACCATTATGGCCGTTTCACAAGATCAAATATATATTGAATTCAATCAGTTGCATTCATTTTACATGATTTTCGATATGTACATTGAATTCAATACAAATTGAAGATGTTACTCAACTAAGCATATTCTTATTAACTTATAAATATTTTGTTTGTTCAGTACATTAAAGTAAAAGATTCTTTATTATTTAAATAATGAGCATCTATAAGCAATGACGTTTTCTAAATATTTACATAATATATGGAATATATATTTCATTACTTTATATCTACGATCACATTAACGGCAGTATTATGTAATCAATGAGGTAATGAAATATCTTTAAAGGATATTTTCACCTCTTAAAGTAAATTTGTAATGCAGCCCTTTTAATGTTAGTCTTGTGAGTTATTTCGTCGTCTAATATGCTACAGCAATATATAAAATTAAGTTTTGTGAGTGTTTTAGTCTTGTGTAATGTTAAAGTGTAATGTAATCAATTCAATATTTTTTTTGTAAATTCGTATTCATAAAGATACATACCGTAATAAGATAAATAGTGATATTTGTAAATATTAAATCTTTGAAACAACATCCATAAGAGGTTCCCCTACCTCTGTTAAACTGTATGATGGTGCATTGTAAACAATGAGGTAGTCTGACTTAAGTGAGATTGTATTTAGATTGTATGCAATGTATATGCAATATCTAAGCATATGAATTTATGTTATTATCCTTTTATAGCATTACATGATGAATTTCGTATTCTTTTTAATGTCAACTAACATTATTTTTCACAGAATATTACATTCAGATAAAGAATAATTACCACATGTTTTAAGATTAATTGTATTCCGATACGTTTAAAGTATTAAATTTTTTAGATACGACTGATTCCACAGTTGTAAATGTGAGGTTTCTTGACTCTGAATCCCTGCATCCGCAATTTCCTAGTGAGCCGCCGGTTAGATTGTCATCCTCTCAGATTGTCAAGGAACTAGCTACATTTTTCGTCGAGTAAGCTGGAGCTGTCAACCTTCCCACTAATCCTGTGTGAGGGTATAGTGGCATTTTCACGCGCTGCGGCTACAGTTCCTTCGGTTGAAAAAGCCACTAAATCTCACTGTTAAAAGAGAGAACTTTAGAGCAGAATTTTGGAAATAAACATTTACTGACACGGCCTCAGGATTTCTGGGACGAACACCCTCTCACAACTAGGGTCATAAAATATGGTCAAACTCTTGCAAAAACATCCACCACCGCTCTTTGCCACTAGCAATCCAACGACGTCAGCTATGCGCAGCACTCAAATACATTAACTTATTTAAAAAAAACTGAATATGTAATGCTACCTATTCGTTTTACAACACAACTCGTGTTTTATTTATTTTCTGGAAAAAAAAACCTATTATTATAGGAATTATTTTTTCTAAGTGAAAAAAAACCTCAGAGTACATTTACGATGTATCGTTTTATTCAATTTTTATGTAGTAAACAGATTTTAAAGAAGTAAATATATAATTTTTCATTTTGTCGAATACAGGCTACATTAAAATTTTGCATTGTTCTGATCGAAAATAAAACGATATATCAGAAATAAAAAAAATAAAAAAATAGTTGCTACAAAAATAATTTTTAATAATAAAATTGTTGTAACAGAATAAATCCATGCATATATAAAACCAGAGGTCCTCTAGAGTTTTTCATTTACAAGTTCCAAGCAGAAATCGTTTATTGTTAATTTTATTGTATCAAAAAAATTCATATAAGAAAAAAATGCATAATCTCAATACATGTAACATAAATACACCCTATCATATGAATTAGCTATGTTTAAAGTAATCCCTAAGTAAGACCCAGTTGAATGAGTGTCGCAGTACGCAGTGTGTCGCAATGCCGCGCTGGAACGGCGGTGGCCGTGAGAGATCAGTACGGCCGCAGTACACTGCAACGCTCGGGCCGCTTTAATGAGCCAACTAATTACGTTAGACTCTTTATAAATATACTGTCTTAAATCTAAAGGTATAACCATAAACGTTTATTTGGACATTTTTCGCATTGGGCTCTTCAAATTGGTGTATATCGTGTTTTTATCTGGGTGGCAAAGATAAAAAAGTCATGAATTAATCGCTTAATATCATATCTTTAATATTAATAATTTATGCTTTTTACAACATTAATTGCTGCATTAGAGTCTCAAGATTATTTTGGTAATTTTATGGACAGTCTAAATTAAAAACTCTACAAATGGGTAGCATTTTAATGGACTGATGTAAGTCGCTGTCATCAAGGACTTAAATGCAAATTTTCGGTGATACGCACAAGGTATACAGCGGTAAACTTTCGGTATGTTATTTTATTAAGCATAGTCAACTCTACCTACTTGTAGCTGGCTTTTTGTAGAATGATGTACAATAATGATTATTGACAGAACAATATAAGCATTACGTGTTCTTCCGCCTGTATCAGCAGCAGTGTTGCACTGATTGTACAAAATTTATTTTACTCTTCAGACAACTAATGGCAGTCTTGAAATTTTCTGCAAATTTGCAGCGAAACCAATTTGATAGAATAATAATTTCAATCAGACTTACTACAAGCATATGAAAGCACACTTGTTATAAGCTTGTTGCAAGCACTTCACTACTAGCTTGCTGCATAGCAAGCATCTCATGACATCTAGTGGCAAGCCACTGACAGCTTGGCATGGTAAGTTTGCTGCAAGCTGGTCATGGCAAACCAGCTGCGAGCTTGTCAAGGCAATAAGCCTGCTGCAAGCTTGTCATGGCAAACCAGCTGCAAGCTTGTCAAGGCAAGCCTGCTGCAAGCTTTTCATGGCAAACCAGCAGCAAACATGTCATGGCAAACCAGCTGCAAGCTTGTCGCGGCAAGCCTGCTGCAAGCTTAATTCAATCACATTATGGCAAGCTTGCTGCAAGCTTATCATGGCAGGCTTGCTGCTGCAAGCTTGTCAAATGTAAACTAGTTAGCTTGAATCAAGCTTGATTCAAGCTAACACACTTGCCATGGCAAGCTTTATTCAAGCTTGTAGGCTTGTCATGACTCACGGCAAGCTTGATTCAAGCTCGATTCAAGTCTATTTTACTATCTGGGTAGTTAGTGGCTTGACCTAATCATCACCTCTAATTTTAACAAAGTTGTGTGCCATGGGTATCTCCCTGCACCGGGTCTATCACGCCACAATTTATTTACCATGCTTTTCCATTCGCGCACCTAAGTTTATAGCTACAGAAATATCAAAATTTTTTCAAACTGATTTGTATAACAAAGTGGTCTAGTTATTCTTATAAACCCGGCGTGTGGTGCGTCCTCCGTCTGCACAGATGACACCGGCATCTTGTTATTGATGGCTCGAGGGGATACTGCTTTCAGAAAATATAAGGGAGCTATTAAACGCGACGATGAAGTGTCAAATACAGTTTTTGAATCCTAGCATGTTCTAAGAAACAGTTGTATCCAAGATGTACGCAAGGCTAAATTGCTTACACCAGCCGGCTCACGGCTCAAATAAGGCGTGATTTAAGAAATAATGTTAATGCAAACAAAGCTCCAACTGCGAAAAATGTATTAACTCTAACGATTGCAATTCTCATTTCCTAATAAATTTCATTCCTGTGGCACCTGACATCCAAAATAAGGCTACAAAAGTCATGTTCATAATTCAGAAAGTCAGTTGTAAAAAACATAATGATACGGTTCTTTTTAAGGCCCGTTCTACAATGGCACGGAAACGGAGACGGATCTCACGGAACAGAGTTTCCACAATGGCACGCAGATGGAGACGGACCCGCACGGATTAGCTCGGCAATGCTGAGCTCTTCCGTTTACGTTGCTCCGTGCGACCAATAGACGCCGAGTATTTGGATTGGTGGTAGTCATGTTTGTTTATGTTCTAAATACGTTAACATTTGTTTGAAAAACTAACATTTTTAGTGTTCTTTATTAATTTGTCGTTAATTTTATATATTTGCAAATTCTGCCCGTAATTAGATTTTAAAAAATAATATTTTTTTATTATTATTTATTAATCTTGAAATGCACTCTCAGGCCCGTTCTACAATGGCACGGAAACGGAGACATCGAAAACGTAAACGGAGAAGGATCTTCCTGACATTTAATTGTCGCATCTGCTGCTTCCACAATGCACGGAAACGTTACAAATGGCAACCAATGAAAGTGCATTTCAAAATTAAAAAAATATGAATTTAACTAAAAAAAAAAAAATTTGTTTTAAAATATAAGTACGGGTACAGGGACTATTTTAGATTTTTGTATACAACATGTACAGAACCATGATTTAAATAAAGTACAGTCAAATATTTAAGCCCATTTTCTTTGATGTAAGCGTACTTTTTGGATTTAATAATAGTTCAAATTTTTAATCAGATTTGCTGATGTATAATTATATTTTAATATTATCATGTATAGCAGTTTTTTTTTAACATTAACTGTCAATTTATTATTTATGAACCAATTATTATTTCATCTATAGGTATGTGATTTTTTTTGTATTTAAATTACGTGGAAATAAACCTGATACTAAGATTCTGTTAATGGCATTTATAATCCTATTATGAAAACGTGGATTTTGATGATCTCTGCGACCCTTGCGAAACTCCGTGGATAGTATTTCAACTTCAAGTCAAACTCATAGCTTTTAGCTTCACAGGATAAGCCTGCAATCTACCGTCATTTTATATGAACTAGTTTTAAAATATCAGATTCAACTGAATTCCGGATCGGTATGGTTCTGGCGTACAGGTTAGTCACTGGAATTTCACCTAAAATATTTCGACACTTTTCCGTGTGCTATTTGTAGATGCTAATAACAAACAGAATAGTCACTACGCCGTTTCGACACAATTCCGTCATTCCTACGATTGTGCGGAATATATACTATTCCGTGTCGGTAAAAATCCGGGCCACCTTTCAGAATTTATTTCGTAGACGGAATAGTCACTATTCCGTTCGATGAAAATCCGTTCTTCTACTTAGGGAATCCGGAATAGTCACTACGCCGGGTCGAAACAATTCAGTCGCCCCCTATAGTAGTACCGCTGCTTCGAACCATGGCTGCTGGCTCACGCCGTAGGCCACCACAATAATAAAAAAAAATTTGTTTTGTTGTGAAAAAGAAATTTGATGCTAAACTGTTAGATTCTCTTATATAATCTAGAGGTGTAAAAGTAACGAAAAAAAGCGTACCCGTATGTATTCGTTACTATAGCAATCAGTACTCGTTACTATCGTATCGTTACTCGTTACTTCTGATACCGCATAACATGCAACGAATCGAGTCGTATTGCGTATGCGTACGCGTACAATATGACGTCGCGTAAATAATAATAAATAGAATATATTCAATTAACAATATTTCATAATTAACAGTTTTTGTTAACCAAGAAACGATTAAATCTCATTAGAGCGTCCTTATTATATTATCTCTTTTAAGATAATAAAAAAAAGGTGAAAATTCGCGATAATAAAAAACAAAAACATACATATTTCTAATTTGTAAAAAATACTTTTTACGTTGTTTTGTCGTGGTCTGGTCGACTAGTTCCTGACAATGCTGCTGTACTGCCGGCTACTCAGGGTTCGGTAGAGAGGGGGTTCAGGCCGCGTGGCCGAGGAACTTAGTCTCCAGAGATGAAATGAAAAAAATTCTAATAAAATTTGATGGTCCTTTATGCACAAGACCCCGAACACTTTACATGGGGCTGCCACGTTTCCGCCTGTGACTAATTCGAGGTGGGTCGAAACCCGGTTCCGCGCGCTGATCCAGTTAAGAAAATTACGGGACATCCCGCCCGTGATGACTATCACTCCCACGGAAAAGAATATACTCCTTAAGACCCGCGCGTGATAGGATGTCTGTCTGACTGTATTCTGCACAGGCCAGAAAGAAATTAAAAGAAAAAATAACACAGAACCTAAGACTGCGAATGGCCAGGATAAAACAAAGAATCGCGACTAGCCCGAATTGACAACAGAGCACGCGTGTGCGAAAAGTAAAACGAAAACTCGCGACCGTCACTACTCAACGACAAGCTCGACTGCAAAGTATATGAAAACGTCTCCGCACGGCAAAAGTCTAGTGGTTCTGCAAATACTGCGCCCGCTTGCCTCACCGTCCCGGAGCGACGTCCTCAAGACATCCGTCGCCTCTCGTGCCGGGTCCACGACTGCCCTCCCACTCTCCTGCCGCGCCTGAGCGCCCGCGTCTCCCCCCTTCTCCACGAGCCCGCGGAACACGCTGATTGGTCACAGGCGGAAGCCGCGGCCTTGGCGCCCGGTGAACAATTAAAAACTTTCAAAATACAAAACCCTTCAATACAAAATTAATTGAAATAAAATATAAGCAAAAATATGTACAAAAACGTAAAACAAAAATATATTTAAAATAAAATAATAAGTCATATCCTGTAAAGCAAACATACGTCGCACGTCTCCGACACTTGCGTCGCACAACACACTCAAGAGATGGCGCTGGCGAGGCATAACGGCCTGAAGGAGCCGGGGAGACACCTGGGTCGACGTCAAATGCCCCCCCCTCCGACGAGGTCGTTATGTCCATCAACGTCTCTCATTTATGCACGAGTTTTCGTAGCCGCGCACTGCGTAGCACTGGGTGTGGTGGTGGGTGTGACGTCTGGTGCCGTGGGTCGTGAAGGACATACCCCCTTAGTGACAAAATAAGGCAATAGGTTCATAACACTATCTCGGGGCTTCGATGGCACGACAAGACTGACTGTGCCCATCTGTGAGCATACAAAGTCCCGCAAGTACCCAGGTGCCCGTCGTGTCCTAGTGGGACGTGTCAGTTGGACGTGTCAAGGGATGTGTTGGGTGAAGGTGGGGCAGAAACATCCCCCACGAACTGTTCCGCCTCCTCGTCCGATGACGTCTCCGCCTCCGTCATGTCCGCAGGCCTGTCTGAACGTGACTCGTCCGTCGGCAGGGGTGGCGAACCCCTCCCGTCATCTTGCTCCCTGTCATCGTCTATCTCAGGCTCCGTAATACGGACCGAAAAGTCAGAGTCAGTAAGACTGAAGTCTAATGGCCACAGGGGCTCCCCAAACCTCTGTGGCTCCTGGTGTCTCCCGGCCAGACTCTCGAACCATACTACCGTCCTCGTTGTGACCTGACGGCTGTCGTCCGTCAGCGTCGGTTCGTCTGTCGGGGGCTCCTGCGTCTGCCCTTCGTCCGGCTCTTCAATCAGCCCAGGAAGAGTCACGTCTGTCTGGCTGTCCCTCGTTGACCACTCGGACACCTCGATGACCGTGTCTTCCTGCCTTCCCCACTCACCAAGTCCTGTCTGCTCCACCGCCAGCGGCTGGTCATGCCTCCCCTCACCGTTCTGTCTCGTGTCTTGTCCTTCCACCGGGTTATTCGCCCGCTCTTCTCGTCTGTCGTCAGAGTCCCGTTCGTCCCGCGGCCCGTGAGGAACGCCCCTCGCGCGGCCGGTGTCGTGTGTTGCGTCCCCTCGCGTTGTCTGACGGGGACCCGTCCTCTCCTCCCTGTCTTCGTCGTTAACTCGTCTCAAGTCGTCCCGGTGTATTTTCGATGGCCGTCCACTAGGTGTCTGGATGTAGTAGGATATCTCGCCTGCACGACGTAACACCATCCGGGGCCCGTCCCACTTCGGGGTCAGCCCCGCTCTGAACTTGTTGGCGCCCGATGACAGATGGTGCTGTCGCACGTATACTAGGTCGCCTGGCTCAAGAGGTTTGGGAGGGCGAGTTGTCAGTGGAGTGTTATTCTGCAGGTATTGCTCCTGCCGCTGACGTGCCTGCTCTCTCATTTCAGAGAGTTCGACGCGGGGGTTCTCCCCCCATCCCCCCTCCGTTGCCGCCGCAGCCACGCGGCACTCTCCCGGGAGGGCAAACATTTGTCCCTGCACCAGCTACGCGGGGGAGTAGCCGGTGACGGCGCTCGTCCACCGCCGCAGGCAATACAACAGATTAGGAATGTGGACGTCCCATTTTGAATGGTCCTCTCCCAACCGGAGGCGGAGCTGAGCCTTGATCTCCTGGTTCCGCCTCTTGGTTGGGTTGGCGCGTGGGTGGTAAGTGGGGGTTGTATGATATCCGACGCCCCACCTCCGACAGGCCGTCTTCCACCTGGCTCCCTTGAACTGCCCGCCATTGTCACTTAGTAGCAATGCTGGGTAACCGAAGCGCGGGTACACCTCCCCCTCCAACAATGCCACCACAGTTCCTGAACGTACGTTGGACACTGGATATGCTTCAACCCACCTTGTGAACAGATCTGTAACTACGACCAAGAACCGCTTCCCTTTTTTGCTACGTGGGTATGGCCCCATTATGTCTAATGCCACGGTGTGGAAAGGTTGCTGGGGCCGACGGGGCCGTTGCTGCTCCTCTCCATCTGATCTCCGCACCTTCCTATGCTGACAGAGTGGACAACGGCGGACATACTCCCGGACGTCCCTCGTGATGCCTGGCCAACAGAAAGTCTCCCTCGCGGCTCTCAACGTTTGCTCCGCTCCCGGGTGTCCTGCAAGAGAATGGTCATGGAAGAAGGACATGACTGCCGTCCGCGCCCCCTCCGACACGTAAATACTCCAGGACTCCGTGTCCCCTGGGACTCGGACCTGCAGTGTTTCCCCTCTGCAGCGCCTGAAAGGTAGGTCTCCCGCACGGCAATCCTCCATCTGTGCCACGGTCGCCGCGTCTCCCAGTTGCGCCTGCTGCACTGCCTGTACCAAGTCTGAGAGTGTATTCACATAGCCCGAGTCAGTGTTAGGGGCGGCCTGCGTGGTCAGATAAAGGGCCGCGGGTGACGGCCCCTCTGTCGTGAATGAGACATCCCCCTGGGGTGGCACCAAGTCATCCCAGCTTCCCTCGTCCTCGAACACCACGGCTGGATCAGGATGCCTAGACAACTCGTCTGCCAATTGATTTGTCTTCCCTGGCACATGTTCGACCTGAAAATCGAAGTCATGGCCCAGCGTGTGAATTTAGACTTCCTCCCTTGCATCGAGTTCAACCATTTCAGGCATTGATTGTCCGTACGAAGCACAAACGACCTCCCCTCTAAGTGGTGACGGTACCTGCCTACCGCCCACACCACTGCCAGGCACTCTTGTTCGTTGACATCATACTTGCGAGCAGCAGGCCCGAACTTAGCACTTGCATACTCCAGGACCCGCCGCTCGCCCTCGGGCCCAAGCTGGTAGAGCACGGCCCCCATGCCCACCTGACTAGCGTCTGTCTGGAGGTACAGGGGCTCCTCCGGCCTCAGCCTGGCCAGCATATGACCCTCACGAAACAGGGCCTTGACAGCAGTCAGCGCCTGGTCCGCAGCTTTTGTCCAACGGTACTTGGTTTTGGGGGACAACAGATCAGTCAGTGGTCCAGTTACTGTGGAAAAATTTGGAATAAATGTCCTGAGCCAATTTAATCGCTGGAGCTGCTTCCTCGTCCGGGGTACTGGCTTGGCCTCGATGAGATCTAAGTGCTCGGGGAGGGGGCGGCACCCATCCCCGTCAACGATGTGGCCGAGGAACTGGATTTCCTCCGCCCCGATGTGGCATTTCTTTGGCGCACAGGTCAGACCATGTCTAGCCAGTCGCTCGAGAACCATGGCGAGGTGTTGCGCATGGTCCTCCCACGTGTCCGACCAGATGATGACATCGTCCAAGTAGGCAGTCACAAACTTTCCCACATACCCGTCAAGGACTCTGACCATCATTGTCTGGAACGTCGCGGGGGCGTCCATCAGCCCGAACGGCATGGCGCAGAACTGAAATCTGCGGCCATAGGGGGCGGTGAAGGCAGTCTTTCGTCGATCCTCCAGGCGCACCGGCACCTGCAATTACCCGGACTTCAGATCTAAGGAGGAGAAAATCTTGGCCTTGCCCAGACCGGCTAAAGCGTCTGTGATGTTTATCAAGGGTGGAGGGGTTGGAATTGTGACCGAGTTCACCGGTTTAAAGTTCACACAAAACCTCAGGGTCCCGTCTTTTTTCTTTGCCAACACTACCCGACTATTGTAGGGTGAGTCACTGGGTTCAATTACCCCGTTTCTTAACATTTCACTAATCTGTTCCTCAATTACCTGCCGTGCCCCGTGCTCAGTGTCATGTGGCTTCACGAAGACGGGTGTGTGGGGCCTGGTGGGTATGGTGTGTTCGGCATAGGTGGTGCGGCGCAGCATGTCCGTTGCCGCAAACACCCGTGGTTGCTGCGCGAGCACGTCCTCAAACAGCGACACAAACTCTGGAGGCACGCTATTGTTAATGTCCCCTAGACTAATGGGCGGGGAGGACTGGGGTGCAGCTCGCACGCCGATTCGGTACAGAGTACGTCTGCCCTGCCGACCCACATGCACCTTACCTTCGCTGACGTCTATTGCCGCGTCTTCCTGTATCAACCAAGGTAGGCCGAGTATCAGGTCCTCTCTCAGTCCCGGAATCACCAAGGCTGTGGTCTGACTCGATTTATCACGAACACCGATGATTACCTTGGCGCACCCAGACATGGGTGCGCAAACTCCCTGCGTTGCCAGCTGGACGTTCCCCTCGTACGGCTCCACGTCCCCCTCCGGCACCAGGTGAGCGGCAACAAAGGTCTGGCTGGCCGCCGTGTCCACCAGGGCTCGAACAGGGCGCCCGTTCAAGTGGACTGGCACCCGGAGGAGCTCGGCTGCGTCGTCCCCCAGCTGTCCGAGACGCGGAGACGCGGCCCCGTGTCTGCCAGGAACGGCCGGGACGTCCGGTTGACCGGGCTGCTCGTCGGCGACATCAGCTGATCCGGCGTTGATGGCTGGTGCCCTCGGTGTGCTGGTAGCTCTGGGTGTGATGATCGGCGTCGTCTCCTCGGAGACTCTAGTGGTGGTGTCCAGGTCCTCCCTCGGCGATTCCTCATGCTGATTGGTCCGTGTCGGCGTAGTTCTGCCCCGCTGCTTCCGCCCGTCCGGTTGTGCTGAGTTGTCCGGGCACTCTGGTGTCGACGTGACAGTTGTCCGGGGCCTAACTGTCCGTGCGCCTCTTCCCCGCACTTCTGTCCTGCCCTCCCGCTGTTCGCATTCCCCGCGCCGCCGTGCTGGTGTTCCCTGTGGTGACTCTCGTGACTCAGTCAAGCTGAAACTCCGGGAACAGTGGTTGACTGTATCACTGTTCCCTACTGGAAGTTTCCCGGCTGGCGCCCCTCGTCTGCCATTTTCTTCCACACACGGTTTCTGGTCGGGCAATCTACGTGCCAATGATACTCTTCCGCGGCACAGTACAGACACCTAGGTGGTCGGCCGCCAGTCGTGCGCCGGTCGACGCGGCGCTCCTCCTGACGTGTCGCCGGGTCGTGTCTAGCCACCGATCTTGCCTGTGATTGACACGGAGGGGGTGGGGCCACGTAAGGGACAACTGCCCAGGTCTCTTCCCGATTTTCCTGTTCCGCGACACCAGATCTCTGCGCAATGTCTTTCGCAGCATTCCCGCACCTAATTGCCTGTAAGTCCCCTTCTACACTGCGCGCGAGCTCCACAAACTCCCACAAATCTAGTCCGATCGCACTGCGCAAAAACGGCCTCAAAGTTGGATGCAACTGTTCGCAGATCATTGGCAACACTGCACTCAACGGTCCATTTGTGCCTAAACGTCGGTACAGGGACACTTTTCTATGAATAAATGCCTCCGCGCTTTCCCCTTCTGCCTGCGGCATACAGTAAAGCTGTCGTTAACAACTGGCGCGCGCCATTGGTCCGTCGTAATGTCTCAACAATGTACGTTCGAACTCCTCCCACTCCGCGAGAAAATGTCCGACCTCCGCCCACCATGCCTGCGCATTTCCTCTTAACTGTTCACTCACTCTCGACACCCATCTGTCCCGCGATAAATCCTTCAATCTGTCGTTGCATGTTTGAAGAAAAATCCGCGGGTCCTCATATGCCTCCCCTGAAAAACTCGGTAACAGTTCCGGCACTTCCACTACACGCATGACTACCGGTAATTGTCCGTGCCCGCATTGCCTGCACTCAGTCACCTGTCCACCTGCTCCGCGCCGCACTTCCCCCTGGCTAGATGTGTCTGACTCTGCCAGTTGCTGTCCGCGACTGTTTCCCGTACTGTCCGTGTCCGTGTTTTCGTGTTGCACTGTCATTTTTTCCGACTTCAACGTGCTACTCAAAGGGCACGAGCAAGTTACCGCACCGATAAGTCCCGTTCGCGGTAATCCGCACCACTCGCATTGCTCGTAGTAATCTGCCATTATCCGTTACTCGTCTTCCCGGCGAATTTAATCTCCGCCTTATCTCGTATCTTCCCGCGACTTTATCTCCCCCAGGTCGGCGATCTCTTTCCGTCGCGAGATACCTGATCCGCGCGGCCAGCGATAAGCCGCGCTTCTCCGCCGCGCGAAATACTATGCCGGCGTGAGACGCCCCGCGTTATCTCGCTCCCGCGCCGCTGTGTCGCGCCCGTTTCCTGCGCAGCTGCTCCCACGTCTCACGACTGTCTCCGCGTCTCGTCTCGCCCCGCGCACAATGTCCGAAAAAAAACTATGTCCAATGTCCCGCGCACTACGACTTTTGCCACTGTTCAATGTTCCGCATGCGTAGTCAACATAGACAAAGATCGAAAACGTATTTTGGCTAGGCCACACTAGTTAGGGCGCCACATGTCGTGGTCTGGTCGACTAGTTCCTGACAATGCTGCTGTACTGCCGGCTACTCAGGGTTCGGTAGAGAGGGGGTTCAGGCCGCGTGGCCGAGGAACTTAGTCTCCAGAGATGAAATGAAAAAAATTCTAATAAAATTTGATGGTCCTTTATGCACAAGACCCCGAACACTTTACATGGGGCTGCCACGTTTCCGCCTGTGACTAATTCGAGGTGGGTCGAAACCCGGTTCCGCGCGCTGATCCAGTTAAGAAAATTACGGGACATCCCGCCCGTGATGACTATCACTCCCACGGTAAAGAATATACTCCTTAAGACCCGCGCGTGATAGGATGTCTGTCTGACTGTATTCTGCACAGGCCAGAAAGAAATTAAAAGAAAAAATAACACAGAACCTAAGACTGCGAATGGTCAGGATAAAACAAAGAATCGCGACTAGCCCGAATTGACAACAGAGCACGCGTGTGCGAAAAGTAAAACGAAAACTCGCGACCGTCACTACTCAACGACAAGCTCGACTGCAAAGTATATGAAAACGTCTCCGCACGGCAAAAGTCTAGTGGTTCTGCAAATACTGCGCCCGCTTGCCTCACCGTCCCGGAGCGACGTCCTCAAGACATCCGTCGCCTCTCGTGCCGGGTACACGACTGCCCTCCCACTCTCCTGCCGCGCCTGAGCGCCCGCGTCTCCCCCCTTCTCCACGAGCCCGCGGAACACGCTGATTGGTCACAGGCGGAAGCCGCGGCCTTGGCGCCCGGTGAACAATTAAAAACTTTCAAAATACAAAACCCTTCAATACAAAATTAATTGAAATAAAATATAAGCAAAAATATGTACAAAAACGTAAAACAAAAATATATTTAAAATAAAATAATAAGTCATATCCTGTAAAGCAAACATACGTCGCACGTCTCCGACACTTGCGTCGCACAACACACTCAAGAGATGGCGCTGGCGAGGCATAACGGCCTGAAGGAGCCGGGGAGACACCTGGGTCGACGTCAGTTTCTGTTCCAATCTCAAACTTTGTCTACACATACAATACCTTTAATTAACATTAAAAAAACTTGGATGACGAATTTCCAAATTATACTTTACTTAATAAACAAACATCGTTCTTTGTAACGTAAATTCATCGAATATGCGCGCGCATGCGTGAAACATACGAAACATGCGAGTAACGAAATGCAGTCGTGTGTAACGTTTCGTTACTCGTATATAGACGGCGCACCCGTTACTCAGTAACGAATACATACGGTTTGCTACAGCTCTAATATAATCTTTGTGTTAGATTGAGCTCCGAGAGTCGTACAAAAAAAGGATAATTGTCTTGACTGCAACATACATTTTGAATTTACAGTAGTATGGAATTTTCTCCACAAATAAAATGTGGATTGGAACAATTTGGTAACCCTAATGTATTTTCAGAGCCTTGTTTTCACACACTGTTGGATTCAGTGACGTTTACTTTAACCGGGAATAAATCTACAAGTATGTGTCACTAAACTGAAAATTTATATTAAATTTAGCGTATTGTTAAAAAAAAAAAAAAAAAAAAAGATAATTGTAAATTAATTAGTTGTAGGCCATATTTTAATTAGGTTAATATCAGTGCAAGAACTCTTCCTTAAAAACAAAAACTAAAATGTTTATAAATGCCTGTTTTTTGTTGCTGTAAGTTTTTATAACTATTCTACAAAGTAGCATTGCAGTATTTCAAGTAGTTTCTAGGTATTTACTATTTTTTGGATTAGGTTAGCTTAACTTCATTTAAAATACTGTGAATTCTTTGGTTGTTAGGTTAGAATAGTTTTATTCAAAATACTCTTAAACTGTGTGAATGGATGGTTAGTTTAAGCCAGGTACATTAATTACATATAAGTTAATACTTTTTATGTATAATGCCTAAATTCAATAATTGTTTTTACGTAGGGCCTATAGTTCTATTAAGGCGTGTATAAAAAAAACAGATTTCACTCTCCGATAATAACAAATTTTTTATTATTTTCTCTTAATATGCCTTTAAAATATTCAGACATTACCATATATATAGCTTAAAAATAAAGGAATATAGTTTGGTCCGAATTATATCAGGGTCTTGGTAGATAAGTAATTTTCTTTTGTCATGGCTTTAATTAAAATCATAAAATTAGGAAAATACCTTTTTCAAACACTAAAGACATTCTCTATTCACCCTGTAAACAGTGTTTCTTAATTCCTATTGTTTTATGAGAAATTACTGTGTGTAGTTCACATTAGATAACCTATGCTGTGAAGTGGTGATCCCTATGTCGTGCTCTTGGGGCAGTAACAAATAGCAGAAGTTGTGAAAGTTTGTACTACTTTGTTTCATATTTGCGTATATAAATATGATGCTATCTATACTTACAATAATATTAAAAACTGAACAATTAAGCGTAAGAAATTCTTAATCCACAGTTATGTTAGAAAAGTAAGTTTTTGTGTTATGTCAAAGCAGCTTTCTTTCTGAGTAAAAAGGCCCATTTTTTTTTCAAAGTCATGTCAACAAGTGTTGTATTTCAATGTTTATTTAGAGTATTGTGCCGATGAAAATGTTCTGTTTTCCTGAAAGAATGAATGGTTATTAGATAAAATGATAAGAATCAAATAGATGTTGAGTGTAAAATTTTGAAGTTTTTGGAAAGGATTCTACAAGATTCAAAAAAAGATTTCTTGCCCAAAAAGCTTCGAAAAAATATTATATTCTTTGAGGAAGAAATTTTTTAAAAATTTTTCTATCTTTTGTATGATAAAATCTACATCTGCATACTTTTATGAATAAAATTGAATCATTTTTATTGAATTATCACTATTTTGTATGGATACAAAGAAGGAGTGAAATGAAATCTACAATTTAATTAATAAATTTACTTTTATTTGCATTCATTAATTCAAATATATTTATTACTTTTGAAGTGTCGTGCGCGCTCTATTTATTTTTACAATTGCAAAAAAAAAAAAATTTCTGCTGCCGGGATTTGATCCGTCATCTTATCAATTGGTAGTCAGCGTTGCTATCCGCACATCCATGAGGCCATATTGGAAATAATTGTTTCAGATGTTATAAATAAATACTATTCCATGCACAATATTTGTTTGAATTTCTTTTAACTAGCATATTCTCTGCTGGACTCGAAATATTTACACGTTCGTGGGCTCATAACTATAATACGGTGTGTGATTTGTTGATCAAATAAAAACTCATGACAAATAATTACCAATGTCAAACTAAAGCGTGAAAAGTATCATACCAGCAATAAATATTTAGTTACACAGCTAAAACAATACTCATACAACACTGTTTAAATATACTGATTTACGCTAGTAATTAAAATAATACGTACTTGTAAGAACACCATTTCCTTGTGAATATACTCCCGTGGCGCGGTGCACAACAATAACCTCGAACGCCGCCACGTGCCAGCCGAGTTCTCTGTACTGTCCGCAACATACCAGAGAGATGCCACGCATGCGTAAACAGGACACATCCGTAGTGGGACATCCGTAGTGGGACAATTTTTCGCGCGTGCAGCCAGCGTTCATCGATTTATTAGACGTCACGTGACAAAAAAAAAAAAAAAACATTATTAGTATATCTTTGCTTAATACTGATATAACATTATGCAGTGCTACACAAGTAGAACTATTTCTGGAAAAAATATATTTATGGTTTACATGATATTCGCAGTTTTTGCATCATTGACTGTGTCCCAAATAGGTTTTCACTTTTATGACAGGTGTTTAGGCAAACATTTAGACTTTTACAGCCAAATTATTTGAAATAGTGCCAAAAACTAATGGTGAGTCATGTAGCACTAGAGGTTCCCCCAAACTATTCCAATTTTAGTGTAGGTAAGTTCTGATCAATGTTAGTACGTACTTATTAATCTGAACAAACCAAGGAAACAGTTTGAAGTAAAATACTATCAACCGACTAAATAATATTTACAAATCAGAAAACACTTCTGAAATGTTGGTATATTGCTGTTCGTCCTTACAAATTTTAACATTAATAAAAAAAAATGAATCGACAAACTAAGGAAAAACTTTGAATTACAATAAAACTGACCTAATAACTAATCTTTGTAATGTAATAAACAGCCTAACAACTAAATAATACAAACCTTAGATAATTGTGCAAAATTCTTAAAAGTTAATACAACAAATACATTCTAGTTCAGAAGTAGTAGATATAATCAGGGGGCGGCCACATCTTTACAATTACATGGTAACTGGGTGAAGCAGAGTTTTTACCTTCAGCTAATTGTTGCACCATATTGGTAGACACCCTAAACATTGGCTGAAGTGTAGTGTTTGCATTGTGGAAACAGTTCTAAATCGGTAAATATGTAGTTAAGCGGTATTTGCGAGAAAAAAAATGTTAAAAATCCGAAAATACCTTTATTGTATGCTCTTCGACTTCCTCTTTTCATTAAAAGCGGCAGAGGTAAGAAATTCCAAATACTTTAGGAGATATAGAATTTTTAAATTTCATCATGTAGTTCAGTGGTATTTGCGAAAAATTTTTTTAAAAATCTGAAAATACTTTTATTGTATACTCTTTAACTTCCTCTTTTCATTAAAAGTGGTGGAGATAAGAAATTCCAAATACTTTAGGAGATATCGCCGTTCTTATTTTGCTATACAAGACCCGTGTAATCATTTGACCGCCGCAATTTTTTTATTGCCATGTGTTTGTGAATGCCTAATTAATGAAAATGGTCAATTAGGTCAGGTCAGTTACATTATAAATACTTTGAAACTAACCGTACATAAATAATAATTAATTTCAATGGTTCTTTAGTTTTAAAGTATTTATAATGTAACTGACCTGACCTAACAAACCGGGACAAAGGATGAACAGTAAGGCCGGGTTTATAGAAAACGCAAGAAACGCAACTACGGTAAAAGTCCAACCTTAACTATTCTACCAGCACGTTTATGAAAAACGCAAGACACGCAAGAACGCAACGCAGAAGTTGTTCAACTTTCTACTTCTTGCGTTTTCTCCTTGCGTTTCGGCCTTCTATACTAGTTGCTTAGTATGTGGAAACTGAAACTGTCATGTAATGCATATAAAAGGTTCTGCGATTGTAATTAATCGTTACGCTTGTGTTTATTTATGTTTTGGGCTGGCATTCTTCTAGTGAATACAGCGCAATGGAGGAAGCTGATGAATTTCTTGTTCAGCTTATCCAAAATTTTCCCTGCCTGTACGATAAGTACAACAAAGATTTTAAAAATAATCGTGACTTATTCCTGAAATTTTATTTTTTGATGTTGGCGATATTTCTTGCGGTTGTCGCGTCCTGCGTTCTTGCGTTTTCTATAAACCCGGCCTAACAACTCACGTAAAATTTTTGTTACTTATTTCTTGCGCAAAAATATTGAAATAACAAATAAGACTTTCAAATTAGAAACGTTAAAAACTCACCTAAGTTGGAGGCGGTAATTAAACATCATGTATGGTATGATAACTATAATTTTTTTTTTCATTATGAGGAAACATTTTATAGGTACTTGTGTCTGACTGGTTCACCATGCTTACGCAAACTTGTACACATAAATAAGGGACAATGGATGCTATACCCAAAAATGAAATTGAGGTTTGTTTAGTATACAGCATATTTAATATAACAATATGATACATTGTTTGTAATAAGTTATATACTTTTGTTAAAGTTATCAATCTGGGAATACAATTTCTACATTTATTGCTCTTTAATCCGGCATGTTCTAACCATAGCCAGGCCTGATTACAGCGTTGCTAGCAACAGGAAAAGGTCAGGTAATTTCTTAGGTAGTCAGGGGTTTTTTTGATATGTTATAGCAAAAACTTATTTTTATTTGTACTGGTTCCATGAACACATTCTTTCTTCACGAAGCATTTTCCTCCCATTAATTTTTGCTCATAAGTACATATCAGCACTTTGACCACGCACAATGACTTCAGTGCTATCAACGGTAGAGCAATAAACTTATAGATAGTTGCCAGTTGCAGAAGTGATGTGTGGAATGTCTAATAGTCACAAATTTTTATTTTTGAATTTTTGATAGTTATTGGCGACTAATATCAGTTAACAAGCAATTTTTTTCTTCCCAAATCTGAATTGGTCAGGTTTGCTAGCCACCCTAGATAAGCAATTTTGCCAGGTTAGCAAACATCAATAGGGTTTTGTTGGGAAGTCTTTAACCAAAATTAATATACAGTGCAATGATTTTTTTTTAAAATGAAATAAGCTGCTCACTGGCAAAAAATACACATGAGCATTAGGTACTGTTTTAAAGGGTTGCTGATATCACTTTATGTCAAGGTCAGCAAACACCAAAATCCACAGGAACAAATCCGAATGTGAGCTGCTTGATCTGTGCTGGTTTGCAGAACCAATGAATGTTTATTAAATAGCTCAGACTGTATAATTATTTCACAATCAGCTGTGTGGTAGGATCTGATAAATTTTTTTTGAATTTTGAATCGCAAATAAAAAAGTATAATGCACACTTTGTACTAATGTTTACTTCTAGCATGGCTAAATTATGAGGCGTGTCTTGTAGATGTGTCGCAGCTATGCAGACAAAAAGGTGACTCGGTGAAGGAAGCATACGCATCTGTTCTCTCTCTTCTGGTGGAGTCCGGCAGACACAATGTGTCACCGAGTGAACTCTCAGCACAGTTAACACAAAACTTCAACTACACGGGCACCCGCAGTGCCAAGATAGTTGATTTGTACAAAGAAATTAAGCCCAAATTGCAAGTTGAACTCAGTCATGTTGGTTTACACCCTCCACACATAGTGGATGCAACATGGAGGCTTGATTTTTGTATCAAGGTAATTTTTTTTTGTATTTCTTATTAGATTTCTTATTAGAGTATCTGCATTTGCTTTGAATGTAATGTTTGAATGTGTATATGCACATACACAAAGATGTAATTGACTAACACTATCTAAAATAGCTGAAATATAGTGTAACCTGTAGTCAAATTGTATTTACTGCAAAAAGCACAAAAAAGATTGTGTTTGCTGCCCTGAAATTGCATTTAGGTACTTTGGTTACTTGAGAGCAAAGGCTAATTGATTTGTCCTAACTTGTCACTTTTTTTATATTCTAAACCACATAAAAACAGGAAATTTTTAATGAGGGAAAGGATTGTGAACAAATGATTTTTTTGGGGGGAAAAAATAAATATTTTTAGTGAACTGCTAACTGTATAAAATGGATGTGTGTGTGTCAGTTTCTGTGCAATGAGAACTATGGTGTCTAATGGTTTAGAAAGGTCATGAGAACAGTATATCTGGCCCTCGAATTAACACTTTTTGATTTGCACAATTTTGAAGTAACAACCCAAATTAATTAATACATGATTTAAAGTAGCATGGCTACATCCGCAGTAGCGCTCTTTTTTATCTGCACAAATATAGTATTTAATTTTCATGTGTGTGCAGTGGTAACAGTACTTGTGTAATATTAAATACAATGCAACACGGTAATAGTAGGACTATGATAAATCAATCAGTGGTTCTTTACTTGGGTTCAATCAAATTGGTTGAACAATTGATATTAAGTAGAAATATTTCAGATGCCTGTGTGTTCAGCCAGTGTTTATATTATGCCATCCAGCAAGTCAGCAGCAGCTATAGGGAGAAATGTCAGAAGCATTCAGTGCTATTTGATGTCTTGCCCACCAGGATGCACAATCCTTTTTGTGTTAATAGAAAAGGTTACGTTTATGCTTCTTTAATCTTATTCAGCATTGAATCTGAGCTTCAAAATTAATTACATAACTATTTTGTAACAGAAATGTTATGCCAAAAATCTAGTAGGTATGAAAAAAAAAATGTTTCCATGATTTTTTACATTGTATTTTTATTTGACCTTGGATATTCTCTAAATGTATGTAGACATTCAAAGCTGTAAATTTGTTTTAACAGAAGTAGTGTCTTGATTAAAATAGTAATCAACAACACACTGTGGTTGAGGAACTAATAATTTAGATTAACATATTTTCTTATGTAAAAAAATATTTGTTTGCTTTGTTTACCTGTAATGATTTAGGGTGTTACTAAAATGGGTGTACCTTTATCTATATTGGTAACTAGCTGCTCGACCCGGCTTCGCACGGCTATACTAATGGAAAAAAATTAAGCCATATCTTTCATTTACAGTAATGGTAAATAAAAAAAAAAATTCAGTGAAAATTTATTACAATGCTGTATAATGTACCGGAGAGAAAATGAATAGCACCGATGGTTTCCCGACTCGTGCACGCAACGTACAACTGATGTACCCGTACTTTGCTACGGCAGTCTACAGGCAGATCAATCTTGCGCCACTCATTATACGTGCCCCATCTTGTGGGTACGCCACTGCCGCGCGATGCCCGTTGCCATGGCAGAAGGCATGAACAATGCAAAATCCTGTTCTCATGCAGACAAAGTACCCACTGTTGCCTGGTTTTAACCACCCATGGGATCTAATTTTGAGAAAATGTCATCCTGCGTAACATAAGGAACATTACTGTGAAGTTTCAAGTCTGTAAAATAAATATACTTGAAAAAAAGGGGGCAATTTTTGATATTTAAAGTACCCGCAAAATTTCAACGGTGATGATGACTGCACTAACAATGAAATAGTCGTTAACTTCTAGTGCCTGCGGCATTGTCAACACACACTTTGTACGTGTACTGCATGTTGTATCTAACCCCCTCCAACGCATTTGATTCTAAATTGGACTTTTAGTAAGGATCCCTAATGTTATTGATAATATAATATAGCCTATAGCCTTCCTCGATAAATGTACTATCCAACACTGAAAGAATTTTTCAAATCGGACCAGTGGTTCCTTAGATTAGCCCGTTCAAACAAACAAACTCTTCAGCTTTATAATATTAGTATAGATTTAAATCTATTTGTAGTGAAACCTCTTTGAAAGAAAATAACTAATTGTTTTACTAGTCCCTATCAAAACTACATCCAACTCAAGGCATTTTCACATCTTGAGTATTTTTCTTCTCCCTTGGATAGAAAAAAAAATCCTTGCAAAAAGATAAATTATCACCTAATAATATATTATTCTTTAAAATAACTTTCAATAATATTTAATAAATAATGTTCGCAAAAATGAAAATATTTACTGAAAAAATGGAAATGAAGAACATTCATATTTTAATTCTCCCGAAACAACAAAATAAAATATTACAAAACTCTGCCACAAATACTGAAGATTCCTGATAATGATAAAGTAATGGCAATTTGGACAAGAAAAATACATTGTCTCATTCCTTATGAAATTGTCATGCATGTATTATTTCTTCATGATAAGATTTTCTCCATAGCATAATATAATGTGCTCATTGGAAATTTGGTACATCTGTAATATAAACTAAATAGAACAATTCATCATTTGTGTTTTTTTTTTTTTCATTCTCTTAGTCCATTTTTCTTTGTTTTTCTTTGTTTATTGACCATATTTCTGTTATGGAATATTGTGGTGTATATATCCTGTTGACAAATGCAATTTTTTTGCTTAATTTGTGTTTTTTGTCTTTTGGTGTTTTGTAGTTTTCTTCTATAGACATATATATGTGCTTAACAATGGCGTATGTCCAAAAGCTTACATCAAGTTAAATAGATGAAACAATTTTAATATGTATTCTCTTCTTTGAGAAACTATTTGCTATACTGTTGTTTTCGTGATGTTGCTTTTGAAATTAACTTATGCCCAAGAAGAGTGGAAAATTCAATAATGCAGACTTACAAGCTTAGTTATGTTTCATTTTTTTAAAATAACTCCTCTATAACAAACATACAAAAATTATAGTTTTATTATATAGATGTTTAACTAATTTAAACTAAGAATTTTGAAAGTCATTATTATTTGTAATCAGTAGCATTCCTTTCAAATCATTATAGAAAAATCACAGTTACAATTTTACATGACTTTACTCAACACTTGTCATTGTTCAAATATTTGATGTGGTGAGGACAATAATTGTAGTGCTTCCCAGCAAATCTAAACATTTTTTAATTTACTTCCAACAGATATTACTGTCAATAACTGCAGAAAATTCACCTTTCACTTAGCAAGGCATAGGTACACAGGCAGGGCAAAGTATTAGATAATTAAAAATATTATCAGTTTATCCTTATTACTTTGTGTTCTCAAATTATGTGTCTCTTATGCTTAGGCTATATCCTCTTGTGTTTTGTAAATAAATAATTCAGTTTAATTATGACTTTCAATAAATAACTCATTATTTACATTATTTTAACTACCATTCTATTGTCCTTCACAAATATCAATAATTATGACTCTTTCGATCATCACTGTCACATTAAACCACCTAGGAACAATGCCACAACCCAAATTGTAAACACTTCACTTACATATGTATGGGCTGCTAATTATAGGTAAGTATCACCTAAACTGGAGACTGGCAATACCACCATCTAAAAACTAAACAAACATTTATTTATTACAATAGTTTAGACGGAAAAAGTTAACTGGTTCTAGTGCATTTTATGATATTGGATTCCAATTGGTTGAAAATAATGGAGGGGAAAACGATGATGTCATTTTAGTGGGCCAAAGAGGTTGGATTATAGTATTGGAACAGAGTATGGAAGTGAAAGTGTTGGTAGTACCGGAGGTAGGTTTGAGGTTTGTGTGTTCATTTGGCACAGATGAGGTACAAGGAGAAGCGTAATAAGGAATTAACAGTTGTATTGAGTAAATAAATAAGTATTCTTGTATCTAGTGAAGAGGAAGGTGGTGTTTATTTGTAACAGATATATTTATAAAGGTGCTGTGGAGAGAAAGAATGTGTGGATTGAGATTGTATGGGTAAATGGAGAAAGAACGTTAGTTAGCGTATCGTGAGATAGGAAAAAGAAATAGCAATTGGATATGGAGTGAATGATGTAACTGTAAGAGAAAAACTGACAGTATAGAATCATTGCAGTAAAAACAAGAAAGGTAAGTGGGGTTGAATGGATGAGAAGTTTTTGTGATTTGTAGTTGTCTTATGTGTATGTTTTGTTATGTGTTAAGTGACAGTTGCATATTTGATTTAGGTGAAATATTGATTTAAGTAATCATAAAGTAGATTTAATTTCAAACTAAGTTCTTTAGGGATACTAGTATTTAATGTGTTGAGAGACATTTTCCAATAAAATTTTCACAGTATCGTGAAGCAGACTTTAGTCCCACCTGATGTAGTATATTTTGCGATACCAGTAAATAAAGTAATAATATTATTATTGTTATGGCATCATAAAATGCACCAGTCCCAGATAACTTTCAACTTAACATGAATGTGTAAAAGTTATTTTCTTACAAGGAAAAACTAATTTAAGCTACATGTTTGTTGGTAATCTAGTTAACTAAAAAATAAAAAAAAATAAAAAAAAGTAGTTGGCTTGTTAATAAGTAGGAACATAATTTAATGTTTTGATTTTTAGGACAAGGTTCAGTGTTTTTGTTTTTATTTTTTAAAATGTCTTTACCCATAAAAATAGTAGAATATTCAACAAATATGAAACTAAAATATTTCTTAATACTTATTTCACCAAATTTTTTTTATTTTGATTGACACTTGATGCACAAACAGAACTACTCAGAAAAATAAACCGGTACATTTTTGTTTTTTAACAATGTGCCATCATCATTAATGTAAAAATATGTTATTAATAAGCAATGCAAGATCAAACAATGTAATATTAATTTTTTCCACTCCATTTATTTAATACATTTTGTATAATATTCTTGCTAGTTAAATTCAATGACTTTATCCCTATAAAGGAACTTTTTTTTTAATTTGAGTTTTTTTTGTCAAATTGCTGATCGATTTCATGTTTTAGTTACATTTTGGTGCCAAATAGTACATTAACTTGATTTTGGTGTTATATGTTGTATTAATGTGCTTTGCAGTGTTTTACTGTTTTATTGCAATTCACCTTACAATCTTGTCCCTATTAATAAGTAACTAGAGTTCTGTTTTGTTTCTAGACAAGCAGTCTGGAGCAAGCGGGAACATGGTTATACTTGATACAGTTCCACACAGACACTTCTGACCCTAAAGAACCGCACAAGACGATACGATTTGTGTGCACTTTGCAAGAACTACATGATCTGGTTGCAAAACTTAAAAGTGCAGTTAAACATGTTGAAAAGATAGGCAAGAAGTAGAATTACCAACGAAACCGAAAGAACTACATTGATCCAGATTCACAGAGATTACAATTTTTGTAATTTTTTTATTTGCATTAAACAAATTTGTCAAAGTCACAATTCAATGCAGTTTTTTTTTTTTTTTTTTTTTGTGGATTGTAGGAAGTTGTGTTCTTTGAAATAAAATTGAATAATGGTTTGGTTTGTGCACATACACATGTTCATATTATGTAGATTATTGTAGCCTACAGCTTGAGCAGTAATTGGTTCTTGTTCAGCTTACCTCCTGTGACCTTCCTTGTATAGCTGTAAATTAGCTGAAAGAATATGAAGATTTAAAATAGTGAACTACTACTGAAATACTTAGAATATTGTAAAGCCTTTCCACAGAATGATTAGATAAAAATGCATGTTCATATTTGTTCTTCCTTTTTTTTTTTTTTTTTAAATTTTGAAAATTACAGTTAAAAAAAACAAACTAAAATCTTAAAATACACATGTGAATACTTTATTTACAAACACAATATTTCCAATTAAAAAACTATTTTCACGGTACAACCATCACAATAACGAAGCAGTTTATTGCCACTTAAATACTTGAGTTATTAAACTCTCAACTATTAAATAAATTTTGATGCTATCGCCAAAAGCTTTGTGTAGTCGGCACCTTTGGCATGTGTCTTCTCTTTGAGAATCGTTCGTAGCACAATTGGTATAGGAACATGAATCCTTGTTCCCAACGGTGTACCATTATCATCAATAAGAACAATATTGTTTGTATCAAATTTTGGTACTAAAGGCTTCTGAATTTGTTTTGCACCAACTATTATCCCTTTTTTCTTCTGGCCCTTGATAGCCACCAGGACTTTGTCCCCTAAAATCAATTACAAAACCAATCAGTTACAAAACTTATCATGTAAACATGTATTTATCATAATGAGTTTATATTGCTTGATTCCAAGTGCAGTGACCCCAAATGGTGGCACTGTGGTGAAAGAAAGAGAACTCTGTCTCTCATGGATGAAAATAGAATAAATTAATCTTTGACCCTGGTACTCTTATTCGTGTGCTGCCAACACAATATTCAACTTAAATTGTGTTTTTAACGTTCTTAAATTGTTTTGACAAAATAAATCCTGTTCTAATATTAATTTCTTTGATTTCTAAATTATATTTTAGTATTCTGTTATTTAAATTTAGACTGTATATTCATATTTAACTACTTAAAATCAGCAAAACAATGAATTTTTAAGTTCATTAAATTTATCTCGGCAATTGCACAAAAATATTGCCTTAAATATTAATGAATATGCAGACATTGTAAAAGTTTTTAAATGTTTATATTAATTACAAAAATTAAATTTCCTGAAATAATATACATTCTACAGTTCAGTAAAATTGGAAACACTTGTTTATATTTGGTTTTTATTTAATTTTCCATGATAAACTGACTGCTATTTCTCTGCAAAACATTAATTTTTTATGGTATCCCATGATTTGAAACTGATCCTCTAATGATTAATGGCTTGATCCTGTGGTGCAAGATGATTGCAGTTTTAGTTCATAACATCAAAAGATCCTAATGATGATCCTGTGGTACATGAGTACGTTGGAAGATCCTGTACATAACAAAAAATATTGACATATAATAATGAATTATGATTGTAACTTGAATAAAAAGGATTTTTTTTTTCAACCTACAATCATAATTCTTTCTTATTTCACAATATTTTTTTTTATGTGCAGGATCTTCCGATGTACTGAACTAAAACAGCAAGCATCATGTACCACAGGATCAAGCCATCAGGATCCAAAAATAAACTTGGATACATGAAACACCAGCCATATCCAGAGCTGCCAACCTCAAATCACACCCATCAGTAATGACAATTAAGTTATATGAAAAAAGTACGCATAAATCATGCACGATAAATTTTTCTTGGGGTATTATGACACACTCACAAGATAAAACAAGGACAATAATATTCAAAAAAAGAAAAATATAGGCCTATGTATATGAATAATATGCAAATTAATGAATAAAAAAAATCTATTTGAACAATACAATCATCTGAATATGTAAGAAATGTCAATAATTTTACCGGAAATTTTGAATCTTCAATTCAAAGTATTCAAAGTTAAACTTTAAAACAACTTTCTTTTTATTTGCTTCTTTTATCCTGGTTGGATAAGAACTGTCATGTAAACAACCAACAAGACAAACACAATGACTTGTAAACAATAACTCTGCGTTCGTTAGTTTTTTCTTCAGATGTAGCGAAAAAACGACGATATAGATTTATTACTTGTCATGGCTATAAAATGACCCGCATGTTTCTTTGATTAATATGCCGTCTACAATCATCCCTTCCACCATGTGCAATAGAAAAGTCACACGTGCATACATTACAAAATGCGTGGCGTTCCAAACGTTTGAAAACAAGCATGGCCATTCTTTTGAATATTTAAGTCGAAAGTTCTGAAGAATTGTGTGTTTTCTTTCCCCTCAGATACACATTATTCTGTCACACGCTTCATTTCTACAACCGGCACTGAAGAACACAACACTATCGAAAAACATAAAAAAATTTCACGTCTGTAGAGACGGAAAAACACTATGATGAAAAAAATGGCTTTCAAGAAATAAATTAAAACAACACAGGTTAGCCAAAGTACCGTACAAAAATTATCAAGATGTAAGTAGCCTTCAAACGATAAGTCCGAGAATATGTACTAGTTGTATCGTACAACGGACGTAATACGATCCCATTTATATTTCAAAACACGAGAATTAATTTACTTATTTCGACAGTACATGCGCACACTTATTAGTTCCATTATTTGCGCAACCAAGCGTTCACGAAACACGCACAGCAGAAACGGAATTTTCTCCGTTACCATGCAGCACAAAGCCTCATTTCCGTAATAAACCAGCGATGTTCCGTAATTCCGTAATTCGGGGTTAAATTCCGTAATAATTACGGAAAATCCGTAATAGTTGGCAGCTCTGCATATCAAACAGAATATACGATAACTGTTATCAAAGAATTCCCTGAAAAGATTGCAAAATTAATTTGTTGGCTACTTTAGTGCACAGCATGTATTCCTCACAGAAAAGGAACAACATTAACAATTTAATTCAAGTTTTTGGCTCCCATTAGGCTTGTTACAACATTACTCAAAATAGTACGTACTCTAAATGCAATATAACAAACATTTCATAATAAAAGTCAAAACAATAAACATAAAATATAAGCATTCAGAATTCCTTACAATTGCAATACAGTCATTATTTAAACAAATTTCATTATTACAACACCTGCATTGACTAAAGTTCTCCAAAAAAATTTTTAAAACCCACACGGGTAAACAATTAATGTTGGCGATTCCATGAATACATAGGTATTTTAATGTAAAGGTGGAATTACAATAGCACGTCGTCTCTGTCCATCAGTCATCCTTTGGTCCCGTCAGTCGACCAGTGATTTTCAAAACACTGCCCAGGGTTCATACACAAATTGAAAAAAAAATTTCAAGGACAATTCCAGGACATTTCACAGATTTTCAAACATAACAATTGTTATTTGATACTATGTTGTAATCGATAAAATGGCAAGCACTTAATTCAAAGATAAACACTAATAATAATAAAAATGCAGTTTTTCAATATTTTTCCAGGATTCTAAATTACAACAAAACAATTATTAACTTTTTTTAACAGTTTTTAGACAGTTTTTTAATCTCTTCACTTAACTTTGTGACTTCGGCTGCCGATTCACATGGTTTTTTCCTGTATGCGTTGGACTTTGAAAGAAGAGTGAAATCATTTATTTTCTCAGCAAGTAATGCCATTGAATCAGCTTCTTTATTCATTGAATCAATTGATATCTCAATCTGCAGCTTCTTCTTCTTCTTCAGTTCTTGGACAGTTTCTAACATGTATAACCTCTTTATACTACTTTCCTCTCTAGATGTTTATTTCTTCTGTTCATCCAAGAAGTGATGATAGCGCATTCTTGATGATCTAGCATTTGCCAACAGTTCTTTACTGAAAATAACATCACTTACTTTTTTATCTTTAAATTCATCGTACACAATCCTCATTGCTACAATTGTTTTATCTGTTAAATTTTCCACAAGCCTTTCTCTGTTGACAGAGAAACCACGTTCTCCAGATGCTTGGCCATGAGATTGAGTCAAAATAAGTTTAAATACTTTCCACAAATCTGTATACTGTTTGTTGTCCAGGAAATATTTACAAAAAAAAAAAAAATCTAACCTTTGAGTATTTCTACCAAAGTTTGTAAACTGTGAAGGATCTGGTGACACTTCTCTGAGGAACAACTTGAACTGTAGTAAAGTTGCATCACACACACCTGTACTGATCAGTTTTCTATTTTCAATCTGCTGAAGCAGGCTTTCTTTCAGACATTTTCCCCCGGGGGGGGGGGGGGGGGGGGGAGAGAGAGATGGGGAAGGAATGAGAAGAAAAATTTTGTCTGTTAGGTCAAGCAATTATTATTAGACCTTTAAACTTCAATTTCATGTAAAAAAAATTACCATATTACAAAATAATGAACGTTAATAAACAAACTAAATATTTAAATGCTGAAGCCTACTTTGATTGTTTTTTTACAGAAATCGTATCCGACGACCTTTTTTCCTTGCATACAAATCAACTGTTTTTTCAAGAAACTCCTCAGTCGGAATCTCAGGAGCCTCGATACTTATCATCATGCAGTGAAATAGGGTTCCCGGTAGCATTCTAGATCTTGTCTTATTCAAAATTCTGTTCATTGTACTGAAAGATCTTTCCACCGAAGCTGTAGTCACAGGAATGGTAAGAATAATTTTGCAAAGTTTTTGTAACTCGCAGTAGCCTACATCAGCCTCAAGGAGTTTTATCACTGGACTCTCGTCCAATTTGAATTGCCCGCTATGAATCATGGATCGTATAAAAAATTGGAAGGATTTCAAGTCTGCAAGTACACCTTCGACATCGAGCATAGGAAAGTGTGCGCAAAACTTACTTGCATCATTGTCTTTTAATTCTAATAATGATTTAAATGTGTCAAAGTGGCTTGAAAATACCAGGATATCTATCGATTTGTCGTTGAACCTGTCTTCAATTTCTTGGAGGACACTTTCACTGTATTCTTTCATACCCTTGAATGTTTTTTTTTTAATCTTCATCAGCAACTAGGCACACCTCAGATCCAAACTTCTCTGTTATTTCGCTTCGGACATTTTTTTGCAAGTCGCTGTTGATGTCTCCACACTGGTCTGCAATATCTCGTAAGTGAAGTTTTGTTGTAATTAGAGGAATGACTTTGGTCAAACTCAAATCCTTTCTCTGCAAAGCATTACTCAGGTAAGAGAGTGCACTGAGGAGTTCATTCATCACATGACAAGTTATGAGAAAACTCTCATTTCTGATTTCCAGCAAAATTCCCCCAGCTAATGACGCGAGGTCTGCTCCTTCTTTATGAATGTGCTCACAAGCCATCAAAATAGACTTCAAGCATCTTAAGGGGCCCGCCTACCTGGGCACACATACGGTGTGCAGAGCTTCAGGAAAAACAACGCGATTTCAAAACTACTCAAGATATCCGAGTGGGGCCTATTTACAAATAGCATTTAAGAGTTCGCTGAGGACCGAAAAGTACTTTTAATTTCGGATTAAGTTTTTAAACTGTATTTTTAGAAGCGTTAAAATGCCTATAACGCGTGTTTTCAGAGTAATTTTTAGGCATAAAACAATCAGTACAGATTCTTGAAAGCACTTAAGGGGCTTGCATAACACCTTTATCTTCATTTCTCCGCCATATAATGTTACGGTCACCGCTCAGATTTCACAGTTATCCTGTGACGACGAGAAGACTGCGTGCCAGTTCAGAGCCTTGCTCTTAGAGGCGATACCGCGCTAGAAATACCATCGAGCGTCGCGCTTATCATCTCGCCTCACTAACACACATACACCCCTGACTAGGCGGGCCCCTTAAGACAGTATTCACTACCTTGTAGTGGGACAACCATCTCACTTCAATACATTCTGGAATCTTGAGAACTGGATCATTTACTACTGCTTGAATTTCATGCAAAATGTTTTCTTTTTTTGGTGACTTACTAAACAGCTTATAAATGTCTTTCAAAACATGGAAAAACCTTTTGACTTTCTGATTTTTATTCCTGCAGGAAGCTGCTGCCAGGGACAAGATGTGTGCTCTACAGTGTATGTAAATAACTTCCTTGTTCGCCTTCTCTGAAAGCTTCCTTCTTACACCTCCAATATTTCCAGCCATATTAGAAGCACCATCAAATCCAAAGGCAATAATATTTTCATAATTTAAATCAAGAGCAGCAAGTTCCTTGTCAATTGCATCTGCAATAGTTTCTGCCTTTCCATTTGGGATTTTGACTATTGCTAAGAACTTTTCCACTGGTACTTTATCTTCCACAACTCTAAACATAATGCTGAGCTCCATTTCATTTTGTAGTGAAGTACTTTCATCAGCTAGAACAGAGAATTTCTTGTGTTTTAATGTTGCCTTTAATTCTTCTCTCAAAATTTCGCCCATACAGACCAAAAGCTCGCAGGCGGTGTCCTTGCTGCTATAATTCAATCTGTCACTTAGAGAATTTCTCCATTTACTAAAATCTTCATTCAGTTTGTCGAGAAGACCTTCAATCAAGCTGTTATATGTAGTAGTGTGAGCTATTTCTTTCTTTACTAAAAAGTACAAGCCGCGCAAGAGAGTTTTTAAGCCTTTTCTATTTATGTCTCTTTCATTTTCACTCTGTTGAATCATTTGAGTATGAATAGGTTTCCTCGTAGCAGAGCCATTCCACCTCAATTCAGGCAGTTAGCAAGATAATGTGTCAGGTCACCATCTCAGATTTGCTTTAAAAAATTACAGCAGTTACAACCAGTGCAGACAAGAAGTATGCCAAAAGGATTTTGTCCCAAAAAATTTTTTCCCCATGTTATAGCCTTTTGAAGTTGGTTCAAAATCAAAAAAGGTGGAAAAAGGGGTGTTTTTTAAATGAGCGGCATTTCAAAACTATTTTACTGATTTTGTTGATTTTTTTTATTTTGTACCTATTATAGTGAACTACAGAGTGGAATAGTTCCAATGAGCCCAACGACAATATCTTTAAGGGGGGGAAACTAAAAAATTTGGCAAAAAATTTAGATTTTTTTGGATTTTCAAAAAAAAATTTTTATGTGGAATAATCAATTTTCATAAAAAGTAATTCTGGTAATATGTAGACCTATTACAGTAGTTTTACAAGAAAAATTGTTTTTAATTCTATGATGCATGGAATTATTAAAATTTAACTTTAAAATTTTCAAAATTTGACAAAAGTGCCATTTTTGATTGAAAATTACTGAAAAACCCCATATTTTAAAAATCTGAAAATTTGTAACTTTGTAGTCCTCACCTTTATTAATAGCATGCACTTTGTTGGATAGTGTGTTTTTGCCTGTAAACATTTCTAGAATTTTTTGAAAATGTAATGTCATTACCTTTTGTATGTTGTGCATGCTCAATTAATAAATGTTTTGTTGGTATCTAAATAGTATGTGATAATTTGTAACTGGTTTTGTATGAGGGGAAACCTTGGGAAATATGAAGGGGGAGTCCCTATCTGAATATTCTCAGGCGCTTGCTGTAAGGGGAATCCCTGGTAGCTTGAGGGAAATCCCTGGTGACCATAGGGGGAATCAACTACAAGACTACAAGGGAATTCCCAAACTTTTGCTGTTACAGTTGTGTTGTGTGTGTTCATGGGTGATGTTCAGCTAGTGAACTAAATCATGTCTGACTTTCATAGTACGGAGAGAATTAAATGTGTGGACTACATTAAAAGGCACAAAAAAAGTGTGTATAAAAGTAAATGTGTGAGGATGTGTAAGGTGAATGATTTAGCAGATGATATTCAAAAGTTTGTGGGTGTATCTGTTTCAGTAAATAAAAATGATATTTTGTGTAGCAACTGTGTTACTTTTTATAAAAAGAAATTTCTGGAACTTGCTGAAGATGCAGAAGAAACATCCACATCAGAGAATTTTATTCCGGAGGATGAACTAGTAAGTGTTTTAAATAGCAGTCTCATTAAAACATTAAATGTAGAAGTATCACCATTGAAATCCCCTTCAGAGGTGAGATTGGATAGGAGAGAAGGTTATGCGAGGAAAAAGAAGATAAAATTAGTTGATGAGTTAAAAACTTCTGCTGTGAACAAATTACAAGACATATATCACGTGCATCTTTCAAGTGAGTCTGATGATGAAATGCCTGTGTGTGTCAATTGTAGTCTATGGTTTTCGAATATTGACTCAGCTCTTCATACTTGTAACTACAATGGAAAAGTACAGCTACTAACATTGGTACCACAAACATTTAGTAAAACTGTATTGAAGGAAAAATTACCTTCAGTGTCAAAGTACCTCATTGATAAATGTTGCACAGTTATAAAAAATAAGGGAATTTATGCTCAACCTGACCCCTATAGTGGACATCCTTTACCTACACAGGTACAAGATCTAGCATTATCATATTACCTAGAAGATAGTAAAGACTGTTCAAGGGAAAGTCCAAACAAAAAAGATGTTATTTGCATTAAGGATGGTAATGGCGAGAAAGTAAAAAAGGTTAAAAGATTCATGACAAGGTCCATCAAAGAGGCATACAAAGCATTCAAAAAAGATAATCCTCTTATAGAAATTAGTCTTTCAAAGTTTTATGCCTTACGACCAAGATGGGTGAAAATTCAGCCAGAACAGACTGTGTGTTCTTGTATTTACTGCAGTAACATGCAACTTATCTGTGTAGCTCTTCGAAATGTAACAAATAACCAAATTGATGAAGACTATCTTCTACTGAAGTGTTTGTGTGACGAAACAAGGAATGAAGATTGCTGGCTCGAGGAGTGTGGTGACTGTCCTGGCACAGAAACATTAACTGTTGAAAACTTTGGCTTGGATGAAGGGGAAGAAGTTACATTTGCGATTTGGGAACATGGTGACCTCATAAAAAAAACTGTATCTGTAAATAATTTTCTGGAACATGTAAGGCATTGGGTTAAAAAAGCTATTCCTCACAGTTACATTAGGAAAATACAAAGGGAAGGAATAGCTGAAGCAAGAAGTTCTGTCCAACAAAATAATGCTCTTGTTTTACATTTTGATTTTGCTGAGAACTGGTCAGTTGTATTGCCTGATGAAATCCAAACTTACCACTGGCAAACTGATCAGCTTTCACTGTTTACCTGTGTTGCATACTTTGGTGCGGAAATAAGAAGTTTTGTTATAGTATCTGATGATATAGCTCACGACTCTGCTCACGTTCTCTGTGCTTTAGAGGTTATAAAACTGGAAATTTCAAAATTTTGTCAGTTAGAACTTTTGAGTTCAATAGTGTACATTACAGATGGGGCAGCTGGACATTTCAAAAATAGGTTTCAGCTGTATGAACTATGTAAAAATACTCAAACTGTTGAAAAAAAATGGATTTTTTCTGCTACAGGGCATGGCAAAAGTGCATGTGATGCAATAGGTGGTTTGTGTAAACACTTTGCAACTAAGTTCAATCTTCGGGCAGAGTGTGTTAATGCCATTAGAGATTCTGCTTCATTTGTTGCTGAAGTAGGTAACCTTGTACCAAAGATAACTCTATTGGCTCTTGAAAGTAAAACAATTCAAACGTATAGGTCATCTAAGGAAAAAGAATGGGCTACTGTAAAACCAGTTGTTGGAATACAATATAAACATTACTGGCTGATTAAAAATGAGACATACATGGGACGCACAATTAAAGATAAAATAGAAATAGTTGTACAATCTAACCAGATTAAAACACATTATTCAATAAATGATTTCCAAGTAGGCCAGTTCGTTGCTTGTGTATACGATCAGAATTGGTGGATGGGACAGATCACTGGTATATCTAAAGAGTTGAACGACATGACAGTGTCTTTTATGCATCCCCATGGTCCAGCTAAAGGGTTTCAGTGGCCACAGGAATCTGGAAAGAAGAAGGATGAATGTCCGGTGCCACTACAAAATGTTTTGTTAGCAGTAAGCAATCCTACTCCACTTGGACAATCAGCAAGACTCCACACTTTCGACAAAGCTGAGTTGATGAAGATCCAGCAGATCTACTGTCTTTAATCAGCCAAATAATATTTTAGGAAGTTTGTCAATATGTGTTACATATAGTTGAGGAAGGGTAAGCAGTCTACATATAATTAATTATAGGTACATATTGTTGGTTTCAATTTTACTTTGAAATTTTGGTTTTCATGCAAGTTAAAGAGTATGCATATGTATTATATGTGTGTATATGTATTGTGCATATTATGTTAATGTGATAATGTATACACAGACTCTCCTTTTGTAATTCCCAAGGTTTCCCCAATTTACAAATTACATCTCACTTTTTGGAAACTAACAAAACATTTGTTAATTGAGTGTGCAGAACTTAGAAAATGTAAGAAAATTACATTTTCAAAAAATTCTAGAAATGTTTACAGGCAAAAACACACTATCCAACAAAGTGCATGCTATTACTAAAGGTGAGGACTACAAAGTTACAAATTTTCAGATTTTTAAAATATGGGATTTTTGAGTAATTTTCAATCAAAAATGGCACTTTTGTCAAATTTTGAAAATTTTAAAGTTAAATTTTAATAATTCCATGCATCATAGAATTAAAAACAATTTTTCCTGTAAAACTACTGTAATAGGTCCACATATTACCAGAATTACTTTTTATGAAAATTGATTATTCCACATAAAATTGTTTTTTTGAAAATTCAAAAAAATTCAAATTTTTTGCCAAATTCTTTAGTTTCCCCCCCTTAAAGATATTGTCGTTGGGCTCATTGGAACTATTCCACTCTGTAGTTCACTATAATAGGTACAAAATAAAAAAAAAATCAACAAAATCAGTATAATAGTTTTGAAATGCCGCTCATTTAAAAAACACCCCTTTTTCCACCTTTTTTGATTTTGAACCAACTTCAAAAGGCTATAACATGGGGAAAAAATTTTTTGGGACAAAATCCTTTTGGCATACTTCTTGTCTGCACTGGTTGTAACTGCTGTAATTTTTTAAAGCAAATCCGAGATGGTGACCTGACACGCTCCTGCCTGAATTGAAATGGAATGGCTCAGCATGTCTTCTGAGGTTCTCCATTTCTACACTTATTGAGTGAGCTGCAGAATGTTCATGCTTCTCTAATTTTCCATTCTTTCCTAAAGCTTTTCTGAAAGATGTAAATGGAGTAGTAATAAACACTCCACCTGTTTTTTGCAGAACCTTTGCATCATTTTTCATGAAGTTTTCACATAGTTTACAAAATGCACCTCCTTTTTCTTCATTGTAGATCAGCCAACTGTATTTCTGTTCCCAATTTTTGTTGTAGTGACGTTCTACTTTTTCGGATGATTTCGCTGGATGCGGACTGGATAATTCTGCACTTTCATTTTCAAAGCATTTCTGTTCAGTCAGCTGGACTGATGGTGATGGGCCTGCTTCAGTTCGCGGTTTTTGACTGGGCCCTGCTGCGACATTAAAATAGGAGTCTATTGTTCTTTTCACGTCGAGGTAACTCTTAATGGAGATAGTCTGGTACTGACTGGCAGTATAAACTATTAATTAAAACAGCATTATGTGAAGAATATCAATCTAACACGCACAGCATCCACACACATTTTGACTGATTTTTACTTTTCAGAAAGAAGTGGATAAATGAGCAGGGTGGCAAAATTTTGGGGGTGACAAAACTTAAGAAGTAGCTAAAAGAGAGAAAACACTTTTCTACAAAAAAAAAATAAAACACTCTTTTAAGCTGTCAAAATATCACCATGTACTACCTAAAAACACTAAATATGAACAGCACATTTAAAAAAACATAATTCATAGTATCACTATCTATTGTTAAACGATTTGGTTGAAATCAGGGGCATTAATAGTCATCATTTTAATTCTGGCAATTTATAATTGCGCAAAACACTTTTGTTTGACCAAGCCCAAGATGGTAGTACTTGTGCAATGCCAAACTGAATGTTTTAAAATTCTAAACTCCTAACAATACATTTGTTTCACTGTGCCAAATGTTATTTTATAAATACGTAACCTGGGCTTAGTCCATCGTAACCGTGAACCACCTACTGATCTACTTCTAGGTTTCTTGGCATCAGAATTCATTAAGTACTTTACATACAGTTTACTAACATGCATTATAAAGAAATTACTTGATAATGTTAAGATGATACTCAAAACGTCAAAGCGATGATTTATAACAGAATAATTTAATTAGTATCCAAAAGTTTTTGTTGCGGCCATATTTTTACATTGGATTGGTTAATTATTGTGTTTATATACTTACAGGTTTACAGAAAAGTACGCAGAAAACCATATGCACTACACACTTGTAAACGAAAACTACACTAGCACGCCAACAATGAGTAGCCTACACGTCGAGGTCTGCCGTTACCAACAGCCGTCTGACGCACCACCAGCTCAACGCACACGCACGACGCACAGGGAGGAAATGACCCGCGTCTACTGGAAAAAGAATGTTAAGAACTTGTGAAAGAATATATCCCTCTTCTGGCCCCTGTGGAAAATCGAAAGATAAAGAAATGCTTATGCATCCACATCTCTGTACATTGTTACCTTCGGAACGAGTTTCTCCAAAAGATAACCAGGTCCGATGCCGAAACGATTTTTTTCCCCGTACGATAGCAGAATGCCGAGACAAGTAGAGCCGACCCGATAAAGCGCGCTGCCTTTCATTTGATAACATGGGTTCATATTACTGCCGTCTGGTCCGGGCCGAGCCGATCCGAATGATAAGCGGTGGAAACGTAATAAGGTGATTCACAAGAAAGAAAGAAATAACTATTAAAGTAATAGAAAGCTGTGATCAAGAAGCATGCGAAAATGCCTTTCGATTCCATTTCACAAAGCAAAGGAATTTAAAAAAATTGCTATTCGAATAGGTTATCCCAAACTTTCCGCACATCTTCCGTAGTCATGAGTAATGTGACAATTAATGCATGGCTAAAACGCGGATGTGTAGAGTTCGATGAAAAAAATACTGAAATGTCTGGTGACGGAACTAGTTCACAGTACTTAAAAAAATTAACATGTCATTGTATTCCCACCATACATGTGTGAGTTAAAGGGCAAAGATAAAGAGGTGCGTTCGGGAACATAATACCGTGGGGGCGAGCACTTGAGACACACATGCTGGACTCTGCTAACTGCATCTATAACAAAGGATGCCTGGCAAACCTATTGCAATCATTTATATAAACGTAACATTCTGAAAGAGGGACTGCATAATAGACATGGCCATGAACCAGTTTTTAATCAATTTACATGAAGATTGTGACTGTAACGAATTTCTTTCCTTAACAAGTAACATTAAAATAATGGATTCCAATTTTATTTTTTGAATATTCCCCGGGGGGGGGGGGGGGGGGGATGCTCTGGGAGAAGTGCCTGAAAGAAACACTGTGCTGAAGCAACCTTTTAAATGTTTCAGTGATTTCAGTTTCATTGCATAGTAGAGTTCTAGGGTCAAGACACCTGGAAAATCTCACTACAGGATATTTCAATGGATTTTTATCTTGAATTCTTTTAACCAATACTTTCAATAACTGTAGACAATCAGGTTTGAACACTAAAACAACCTTGTCTGTGACTTTCTTTTGTGTAACACACATAATCAGTTGTTTTCCTTATCCAAAATTTCCTTCTTTATGAATAATGACATTAGTCCATACAACAATTCTATTGTGTCAGAAGCTTGGAAAGGAATCATGGGGGAATCAGTCTGGTATCACTTGAGGTATGGTTGTATCTGACTTCCAATAAAGGAAAAGAAAGACAATTTGGCAACCATCAGTGTATCTTTAGTAGCCTTCTGAACAGTCTGAAAAGTCTTGGTACACAAAGCAGATTTGGGTTTACCTTTGCAAGAATCGACAAATGCTGTAACTTGTGGCCAACTACCAATAGCTCGTTCTGAAACAACAACAACATCCTCCACCCAAAGGAAAATATCAACTTGAAAGCTTTGCAGCTGTAAATATATTTTTATGATTTGTGACAAGAAGGAAACTGTGATGTTTTTTTGCTAAGTGTATTACTGACAAATGAATATAAAAGTTAGAATTATGTACAGATCTGACTATAAGTAAATAATAATTTCCTCATTTCAATGGCTTTAAAAATGTTTTTACTAGTATCTCTGTATTAATATATAATATTCATATTAAGTTTGAACATTAACATTGGTGAAAACACCGAAATGAAAAAAAAAAAACAGCTTTAAAGTGCAAGATCGTGTATTACGCCTTTTTAGTTTATAGATGAACGTCTATTTCACGACATGTTATCTATGAATTTATGTTTGTTTACAATACATGCTGCACGGACGGAAAATTACTTCAGTTAAAGGAAACTTTAGTTATTTAATCAAGTGTTTTACTGTAACACAGAGTGTGCTAAATAAAATTTCAAGGATACCGATAAAATTTCCAGGACAATTTACAATTATTTGCGAATTCCAGGACAGTTCCAGTACTGGAAACAGTTTTTTGAAATTCCAGGTTTTCCAGGACGTGTATGAACCCTGCTGCCTGTCCATCATGGTATTTTTCCATTTCAACTGTTGAGAAAATTTAACGTTTGGGGGAAAATTCTCTTATGTAGCTAATTATATTACTTAATCATATAAACTAAGTACATGTAATCATAAACTCAATTTTTTTTTTCACTCTGGTATTTTCACATTTCCAGTGTTACCATGCATAATTAATACACTTGTGACTAAAACCATTTTTGTTTCAAAAAACAGATTTTCAAATGTGTTCAAACTTATTTTGAGAAATAATTTTGGAGAGCTAAACAGTTAAAAAAAAAAAAAAAAACTTTAATACCTTCTAATATAATATTTGACATGCAAACACCTAAATGACATTAGAGGGTTATAATTTCATCCGTCCGTCAAAAGTATGAAGTTACTAAGCTTTTGATGGGCAAATGGATGGTATTTTTCGGGCCATCATGTAATGGACGGACGGAGGCGACAGGCTATTGTAATAATGTCTCCTAGTATATGGAAAACATATATTCCTATTTATTACGAGAAACAATGAATGGTTGCAGCAACATATCACAGGTATTGTAATGTAAAGAGATAAAAATTTTAATTTTTTCACAAAGTAGTACGAATTCATCCTTTCGGAGTAAATTTAGGGACGTGTGTAGTGTGAGAAAACAAAGTTTAACTTTTTTATCTCCCCGTTTTAAAAAGCCGCGACGACCCATAATTACCCATATAAAGTAAACATATATGTATATAAATATAAAACCATACCAATTTTACCAACACCGACTTTGTTGTATATGTGTATACATCTAGGAGGTTTTCCTTCTGCCATTGCTTGCTTTCCAATTTCACTGTTGTCAACAACACGAAGCCTTGTTAATTTAATAACATGATTACAAGAAGCCGATAAATGAATAAAGTTTAATCGGTTGCAAGTTAAAGATACGTGCAAATGTCTTTGGACTGCAAACATTTTTAAAATAGGTAATTACCAAACTACAATTTATTCTATGCAAACTTTGTTTGGATACAAAAAAAAAACAACACTACATTTACAAGATGCTACTACCATGGGTGGTCATGTCTGCGTTATTCAATTAAAACCACGTGAAACCAGACACTCTAATCTCTGCGTAAAACCATTTTGTTTGCTTCAACTATTACGCCTCTCTTTTCTATGGGTTAGACACAAAATTGACTAATTGCAAAGTTTGCATTTTGTAAAAGAGTTATAATATTTTTCCAAGCAAGTAAATGATTTTGATGGAAATTAAAATTCATGCTTATTAACTATCACCAGACGTTATCAAACACCATTTATGCAATAATTTTGGGCAAAACAATATGGCGCTAGTGAGGTTGATAAGTGATTTCAACAAAGACACAGCATGAAATCAACCGACAAATTGAAAGCAATAATGATTACCGTCAAAACGATTGGACTAGATAATATATGGAGAAATAAAAGTGTGTGTGTGCAGTCCACGCACAACAGAAGTGGAACTTCCTGCTTATTTTATTATTATATATTGGGAACATAATAATATTTGGCTGAGGTATCAGATTAAAATAATGTAAGTATGCGAGCGCTTAATTATTCTTTTGTGTAAGTATGAAAAATGTAGAAGTGTAAACTATGTAAGTGTGAAAGTATGTAAGTATGCAGCTATGCTGAGTCATTTCTGCCTTTGGTGGCTGTTTTCTCTACCAGTTTCCCCACCATGTACCAAACTATTCCCTATTGCGAATGGAATTTTCGTAATGCTCTAAAATTGTAACCCCCTCAACAAATGTATATCCTTCGATTAGCAACAGACAACCTTGATGTGTCCCAGGTGTCGGCTAGGGACAGTGGAGCGATTAAGTGGATTCAAGAAGAGGCGGCCCCACATTGGGTCCCAAATTGGCATGTTGGTGTTTCTGGATAAAGTTCTTTATTTCAAACTGACGTCGTACCGACCATGGCCGTTAAGCTCGTGCTCCGCACCGCCAGTACCGTATCCCGTTTTCGGAGCGCGCCCCTCGCCCAGCCGGATTGAGTCAAGCGAGCGCCCCGGGCGTGACCTCAATTAACTGAATTAAAACAACAGGACACGAAACCCTGGGGGCTCGACTACAGAAAAAAATGCCCAAACGAGGCATTAGGACGAAATTAAGTAATCACATGCAGTGAGCAAGTGCATCATAAAGACTCCGTTCGGGGGCGGCTCGCACGGAACAGTAAACAACCCTCGTTACTAGCCAAAGCGGCTACGGGCCTTGATTAATTGGCCTATGATAGTGGTCTTGTCAAACTAAGGGAATTCAAACCCAAACAGTGCACATTGAGAAAATTTGTAGTTAAATTTACAGTCGCCAACTTGGTGGCGCTTTTTAAATTAATTATTCAAGTAAAACAATTGTAAAGCCTTAGGCAAATATTTACCAGGTGCAAAGTTTTAATCAAGCACCTGGAGCATGTTTTTTACTCATCATATAATCAATTAAATTATTATAAGTTTTTGGTGCCGACTCACAAAGAAGAGAAAGTTCCTCTTCCTTGCGAGGCGGCCATTTTCGCTAGTCTCCAACCACTCTGCACCGGAAACAGACATGTGTCCGTGGGCAGTATTCAAGTTTGTTTCATCGATTGTTTTTATTCTTTACTACATCTTCAAATTTAAATCCTTTTATTAATTCACCGCTGCCCACGTCGACTCGGCGCATATTTTGCGGAACCTGGCCGATACCGCACTATGTATCGTATCACGGATCGTACGGTACTGGCCAACTCCAGCGTAATTATTTTTATTAAGGACGCCGTGCATACGCCTGCCGGCTGCACTCACGTAAGTGTTTCTCCGAACTTAGGAGCCCGCTCATCGGCGTTAACTTTCGGCGCTGGCCGTCTCCAGCAAGCATCGACCCACGTCCCGCGAGACTGCCGCGGTAACCATTATTGTCGCGTAGTGTTGTGTTTTTTTGTGTTAATTGTGTAACCGATAGACGTCGCCAAGTGTTGGACAGAGTTTTTTTGTAGCGGGACTAAATTAAAGGTAATTCTCACCAACTCGTGTACAATAATTTTCCGTAGTCTCCCGTCCTCCACACAGCCGAGCGGCCTTCACAGTCAAGGGAGAACCATTCAGGTTATATTCAAGCCGTGTACCTGGCGGGGCACGTGGGGGCAGAGTACCCACGACCCAACATCAACGGCCTAGCAGTCCGCTAGCCTGGCGCCCCTCCGGACAACAGCAGCATCGCGACGCCCGTAGCGCCCATCAGGTACCCCCCAGACCTTTCACAGAGGTCGGGTGACGGCAAATGGCGCCCAACGTGGGTCTAACTACAGCCAAAAATCACGAAAAACGCACCAAGATCAGACAAAGGGGACAAAAAACAGCCATTTTGGACGCGCGCAGTGGAATTTGGCGCACAGAGTAGCAGCGACAAAGGGACCACCCGGAAGAGCGCGTCACCACCCGCGCCGACCCTCGCCAACTTTCACTTTAACTCACACCCCTCCCCTTTGGGCCTTCAGCGAACTACCTCGCCCGCACAACACCCCCACCCCTCCATCACATCCTCGCGCTCTTCGCTTTGTGCGGCTGTCCGGGCGCTCTCGGCCGCCGCTACACACGGCTATCCACATCCCCCCTTAACAGTGGCCAGTCTCGGCTCTCCCTTTTGTGCGACTGTCCGGGCGCCTCTCGGCCAGCGGCCCGAATCAGCGCGCGTGCCAACCCCCCTCCCCCTTGTCAAACCCCAGGAGTCTGTTTGTAAACAGAGCCACGTGCGCGCACAAAGCGGCTGTCAACGAGTACATGCCGTGCGATGCAATGGCAGACAGAAACAAGATGAACACCTGTCGAGTCTGCTACTGGCCACAGGGCAGAGACCTGGTGATGGGGAATGCGAACCCTTTACAAACCTGTAAATGCGCACCGGATAACAACTTGCCGGCAATCAAAGTCGAAGCGCTCATAGAACCGTGGAACGACAGCACGGAGATGGAATTATAGGCGCGAACACCACCGGTGGACCACACACCCCTACCGAACCAAACCACCCCGGCCATCACCGCCCCTTCAACCACCCACGCCAGCGACTGGAGCTCGCACACTGGCCGCGCGACGCACGCGCTGGACATCACCGAGGCCAAATGCGTGTGGCCCGGCCTGGAAGACATGGCACGAGCCCTGCCGCCCTGCAGAGCGACTCTGCCAGAGTTCGCCGGAGCCCCGCACGAGGACCCAGGGGAATTCCTGACGCAGTGCGAGGCGCGCCTAACCGGATGCCGGACGCACCAATCGGAGTGGACAGAGCGGGTCAGCGAGCAGCTTTTGGAGCATGTGGGGCCGGTTTGCCATGCCTTTGGGCGAGTTCACAGACACTTTCCGACACCGGTTCGACACAGGATCGCCGCTGGTCGAGTGTTCCACCAATTTCTATGGGGCTCGGCAGAATGACAGCGCGGCAGTGGAGGCGTTCATCGCCACTAAACTCCAATTGTTTCGCCGCATCTCGCCCGGCACCCCCCTGTCCAAAGCACTGCCAATCATAATGGGCTTAGTGAGGGACGAGCTGCAGCCTTTTCTATGTCGCTGCCACACCGGTGGTGTAGCGGAATACGTGCAGGAAGCACGCGAGACGGAACGCAACTTCCAGAGAGCCTGCAAGCGCGGCCCGACCACGAGCACCCGAGTGGGTGGCATCCCACCAGAAGCCCAGCGGAACACCGCACAACGGGACTCACCCTCACAACAACACCGAGGACTACGAGCCATCGAGGCGCCGCCGGCTTGGCGAGCGGAGCGACCGCGGGATGCCGGAGCACGGGAGCAAGTCCGCCTGTGTCGCTTGGGATGCCTGCGTGGCGAACGCCACTGGCACAACAAGTGCCCTCGGGGTTTCTGGGTGGCGCGACCCACCACGCTGCTGCGCCAGGAGGCACACGCGGTACCACCACCACCACAGCGCACCAGCCCGGCCCAGTCGGGAAATCGCCCCTGGAGGGACCGGGATTATGCTCCCTCCCCCCGCACAGACCATCAACTCCGCGCCTGGCGGATTGCGCGCCCTCCCGACCTTGGGACAGCTTGGCCGCCCAAGGGACAACTTTTCCGAATCCCCGTGGAGGTCAATGGCCGGCCAACTGCCGCGCTCGTCGACACAGGAGCGAGCGACGTGTTGTACGCCCCGCGTTCGTGCCCGCAGGCGCGTTGCGTCCGGGCAGCGGCGAGCTGCGCCTGGCTACCAACACACAAACCAGGCGGATGCTGGGGCATGCTGAGATCGTGGTGAGTACGCAGGAATTAAATAGTAGTGTGTCCGCAGTAGTCTTGCAAGACTTGTGTGAGAAGGTGGTGCTAGGACTCCTCTGGTTGGTCCAGCAAGATGCAGTTTTTGAGCTAGGACCCCCCCCCCCCCCGCCACAACCTGGGAAGAGCCGAGAGGTACGTGGTGTACGCCCTAGGACAGACGCCCCCCCCCCCGACAGGACACGGTGCTGACCCTGGCGGACCTGCGCCACGACATCTTCCCCTCCTACCAGGCTGAGGTAAACAAGGTCCTCGCCGCTCGACCCGAAGTGTTTGCCGTGGACGGAACCTTGAGGCGGACCACTGTCACCGAACATTGCATCCCCACCCTGACTGATGACCCAGTGTTCGACCCGCCTCACAGCTACGGGTTTCGCGAGCAGCGAACCATCCGGGAGCAGGTGAACGAGATGCTGCACGACAGAGTCATTGAGTCGTCCCACAGCCCGTACAATGCGTGTATTGTACTGGCCACTAAGAAAGACGGGACAAGCCGATTCTGTGTGGACTTCCGGCTGTTAAATGCAGTGACTGTCAGTGCCCCGCCCCCCCCCCCCCACCAGATTAGCGTCGAGGCCGCCGTAGCCGGCTTGGGAAGGGCTAAGGTCTTCAGCACCTTGGACCTGAAGTCCGGTTACTGGCAAGTGCCCATACGACTTGGGGACCGGGAGAAGACGGCGTTCACGGTGCCAGACGGATGGAGGTTCCAGTTCAGAGCCATGCCGTTCGGCCTAAAGTGCGCCCTGTCCACCTTCCAGTGCATGATGACCCGGGTGCTGGAGGGCTACATCGGGCAGTTCGCCCTAGCATACCTGGATGACGTCATAGTGTACGCAGACACCTGGGAGGACCACTGCCGATATATGGCCTTGGTGATGGAGCGGTTGGCCACTAACCACCTGACGGCCAACCCAGCCAAATGCCATCTCGGAGCTGCCGAGGTCGACTTCCTGGGCCACGTGGTCAACGCGGAGGGGAACCGCCCCCAACTAGGTCACCTCCAGCAGATCGCGATGGCAGAAGTCCCACGCACCTGGAAGCAACTGCAGCGCTTCATCAGGCTACTGAACTGGCTCTGGAACTATATTCCGAATTTTTCACAATTCATCGCACCTCTGACGGACCTGTTGTCACCCCAAGTCCGCTACCACTGGGGCTCGCCCGCTCAGACTGCGTTCGAGGCCATCAAGAGAACGTTCACATGGTGCCACACGCTGGCCCGCATCGACCCCGAGCGCCCACTCGTCCTCCAGACGGACGCAAGCGCCCTGGTATCCGGAGCCGTGCTGTACCAGGTGAACGACCACGGAGAACGGCAGGTGGTGGACTACGCCAGTGCGAAGTTCGGCGCGGCAGAGAGGCAGTACCACAGCAATGAACAGGAGTGCTTTTCAGTGGTGTGGGCCGTGAAGAAATACCATCCACACCTGGAGGGCAGGCATTTCACCCTCCGCACCGACAACCACTGTCTCACCTGGCTCCACACCATGCAGGGGAGGAAGGGGAAGCTGATCCGCTGGGCGCTGCTCCTACAGTCGTCCGACTTGATGGTCGAGCACGTGCCAGGCACGGAAAATCAGCTCCCCGACCTGCTCTCGTGCGAGCCAGACGGCAGACGGGTGGTGCTGGACGAGGAGGAGAAAGACTAAATCCTGCCCCCCTCCCACACCAGCACGACTGACAACGGGCTCCCTACCTGCACCCGCCTCACGCTCGGCGTAGAAGGGACCGAAGACCCTCCCAGTACCGAGGCCGATCTGGAGCGGCGCGTCCTCACGACCCAGCGCCGCTCGCTGGACACCGACCGGCGCCGCGAGACAGCGCGAAGAGGAGACAACCCCTCCTGGCAGTTCCGGGACGAACGGGTCATGAACAGACCGCCGGGGGAAGAGGACGAGTGGAAGACTTACATCCCGCCCGAAACGCGCCAGGCAACACTGCGGTTATACCATGATCATGACCTCGCCGGACACCCAGGCTCGGACAAGACCCGGAGAGCCGTCTGCCGGTACTACCACTGGCCGGGGGTGAACCGGGATGTCCGGGTCTACGTCCGGGAGTGCGAGATCTGCCAGCACCGCAATGCCCGCCGAGGCGACGGCATGCAGCAACAGCAGCCTCACCAGCCATCAACACCGTTCCAGACGCTTGCGCTGGACGTGATGGGGCCGTACCCCCTTTCCGCAGGGTAAGCGCTTCCTAGTGGTCGTGACCGACATGTTCACCCGCTGGAAGGAGGCCTACCCCTGCGGCAACGCACGGGCGGCTACCATAATCGAGGTTCTGACGTGCGAGTTCCTCACTCGGTTTGGCTACCCGGAGTCCGTCCTGACGGACTACAGCAACCAGTTCCTGGGGGCCCGGTGGAGAGGGTGGTGCCAAGAGGCACACATTATCCACCAAACCACACCCTCCTACCACCCCAGGGCCAATCCGACCGAGCACAGGAACCAGGATCTGAAAGTTCAACTGCGGCTGCACCTAGGGGAAGACCACACCCAGTGGTACCGCCACGTCGCCGACGCACTGTTCTGCGTCCGGAGGTGCGTGAAAACGGCCACTGGGTTGACCCCCGCCGAGATGATCCAGGGACGTAACCTGCCGCTGCCCGGCGAGCTGGCAACACACGGCATTCCGCACCCAGGAGAACACCCGTCGGAGCGCGACGAACCCAGGAGCACGACGCAGCACGTGCAAGACAAGCCCGCTACAGCCAGGGAATTACACCGCAGACCGCGCGACCCCCTGCACAACTGCAGGCCGGCGATCGGGTGTACACTCGAGCATAACCCCTGTCGGCGGCGCCGCGCAATTACTGCACCGGACTCGCCCCTTGCTGGGAGGGGCCCTACACCGTGACGCGGCGCCTAGGAGCGACGTCCTACATGGTGGACTTAGGCGGCCGCCACATGAAAAAGATCCACCGGGACCATTTGCGAGTGGCGGCGACCCTCGGGGAACCACTCCCGACCGAACCCGAACATGGGGGCACGGCAGACGGACAAGACATCCCCCTTGACACACTCCCTTCTGGAGGACTCGAGCAACAGCGAGAGGAAGCCGAGGACACCGCACCAGATGAGCCTGAGTACCTCACCGACGGGGAACTGGAAGCGGACGAACCCCACGACCCCGGGGAGGAACCCCGTCCCGCCGAAACTGCGCCACGAGGGGAGGCCTCCAAGAGCAAGCCCCCCCCACCGAGGCATGAGGAACCTACGGAGACTCACACCACGCCGTGCCGAAGGATAAGGGGCCGGCCCTGCCACGCCCGGTGCCGAGTGACGGAAGTTGTGGGGGACGACTACGAAGACCCCGCCAGAGCGACCACTGACCCCGAACCCATTATATCCGACCCAGACGAGGCCGAAGAGGAATTGCCCCCAGGCCCGACCAGAGGCGGTTGGGGACACACGGCCTCCCTTGCCGACGCAATTTTCCGCATCACTGTCACACAACCGCGCGAGGAGGGGGCTGGACGTCCCCGTCGGACAAGACGCAGACCAGCGAGGCTGCGGGAGTTCATTCTGGACACCACCCCGGGGCGGAGCTCACCCAGCCCGGGGCTGATACCGGAGCGGGAACGCAAACCCTATGGACGGCAAGGCCCGACGAGCTCGGCGGAAGGTAGCCCACGAGAGTGCCCCCGTCGGGAGCGTCGGCCTCTGGTCCGCCTGGCCGAGTACGTCTTGGGCGGGCTCGTGGCACCGCCTCCCATGCCAAGCGCTGCGGTGCCGCCTCCCAGCCCAGCTGCCCACACAGCGTCCGAGGCGACGTCTGCCTACGCCGACACTCCATGCGCCGGTGCGCCGCCTCCCGGCCCAGCTGCCCACGCAGCGACCGAGGAGGCATCCGCATGCCCCAACACCTCATGCGCCGCGGCGCCACCTCCCAGCCCAGCTGCACACGCAGCGACCGACGCGGCGTCCGCCTGCGCCAGATCCTCAGACGCCGCCGGCGCTAAGGTGCCACGCGCCATGGGATCTCGTGTCGATGGGTGCCAGCTTTGCTAGGGGGTCGTCGTACCATGGGACCGGGAACACATGGCTGTGACGGGCTTCCGGGGGGGGGGGGGGGGGGGGGGGGGTTGACGTCGTACCGACCATGGCCGTTAACCCCTTGCTCCGCACCGCCAGTACCGTATCTAGTTTTCGGAGCGCGCCCTTCACCCAGCCGGATTGAGTCAAGCGAGCGCCCCGGGCGTGACCTCAATTAACTGAATTAAAACAACAGGACATGAAACCCCGGGGTCTCGACTACGGAAAACAATGCCCAAACGAGGCATTAGGACGAAATTAAGTAATCACCTGCAGTGAGCAAGTGCGTCGTAGAGACTCCGTGCATGCGTGGCTCGCACGGAACAGAAAACAACCCTTGTTACTAGCTACAGCGGCTACGGGCCTTGATTAATTGGCCTATGATAGTGGTCTCGCCAAACTAAGGGAATTCAAACCCAAACAGTGCACATTGAGAAAATTTGTAGTTAAATTTACAGTCGCCAACTTGGTGCCGCTTTTAAAATAAATATTCAAGTAAAATAATTGTTAAGCCTTAGGCAAATATTTACCAGGTGCAAAGTTTTAATCAAGCACCTGGAGCATGTTTTTTACTCATCATATAACCAATTAAGTTATTATAAGTTTTTGGTGCCGACTCACAAAGAAGAGAAAGTTTCTCTTCCTTGCGAGGCGGCCATGTTCGGCAGTCTCCAACCACTCCGCGCCGGGAACAGACGTGTGTCCGTGGGCAGTATTCAAGTTTGTTTCATCGATTATTTTTATTCTGTACTACATCTTCAAATTTAAATCCTTTTATTAATTCACCGCTGCCCACATCGACTCGGCACGTATTTTGCGGAACCGGGCTTATCCTGACCGTCTTCAGTGTGATACCGCACTACGTATCGTATCACGGAACGTACGGTACTGGCCGACTCCAGCGAAAGTATTTTTAATTAAGGACGCCGTGCATACGCCTGCCGGCTGCACTCACGTAAGTGTTTCTCCGAACTTAGGAGCCCGCTCATCGAGCCCCCCTGCACCCGTTAACTTTCGGCGCTGGCCGTCTCCAGCGAGCATCGACATTTGTCCCACGAGACTGCCGCGGCTACCATCAGTGTCTCATAGTGTTGTGTTTTTTTTGTGTTAATTGTGTAACCGCTAGACGTCGCCAAGTGTTGGTGAGAGTTTTTTTGTAGCGGGACTAAATTAAAGGTAATTCTCACCAACTCGTGTACAATAATTTTCTGTAGTCTCCCGTCCTTCACACGGCCGAGCAGCCTCCACAGTCAAGGGAGAACCATTCAGGTTAGATTCAAGCCGTGTACCTGGCAGGGCACGTGGGGGCAGAGTACCCATGACCCAACATCAACAGCCTAGCAGTCCGCTAGCCTGGCGCCCCTCCGGACAACAGCAGCATCGCGACGCCCGTAGATCCCGACAGGTACCCCCCGGACCTTTCACAGAGGTCGGGTGATGGCAAAACTAGCTTGAATATGTAATTTGCTCTTGATATTATTACTCTTACTAGAGTGTATATATGGTGGTGTTGCTGTAGTCACTAAGAAGCCACATTTGTGAACACTCCAAGTATTTACTTTTTAGTATGGCCACTCTGCCGAATGGAAAACTCTTTGATTATTTTGTATTTGTTTCTGGGCGCCACTCTTATGTAAGACTTAACCTCGGTATCAGGATAGGATAAGTGTAGGGTAATACATAAGAGAAAAAAAATAATAATATAACACTTCAAATCTAGAATTGGTACAAAAGTAAGAACATGTAAATTTAGGGTCAGTAAAAACAAACATATACACTGTAAAATAATAATATAATGAAATAAAGTTAAACAAATAATCTTTAATCAGACAAATATGTAGATTATTATTGGCTTGACCAGTGGTATACTCTTATGTTTTCAAATAAACAGGAGATATGTTGCACACATGATAAAATACAACAAAGTTCATAAATTCAAATTATCGTGTCTGTTGCTCTCACTCTAGATCGAAATTAGTGTGTTAAAATATAGTTTATTATCGTTGTCATTTAATTCAATTTAGTGTACCTCGGCTGAATTCAGATGTAGGTATGGTACAAGATCATGAGAACTCCGTCTCATTTCACCTCTGGGTTAGAACCAACGACCTAAGAGATATATAGACTGCTTATCACACTGCTTTCAGTGCCAAATGCTGCTGTCGACGGCATACTGGGGAACTACAATCCGAGCGAGAGAGACAGAGAGCTGTTTTGACAGAATCAAGGTAAGTAAAATAGGAGGTAGGCCATTCCGGGCTCGCGCGCTTTTATTTCCCCTCCTCCGCCGCACGCCGTGACGTCACTTGGGGGACACGAGACGCCGCTTTAGCGATCAACAATAAGCAATATAGCAGTTGTTAGTTGGTTATTATGAATTTTGGTCAGTGACGTGGACGTTATTGTGTTGTGAATAGTTTTCCGTACTATTTTCTAAAACACTTAACGATATTTAATTTAATATCTTTCATCCTTTTCGTATGCTTGTGTAGCTATTTATCCGTGAATATTTTGCATCTTTTTCGAACATGTTTGACGTTTCGTAAACGAAATTTGTGTGAGTGTCGGGAAATGTTTCCTGAACTTTTCACAGTATTTCCTAGAAATAATATTAGTTATCGTGTTCAACAATGAGTAAAAGCAATCACAAATGAGCGATAGCAAGCTGCAGTAACTATGGACGCAAGACTTCAGACATTATTTACCAACGTTTTCCTACAAATTTCGAACTTCAAAAGTTGTGGGTATCACGATGCAAGCGGGAAGTTAAATTTAATATCAGCAATGCTCACGTGTGTTCAGTCCACTTTCTTTCAGAAGAATATGAGCGAGACTTAATAGTCTAAGATCCGGGTGCAGGATTAGTGCGTTCATCGGTTTTTTGCGGAAAACCAAACTTTTATGTATATTTATAATTAGGAGAATATATATTTATTTATCATAATGTTTAACAGCCAGCAACCCTTATTTGCGGCTGGATTTAATTAGGCAACCATATATGATAATAAATAGAAAAAAAAATTAGCTTTAATTTGATATATGATTAATAAATAAACGTTATGAACGTATAAATGTATCGAAATCATACCTGTTTACACCTGGCTGCGAAGAGGTGGTGCCAAGTCCGCAACGGCAACCGTGATTTTTTTGAATCTTCATATAAATTGCCGTGATGTAGACGTTATTTTATTTAAAAAACAAGTGAACGAATTTTTTTTTCAAACATCAATTAAAAATATGACGCCGACCGCCAATGCTCCTCTATGTCGCATAGACCGCTATGCCTCATCAACGTCTCCTAGAAGCGTGTGCACCGAACGCGCCCGTGCGCGCAGCTAAGTGTAGTGCGTGCGTCGAGGCGATCGCCGTGCAACGAGTGCTGCGCCGGCGGAAGGATCCGGCCGGGTGTGGCATATCCTTCCGCCGCACTACAACAAATTATTTTAATTATGTTTTCCACAGGTTTTTATTAAACATTATTTTTCAGTAATTAATAATTCAGTCTTTGCTAAATCATGTTTCACTGTGCGATTTGTCCCGAACCTGGCCGGTTCAGTTTCCCGCGAAATTCACACGTTTCCCCGGGGGGTGATGGCGGGGGAAAGGGGTCGCGCGCGGCGACACCGTCAGTGTAGTGATGGGCAAAACGGTTCTTTTGACCGAACCGGTACTTTCGGATCAGTTCCGAGAAAGATTCGTTCAGAACGATTCGTTCATCTCGGTCATTTCGTTCTTTTCTGTGAATAGGATCTGGCTCTTTTATCAGCTCGGTAAAGTTCTATATTGTATATACCAACACCAACACCGGAAACAAGATGGCGCAGGGTGATGGGCAGAGAAAAATACTACCGCAACCAAAAACATCACAGCAAAATGATAAAAAAAAATAAAAAAACAATGGCAAATCATTTAATAAACACGTAGTATTATTACTAAAACACGCAACCATTTTTTATTAAAATAATTAAGAGATAATGGTCAACCTAAATAAAAAATCTTGCAAATGAAATCTTATAAATATATTAATTCATGGGAATAAAATTACCTAAGGATTATCCGAACATAACACATGATTCCAATGTTAGCTAAAGGTATCCTTTACAATTTGTACCATCCACAATTTTAAGCTGGGCCGTGAGATCTTCTGTATATACTTTTACCAACAAAAAAGTGCGCCGAATGACTGAACTAACCTGCGCGAAATGTGCTCGAATTAAAGATTTTTTTCCTTAATTCTCAATCTAAAAAAAAAAAGTTTCAAATAAGCATATGAAAGTGAAGGTTCTACCCAGCAATAAACCAGAAAATATTTAAGTTTGAAAAATAAGTACTTAAAAAACTCTAGCTAAACATGGACCATTGCATTCCAAATATTTATTATAAATTTTAATTCATAGGGATCAAACTAAGGATTGTCCGAACATAACACATGATTCCAATGTTAGCTAAAGGTATCCTTTACAATTTGTACCATCCACAATTTTAAGCTGGGCCGTGAGATCTTCTGTATATACTTTTACAAACAAAAAAGTGCGCCGAATGTAGAAGTAGCCTGCACGAAATGTGCACGAATTAAATATTTTTTTCCTTCATTTTCAATCTAAAAAAAAAAATTTCAAATAAGCATACGAAAGTGAAGGTTCTACTCAGCAATAAACCAGAAAATATTTATGTTTGAAAAATAAGTTCTTAAAAAAACACTAGCTAAACATGGACCACGACAGCCAAATATTTATGATAAATTTTAATTCATAGGGATCAAACTAAGGATTGTCCGAACATAACACATGATTCCAATGTTAGCTAAATGTATCCTTTACAATTTGTACCATCCACAATTTTAAGCTGGGCCGTGAGATATTCTGTATATACTTTTACCAACAAAAAAGTGCGCCGAATGACTGAAGTAGCCTGCGCGAAATGTGTTCCAAAACAATATTTTTTTTTCTTCATTCTCAACCGAGAAAGAAATGTTTTACAATACGTTTACCAATTTGAAAGTTCTACTCAACAATAAACAAGATAATATTTTAGTTTTAAAAATAACTACTTAAAAAAAAAACAGTTTTTGAACATGGACCACTGCAGCGAGATTTTTATTATAAATTTTAATTCATAGGGATCAAACTAAGGATTGTCCGAACATAACACATGATTCCAATGTTAGCTAAAGGTATCCTTTACAATTTGTACTATCCACAATTTTAAGCTGGGCCGTGAGATCTTCTGTATATACTTTTACCAACAAAAAAGTGCGCCGAATGACTGAAGTAGACTGCGCGAAATGTGCTCGAATTAAAGATTTTTTTCCTTCATTCTCAATCTAAAAAAAAAAAAAATATTTTAATTAAGCATACGAAAGTGAAGGTTCTACTCAGCAATAAACCAGAAAATATTTAAGTTTGAAAAATAAGTACTTAAAAAAACTCTAGCTAAACATCGACCATTGCATTCCAAATTTTTATGATAAATTTTAATTCATAGGGATCAAACTAAGGATTGTCCGAACATAACACAATATTCCAATGTAAGCTAAAGGTATCCTTTACAATTTGTACCATCCACAATTTTAAGCTGGGCCGTGAGATCTTCTGTATATACTTTTACCAACAAAAAAGTGCGCCGAATGACTGAAGTAGCCTGCGCGAAATGTGTTCCAAAAAAATATTTTTTTTTTCTTCATTCTCAACCGAGAAAGAAATGTTTTACAATACGTTTACCAATTTGAAAGTTCTACTCAACAATAAACAAGATAATATTTTAGTTTTAAGAATAACTACTTTAAAAAAAACACTTTTTGAACATGGACCACTGCAGCGAGATTTTTATTATAAATTTTAATTCATAGGGATCAAACTAAGGATTGTCCGAACATAACACATAATTCCAATGTTAGCTAAAGGTATCCTTTATAATTTGTACCATCCACAATTTTAAGCTGGGCCGTGAGATCTTCTGTATATACTTTTACCAACAAAAAAGTGCGCAGAATGTAGAAGTAGCCTGCGCGAAAAATGCTCGAATTAAATATTTTTTTCCTTCATTTTCAATCTAAAAAAAAAAATTTCAAATAAGCATACGAAAGTGAAGGTTCTACTCAGCAATAAACCAGAAAATATTTATGTTTGAAAAATTAGTTCTTAAAAAAACACTAGCTAAACATGGACCACGACAGCCAAATATTTATGATAAATTTTAATTCATAGGGATCAATCTAAGGATTGTCCGAACATAACACATGATTCCAATGTTAGCTAAATGTATCCTTTACAATTTGTACCATCCACAATTTTAAGCTGGGCCGTGAGATATTCTGTATATACTTTTACCAACAAAAAAGTGCGCCGAATGTAGAAGTAGCCTGCGCGAAAAATGCTCGAATTAAATATTTTTTTCCTTCATTTTCAATCTAAAAAAAAATTTCAAATAAGCATACGAAAGTGAAGGTTCTACTCAGCAATAAACCAGAAAATATTTATGTTTGAAAAATAAGTTCTTAAAAAAACACTAGCTAAACATGGACCACGACAGCCAAATATTTATGATAAATTTTAATTCATAGGGATCAAACTAAGGATTGTCCGAACATAACACATGATTCCAATGTTAGCTAAATGTATCCTTTACAATTTGTACCATCCACAATTTTAAGCTGGGCCGTGAGATATTCTGTATATACTTTTACCAACAAAAAAGTGCGCCGAATGATTGAAGTAGCCTGCGCGAAATGTGTTCCAAAAAAATATTTTTTTTTCTTCATTCTCAACCGAGAAAGAAATGTTTTACAATACGTTTACCAATTTGAAAGTTCTACTCAACAATAAACAAGATAATATTTTTTTTTGTTTTAAGAATAACTACTTAAAAAAAACACTTTTTGAACATGGACCACTGCAGCGAGATTTTTATTATAAATTTTAATTCATAGGGATCAAACTAAGGATTGTCCGAACATAACACATGATTCCAATGTTAGCTAAAGGTATCCTTTACAATTTGTACCATCCACAATTTTAAGCTGGGCCGTGAGATCTTCTGTATATACTTTTACCAACAAAAAAGTGCGCCGAATGACTGAAGTAGCCTGCGCGAAATGTGTTCGAAAAAAATATTTTTTTTCTTCATTTTCAACCGATAAAGAAATGTTTTACAATACGTTTACCAATTTGAAAGTTCTACTCAACAATAAACAAGATAATATTTTAGTTTTAAGAATAACTACTTAAAAAAAAAAAAACACTTTTTGAACATGGACCACTGCAGCGAGATTTTTATTATAAATTTTAATTCATAGGGATCAAACTAAGGATTGTCCGAACATAACACATAATTCCAATGTTAGCTAAAGGTATCCTTTACAATTTTTACCATCCACAATTTTAAGCTGGGCCGTGAGATCTTCTGTATATACTTTTACCAACAAAAAAGTGCGCCGAATGTAGAAGTAGCCTGCGCGAAATGTGCTCGAATTAAATATTTTTTTCCTTCATTTTCAATCTAAAAAAAAAATTTCAAATAAGCATATGAAAGTGAAGGTTCTACTCAGCAATAAACCAGAAAATATTTATGTTTGAAAAATAAGTTCTTAAATAAACACTAGCTAAACATGGACCACGACAGCCAAATATTTATGATAAATTTTAATTCATAGGGATCAAACTAAGGATTGTCCGAACATAACACATGATTCCAATGTTAGCTAAAGGTATTCTTTACAATTTATACCATCCACAAATATTAGCTAGGCCGTGAGATCTTTTGTATATACTTTTACCAACAAAAAAGTGCGCCAAATGACTGAAGTAGCCTGCGCGAAATGGGCTTGAATAAAATAAATTTTTTCTTCATTCTCAATCGAGAAAGAAATGTTTTACAATAAGTATACAATATTGAAGGTTCTACTCAGCAATTAACCAGAAACTATTTAAGTTTGAAAAATAAGTACTTAAAAAAACGCTAACTAAACATGGACCACTGCAGCCAGATTTGTATTATACATTTTAATTCACAGGGATCAAACTAAGGATTGGCCACACATAACTTCTTATTCCAGCATTAGCCCAATGTTTTCTTTACAATTTGTACCATCCACATTTTTAATCTGGGCCGTGAGATATTCTGAATAAATAACTACAGCTGTTCTTTAGTATATTTCGTCACATTATAAGCAACGACATTTGTAAGACACAAAGTGTAATATTGAAAATCATTATAGTGTTGGACTTATATGTAACTATTTTTAGGAAACAACCGAAGTCATTAATGCAAGTTAATGATTCTAAATAAATAATTGCTTTCATAATAAGTCTCTTTTTAAGCGAGTGGTTTTGAGAGTAAACTATTGTGCACAACCACTGAAAATAAACTGTAAAATAAACAGTGAATTTAACCTATTATTGTGCTATTAAATATTTTTTTTTATAACTTACGTCTTCTTTCAGACCTGTAAGATGTGAACTACGGTCACATCATTACCATGGACAGTTACTTGCCGTCGGAGTGATTCACTCAGTTTCTAGTGTGAGGTTAAGTTACATTGCACGAGCGTCGGTGGGTCTGGCTACGTGAGGCTTGTCATGTGACACCTAACGGCCGTGTTATAGCGACTGAGAAGACTGAGCGAGTATTGGAGATTGGAACCAGGTCTGCCAACTATCCACCTGCCTAGTGAGTCCCTACTCGCCTGAGGACCAAGGCGAGTACCACAACTTAAAGCGTCGTTTGCTGATCAGCAGTGGGTACCCTACACCCGGAGTCCAGGAAGAGGTTTGGAATTGGTACCGGGTCACCAGCGAGTAGCAGAGCCGCGAGCGAGTCGCAGTCCAGGCCGCTGGTTGTGGCTGATCCTGGGGTTGCGCCCAGGACCCAGATGAGGAGAGAGGACCAGGCACAAGCTCAGGCATTCCTGGACGAGATGAACAATCGCCTGGAGATGCGGCCATATCGCTGAGCCGCGAACCGAGAGGCAGTAGTACTGAGACGTGCAAAATACCCATTGCCCGCCCGAGTACCTATATTGGCGTCGACTGACTGGTCTCTTCGTGAACTAGCGAACTTAAAAAGGACTGAGGCTGCCTGTATTATTAGGACTGTTAGTGTTCAGAGGGCAGCCTGTCGTAATAATATATTAGTTATAAATGTAATTTTCATGTGGTTTATGTATTTTAATACTAGCTACACATTAGGTTTAATTAATAGCTCATCAAGGATGATTGCTCTTTAAGACCTGTTGTGTTTATCTTATGGCCAAGTTATGAGAGAGATTTGTCGTGGACTGGGAGCAGTGTATGGTTTTTGCCTACTCGTGCCTGAACTGAGTTTATTTTGTTACCAGAGTAGTGGCCAACGAGTCACCAGCAAACACGAGAGAAAGGGAATGCAGGCCATGTTGGAAATTATGTTTAAATTGTTTGTATTGTCATGGTTGAAATAATAACTAGCTCGAGTCCATTCTGTTGTGAGTGGCCGAAGCGCTGGCACTTGCTGCACTGCGTGTGGCACCGGACGCCTGTAGTCGTCCACTCTTATGAGCCGCCTGCGAGCTCGCGTAGGGTGCGGATGCGCTCAGGATCGCAGGCCTGAGGCGCCCTCGCTCTTCTGCCTGGTCCCGCGGTTTGCCAGAAACCACAATTTATAGACAGACAGTCGTAGGGCTGTGAATTCCTCCTGGAGGAAGTCGGTCGGGGTTTGTGCAGCACGAATCCCTCTGAAGGGGGCCCGAGTGTTGGGCGCCTTGACCGCGCGGTGATACTCGGCGATGGAGCCGTGACGGCCGCGGTTTTGGCACGTGTGCTTCTTTGAGCGCATGAAATCCCCGTGGGTACTGGTGCCCCTCGTCACTAGGGAGGGAGGGGGGCTGTCGGTCGTAGAGACCTCCCGACCATGGTAACCGGCTGCTTGCTCGTGCTCAGCCCTGAAGGGGCCTGGCAGTCCGTCATTGTAGTCGCGTCACTCATTGTTCGTGCGACGGTCGCCTATTCACTCAGGGCCACCACTGACCTTCCCCCGGGGCTAGTTAACTGCTAGTTAGACTAGGCTACAGGAAAGCTATATCCCTGGAAACAAAAGTTTGTGAAAACTTTGCCCAAAGATGAATTTTTGCACAGTGGTAGAGTCAACTATGCTAAATATATACCGAATGTTTACCGCTGTAGTCATTTAGAGTATCACCGAAAACGTGCAGTTACGTCCTAGATGACAGCGACTCACAACAGTCCATTAAAATGTTTCTTATTTACGCAGTTTTTAACATAGCCTCTCCATAAATGCATCAAAATAATCTAGAAGCACTATTTCACACATTTATATTAAAACATGTGCCAAATATTAGTATAAAAGGTATGATAGAAATCGATAAAGTAATAAAAAAAGTGTTTTTTTCTTTATCTCAGTCAATGACATAAAAATATGAATCACATTAAAATAAAGGGTCCGATGTAATAATTACCTTGAAAAATGTTCGTGCATATTTCGTAAGCTAAAATGTGACATATATCTGAAGAGGCTTGAGTAATTGATTAAATCGCTAGAACGATCCGAGTGTAGCAGTGTTGAGTACCTACGTATTGCGACAGTGCTACAGCTGCAAAGGCTGGGGTGACTTTCGCTCCCATGAAATCGAGGTTTTGTAACCTATGAAATATTCACCCCAAACTGAGATTTGGTACCGTTGTAATATCATCTTTTTCTAGTTACATGTTAAATTAACCTCCGCAAACCTTGTGCTTTACACCAAAAACGTAAAGTGAAACTTTGAATAATAGCTTCTTGAGTGCTCCACAATATTGCATTCCGTAAACGTTATTACTGTAGTGAACCAAACAAAATTTATCTAAATATATTATTCAACGTGATATAATTGAAAAATGTTTCATATTATGAAATATAATTATCAAATGAATGAAAATACAGATAACATAAACCTGAATGGACCGACTTAAAAGACGTTAGAAAAGATTGTTGCATGATTCTTAAGCATTAAAATGGTATATTGCTCTGACTCAATTGATCTGACCAGTGAAAGGTTCCGAGCGACGTAGTGTGTATTGTACTGCGGGAACCTAAAGTTGCTCGGGTTGGGGCAAATTTCGGTCTTAGGAAACTAAGGTTTTTAATGTAAGAAAAAAAATATATATATAAAAGCTGTCTTTTTCAACAGTGGTAGAATCAACATTTTTTTGTAACATATCAAAAGTTTTCTGCTGCAAACCTTGTGCATCACACAGAAAACGTGCAGTTATGTCGTGCTTAGATGTTGCGAAGGCCCTGCGTCGCATTAAAAGTGATGCGGTTTGTAATGACAAAATATCTATTAAAATGCTGGATATAATGTCACCATTTGTTGTATCTGTTATGGAGCACATTTTTAATGCAACACTTACTACAGGTCAATATCCGACTATATGTAAGTACTCGTTTATAAAACCAATTCCAAAAATTAAATCTCCAGAAGAATCCAAAGACTTCCACCCTATAAGCATCCTACCTGCTGTTTCCAAAGCTCTTGAACACCTGGTGCATCAGCAAACTGCACATACCTATGAAAAGGAAATCTTTTAGATACTTTCCAGTCAGGTTTCAGACCTGGTCACAGTACCACTACTGCCCTAATTAATGCTATGGATAATATACGTCGTGTTATTGATAAGCGGGTACTAACGATTTTAACGCTGCTTGACCTCAGTAAAGCTTTTGATTCGGCAGACCATGCCCTATTACTAAGTAAAATTTCAGTTCTCTACAACTTCTCTCATAGAGTTTGGCTTGGTTCGAATCCCATCTTAACGTTCGTTGCCGATGTGTCGTCCTTGATAGTGAATTGTCCTGCTGGCTCCTTGTAAAAGCGGGAGTTCCTCAGGGTTCGATTCTTGGTCCACTTTTATTTGCAATTTTTATTAATGACTTACCTAAATGCCTCATTACTTGCCAATATCACATGTACACAGATGATGTTTAGATGTTCAGATTTATCTTCATACCAAAGCAACTGATATTAATCAGTCGATTAGTTTTGTATATTATGATATTGCTTCTATTTTTGAGATGGGTAAGTGCCAATAAACTCATGTTGAATATTGACAAAACACAGGCCATAATAATCGACTCTGCTCTCATGATATCCAAAGTAACTTCTTTAAACGTAATAACTTGACGCTTGGAGGAATACATATTCAGTTCTCTAAGGTTGTGAGAAACCTGGGAGTTATGATAAATTCAACTTTAACCTGGAAGGATCAGGTAATGCAAATTAGCAAGAAAATCGAGATCTCCGTGCATTGCTTATGATGCTTATAAATTTTTTCTCCCCCCCCCCCCTCCCAGCATTAAAACCATCCTTATTCAATTCTTAATTATGTCGCACTTTGATTACTGCGATGTTTTGTTTCCTGATTTGACTGATAAATTAGCAAAACGACTTCAGAATCTCCAGAACTCCTGTGTAAGATTAATTTTTGACGTGAAAACGTCTAATAAATTGATGAACGCCGGTTGCACGCACGAAAAAGTGTCCCGTAACGCACATTGTCCCACTACTATGTGTCCCGTTACGCTCATTGTACGCTTGCGCCGCATCTCTCTTCCACTCGATTGAAACAACCATCGATTTGACTTTTCAATCATGTTTTCGTCGTTTGAATTATTATTATTATGTAATTTAACGATCGTCCACCGATTTTCAGCACAATTGGTACGGTTATTTAAAAGTAATATTGAATTTTCAAATACGTTTTTGTACGAATAATGGTGTTTTACAGTTACACATAATAATTCAAATCACACCCGGGATCTTTTGCACAAGGTTTAAAAAATATTGTAACACATTATAAATAAGTTTGGTGTATTTGGGATGCGTATTTGTTATAAAATCGTATTATAAAAAAGAAATTAAATTATTCCCCTACGGTGCTGTCATCTACGGTGACGGACGCGAACAGAACGAATCGCGCTATCTATCCTCTTTTGTACGAACAATGGTGTTTTACAGTTAAACATAATAATTCAAACTAAACCCGGGATATTTTGCACAATGTTTTAAAAAATATTGTGATACATTATAAATACGTTTGGTGTATTTGGGATGCGTATTTGTTATAAAATCGTATTATAAAAACGAAATAATATTATTCCCCTACGGTGCTGTCATCTACGGTGACGGACGCGAACCGAACTAATCGTGCTATCTGCCCGCTTCCGCGGTAACCAGGCACTCGTTAATACATATTTTCCTTTGTTTATCGCGAGGAGCGTTATTATTAATGAATTATAAATAAAATTTCATGCTCGGGGCCACAATTGCATATCATTTTGAGCAATGGAAGACATAAAAACGTAAAATATTCTCGACGAATTTTAATTTCGGCCCCAGCGCTCCACGAGTGTCTGGGTTGGAGATTAAAGCCGAAATTCTTTCTTAAATTTACTAATACTTATTTTATTAACTGCTAGGGCATTTTTATTAAATTCTACCTTTAATTTCACGACGAACAAACTTCGTCGTTAAATGTGTAATTGCGAAAAAGCGTAAAACATTCTAGACGATCTTGAAGTTAAATAGCAAACATGTATAAAAGTTATAGTTAAAATAATCTATTCGGTAAAGTAATAAACATATTTGAATTAATGAGTGCAAATAAAAGTAAATTTATCAATTAAATTGTAGATTTCATTTCACTCCTTCTTTGTATCCATACCAAAAAGTGATAATTCAATAAAAATTATTCAATTTTATTCATAAAAGTATGCAATAATTTCATCAATGTTTTTTTATGACGTTGTCACGTTAAACTATCGTCCGTAAACCGACTTTACTAACAACCAATTTTTTTAACCTAAAATCACGAGACCATATAACTCAGTACTATAAGAAGTTGAAATAGTTTAGACTCACACAGGGGCGTGATATGCACATGCTGATTCTTGCTTAAAATACACTGCGGCTGGGATACCCTCAATATCTGTCGGCCAATTTAAATTATCTCCACAGCTACCATAACCGTGAGACACGATCCCGTACATTCAACCAAATGTTTATCAGGATCTTAAATTTTTGTCGTTCAATTCTCTAAAGTTTGTTTTCGATCTGTATCAAGCCTTCATTATAAACATCAAAATCTTGACCTTGTTGTTGGGCTATGTGTCTGATATCTTGACACAAATCGTCTTTAAAAGTGTCCCATAAGTTGAGAGGTTCCGAGGGGAAACAAAATAAAAATATCACCACAAACAATTCTCTCAGCTTTAACGGACATTGAGAAATCGAAGCTTCTCTCAAAGTTATTTCCCATTGGTTATCATTTTCCAGCAAACATCTATCTTGGCAAGCGGCTTTGTAAGTTTCTTTTACAATTCCATCAACTGTTTTTAAGTCCTTAAACGATGTTGGGCTGAGATAAAAACATTCTGACTGTGAAGGATGAATGCTGTACACTCTTCCCAATGCCGCATCTTTTTTTTATGCCGGGGTGTCCAACTACGTCTTGGCCACGTTTCCTTCTAGAAAATTTATTGTTAGCCCATGTATAGTAATGAGGGACTTCGTGATAGAGTAGTGTTTTAGCAAATCCGTCATTACTGCACAGGTCAAAAAACGCAGAGAGTGTCGTTTTTGGTGGATTTTACACTATATTTTGCATGTTTTCAATGCGGCAGTCCTTTTTTTTTTTTTTTGCCACTCTACAGTAAGCATATAACATTTGACCGACCCAAAAATCGCGTCTTTTGTGATTATTTTTATGAGGTTTTTTTTTTTTTTTTTCATTTTTAAGTGAAACACTTGAGCGATGATGTCATGCCGTTCGAAAGATCGCTGACCGGAAAAAAGTTCATAATTGCGCACATATATGTCATAGCATCTTGCGTCTTTTCGTGGAGATACCTCGGAGACCCAGTAAATGATGACGGTAAGATGACATGCTGACCTATATTGGCGGCATTTACGCTTGCGTCTTGGTTCAAAGCATCCCTCAAATGAATATGGTCATCTGCTCTAAGCTTTTGTTGGTTTCGGCAAATAAAATTTAACCTTTCTGAAATCATCTTCGCCATCATATCCACACAATACTGATTAAACAAATCTTTGTAATAATGCAGTGTGCTAAAACAGTTGGTCCTAATCATTAAACGATAGGCATAATATTGAATACATGACACCGTCTTATTTTGTAAGGCATTCTGCTGAGGAATAGTCACATAATATATGTCGTCTCCTGATTCAAATATTAGTGGATATTGTAACGGATCGTAAGCGCGGTCCAATTCCGACACTCGTTTCAGTTGTCCGTCTCTACCATGCAGTACAATATCCCTGGGTCCTTTATCTTCGTCGACCAATAGAACGGCCACTTCATTTATGGAAGGAGCGTTATATCTGCCCTGGTATTCTGCCAGAGGTGTGCGATCAGAGTGAATGATTAATTTTAAACTTTCAGGGTTGTTAAATTCGATACTATGTTTATAACTTCGTATGTACATGTTGTGGCTATTTAATACGGTCTGCAGTTCGTTAATCAAATCTATTTTTAGCATAGGGGCCATGTTTTATCGCAATGATAGTTGGTCAGCTTCTGAAATAAAATATATTTGCAGAAATTGAGGGCTTTGTCCTGCTGGTGGTAAGAGGCTACCTATAAGATGATAGACTTGCCCTTCTACCTTAAAGGTGGGCATAAAATTTCCCTCTCTAATTTCTTTCGCCCCAAACGAAGTCATCTGAAAAAGGCTATTGTATCTACGTGCATTATTTAAGAAAATGCGCGGAATATGTGTGATTATTAGTCAAAAGGCTTTTTATTGGTTCTGGTGGCTCTTTAATATTAGAAAGAATAACTTTCCCAGACGCGCAGCATATACCGCTCGCTTAATCATTCCATTTTTTAGCAAAAAATTTAGGACAAACCTTATTCATTGCTCCGATTTGGATGCTGTTCTGAGAGCATAATCAATATGTGGATCGTAACTGAATGCTGATATATTAGTATGAGCTAAAATTATATTACGCATTCTAGTTGTTAACGATTGTTGTCTTTCTCACTGTGCAATAAGTCGCTGCGAGTGTTCGGCACTCGATTGTCGTTCGTATAGTTGGAACGATCTGGCATTTTGTGCTGTAAGACGAAGCGAACGTTCGGTGCTAGATTCCCTCGCGCGTGCTTGTGACATTCTGTCACTATTTTGAGCAAGGCGTTGCGAACTTTCGGCGCTAGATTCCCTTGTACGTGCTTGTGACATTCTGTCACTATTTTGAACAAGGCGTAGCGAACGTTTGGCGCTAGATTCTGTGGCCCGCGATTGCGAAGCATACGCTCTCTGATTTGCGAGACGATCTGAATTTTCAGAAGATGATTCTCCAATACGTCTTATTTTTGCTAATCTCGTTTGGGAGCAACTTTTAGATAGTTAAGACTTTTTTTTCCTAGGCATTACGTTGAATTTTTTTAATCAGATAAAATAAGAATATAACTTTTGATAAATACTTACTATTGAAAAAGTGAGAGAATACTATATAAAATAAACAATAAAGCGTGAATAAACTATTTATAATTAGTTCTGAGAAAAACTTTTTAACTTGGAAAAAAATTTGCAATTAAAATAGTTAAAAAGTGTTGAATGTCGGTTACGTCCGCTGCGTAGCGAGCCGACCGCGCGACTGAGCCGCGCGGCTACCTATTTCATAGATGTGCCCGCCCCTCTCCCGCACCCCTGCGGTGCCTGGCTAGCCGCGCCTTTTCTGTATCTGTGACTTTTTAAATTCGTAATATATTTTGAATGGAATACACGATTTGAATAATTCAAAAAGTAATCTACAGGTATTGAAACAATTTTGAATACAAAATAATTTATTTGGATAAGGAATAATAAATAGGTATCAATAACATGCACAGTGCGACAGCGTTTATTTTTTCTATTTCTATGATTTATTAATTTCGCAACATCTATTGATTGGAATAGCCGATTTTAACAATTAAAAAAGTAATTTACAGGAATTGAAACAGTCTTGAAAACAATATGATTTATTTGGATAAGGAATTTAACAGAAGTATGAATAACATGGTCTAATTTTGGTCGGCATTTATATCAACTTTTAAAATGTAATAAGTGGTTATTGTGTCATAACTATAATAGTTGGACATATAGTATCGCAAAGTTTTTTTGTGGTTATTGATATGTTCTTTAATATTGTATAGGACATACTTTTGTTCTATCATCAATAGTTTCCGCAGCGCATGCGATATAAGATGTTTTATGGCATTTTTTTTACACATTGGATTACGTTACTAAAGTTTTAGTAAAGATTCCTTCCTTATCTTTTCTAGCAATAAATATAGCCTATGTTACTCAGGGTGATTGTAGCTTTCTAATAGTGAAAAAATTTTAGAAATCGGCACAGTAGTTTTTGAGTTTATTCATTACAAACCTACACACACAAAAAAATACAAATCTTTCCTGTTTATAATATTAGTGTAGATATGTAATGATGATGTAGAGAAATGTAAATGTTTAGGCGTATTCCCTTAACTTTGCCATCAACAAAGTCGATAAATAAAATAAATAAATAGCAGCTCCTTGCAGTGCTCCACAAACATGAATCCTACAAACTTGTTTTTGTTGTATCATTTAAGTTAACAAATAAAAAAATTTCACAACACATTTTCTACATGTGATAGTATAGAAGTAAAATATATATATATATATATATATATATATATATATATATATACTATGAAAAATAAGCAAGATGAAACAACACAAATTTCGAAATAATGTTTTTACCGAATTTCTGGAATAAAATAAAAATTATATAAACTACAGAAACTTAAAAGACCATAGGTAAAAGTCTTTTAAATTTAGTTTCTGCATATTGATTAATCTTTTTAATTGTATATATTTAGGAGTCTACAGTAATCGATTTGATAGCTAGAGCATTCGGAGTGTCGCAATGTGTACTGCTCTGGGATCCATGGCAAGTCGTTTGGGTAGGAGCATTTTAATCACAGGTAACAAAGATATAAATAATCAGGTCAAATTCGCTAGTAAAAAGCTTTAATTAACTAATGTAAGTACATAGATGCAAAAGTTTAGTTTATTTTATAATATTACCTCAGAATAAAAATATTTACTTATAAGAAATACAAACCTTAATTGGCGCTCTGAAAACTATTGTATTTGTTTCTAATAGAACAAGTAGCCTGGATAAAATATAAATAGAATACTTTTTAAAGTGATAGAATAAGTCAAGAAATATAATATACTTATTTGTTGATTAGTATTGGTATTAATAATAATTTAGGTAGCTAATTTTTCTAAATCAGTTTTTTTGTCTTCACAGTGGTTATTTTTTTCTTAAAAATTTACATGCTAAAAACATGATCTCATATGATATCCTGCCTCATCTGCACTGTGACGTCATATGTCCGGTCCCTAGAGTTATGACTTTAAAGCTCATTAGTGATTCCACTTTCCCATTCCAAATTACAAGTAAAATCTCAAATCGTTATTTATGAGAAGGAAAGCCTACCCAATTTGTTTTAGGTAGTTATAAACATAGTTTTTAAACTTTGTATTTTTGGGTTTTCCTGTTGACAAGTTCCAAAAAATAATTTTATTGTAATTTTATGGAGCCATTTCACAGGGGAAAAGCGATAAAATTATTTTCTTATTTGCGTTAATTTAACTCAAATGTGTTAAATCAAATAAACGTAACATATCTGCAGCAATCCCTAAACAAAATCTTCGGAACTTTGAAACTTGGCCATCAAGGTCGCGTGCAACGCTCGTCGCGCCGGCTTGCTGCGACCGGAGCACCGCCGCAGGACGGCACACACGCCGACACTTAGGCTATTCTAGCGATTCAACTAATTGCGCTAGACTCTTTATAGTTAAATCGCCTTAAAGCTTAATGAATAAGCAAGAACTTTTATACAGATGATTTTGACGTTGTTCCCTTGTTCTGTATGTAAATCATAATTTTATTTAAATGACTGGTTTAAAAAATCATTAACGTTCTCTATTTTGTTTTATCTTTAGTATTCAACATAGAAGTATTTGTTCACGTGGGTGTTTCGAATAGCGTTTCTAGATTATTGTGATGCCTATATGGAGAGTACGTTAAAAACTGTGTAAATGGAAAGCATGTTGATGGACTGCTGTAAGTCGCTGTCATCTAGGAATTAACTGCACGTTTTTGGTGATACACACTAGGTCTACAGCGGTCAACTTTCGGTATGTTATTAAGCACAAGCTGAAGTACCCGGCGTTACCCGGGCTAAAGCACCCTTGAGAGTTGAATTTATGAAAACTTCATTCTCACATGATTGTGTAATATAAGGATCATAATTTCCGAGTTTCAAGTCTGTGGGATATATACTTGATAAACATAAATTTTAAATCTATTAACACAACCGTAATATGATATAGTAATTTATGAAACTTTCAACACTCACACATTTTCTCGTGGGAGACGTGATACATAGGTTTCCAACGTGGGAATGGCTACCTTGCCCCCAGAGCGACACACTGCGATGCTACCAAATACCTACGGGTAATTTTTTTTATCCCACGAACCTTTTTATAGCTCAAACATTTTTTTATTTCTCTCTGGACCCAATTATGAAGTCCACGCAGACGAAGTCGCGGGCAGAAGCTGGTATCTTAATAATTTTAAAATTATTATTATTTTTTAGTTTGTTTTGTTGTTAAAGCGTGTTTTTTTAGTTTTTTTAATTATAATTTAGTTCTGTAACTAAAGATATAAAATAAAAAACTGGAAAGGATACCTAACAAAAATATTTAAACAAAACAAACTTTTCCTTAAAGGTTAAAAAAAGAATGAAAATAATTATGAAGAAATATGAAAAGTGAAAAAGTAGAATAAGAAGTAAAATATCTAATCTTAAAAATAATAAAAGACAAACTATCGCTTATCATCAGGATAAAACAAAAAAAAAACTAATTTTACCGGTTAAACATACACTATCCGTAGAATAAGGTACCTTTATATTGTCCTTTATCGATATAAAAATAAAAAAATTATAGATGTCGATAGGATGCTGTTTTTAGAGTATCTTTTTCAAATTTTTTTATCTAATTAAAATATTACAATCTAACGCTTCTAATTTTTAGTTATACTAAAAAATTTGAACATAAATTATATTTTAAATAACTGAAACACGCTTTAACAGCAAACCAAACTGAAAACTCGTAACTATTTTTAAATGATTAAGATATTGTAAATAAGTGTGAGGTACTTTTTACTTTAATTTACACTAACTCTATTTTTACAAGTAGTTACCAATGAAATATGCACAACAATTTATATCAAGCACAATTTATATAATATCGCTAAGCGGACGAGTCTCGTCAAGAAGTAGCCTATAGGAAGTTGCCAGATCTATGGCGGCCATAGAGAAATGACACAAACCCACCGATAAATCAACCAGACGGCTAGTTTTGTTTTCTGTTATAGTGTTTATATATATATATATATATATATATAATATACGCATTTATAATATTAGTTAGAGCAAATTATAAAACGGTAAATAAAAAAACTAACAGGGCCATATACTGTTGTGTTGGTGTACTAAGATGTGATGGTCTTGCAACTGAATGTAAACAATCGAAAACGTCTCTGAGCGTTATTAAAAATCAACTTATATTAAAAAAAATTAAGAGAACCGATTTTGATGTAATGAAGTTTATGTTTTGCCCCAGATTACCCTCAAGTTAACTTTGAAAACCACATTGATGATAAAATACAAAATGGGTAATGACAATTGTAAAGTACAAAATGGGTAGTTACAATTGAACCACACCTGTCGACGACAAACGGTCAATAAATAGCTTTAAGTATTCTTACTCTCTACCTAGTTCCTTATAAAGCGATAATTCAAAACAGTGCCATCTACTGGTGTATTGGTGTACTACGATGCAGAGCTTTAATTTTTCTTACTCTCTACTCAGTTCCTTGCAATAGAAAAACGTAATGGCTTCACGGCTATTGCTCGGCGGACATAGAGGAATGACACTAACAGTTTGTATATCTATGACACACATGACATAAAATTAAGATATATTTTTTTCACCCACTTCAAAATTATTTTTTGAGACAAAAGATAGCCTGTGTCCTTCCTTGCCAAATTTCATTACGATCCGTTAAGCCGTTTAGCCTGGAAAAGGTAACAAACAAACAAACAGGCAGAGTTACTTTTGCATTTATATTATTAGTAAGGATAGTTGACTCTACCACTCTACGAAAATTCAGCTTTGGAAAATTTTTCGACAGGTTCGTGTCTCGTCTGGTCTTCGTTTCCTGGACTACTAGCTCACCGGGTGTTGCCGAGCTCGTCTGACGTCACTAATGTACCGTTATTTGCGCGTGGCACACGTCATGGAAGTAACGAACATAAATAGACGGTCTAAAAGACTACCGCTGTGTCCAAGGGGCAAGGCCATTCAAAAACAAGTCTTCCACCCTGCGCGCCGGGTAAGCTGTCCCCTATAGTACCACAACAGTCCCTTCTGGGTAGGTTTTTTTTTTTTTTTTTCCCCATCCTCAGACTGCCCTTCAAGAGAGATAGAGAGCCAACACCTGCACGGGAAACAAAGGTTTCAACTTGTGAAAAATTTGTCAATGCTGAATTTTTGCACAGTTATAGAGTCAACTGTGCTAAATAACCAATTTACTTCTGCAGATCTTGTACGTATCACCAAAAACATGCAGTTAGGTCCTACATGACAGCGACTTACAGCAGTCCATCAAAATGCTTTCCATAAATGCATTTTTTAACGTACGTAGATTCTCCATAAATGCATCGCAGTAATCTAGAAACGGTATTACACACATTATTATTATTCAAAAATGCCCATAAAAATTGGAGACGAAGGTCTGATAATGTAGCCGGTAGGTGGATAGTGTAACTCTTCAACTTTTATTTTATTTCTTGGAACATGATTTTAATATTTGGCATTCCGCGTGTTTAAATGCATAAAAAATCAATGCATTTGTTATTCCAATTTTTGTGAGTAACACCAAGCTACATACGAGTTAATTACATATTAGGTTAGAAGAAAATTAGTAAAATCATTCTTAAATGCGCAGAGAATAAATAGATTTTTTAAAAGGTTTGTAAATAAGATTTTAACCTCCGACACAAATATAGGAGTGTTAGAAGTTTGAAGCATGTCTGAGTTGGCATAAGGCATGATTTGAGGACTTGCGCGTGATTTCTCACCGGGCTTCCGAGGACCAGATGTGGATCCGAGGACCTGACCCAGGTCCTCGGATTGAAAAAAACCTTATTTTCTCGTATATCCTGTCCTTTAATGCCTTCCTGCAAATTTTCAACGAAATCTGGCCGAGTCCTCGGTTACACCGTAGAGCGACAAATTCATAGTTCAGCGTTTTACCGGTAGGAAGTACTGTAGTCGAAATTATTAATACACCGAGTGTCCGTTTATACGATAGTAGACACAATTCGAGGACCTGGTTACACACTTCTCTGAACACACAGTTTGCCTACAGCCGCTGTAACCGAGGACGTAAATATTTCTGCATACCTTCAGCTTCTAAAACACTTTAGTATTAATCCTGCAAACCTACGACCTTGAATTTTTTAACTGTAAGCGAGGACTTGTTTGTTTAATGTGTTACCATGATATTAATACATCCATATGAACTGCGGAAATGGAATGTCCGATTATTTTTGTCTTATAGGAATATAATAACGAGTATTAAAGCCCACAGAACATATTTGCTGTGCGTTAAATAAGCTCTTCTTTGTGATTTTTTTTCCTTCAAATTGTTTCTAATTACTTATATTTTGGTGTGAAAATTTCCAATTTTTCGACTGTTCCTGAGATTAAATTCGTAAAATCGATGTTACGTAAAATGCGGGGTTCGCTAATCGGGGTTCTAGTGCAATTAGAACTGCGCAAACCTGCGAAACCTTTGCCGCACGCCACAAGCTGTTACAAGTGTATTTTTTGACCAATAATCTGCTTGTATTTGTGTTCCAGATAGTGTGAGAGAATGCTTATGTGAACTGGACAATTTGCATGATGCATCAGTCAGAAAATGTGTTGAAACAAACAACTCTGACCCAGTATTTTTCAAAAAAAGTAAACGTTACTTTTTTTTATAGTGTTTTTTTATTATTGTGCTTATTTAATTAAATTCAGTTTACATAGTTTAGTTTACTATTCTTTTTATATATACATTTATATATTTCCGGCTGTGTGTATGTGAATAAACTCCTCCTAAATGGCTGGACAGATTTCGATGAAATTTTTTGCGTGTGTTTAAGTGGGTCTCTGGATGTTTTGGATTCACAATTGGACCCGGTAGGTAACGCTGTGATCGAGTTCCAGAAAGAAAACTCTTTATTTTCGGATTTTTTATACTTATTTTTTTTATTTTTTGCATATGAGAACCAAAATTTCACATCTCCACCACCACCCAATATTTCTTAACTACAAAATATGATAATATAAAGAATAATTGATCGTAAAAACTTCTGTAAAGTATTATTCATAGTTTTATTTCTGTCACTTGCGTCGTAGCTTGGCGTTGTTTAGACATTTCAATTTCTGTTATCTTTGTTTCCATGTTCCATGTATCACAATTGTGTGCATATTGAGTGTATTATTCATGGACAAAACACATTAAAATTACATTTTAAATCATACATGAAGTGTACTTTAAAGCGGAACCTTAAACATTTGCACAATGTATGTTTTTAAGTGAATATCTTACATGATATTCCAAGAATTTAAATTTTATACAATTGTGCATTTAATGACAATCAATCAAACATGCAACCTTTTATTTTCAGTGCTTAATTGTGTCGATGATTCTATAAAATTTACGGAGTGTTAAACAGCGCATTGAAAATAAACATTTGAGTTAGCTCAACAAATTATAACATCCAAAAAAATTCAAATATAAGAACCTTATATTTATATGTTGTGTGTTTATTAAGCAACTGATCTGAGCCACTTCACCGCCTTGCGTTCGAATATGTGCCGGAAATAGGCTATTCGTCACATGCCCTAATTGTCATCGACAATATAGAAAAATAATGCCAACACTGTAATGCATTTAAATACAAAGGTGAATCGGCCAGTCGTTGCTGCGCATCACCATTCGCCACCAGAACCATCGATAACTTTATTGGCTGGAGCCACATCTCAATGAAAATTGTTTTCGCGTAAAATTCGTTAATTCAATTCTTGCTTCCAAATGACATCATTTAGAGCAACATAAATCGTTCAGAATGAGGATGGTCGTAATTTTGAATCGACATTTAAGATTAAGGACTAAGTGTATCAAAAAATTGGTTATTTGTTCTCAATGCCTGATGGCCATCCAAAGGTTTCGCAAATCTACTTCAGGGCGATGAGGAGGAACAAATAAACACACGCTGTCAATACAACCACATCGAGCAGATGGACGAGCGAGAAATAGTGGCGAATTTGGAAATGTTGCGTGTTCAAGGGTTGGCAACCATCAGGTTTGTTCGTTCCTCAGAGATATACTAAAAATATTGTTCATCAAATCGCATTAAGATACAAAAAACTTTATTCCTGTTAATATTATGACTTTAACACAAATTTAAATTTTTTTGGTCATTAACAAAAAAAATAAATGCCATAAAATTTATTTGAGTTTTTCTATCTTGCTATTATTTAAGACAGATTTAAGTTTGTTCTCAACTAGGGGCGTAGCCAGGGGGGTGGGGTTAAGGGGTTATAACCCCCCCCCCCTTAGCCCCAATTATTTTTTTCTTAACTGAAAGCAGGTTAGCTAAAAGCCTGGGTGTCTTACTGCTATCACCGGCCACAGCACTGGAGGGGAAGAGTAAGCGAACCCTACCGATTCTCCTTCCCTTCCCATACCCCTGGCACAGGCAGAAGCTATAAGGTTGTGACGCCGTGACGGGTCCCAAGTGTTCAAATATCTTACACCTACTGTATTTAACCAGCGTGGTAATTATAAGCAGGTGTTGACTGGGCTTCTAAAAGTGTAAGGATCGCTGTGTGTGTATAGAATTGAGACGACGACATGGTGTCATGTAACTCTTCAAGCTAAAGCTAATTGTTTCCAGGAATAGATCAGTTCTGCCGAAACCCAATCCTTTTGACGTGACGTCTAATAAATCGATGAACGCCGGCTGCACGCACGAAAGTGTCCCGTTACACTGTGTCCCGTTACGCTCATTGTACGCTTGCGCCGCATCTATCTCTCTTCCACTCGATTGGAACAACCATCGATTTGACTTTTTCGAGGCACATTTAACTTGAAACACTCTCATTCGTTTCTTACTTTTCCTATCATCGTCCTATCATTAACAGAATAACACAGATTGGAAGAAGTTAAATAGCAAATATGTATAAAAATAGTTAAAATAATCTCTTCGTTAAAGTAATAAACATATTTGAATTAATGAGTGCAAATAAAAGTACATTTATCAATTAAATTGTAGATTTAATTTCACTCCTTCTTTGTATCCATACAAAATAGTGATAATTCAATAAAAATGATTCAATTTTATTCATAAAAGTATGCAATCATTTCATCAATGTTTTGTTATGACGTTGTCACGTTAATTTATCGTCCGTAAACCGACATTACAGACAACCAATTTTTTTATTCACTTTTTTTTTGTACTGTTGAGCTTCGAGCATGATTTATGATTTTAAGTAGACGTAAACAAGACACTGGGATTGATAAAAAATATCTTTAATTAATTTCTTACTTCATCACTAAAAAAATTTTTTATAAAAAAATTAATAATATTTTTTACTATTTCAATATTTTATGTTAAGTACCGAAAACTGCTAAAATAGCACTATTTTACACCTTAAAATCCACATTTTTTCCGGGGGTGGGTGGACCCCCGGACTCCCTCGTTTTAATAGGGGGGGGGGACCATGCTTCTCAACCCCCCCCCCCCCAAACACAAATCCTGGCTACGCCACTGTACTCAACACATTTATGTTTATAGTATACACGTAATTGATAGGTCAAGTTGCAATATCTGTACGCGTGGTGGTGTCAGGTATTACATTTGTGTTTACATTTTTTTCCACTAAAATACTACAAAACGATTTGTTTGTGTGTGTGTGCGCGTGTTTGTGTGTGTGTATATATATATATATATATATATACACACACACTACTATTGCTTTGAGGCGCAGGTTGGTTACGGGAACAGAAGGATGGTTCAGGAAGAAGAGTTGGACAGAGTAGAAAAGCTCTTCTAAGCAAAGGTGAGGAGCTTGGACTCTTTGGTCCGCATTTATTTTGGATGGCACTGATTTTTAGGGGGCGGTTTGCGCCGTTTCCCGCCATGCTGCCAGCCAGCACACATACTTAAACTAGAAATATCAGTAAGAATTGTAAATGTGTAGGAGATTATTCTTGGGCGCTTCGCCAGTTAGGGTCTCGGGACCCCAAAAAGGGAAAAAAATCAGACTATAATTAGAGCCCCGCTGGGCCAAAGCACGACAGTATTTTTAGATGGCTGCGTCGGTGTTGGGCATTGTATGAGTCACTTAAAACTACGATTATACTTAATTAAACTTAATAGTATGAACTGCCAGCATACAACTGCAAGGACTGTGTTTTTGCGCTCCGCGTGCACGCGCGCGACTAGGCGGCTGGTGGGCAAGGAACGATTTCGGTCGCTTGTGTTTTTGTCACTCTACCATTCGGGTAATAAAACATGCGGGGAAGGTCGCAACAGTGTTGTTGGAAGGTTTGTCAGCAGGGGGCGGGGAAAGGACAAGCAAACCCGCTACTTCCGGGCAGCTGTCAAGGCAACTGACGGGCGGGTTAGATTTATTGCTCTAGGAGCAAAGAGGCTCTTGCCATAAAATCACTGTAAATTAAGAACGGCCAGTTAACAATTTTGAGCACCATAAACTTACTTCCCAAATCTTTCTCCCATTTACAAAAGAACAGCTTTTCTGCTGCTTTTGTCCTTGTAGCAGCCTGACGTGACGCCATGTCAAAAGCAGGCCAGTTTGTAAAGAAATGTTTAAACGAAAAGGTTTATTTTTACCAATAGGCCATATCTGAAAAATTGCCGATCATTACGATAACCGATAACGGGCCATCATTAGTTAGTATTTGGTGGAAATTCTATCAGAGAGGTCCTTACCAAAGTAAAGTCTTTGATGGCGATGTATTTTATTTTGTTTGTCGACTTTGTTGGTGGCGAATTTTCGGCGATGCGTCTTTTCTTACACATTAAACAACACTTAACCACATAGATGGCTACCAATAATAGCTCGTATCCATTAGGGTTCGAATCTTGTCAAACTGTTATTTTCTTTATTAATTAATGATTTATATTAATTCCAATACTACAATCAAGCTGATGTACATGTATATTTTAATACTTAATCAATTCATATTGATTACTCAATTAGTAATGTTAAAGTCTTGCTTCCATTTCTAAACGAACAAATGAAAAAAAAACTTATGCTGTAAACAGAGAAACCCTAGGCTATATGAATTGGTTCCGCTTATATGATAAACAAAGGCTATCGCTTGAATGAGTTAAAATTAATTTCTCTACAGCGTTGAGAAAAACATTAAGTTCTGATAAAAACAGTCTTCACCTGGAAGGAGCAGATATTGCAAATTAGCATAATTACATTTCTCCCTTTATGGAAATGCAGCCCGGATCACCTTATTGTGTGTCGACAATATAAATTACCTACACAGTTATCATAGTAATTTCACACGAGCCACGAGTAACTCTATGCTAGCAATCCCCGTGTATTCTTCCAAACATATTGCAGCGACGAGAATCAGGCTCTGGTCCAGACTTCAATGCATTCGGAAAACTTAGCTATTCGCCTTAAATATATATTGTATGTATTTGTTCCCGGAAATCATATCACAAGTGCCGTCCGAACATGAAACGAAGTATGCAAAAAATGTATTATTATTTTGTGGGCTGCTTACAACGTGAATCTGTGTATGAATGTGCGTGTGATAACTAACTCTTATTAGCTTATTTAGGCAACGAGTGATTTCATACCCTTTGTTACATTTCAGTAGGTGTATGCATAACTATGATTTATTTTTTGATACATGTAAATTTGCTTCTTTAGTTAGATTTGTACATTGTCATCCATTCCATTTAAGACCGTATCCAAATTCAAGTGGGCAGTGGTGTAATTGTGTCCTCGCGTACAAAATTTGCCCATATGGAGTACTTGAATGATAAGGAAGGGATTAATTTTAAGCCTCTACACTACTAGCCAGCTACAAAGGAAATAAATTTCTATATTTTCAAAACTTAATTTTTTATGTTAGCACATATATGTGTAAAGATGGTAAAGTGGTACACTCAATTGCAAACACATGAATGTATAAGAAAATTCTAAGTTTCTACAATCATTTCAAAAATTACATTTTAGGCCATGCATAAAATAGTTTTCACTCAATAATATATATGATAAATTAATCATTAAGAACTTTATGCTTGTTGAAAAAAGAAGCTGCTAGTGATTAAACGTATATTATATTGCCTTAAATCTACAGTCAGATATCGTCGTCTAGGAGCGTATGACTGCGACACATGAAATATCAATATAAATTGAGACCGTGTCAGTCATTCGGCGTACATTATTGTTGGTAAAAGTATATATAGAAGATCTCACGGCCTAGCTAAAAATTAATGATGGTACAAATTGTAAAGATAGCCTTGGGATAGCGATAGAATAAAGAGTTATGTGTGGAAAATACTTCGTTTGATCCATACAAATTAAAATTTAAAATAAAAATTTCGCTGCAGAGGTCCTTGTTAAGATAGTGTTTATTTTTTGTACTTATATTTGAAAACCAAATATTTTCTGGTTAAATGCTGAGTATAACCTTCACTTTTGTATGCTTATTGAAAAACAATTTTTTTCTCGATTGAGAATGAAGAAAAAATTATTCAATTGAAGCACTTTTCGCATCAGCTACTTCAGTCATTTGGCGCACTTTTTTGTTGGTAAAAGTATATACAGAAGATCTCACGACCCAGCTTAAAATTGTGGATGGTACAAAATGGAAAGAAAGCCTTGCGCTAACGCTGTAATAATAAGTAATGTGTGGACAATCCTTAGTTTGATCCCTATGAAATAAAATATATAATAAAAATCTGACTGCTGTGGTTGATGTTTACTTAGTTTTTTTATAAAGTACTTATTTTTCAAACTTAAATAATCTCTAGTTTTTTGCTGTGTAGAACATTCACTTTTGTATGCTTAATGAAAATAAACTGTTTACTTGATTGACAATAAAGAAAAAAAAATTAAATTCAAGCATATTTTGTGCAGGCTACTTCAGTCATTCGGCGCACTTTTTTGTTGGTAAAAGTATATACAGAAGATCTCACGGCCCAGCTTAAAATTGTGGATGGAACAAATTGTAAAGGATACCATTAACTAACATTGGAATCATGTGTTATGTTCGGACAATCCTTAGTTTCATCCCTATGAATTAAAATTTATCATAAATATTTGGCTGTCGTGGTCCATGTTCAGCTAGTGTTTTTTTAAGAACTTATTTTTCAAACATAAATATTTTCTGGTTTATTGCTGAGTAGAACCTATACTTTCGTATGCTTATTTGAAATATTTTTTTTTATATTGAGAATGAAGGAAAAAAATATTTAATTCGAGCACATTTCGCGCAGGCTACTTCTGTCATTCGGCGCACTTTTTTGTTGGTAAAAGTATATACAGAATATCTCACGGCCCAGCTTAAAATTGTGGATGGTAAAAATTGTAAAGGATACCTTTAGCTAACATTGGAATCATGTGTTATGTTCGGACAATCCTTAGTTTGATCCCTATGAATTAAAATTTTAATAAAAAACTCGCTGCAATGGTCCATGTTCAATAAGTGTTTTTTTAAGTACTTATTTTTAAAACTAAAATATTATCTTGTTAATTGTTGAGTAGAACTTTTAAATTTTTATACGTATTGTAAAACATTTCTTTCTCGGTTGAGAATGAAGAAAAAAATTATTTTATTCAAACACAATTCGCGCAGGCTACTTCAGTCATTCGGCACACTTTTTTGTTGGTAAAAGTATATACAGAATATCTCACGGCCCAGCTTAAAATTGTGGATGGTACAAATTGTAAAGGATACATTTAGCTAACATTGGAATAATGTGTTATGTTCGGACAATCCTTAGTTTGATCCCTATGAATTAAAATTTATCATAAAAATTTGGAATGCAATGGTCGTTGTTTAGCTAGAGTTTTTTTAAGTACTTATTTTTCAAACTTAAATATTTTCTGGTTTATTGCTGAGTAGAACCTTCACTTTCGTATGCTTAATTGAAATATTTTTTTTTTTAGATTGAGAATGAAGGAAAAAAATCTTTAATTCGAGCACATTTCGCGCAGTCTACTTCAGTCATTCGGCGCACTTTTTTGTTGGTAAAAGTATATACAGAAGATCTCACGGCCCAGCTTAAAATTGTGGATGCTACAAATTGTAAAGGATACCTTTAGCTTTCATTGGAATAATGTGTTATGTTCGGACAATCCTTAGTTTGATCCCTATGAATTAAAATTTTAATAAAAAAACTCGCTGCAATGGTCCATGTTCAATAAGTGTTTTTTTTAAGTACTTATTTTTAAAACTAAAATATTATCTTGTTTATTGTTGAGTAGAACTTTTAAATTTTTATACGTATTGTAAAACATTTCTTTCTCGGTTGAGAATGAAGAAAAAAATTATTTTATTCAAACACAATTCGCGCAGGCTACTTGTCATTCGGCACACTTTTTTGTTGGTAAAAGTATATACAGAATATCTCACGGCCCAGCTTAAAATTGTGGATGGTACAAATTGTAAAGGATACATTTAGCTAACATTGGAATAATGTGTTATGTTCGGATAATCCTTAGTTTGATCCCTATGAATTAAAATTTATCATAAAAATTTGGAATGCAATGGTCGATGTTTAGCTAGAGTTTTTTTAAGTACTTATTTTTCAAACAGAAATATTTTCTGGTTTATTGCTGAGTAGAACCTTCACTTTCGTATGCTTAATTGAAATATTTTTTTTTTTTAGATTGAGAATGAAGGAAAAAAATCTTTAATTCGAGCACATTTCGCGCAGTCTACTTCAGTCATTCGGCGCACTTTTTTGTTGGTAAAAGTATATACAGAAGATCTCACGGCCCAGCTTAAAATTGTGGATGGTACAAATTGTAAAGGATACCTTTAGCTTTCATTGGAATAATGTGTTATGTTCGTACAATCCTTAGTTTGATCCCTATGAATTAAAATTTTAATAAAAAACTCGCTGCAATGGTCCATGTTCAATAAGTGTTTTTTTTAAGTACTTATTTTTAAAACTAAAATATTATCTTGTTTATTGTTGTGTAGAACTTTTAAATTTTTATACGTATTGTAAAACATTTCTTTCTCGGTTGAGAATGAAGAAAAAAATTATTTTATTCAAACACAATTCGCGCAGGCTACTTCAGTCATTCGGCACACTTTTTTGTTGGTAAAAGTATATACAGAATATCTCACGGCCCAGCTTAAAACTGTGGATGGTACAAATTGTAAAGGATACATTTAGCTAACATTGGAATAATGTGTTATGTTCGGACAATCCTTAGTTTGATCCCTATGAATTAAAATTTATCATAAAAATTTGGAATGCAATGGTCGATGTTTAGCTATAGTTTTTTTAAGTACTTATTTTTCAAACTTAAATATTTTCTGGTTTATTGCTGAGTAGAACCTTCACTTTCGTATGCTTAATTGAAATATTTTTTTTTTTTAGATTGAGAATGAAGGAAAAAAATCTTTAATTCGAGCACATTTCGCGCAGTCTACTTCAGTCATTCGGCGCACTTTTTTGTTGGTAAAAGTATATACAGAAGATCTCACGGCCCAGCTTAAAATTGTGGATGGTACAAATTGTAAAGGATACCTTTAGCTTTCATTGGAATAATGTGTTATGTTCGGACAATCCTTAGTTTGATCCCTAGGAATTAAAATTTTTAATAAAAATCTCGCTGCAATGGTCCATGTTCAATAAGTGTTTTTTTTAAGTACTTATTTTTAAAACTTAAATTTTTCTTGTTTATTGCTGAGTAGAACTTCACTTTTAAATGCTTATTGTAAAACATTTTTTTTCTTGATTGAGAATGAAGATAAAATTATTCAATTCAAGCATTTTTTGCGTCAGCTACTTCAGTCATTCGGCGCACTTTTTTGTTGGTTAAAGTATATACATAAGATCTTACGGCCTAGCTAAAAAATTATGGATTGTACTTATTGTAAATAAAACAATTAGTTAACGCTGGAATTATTTTTTAATTTCGGAAAATCCTCTTTTTTATCCCTATGAAATAATAAATACTTATTGTTTTTGTGAGGTTAATATTTAGTATATTTTTCAAGTTCGTTTATTTAAAACAAAATTATTTTCCGGTTAAACAATTTTTTGAACTTTTTTTTTTACATATTTAAGTTATTTTTATTCATTTCTGATTTTTTTAATTAAAAAAAGTGTGTCTATTATCTTGGGTTGATGTTTTTAAGTAGAGGTTTTTAGTGTAAAACCATCATGGAATCCTACAGTATGTATTTTGTTGGTGTTGGTCATATACATATGGAACTTGACCAAGGTCTTTTATCAGGTGTCGTAACTCGTTCATCCTTTAGAGTATTGGCTACTAGTGATGGGCAGAACGGATCTTTTGACCGAATCGGTTCTTTTGGATCAGTACCGTGAAAGATTCGTTCAGAACGATTCGTTCTTCTCGGTCAATTCGTTCTTTTCTGTGTATGGGATCTGGCTCTTTTATCAGGCGTCGTAACTCGTTCATCCTTTAGAGTATTAGCTACGTGTTTGCTTCCAGCCTCCCCTCGTTATCGCGTGACCCGATAACGAGAGGAGGCTGAATCGCGTGGGTGGTATCTTTATCTACTCTGCACGGGTAAATTAAATTTCAAACGTCTAGTTGTATACTGACTGTTACAAAAATATTGACTGTTGATCGCTGCAAATGCTTCCTGCAGTGATTCTCAATAATACGGGAGCATTTGCAAATATGATCGTATTGATGATTATTCCTATATAATCGTGTCCGAACATAGCTGCACCAGATAACGTTGCGGTTGCAGGTTGATTGTACGATGGTTTACTGTTCATTTCTGTGAAAGGAAATCGCAACATCCAGTGTTGTACCAAGGAGGTAAAATTTACTAAAGTGAAAAATTTCTGACTCGGCCTAAAATAAATATTTAAACCTTAATTTATCCGACCAGGAGCTCGACACACTGAGTTAACAGGTCACTCACGATGACATTAGATAATGGCATATATTAGCGAGTGTTTGCAAAATTATGTTAATATAATAAGTTCGACAGCTGATGACAACGATTTAAGTATTATAATTTTTACTTAAATAAAAACCATGGTCAAATAATTTTTTTTGAAATTTTATTTATCTTTACATAATAATTATTTGTCATTTAATAAACATATTTGCCCCAACTAAACAACTTGGTTTCAGGACCTCTCTAGAAAGTCATTACAAGTAATGTAAGTGTGTTAAACAAAACACTATGCATTTAGATATGATGCGACAAGTTGAAGCTTAATGGAGCTTCGAATGAAATGGTCAATATTGAAGATGAGGGGTGATGGAAATTATAATGAAGGAATGACAACGAATGTATGTGGGTAATCACAAGTACCCCAGGTAAACCCACCAACTACTTCAACAAGTGCACAAATGTAGGACGTTGCATTCATCGTACGTAACATGCAAACCATTTTTTTTTTGTACAAACATTTTACGAACATGTGAGAATAGTTTCAAATATATGTAATTTAATAGCTTGCATTCGTCTGAGTGTAATTCGGTTCATGTCCTTCAGGTTTTGTTCGTATCATATGAATAGATATCTCACTAACACTAGTGTACATCGCGGCTCTTACAGGTTCTTAAAAATAATGTTGCAGGTTTATTTATTTTCACTTCATTTATACAGCACTGTAAAACAGTATTTACTATCTTGTCTCCACAATGTGAATCACTTTATAGTTGCGCGACCATGGCATGTCATATTGTAAACTAAGTGAGAGAAAACGATGTTTTTGCAACGCTTATAAGTTGCGTGGGCAGGAAGGAGCCTCCCTTCCAGGACCTGAACCAACCATGTACCCGCACCAATCTTTTTCAGCTGATGAAGACTTTTGACTGCGGACAGTATCTCCGCCTCTCTCTCTCTTTCTCTCTCTCTCTTTCTCTCTCTCTCTTTCTCTCTCTCTCTCTCTCTTAGCTTTTGACGCACTGCAACAACCAACTGAAAAAAATAGTGAGGAAGAGTGTTAAGTAATGGCATATGCGTGTCTTGCTCTTAATGCCAGCGCTTAGCTGGGGGGGGGGGAAGAGGGGGCAAATGCTCTGTCTCGCATGCATTGCCATCTAATGTCAGTTCGTCTTGGTTTTCGATAGAGAAAAGTTTAAATACATAGTGGTATTGGCTACTGGTAATCTGAACTTGGAAAACAATTGTGACATATTATTCGAAAGTGTTTTATGATTTTTTACAAATACTACGACCGAGGGCATACATTATGCCGATATTTTTTTCGTTACGGTTTTTTTTTTTTAGTTTATAAACTTTGAAATTTATATTGTTAAAATATGGAATCCAGAAAACGTAGTCAGATATGGAATTGTTTTTCTGAGATTTCACCTGGACAAGCTAAATGTGATCTATGTAAGGGAATTTTTTCATATAAGGGTGGATCAACTGGTAATTTAACTAGGCATCTCAAAGTAAAACACGTGGGTGTTAATTATTCAACTGAAAAACGATCCAAGATTTGCACTGAAGATTTGTCTGAAATACATGCGTGTGTGAAACAGACAGAATCAACATCAACACAAGCTGTATTAAACACAAACAAGCCATCAACATCTGTATCACATCCATCGGTGATTACTGAGAACATCTCGCAACCATCAACAACAAGAATTATACCAAGCGGAGAGAGGGTATCACAGACAAAGTTACATAACTATATTCAAAAACCAATTCCTATTCACAAAAGCAAGACATTTGATGAACAGTTGGTAAAATTGATTGTGAAAGACTATCACCCGTTTAGTATTGTTGAAAGTGAAGAATTTAAGAAGTTTGTGAACATTCTGAATCCAGGTTATTCACTCCCAAGTAGGAAGACTGTGTCTACAAGTTTGATACCACAACTCTACAACAAAACTGCAGAAGTTGTAAGAGAAGATTTAAGTAATGCTTCAGCAGTAGCAATTACTACAGACAGCTGGACTTCGATAACGAATCAGAGTTATTTAGCTCTGACAGCTCATTTCATCAATGATCAGTGTGAACTTAAGTCATATCTGTTAGACTGCTTTGAGTATGAAGAAAGGCACACGGCTGAAAACATTGCAGGAGAACTAAGACGAGTCGTGAGTGAGTGGGATATTTTTAACAAAGTATGTGCTGTCATTACAGACAATGCTTCGAACATGACTGCAGCCATTCGTTTGTGTAAATGGCGACATATTCCATGTTTTGCACATTCAGTTAACCTGATTGTTCAGGCTGGAATACAAGAAATACGCGATGTGCAGATGAAAGTAAAATCCATTGTTGAATTTTTTAAGAGAAGTCCACAGGCCACAGCGAAACTTCTCGTTTCACAAAAACAAATGGGACTTCCGGAGCATAAGCTTATTCAAGACGTGGTTACACGATGGAACTCTACGTTCGATATGTTTACACGTTTTATCGAGTTAAAAGAAGCAATAATTTCAACACTGTCTCTGTTAAACTCTCAAATTCAGCAACTGACACAAGACGAGTGGGATATTCTACAGAATGCTTGTGAAATACTTAAAGTATTTAAGGAAGTTACAGTTGAAATGAGTAGCGAGAAGGCAGTGACGGTTTCCAAAGTGATACTTCTTAGACAGGCAATGATGCGACATGTCGCAAAAATGAAAAGGAAAAACTTACCCGACAAAATTAAGAACATGGTAATCAAGTTAGAGGAGCAACTTTTTAAGAGACTGGCATCAAACATAGAAGATAATATAATATTATCAGAAGCAACTCTTCTTGACCCACGTTTCAAAAAGCAGGGGTTTCAAGATGATAATTCCTTCAATTCTGCCTATCAGAGAATTGTCACCAAAGCCAGTGAATGTAGTAACTCTCAGTTGGAAGAAATTTCAACAATGCAAGACTTAAGTGAAACTAAAGTTGCGTCTAGTTTGTTGTGGGACGACTTTGATTCTAAAGTGGAAAATTTAACACAAAATAGAATTCCTAGAGCAGCTGGGATCATAGAACTCGACAGGTATCTTCAAGAGCCGCTAATTCGAAGACATGAAAATCCGCTTCAGTGGTGGAAGCATAAAAAGCACTCCTACCCCAGACTTTTTGAAATTATGAAGAGAAGACTGTGCGTCGTGGCAACGTCCGTTCCGTGTGAAAGAGTTTTTTCCAAGAGTGGTCAAGTAGTATCTGAGAGGCGAAACAGGCTTAAATCTAAAAATGTTACGAAAGTGATTTTTCTTAACTTTAATTTGTAATCGCACTATAGCTAGTATTTGAACATTGCTTTTCGTAGCCAGTGAATCACAGTTGCGTATATGAAACAAGATTTGTATTTTATTACTTTTTAAGTTACAAATATTAATATATAGGCTATTTACACTTTAGTGACAGTAAAGTGTTTACTGTAGACCAACACATTTAGTGAAAAAATGACAACAATTTAATACTTCTACTGCCCTTCCATATGAAGAGAGACGATAATGAAGTACATTAATTAACCCAAAAATGGTAAGTGTGAACATTTGTAGTTACTTTCCCTGTTATTTTTAATTCATACTGTTTTTTTAGTTTTTTATTTCCATATTTGTGTATGTGAATGTGAAAAAGCAATTTTAAACCACTACATTTTCAGGTATAGATACTTTTCATGTTACCCTATTTTATTTGATCAGTTATCGTTTGCTCTTGTAAACATGCGCACGCTGTGATTACTAATTCTTCAGACTCCTGACGTCATGAATCATTTCACGAACGAATCAGACCGGGCGCGTGGCCGGTTCTCTCATCTCGTTCTCTCGTTCTCTCCGCGTTTTCGTTCTTCCGAATCTTTCAAGGTACCGGCTCTCAAAGAGCCGGTTGGTTCTCTCGTTCTCTCCGCATTTTCGTTCTACCGAATCTTTCAAGGTACCGGCTCTCAAAGAGCCGGTTGGTTCTCTCGTTCTCTCCGCATTTTCGTTCTACCGAATCTTTCAAGGTACCGGCTCTCAAAGAGCCGGTTGGTTCTCTCGTTCTCTCCGCATTTTCGTTCTACCGAATCTTTCAAGGTACCGGCTCTCAAAGAGCCGGTTCTTTACATCGCGAACGAATCGCAAGATTTCGTTCTCTCAAAGATTCGTTCTTTTTGAACGAATCGTTAACGAACGACCCATCACTATTGGCTACGTGTTTGCTTCCAGCCTCCCCTCGTTATCGCGTGACCCGATAACGAGAGGAGGCTGGATCGCGTGGGTGGTTATCTTTATCTACTCTGCATGGGTAAATGAAATTTCAAACGTCTAGTTGTATACTGACTGTTATAAAATTATTGACTGTTGATCGCTGCAAATGCTTCATGCAGTGATTCTATATAATACGGGAGCATTAAATCTAAGAATGTTAGGTACGAAAGTGATCTTTCTTAACTTTAATTTGTAATCGCACTATTATAGCTAGTACTTGAACATTGCTTTTCGTAGCCAGTGAATCACAGTTGCGTATATGAAACAAGATTATTTATATTGTATTACTTTTTAAGTTACAAATATTAATATACAGGCTATTTACACTCTAGAGAGAGTAAAGTGTTTACATGTAGACCAACACATTTAGAGAAAAAAAGACAAAAATTGAATACTACTACTGCGATTCAGTATGAAGAGAGAAAAATTAAGTAGGTACATTAATTAACACCTAAATGGTAAGTGTGAACATTTGTAGTTACTTTCCCTGTTATTTTTAATTCATGTTTTTTTTCCCCCAAATTTGTGTATGTGAATGTGAAAACGCAATTTTAAACCACTACTTAACAGTTGACATTTTCAGGTATAGATACTTTTCATGTTACCCTATTTTATTTGATCAGTTATCGTTTGCTCTTATGAACATGCTCACGCTGTGATTACTAATTCTTCAGACTCCTGACGTCATCAATCATTTCACGAACGAATCAGACCGGGCGCGTGGCCGGTTCTCTCATCTCGTTCTCTCGTTCTCTCCGCGTTTTCGTTCTTCCGAATCTTTCAAGGTACCGGCTCTCAAAGAGCCGGTTGGTTCTCTCGTTCTCTCCGCATTTACGTTCTACCGAATCTTTCAAGGTACCGGCTCTCAAAGAGCCGGTTCTTTACATCGCGAACGAATCGCAAGATTTCGTTCTCTCAAAGATTCGTTCTTTTTGAACGAATCGTTAACGAACGACCCATCACTACTAGTGATGGGCAGAACGGATCTTTTGACCGAATCGGTTCTTTTGGATCAGTGCCGTGAAATGATTCGTTCAGAACGATTCGTTCATCTCGGTCAATTCGTTCTTTTCTGTGTATAGGATCTGGCTCTTTTATCAGGTGTCGTAACTCGTTCATCCTTTAGAGTATTACGTACGTGTTTTTGTATTTGAATTTGAACATTGCTTTCCGTAACCAGTGAATCACAGTTGCGTATATGAAACAAGATTATTTATAATTTATTACTTTTTAAGTTACAAATATTAATATATAGGCTATTTACACTCTAGTGACAGTAAAGTGTTTACATGTAGACCAACACATTTAGAGAAAAAAAACAAAAATTTAATACTACTACTGCGATTCAGTATGAAGAGAAACAAATGAAGTACATTAATTAACCCAAAAATGGTAAATGTGAACATTTGTAGTTACTTTCCCTGTTATTTTTTAATTCATACTGGTTTTTTTTTTAGTTTTTTATTTCCAAATTTGTGTATGTGAATGTGAAAAAGCAATTTTAAACCACTACTTAACAGTTGACATTTTCAGGTATAGATACTTTTCATGTTACCCTATTTTATTTGATCAGTTATCGTTTGCTCTTGTGAACATGCACACGCTGTGATTACTAATTCTTCAGACTCCTGACGTCATGAATCATTTCACGAACGAATCGGACCGGGCGCGTGGCCGGTTCTCTCATCTCGTTCTCTCGTTCTCTCGTTCTCTCCGCGTTTTCGTTCTTCCGAATCTTTCAAGGTACCGGCTCTCAAAGAGCCGGCTCTCAAAGAGCCGGTTCTTTACATCGCGAACGAATCGCAAGATTTCGTTCTCTCAAAGATTCGTTCTTTTTGAACGAATCGTTAACGAACGACCCATCACTAATCACTACGTCAGTGTCCTTCGAGAGCTCAACCAGGCCGGCAGCCTGCGCGCAACGCGGAACCTTCAACCTTTGCATTCACCGACATGTAGTTTTCCATAGTGTAATTTCTTTTCAACCTTTTGTACAGTTCCGCGGTCGGCCTCAATTTACCATGAGGTACTTAACTTAATTCAATCAGTGCTCCGAGATGAGTGTTCCACGTCATACGTAAGTACTGTGGGGAGAGTATGTGGTTTTACGTCGGCGCTTCACGCCCAACCTAGCCTACAGGCTACTTAGTTTTGGCCCGCACGGGGCAGCCAGCAGGCGACACGTGCCATCAAACTTAATAACGATTCAGTCCCTGGGACACACCTAGACACCACGTAGAGTCGCCGGAGACACGGGCCTACGTGCTGCTAGCCCAGTTTATCAAGTGTAATATGTTAGTGGAATAGTTGTTCGCCTAAGTGTAATTCGTCATGTCAGGGCTTATGTATCACCGTCGTACGGCAGTGCGCCACCAAACTTAATAACGATTCAGTCCCTGGGACACACCTAGACACCACGTAGAGTCGCCGGAGACACGGGCCTACGTGTTGCTAGCCCAGTTTATCCAGAGCTAGGTATTAGTGTAGTGTATTGTGCTTCAAAATATCGTGTGCCATGTCAGAGTGTCTTTTGTAACTTTCGCGTCACGTATACGAGTCTGCCCCTCACGCAGTAGCGGATCCAGAGGGGGGGCTAAGGGGCTCAAGCCCCCCCCAAAAGCATCTGGGTCACCTATTGTTTTAGTGTTTGCCTTGATAAAGCCTAGCCACGGCTGGGTCAAGCCCCTCCCAAACCAAAATCCTGGATCCCCCACTGCCCTCACGCGCATAAGAATCGTGAGCCGCCACTGAGGAAGTGAGCTGCGCGTGTGACTAGTCGTGTCGGGCAAACCGTTACGGCCAGAACGGGCAGCACCATGTATTGGGCTGTGCTGTATTAAATTCACCAACTATCTGAAGAAGTTTTGTGTTATTATTCAGGCGTCCCGAGTGGCCTCAACAGCTCGGGGGGCCCTACTGCGTTGACCCCTACCTCTAGCCACAAGGCCGAACCTTCCCTGAGAACACGAACCTAACAAAATCGCGTCTAAATAATCAGAGGTAGCGGGGACGGCGTCAAATAATTTAATTAAAAATACTGGCGGCCAAATTTTGATATGCAACCTGGTAAATATATATTCTTCTAATTATAAATATACATAAAAATTTGGTTTTCCGCAAACAACCGATAAACGCACTAATCCTGCAGCCGGATCTCGTACTATAATGAACGAGCTTTTGGGCTCGCCAGTAAGGAAGAAGTTGCGACCGAATGCAATTCCTTCCCAACAAATACCCAATTGGCATGCACAACAAACAGTGTCATCAAAGGCCCATCGGAAGAGCAGGTAATTTACTTTAATGTTTAGTTAATTCTAACTTTATAATTTGGCGTTATTTGTTATAGTAAACTAGTCTTCAAAACCTTATACATTCTTTTGACCTTATGTATGATTTTAGCACAATAATATGTAGATTATTATCAGGTACGCCATTCCCTCAAATGTTAGAAATTTAAACTACTAATTTTTTATTGAGAATTCAATAGAGAAATAATTATTTCTAAAGTAAATATTTTAATATACCAATTAAAACTGCTATAGGGTCTTTTTTCATTATGACAGCTGGCAGGTCAATTTTATGTAGGGAGGGTCGCAGGCTTTAAAATAAAACATAGAGTGACTTCAATTTATTACGTGACACGTCGGTTAACAAGTAGTTTGAGTATTTTACAATATTCGGGTCTCGCCGCTGTAAACATGTTAAAGATTAATTTAAAAATTATAAGATCAATTTTATGACCTATAGTAAATTAATACCTATATTTTAGCTTGAGACTTTATAATTGTTTAAATAATGTCACGGAAACACGGTTTGAGCCGTCTTTTTTAATCTTCAATAAATTCATATTTATGTAAGTAATACAAATTTACATCGCGACATAATGTGTATAAAATGCCACTTGGAAAAGTGTAAATTGCATTGTTGTATCAATTTTTTGCCATAAACTTTTGGAGTACTACTAGGCATACTCAAATTTTAAACACTATGCTTATGGTATGCGTAGATTTGACAATAAAAATGCATGAGGGAACATTGCCTAATAATTTATATTAGCATTATATTAGCAGCTAGTATGCATGCAGAAATAGAACAATTTACGATTTTTTTTACAGTGATAAGACATTGAGATATATTTAAGCTTATACATACGTTTAAATTAACGAAGTTTCCTTTTTACAAGTAAAAAAACTGCAAATTTACATTTAAAAATTGGACTCAAACATTTATCAACACAGAAGTAATTTCTCGATAAATATTATCTACAAACTAATACATGTGTTGCGAATCATTGTTTTTGCTGCTGTATCTGCTTCTGAAAGTAAAATGTTTATGTAGTTTGGAGCAATAACTGAATCGCACTTCAGCTCCGGCGATTACCGTCGCTGCGCGGCATTACTTCCACCCGACCAGCTGTCCCCCCAGTGACGTCGTACACTACCAACCAATGGCGCGCGAGTAACCGGAGCGGCCCCCCCTGGACAGAATGGTGGGCAAAACATTGCTGTAAAAGCATTGGTTCTTATGGGAGAAAGATGCAGGTTGCTAGTAAATTCCTTAAAAATGTAGGTTTTTTGCAATTTTACAGTTTTTGGGGGTAATACTTAAAGATGGAACGAGTTAAATATAATTTTAAATACAGTTTCATTGTAGTGCGATGTGTAAGTACGACATTATATGCGCTAGAAAATAGCTAACCCTTCTTCGACCCAACGCTTGTGACCAATATGTAGATCAGTAATTGAACCTATTATATATGTATTTCGGGTAGGTAATTTGATACAGTACATGGAATTTATCTCATCACTAAGTACTATTAATTTAAAATAATCGACTGCAATGGAATAATGACCACTTTTAAATGATTTCTGTGGGTTTGTTATTGTAGTCGTATTCGTTCATTACGAGTTTTAGTTGTGTATTTAATGTTAATATTTCAGATTCAATGCAATTTTTTAAACAGGATAATCTAAATTACGTAGCAAGATAAAACACACCTATTGCTAGGATATATTTTAAGAGGAAATCATTGGACGAGTGCAAACCTAGACTGTGTGTTGATGTTTTAAATACAAATAAAATTGTCATCACAAACTGCTCTACCTCATGATAATATTATGTACAATTATAACAGTGTGTCGTCCTATTTTTTTTTTAATCTTTAAAGTAGTGGCTCTAGAAAATAAAGTGCATACGTAATAGCTGAAGTAAAAACTTGTGAGTCAGCTACATTAATACGTATAATCTGGGTTACATTATTTTTTGATAAAATGTGATTTATTTATCACTTTAAAACCTTTCAGTTTTGTTATTATTTGCCATTTCCCCAGGAGCCTCTACTTTCTAAATTTACTGTATTGTCTTCAAGTGCTCTCTCCCCAGACCCTTCTCTATATAGAAATTTAAGTAACATATTTATACTTACCTACCCATTTTTCGAGAAAATTAGCATTTATAGCAGTAAAAAAATAAACATTTTTGACTCTCCACCTTGAAAAACCAACCCAAAATAAATTGCTGAACCAGTAATACTGGAGATTAGCAGATTTTAGAAAATAATTGTTAAGTAAATGATTGGTTGGTTCAGCTACCTTAATAATGCATAATATCTTGTTGAAATGGTAATTAAAGTATGATTAACTTTGCTTACTTAACCTCTCAATCTTTTCACTTAATATGGCTGACATTACCGAACCTACTATGCACACAATTTCAGAGTATTTTTAATGCACCTAACCTAAACACTTTTTGAAATGGTAAACTATTTAAGGTATCACAATTCCCTCCTATAGAATGGGTAAAAAGATTAATACACAAATATATATATATTTTATTCAGGACAAAAAAAAATTGCTTTCCTTCAAACCTATTCTGCCTTTATGTATAAAAAATCCACCGGATGTACTTAAATCAAAGACGTTCAATTTACACGAGGAAAAAAATTACAGGTTCATACTATCTTAGCTGGTGACTTATCGAAACTTGTGTGTCTGGAGAAACTATGAACCTTGTCTCAAGCCTACAGTGCTCAATGTGTTTAGCCTAATCATTGTTTTACGTGGTGTTTCCCCCAATAGGCCTATTAAAACCTTTCACATTCATTATTTGCCTTTTTCCCAGGAAAACCTACTTTTAAAAATAACTTTAATTGGTTATTGCGTAAACTCTTGTAGAAATAGTAATTTATGTGTAATGTTGCTCACTTTACCTACACAACATTTTTTTAAAATTTTAATTATGTAATATACACATTTCTGTGAAGGTGTTCATTTCTGTAATTACTTTTAAAATTATTAGATGTGCAGTATACATGGGCTAAAAAGATTAACTGGTACATACAGTAATTTCATATATTTAGTATACCTAATCTAACCACTTGTTAAAATAGTGAACTATTTGAACACCACCCTCTTATAGTATGATTGGAAACAAGCGTGGCTCCAGAAGTGTGCTCGACCCCCGACAAATGCTGGCATGACAGCACCACTCAGTATTTGGTTTTATGTGACCATGGTGTTGCGTGTTTCTTTTGGCACATTTGCAGTGGCCCACTGTAAAGTAAGCCTTAACATCATGTTTCTTTGTATGATAGTTCCTCTCAAAGAGTCTTCCTGGAGCTTCTGCTGAATGGAAAACATGTTAGGATGCAGAAAAAAAAAATTTGATTTTTTTTTTAATTCAGAGGCTTTCCTGCAGACTTGATCTGCCCCACAGGAAAACTCCAATGGATGCAATTTAGTAAAGTCAATCAAAGATGTGCAATGTACATGCGTAAGAAAAATCAATGGTACATACCATAATTGTTTGACTATTGAAAATCATACTTCTGGAGAAATGTACTGAGTGGAAGCAGTGTAGTGCACAATACATTAACTCATTTTACACGGTGAGTTTCTCCAAGAGGCCTATTATACCATGCTATTTAATTATCTAACTACTACTACTCCGTAGCCTGTGTAGTTTCTGGATGTCTGTAACTACATACTATGTCATGATTACAACCAACAAGTCCTTGTTAGATCCTTGAAGTATACTAAATTGTAAGCAAAGAAACTCTGTTCCAAATTTTGACTATTAAGAGATATTGCCCAATGGGACTAAATTGGGCCAGGAAGATAAATGACTCAATTTGAAGTAATTGTAACAGAATTTATGTATGGACTATTTTGATGTATACTTGTTGCCTTAAAATAAAATTCACATAAATAAACACTGTTGATACGATTCATAACACTGTCACCAAAGTTTGAAATTTTTATCTACTCTCTAGAATTACATTAATAATTACAAGAAATGTAATACAGGAAAAAGTAACAGTAGACTGACAACTTCAAAAAGAAAATTATTGCCTAGGTAGGTGTAAATGTTTAACAGTTATTGTCAAGCACAAATTTTAGTTATGTATAACAAAATTTACAGCACATATGCTGAACACTGGTGTGAGTACATAACCTTATGACCACCCAAAACTCGCACTTCTCATTATATTCGTAACACAAATCCTAAATTTTTAACATACACATCAATATTTAAATGAAGATAATTTATGTATAAGAAGCTGAAATCAATCATTATTGTATTAATTACTTTTGACTTATCATTTTTTTTATTATTTAAAAGCTGAGATTACATTTGTTGGATTTTTAAAGTAAACAAATATTTAAAAATTAAGATAACTCCTAAAAGAAAATACACTTCAAAAATTATAATTTGAAAGTAAATTCAATCAATTCAACACATCATCTGTTCATCACGTAATTTTACATAATGAACATAATTCTGCTGTCAACATACGTCGTCTGCTAACAAAGCACTGTTTGCCCACCATTCTGTCAAATTCAATTGGAATCAAAGATGGCCGTCCACTAGCAGTCTATATATCTCTAGGTCGTTGGTTAGAACTAAGAACGTGTAAATCAGAATGGTAATTGGCTTAAAAATTGTTTATCTCTGCAGGGCTTTACTGTGTTCGACACAAAATCAATGTTTATATGCGTGTTGACAGGATCAAATTACATTTATGCAGAAATATGGTCCGTTCAAAATAGCATTATGAGTCGGGTTTACTCACGTTAATTTCACACCTAATTACACATCATATAGGATGTGCCCTTTATAAATTACATAGAATTATGTTTAATCGGCGTTTAAAAACATCCCTTCAACTGGATGATCTGTTTAGCTCGTAGAATTATCAGATTTTTAAGGGGATTGAAACCCAGGCTGTCTAGCCAACGCCGTAGTCATTCCAAACTTTTTTTTAAACTTAATTAATGACGCTTAACTTAAGCAACATGGCATCTCATTGACCGAGACACAAAGATCGTTGACTTAATTAATACATCAAAACAAAATACAGACATTCAACAATGCATCTTAAAACACTAAAATGTCTCAAATTTAAAACATGATTTTTCAACAATGAAAATTCTCTTATACAAATTACGTGCAAAAAGTTCAATTTGCCGTTTAAGTCATTTGTTCCCTAGAGGGGTCTTGCTAATTGAGGCTTCAAAGTCACTTGGGCTATGCCATAGAGTATAGTACTCGTAGATACGTCCAATAAAAAACAATAGAGCATAAAATGAAAATGTAAACAAATAATAATAATTTAATTTATCGTGCAGCCTGATACAATTACCGCATCTGACGAAGGTTACAACAAACTTTGCACATGATGACCAAACCTAACCTAACCGTGTCATGGATTCACGAACCTTCGCAAGAACAATACAGCAATACAATAAAACAATTAAATTACTAACATTACATAATTTACGACACCGCGGCGTCAGTAAATGCACCACATACACAGTTACATTAAAGCATTGAACTCCTCGCAAAGTTTATTTTAACTCCTTTTACATAGAGTGTGCCATGCACCGAACACTGGTGAACATTTAAAGTTGACCTAAACAAATTGATAATACTGGGAAAAGGCAACACAGCCAATCAAAACGACCGAGCTACATTATTACACAAAATGATTCCTACACGTAAGTAATGAAAAGCCAAACAAAATTTCCAAAGGCAATCCGAAAACCAATTTAGAAAAAAGCCTAATCCAAGGTTAATCACATACCCTAACCTTCGTTCTGCCCACACACGTCGGACACGGAGAACTACCTGCTACCCAATTAGTTACATGTTGCCTCGTTCAAACCTGAAATAATGACGTCATACAGTCGTTGCAACTACCAGGGAGACCAGACGCTACAGCGCATGCACAGAGAGACAACTGGAGATGGGGAAAAGGAGGGGAGGCAGTACAGACCACCAGGGAGGGGACAATCAGAAGGAGAGGAAGGAGGGATGATTCTTGTTTGGCGATGACATCACACTCATAAATGTCTTCTTGCTGCCAGCACAACCACCCACCCTTAAAACCCTGACTAGGGTTTGACACCCTAAAATCCTGCCTCTTGATGCTCCACCACTCCTAGCCACATAGTTATACACTCAGCTCTCCCAAGTCGAAGTCCGTCGTCAAATGAATATTAACTGTAGCATGGTCACGAATAGAAGAATAGATCAGACGAAGTCCAGAAGAATAGAGAAGAGGTTACTTCCCTGCAGACAGAAACAAAGTAGCACCAGGTAAAGAGCACCTAGAAGTTAGTCAACCACTTAACAGCGGTGTCATACAGGACGCTGAGTTCAGGAACATGCTCCAAGAGCAGGCAGCCATCCGGCGAATTTCAGGAGTTGAGCACCACAGCAAGCAGGATTCAGTCGTATCCGTCTTCCAGAGCGTCCTCCGGTCTAGAAGAGAGTGGTGTCGGCAGCAAGGGAGTCCAAAATCCTCTTCTTCGATGATGCAGCATCCATTGCGGTTCCATGTAACAACCAAACTTCTTACAGCACGGCGATCCATATCAAGGATGGGTTTCAGGTTATAGGCATTGGGGAAAACACTGGGAGAAGCACATGCTTACCTATCGTCCAAAAATTCAATAACAAAATATCAAAATAGCATCTCAACAAGATTATGAACACTAACAACCTTTCAAACCTAATCACTTAAAAATAAACCATGACACTGACAGAAATACACAACTATCATGACTACATATGTGTCAAGCATACACAATATCATTACCAGAGAATATTGCTAAATAGAGAAAGTAGCCCTTTCCACATAATAATCAACAATCCAAAATGCATTAATTTTAGATACATAGAACCATTGTAACAAATTACTTAACAAATGTTTTTATCTGACTAGTGTGAGCTTTTCTAAACACCTTGTTATCTTTATTTACAAGCAACACAGTATTTTTACCTAAAAACTTCTTTATGAAAAATGGCCCAACAAAACTAGGTATCCGCTTACTGCTGACCTTAGCCGCAGCATCAGGCAACACATAATTCCTACAACAAACCAAGTCTCCTGGGTGAAAACAGTGCTGTTCATGTGAAGCATCATAACGCCTTGCTACAATCGCTTGAGCCCGTTTTAAATTAGAAACCAATGTTTCAAAAAGCTCTTCGCGGGAAGCATCATCTAGCGGGAGAGTAGGAGAAGGGATGCCACACTCATTAAGCAGAGGATGTGCAAGATGCCTACCAAGGAAGGGAAGGGAAGGAGGGAACCCTGTTGACCCATGCTCAGCAGCATTGAAACCCAAATTAATCAGGTCCACATCCTCATCCCAAAGGGTGTCTCCTTATTATAAAAAATTGTTAGACAAGACTTAAGGTTACGATTAAATAGTTCTGCCATGTTACCCTTGGGAAAATATAGAGTACTGAAAATTGGTCGAATTGCCCATTCGAAACACATATTCTAATATGCCACTGACTGAAAACACTTTGCATTATCCAAAGTCAGAAAACACGGAGCCCCAAAGTGCTTCCAAACCTGTGATGTCAAAACTTTCACGACAGTAGAGGCTTTCAGATTTATCATAGGAAGCAAAAACACAAATTTTGAAAAAATATTTAATAAAATCAAAATTCACACATTACCCTTTTTGGATCTCTTTAGAGGACCGAACACATCCAAGTGCGTAGTATGCCAAGGGGCTTCAGGCAAACTAGCAGCATGCAAGCCCAAGTTAGCTTGACGGGGAGGCTTACAAAGCTGACAATCTGAACATTTCTGCACATAATTCTTAACATCCTCAATTAGAGGTGGCCATGCAAAATGTAAAGCAATCTTCTTCAATGTTTTTGCCCTCCCCAAATGTCCTCCAAACACCGAGGAATGGAAATACTTGAACATAACCGATCGTAACGACAAGGGAACTAGCACCTTTTTTGCTCGTCCTGTATTTCCTGTATAACAGACTAGCCCATTATGCATAAATAAGGAATAGTATCACCATTAACAATTTTTGGGACAATTCTACACAAAAGGGACCTGCGCTTGAGCCTCTTTCAAGTTGACGAAAGTTTCCGGAATTACCCGCAAGAACGACACCTCCGCTACCTTGACATCTTCGGCAGGTTCAACCTGGTAGCCTACTCTTCCGGCTAAAACATATGCGATAGTGCATCTGTGACCACATTATCAGCTCCACGAATATGATGAATTTTGTACTGAAAACGAGAGAGACGCAACACCCATCTACCAATTCTGCCCAGTTGATCAGGGTGGTTCAAGAGCAATGTCAGAGCCTGGTTGTCAGAATATAAATCAAATTCAGAACAATCCCAATAGGTTTGAAACTTTTCCATAATTGGTAAATACTTGTACTAATCCCCGAGGTTGGTTTAAATTCTGCGCTCCTCTGCTGGCTTGTGTGTCTAATTCTTTGTTGTCTTTGTTTCTGTGAACACAAGCCAACAGTGACCATGTCTGTTTCTTGGGTCTACACTGTCAGCAAGGTTGAGTTGCTGGCCTTTATATCTGACGTAGGCATGGCTAGCGAGGAGCGCGAGACGGTTCAAGATCTAAGGCGAAAGGCAGTTCAGGTTCTTCGCGCGGAGCTGTCCGCACCACCTTCGAAGGAAGCAACATCTGTGAGTCCAAGCGTTCCTCCTTCCTTCAGTCAAAAGTTATTTCTAAAATCCCTGCAGGGGTTGCCAAAGTTGTCATCCGAGGATCCTCGTGCGATCTTGGATTTTCTGATTGCTGCCAGAAAATTGTGTGACCTCATGTTAGTTAGTGAATCAGATTTTGTCCACTCGCTTCTTGTGTGATGTCATTAGGGTGCACGGTAAATTTGATGACTTTGCGAAGTCCGCGTTGGACTATGCTTGTCCTCCACGGGTGAGAGATAAATGCAAGGCTGATGTAGTTTATCATTTTCAGGAACCGAATGAGCCGATGATACATTTTGTCAATTCAGTCATAGACTTTTCGAACGTGTTGTGCTCAGGGCTTCCCGAGGCAACTCTAGTAGATATTATTGTGGGAAATCTATCTCCTCTTACCCTGCAGCACTGTAGTTTTATGTCTGTGTCACACTCCTTTGCACAGTTGAGGGCCCTGGCTAGTGAAGTTGAGAACAGACTGCTGGCCACGAAGGAATATGCAAGGAAATTTTCTGTTAGTGAGACTCGTAGCCAATGTTCTAGACAAGGCGTCCAGCTCTCTAGTAGGGCGGTTGTGAGTGGTCGCTCCAAACAACACGTTACGAATCGTAATTCGCCAAAGGTGGAGGCACTTGGTGCGACTCTGTCTGGCGCTGTGAATGTTAGATGTGCTAATTGCTGTCAGTATGGGCATGCGTCCTCGCGTTGCACTTTTCCACAGATTGCTTATTCTGAATGACAGTGTTTTCGTTGCAAGCAACCAGGTCATGTTAGGGATAAATGTCCGGGAAACGAGGCCGCTCCGCTCACGTGAGGTGTGTAAGTGGGGTTCAAAGAATAAAAGGTAATTCGCCTTGTGTGTGTCAAGTCCCTATACTCTTGTATGGTAAAAGGTTTTGGCACTTGTGGATACAGAGGCCACGCATTGCGTGGTTAGTGCTAAATTTTTCGAATGTTTGTTGAGGGAATGCCCTCATTTATATAGGGTACTAGCGGACCCAACAGACGTTGTTTTGTTCAAACGTTTTAAATTTGAAAATTTACAGGAAATTTCCCTGAATATAATCGCAGCACCATCTGCCGGGTCGAACTGAAATAAAAATAAAATATTTTTGAATATTCGATAACGCGACCACAGCGCTTCCGACCGGATCCTATGTAAAATATTGAACGTTCAACAACAACATTAATTAAATTAATTAATTAATTACAAATATTATTTATCTGCTTGAATTGTGAATCTAAACAATTTTTAAATCCACCTGAACACACACATTTGAAAGTGGACCTGACAGACGGTGTCCTGTTCAAACGTTGTAAATCAAAAAATCATAATTAAAAAAAAAAAAAACTATAAAGTAAAAAATACAAAACTTCAATTTTAAATATACTTTAAACTATAATTACTATAAGTAATTTAAATTATATAAATGTTATATTTTTACTTTCAAAGAGACATCAATATGTCATAAGTTGCATAGAATAGAATGAGAAATTTAAAATTGTAGGTTAAGTTGATTGTTATTGAATGCACGTCTATACATAATTAAATGTAATGAAAAATTGTGTTAAATACTCACTTTGATACTGCACCTTACATATTTTGCACAATGTATATTTTTTATTACATTTTAATATGTAGAATAAAATGAGAACTGACAATTTAATTTTGCAGGTTGAGTTTATTGGTATTGAATTCACGTGTATACATAACAGGGTTGCCACTGGTCCCTAAAAGTCCCTAAAAGTCCCTATTTTTCCGTAGGTCCCTTAAAAGTCCCTTTTTTTTTTTATAGGTCCCTAAAGTCCCTTTTTTTTTAATTTTGAAATGGATTCATTGGAAAATTAGCATATTTATTTATTTTTTTATGAATGTGTCATGAACAGTGGCCATCAACACGCTTCCACACATCCATAAAGTTTTGCATCTGTCGAGCTACATTTTCCTGCATCTTACTACATGTAAGTTTTACAGTATTGATATTGTTTTATTATTCTTTCAATGTTTTTATTAAAAAATATTGTGTGAACAAATTAAAATTTTATGGGGGAGATAACATTCTTAAGCCCCAATGAAGATTAACTGAGGGGCACACATGCTCCAACTTGGTATAACACAAGTTGTTTGTAGCATTTTATTTCAGGTACCTTCTATATAGCTTATAATCTAGTTGCAGAACATATAATGACAAAGTCGTCATTACTTAAGGTGGGACATCCGGGCACACGTTAGCAAGCTGTCGCAGTGTCTGAGGTACATGGTGCGAGGGGAAATGGAAAACCCAAACTCTTAGCTACCCCCACTACTAGCCGCAGGGGGTGGTGGACGGAGTCGCTGTTTGCCACCCCAAACCGGTTATTCTGTAGGAGTTAGAACGGGGGGGGGGGGGGGAAGGGGGGTTGCGAAGGGGGGTTGCGAAGGAGGCCGTGTGGTATTTGGCGTGGACTCGCTCTTCCTCTGTCCCTTGAACAGGCGGAGACGCGGAGTCATCCCTTGTTCATAGGCCAGTGACCTTGAAAGCGCTGCGTCAATAAGCTGACCGTGGAGCGTTTACTTGCAAACTACTGGTAAACTGTCAGTGAGCATTTATCGTACACAAAATATGTACCAGTTTTGAAATAAATGTTTAATTAACATCGATAATTTTTTTATTTATTTAATTAATTATCTTGAAAATATGCTTTGCAGCTCATATTCGTGCGGACAAAAGTTATTTGTTTAGGGTGATAAGTAAAGAGTATGATTTTCAATGCAACGCGCAAAATATTAGGTAAGTTAATAACTGAATCTCTGCCTTCATCGCCTGTCTAGACCTCACTATTGAGCTATTTAGTTGCTCCGATATCATCGCTAGGTATTTAATATACATAAAATAAAATGGATAAAATGAAAGTATATACTGAATTTAATGTCTAACTTGTAGAAAATAATCGAGTGAATACCTGAAACAATAATTAAGCATTTGTATCAGCAACAAAACCAGTTGTGTTTACGTGCATTCATTTTTATCTGCAGCTGTCTGTGGTAGGCAGAGTAGTAAACTGGCATTTTTGTATTGTATCGTAAGAGTACTTGTCGGCCGCGTCTGTTGTACTATAAGCAGTAGGTTGTAGGCAGGCTTTGATCTGTACTCGCCCTGAAACTAAATACAGATTTAAAGACGTGATTGGCCATTAGATACAATTAAATGTAATTAACCAAACTACCTATTCTCATATTTATTTTCCCAATAATCTCACATAGATATCCTATCAATTTGGTTGGAAATGTGTAGGCTATTGTGTGTACCTTGACAGGAACATACTTCTCAAAAGTTAGTTAAGTTCTGGTGCGTTAAGAATATTTTACTGTTCGTCATTGTATTTCATGACAAAACATATTAAATTAAGTCGTTTCAGTAGGTAGCAAAACATTTGAGGTAAACATGGAATCTGAAGAATCACGAACTGCAAACCATTCGATAAATAAGTTAGTAATAATGTTCACTCATATTGTAAACATGATTGCAAATGCAGTGTATCTCAAGCATAGGATCGTAGATATGATGCTTGGCAAGTTCTTCAGAGGTTTAGCGAGCTGTTTGAGATAGGTAAAATACTGTTTCATTCGTAATACGAAACAGTACTTTACATAACAATAACAGTGTAATTATACGCTGTTAATTTTTATGATTAGTGCTCGTTTCAGCTAATTATAATATTTAATCATGGGAATTGTTTGCAGTCTAGCAAACCTTTACACCTCTATAAAACATTTTTCAGACAAACAAATAAAAGTAACAAAAAAACTATCTCAATATAGCAACTAAGTAAATATTTTATTTGGTATTGTACATATTAAAACTCACCTGCCTGCAATTTTGTTGACAGAAACGAAATCATTGTTAACATTAATTCTCACAGCATATCTCAGTTCCTAATCTGTATTTTAAGATTCGTTGGTGTCGTGTTAAAACCGAAAATAATTTAAATGACAATGAACCTAAAATAATTCGACAGAAACGCTTCATTGTGTTCAGTTCTCAAAGAAAGTAAAGGAACACTGTAATAAACTCAATACAAATACATTCAAGGCAAAGATATTACACTACGCAAACAGTAGCCTATATTGTAAATTTCATTTTTACTGTGTTCTTTCAAATAGGATTTTACATAGTAGCAAATTTTTAAATGTCGATAACTGTAACTATCTCAATGTAGGGTTAGGCCTAAATGATACAGGCTAATTTGTAAATTGACAAATTTTGAATTCGTCATACATTTTTCATTCAATAATCAGTTAAAATCACGGTTTAATCTCATGAAAGAACAGGACAATTTAGTAAAACTAATTAGGAACAACATGATCAACAATAAATTTTCAATACCGTCTGCTATGAAATACCCCCAAAAAATGTGATATTTAAAGATCATTGCCTTAAAAAAATATTGAAACTCGTAGTTACAAAATTCTGTTATATTAAATAATTAATGACTTTTCGTTTATACTATTTTTTCTTCTAAATATTGCACGTCCTTTCCGAAACATTAGAAAAATTATCTACATAAACAGTAATTTTTTGTTTGAGCATAAATTAAATTTGTATATTTAGTCATCGTTTCAATACATATTTACAGCAAATAATACAAACACTGGCAAACACTGAAGTACTGTATAAAGTAATAAATTCAGTTTGCACATTGCATTCATTTGAAATCACATTTACAACATATAATTCAATTATCACAAACATGATTTAAGTATAATGCACTTCATTATGTGCATTCGATTTCATTATATTCCACAAATATTAATAACCATATAAATATAATGCGAGTAAGCACTAGAGAAAGTTTATAAAGTTTTTCATTGGTAAATTGAATTTAATGATTCTGAAAAAAATTAACAAAGTAGTTGATTGATAAGCATGTGTACATATATAAACATATACGTAACAGTAAGAAAGTATGCACACCTAAAAATAAAACTTTTAAATTATTATCTTTATTTATGAAAACCTGTCACTATGAAATATATCTCACCATAATCACAAATATAGTTTTTTGTTTTACTGAACTCACTGCTGATCCTGTGATGATCCTGAAATTGCTGGGCATTGCTTCCCAGTATTCAGTATGTAATCAGGATTTCTTATTGGCATAGAACGTGTGTATCTAGGGTCAATTATCTCTGGTAATAGACAATCCATGTAAAACTTAACAAGTTTATCCTTCATATATTTCTGCCAGTAATTGTCGTCCCTTTTTATCCTTTGATAATACATACCCTTCCTAGTCCAGACAATGTACATGCAATAATTTCTTTTTGTAATGTGTAGCTGTCCATGCACTTGAAAGAAATTATCATGGTTTTTGTTGAGTACAATTTTTCCATCTTGGCACTTAAATGATTTGATCTTTCCCTGAGCAATCGCATCTTCTTGATGGATTTAACTTCCACTATACCATCATCATCTATGATACCGTCTGGAGTGGCTCCCAAAAATTCCAGGTGCTCGTCCACAAACAGACCACATGGACGAATAGATATTCCTAAAGAATTCTGCAAATCTTCTAGTGCTACTTTCTCGTTTTCTCGACCATGCATGATTGCTTCATTCCGTAGAGATGTTCCGTACAGAATACTTTTCACAAGCGAATCACATTTCGTTGTTTTGCGGCGTTTACAAACTGACCCAAAATGTGAAGCAGTGAGTAGTTTTTTTCGTTCTTGCAACCACACTCCACTCCCAATTTGAAGTACTGTAATTTTTTCTAAGTTTTTTCTTTTTTTATCACTTCTTCTCAGTGAATCAAGAAATAAAGAGCGTTCTTTCTCAAACTCTTGATCATCCATGTCTGGTCGTTGTGCATTTGGTCCATAAAAACTATCTTTGTCACTAAAACCCGAAAACAACTTCTTTGAGCATTTCTTGGACTGTTTTGGATATTTCTTCTGTACGTTTCTTGAATGTCTCTTCAAATCTGTCCTTAGTTTCCTTTTAAGTTGGACGTTTTTCCAGAAAAATCCAGGACTTCTGCCATACATTTGCTTGTGTATCGTGTAGTGAGCTGTTCCTGTGTTATGCTGTACTACTGCTCCAGCACATCTTGTTTGGTAACTATTTCCTCTACAAAAGTTGATTCTTTTCCCTCCAGTGTATTTGGAAATGGAAGAATTGTACTGTTCAGCAGCATTGTTGTCCATACAGTATAGCAAACTACTAGTATTCCTGGCAATGTGTTTTGCTGCCAACATAACTTTTTTCAAACAGTCCAGTGCTTATCAAATCATTGATAATGGAGCTTTCTTCTGTTTTTGCAGCATCACAGAAATACCCCCGTTCTGCACAGTTACTATGGCTCCCAAATACATGATTTGGCCCAATCAAAATATCCTTTCTTAGCTCGGAAATTCTTAGCTCAATATCATCTGGCATGGTCTTATACCTGTATTCTGCAGCCTTCTTCACTGCCATTCGAAGTCGCAAAATAGAATTTCCAATTTTCTTCCTAAGACAAATAGGATAACGGCCTCCATCACTTGTTGCTGCAATGTATCTCAATTTATTACAATAATTCCTTAAAAGGTGGTTCGAGCACTCAATTTTTTCTACAGTCAATGATTTGTAAGGTCCTGTGTCTAGAATATTTTTATATACACTGCTGTCTCCATCTGCAACAATTTAGCGTATCTCACCGAATACATTTCCTCACTTGCAAGAAAACCTTCAAGAATGATAGCCGATTTCATGCTTATTGATGTATGGTGAACACCCCAGTTCTTACTACAAGCATGATCGGCAGCAGTTGCACCTTTCTTCTCTGCGCGATCGCAAATCGTGCAGTACTTGTTTTTCACCCCAATGAAGAGTACCTTCTTCGTGTAGTATCCAACAATAGCAGCCTACAAAAAAAGTTATAGTTGTCGATAAATATAACAAGAACAAACAACAAAAAAATATAAAGAAAAAGTTGTACATTGCAAATTAACATTTCAATAATATTTGTACAAAAACAGTTAAATAAAAAATAAAATAGTGGCACGTTGTAAACTTTCAGTTCCTAATTTGAACAGTTTGTATACAGTCAGCTATATAATACTGCAATGCTAATGTAATGTAAATCAACGAGAGGTACACAGGAAGTAATGAAATAGCTGATGTGTAGTAAGATGTTAACTGCACCAAAAGACACGTATAAGCATAAATATATATATAAGCACATATATAAGCATATATATACAGGATATTTCTTAAATAGGGGGACAAAGTCTGCATGCTTGATCCTCACGGAAAAAAATAATAAGACGAAAATATATATTACATTTTTCACTTTTCATAAAAAGTTTCGTTCTAATTGTTAATTTGTTCATTTATTACAAGGTGCCCAAGTTTTTTTAACGATAAAAAAGTAATGATGGGAATAGAATATGACAATAAAAAGCTGCCTTCAACAGTAACACAAATGAGAAGAATTAGCTGGAGTAGGCTCAAGGTTTTATTTACAAGCAAACGTAACAAAAATAATACTTCTAAGTGTTGACACGTGTATAAAAACAACTTAACCATACTTGCAATCGTTATGAAAATCTTAAATAACCCTTACAACTGTATTTTTAATGTTCAATACTTTCCCACTGAATAAATAAAACCGTAGTCTAATTACTGGCAAAGTGGTTCACAATGCAGCACAAACAGTCGTTATTCTCAAGTTTTACTGTGCCATAACACACATGAAGGCATTGAAGTGTGTAGGACTAAAACTTATTTTACAATTATTGTGAAAATCTGAAATTTGTTACAATAAATACTCGTGCAAAAAATTATGATATCGTGCAATTCTCCATGGAAGTTGAAAGCAATCTGTAATAGTACTGAAGCCAAGGAAGGAGTTCGTAAAAAAAAGTTTAGGTAATGAAAAGTTAGTGTAACTTGGTTTAATAAACTTACCACACCAGACAATGAGTTGTACTGATGTTTGTTCGTCCGTTTAGCCCAGCTGCCATCGGCTGTAACAGTAAGTAATGGAGTTCCGTCAGCTGCTACATGGACTCTCTTTATTGCCTCTTCAGCTTCAAGACGCGCTGCCTTTTCCATTTCAGTGCTTGCAGTTTTTTCCCAGTCCTTACCGAGTCTATCGAGGTACCATTTAAATGTGCCAGACATAGCCGGGATGTCAAGAGTGGACATAATTTCTTCTAGTTGTGCATGTTCTCCCCCTGTGCTCAAAGTACCAGACACTGCTGCTACATTAACGTCCATATAATTAAGTTTACCGATAGGGTCCAACCACACGAAAGATTCCAAGCTGCACATCATGTACTTGAAAGTGATCTTCGAATTCACCCTTTTCTCTCTTCACGGACAGGAACCATGTATTTGAATGAACAATGGAAAGGTTCATGGTCATCAATCGCTTGAATTTGCTTAAGAAATGAGTTGATATCAACAATTCTCCTTCCCTGAAGCATGAATTCGGACTCAACTTTACTAGGTTCGCTTTCTTGTCTGTCTGTAATGTTTTCTGAAAATTCGTTAGACTACAAAAAATTATTTATAAATATGTACAAGAATACAACTGGACCTAATCCTAAAAACCTAGTCTTACATATTATGTACCAATAAAACCTTCAATCATTATCGGATGTATTAAATATGGGTTTGTTTTAGATAGACTACTGTACTACAGCCAGGATTATTTAAATATAACCAAATGTGTGCTATTTATGGTGTATTTGAACGAAGAAGGGCCTTATTTTGTAACATTGAAATTTTTTCCCTATAATAAAACATTACCATTTAAAATTTTGAAATTTTAAAAATGTTACAAATTACACTATGTAAAGTAATACCGTAAGGTACAGTATTATAAATTACACTATGGAAAGTAATACCGTAAGGTACAGTATTATAAATTAAAGGCTCTCTCCATTCAAATACACCACAAACTGTATACATATATAAATAATATTTATTATTTATTTTATTCCGCATTTATTTACAATCAATAGATCACTCAATTATTTTACATGCATTATGTTAACTAGTACGAAACCTAAGCCGGTGATATAGTAATAGTTCAATTTCAATTGCAACAAAAGTATTGTACATGCAGTGCAAACCATTGTAACGGAAATTCACCGAGAGAGATAAACAATTGAATTAATATTTTTTCTAGTAAAAAGCACTTAACGTTTAAATAGTGCTTTATTAATAATTCGACGATATAAAAGATCATATCATAATAAATATAAAAGTCATGTTGCAAAATTGGTAACCTGCCAAGCTGTCCATTTTATATTACAAATAACGGATAAGTATGCATTTCCATTGTGGAGAATATTTCGTCTTTTACCGAGTCATAGTGTCAATTTTCCCCCCTTTGTAGATCGTTTATGCAGCTACACTTTAGTCGTTAACATTTTGTAATTTTTTGTTGTGTATGTCGATTATACCTATGTAAAATCCAAAACTGCTCACACTTTGTTTCACAATTTTACCATTGTTAGAATTAAAAAATATATTCTCATCCTGTACTTACTTTATACCATCATAAATTATGACATGGCTAACAAACAGTATATCATTGCTCACAAATCCGATTTTGTTGTCATTTAAATTTTAAAATTACATTGTTCTAATTAACCCTACGTTCATTTGCTTCAAACGGCTAATTTGACATACAACACTTAACTTGACTATACCACGACTTTTGGACAAGATTTCCAGTTGGGCTAAGCTACTTATACACAGCGGATTACAAAATAAACTGAACAGTATTTTTTAAAATATGTTTATTGTTTGTTTCACGGAAATGAACAGAGCAGTTTAGAATAGGGAAGACAGTCTTGTTTAGCGGAAAAAAATATAGTTAGTATTTACAATTAAACGTTTCTCTCAGTGATGGTATTTATTTAATAGGTTGTTATTTCTTGCAAAAGTTAGTATGGTAAAATTACATTATACCACGCAGTGTCGTTAATTCATTATATGTTAATCATTTAAATATTTCGGCAGCTGCACACAACCGATGTGGACAAAATTATGTGTATGCAAGAGCTGGGAAAATGGAAGATAACCGATAATCGTGAATAGGAAAAATTATTCTAGTAGCGAACCTTCCGCGCCGAGAATCTAAACCCGATTGCCTTGGTGGAAGACGAACGCTCTCACCGATTGACGTTTAGGTGGTGGCAGTGGCGTAACGAGGGCGGAGGCCCAGAGTAGTCTAAAACTTACATCAACACTTTGGTTTTACTGGCTACGCATAAAAAAGTTAATTAGTTTTACATCACACAAAATCTAACTAAAAATTGCCTTGTAAATACGTTTTATTTGCGCAGTTGTCTTGTTCTTCATTGAGTTCGTTCGTCTCCGACGCTGGAGAGTATTGAGACGAATTAACGTAAGTCGTTCGGATTTCCACGAGTTCGTTTGTTTTCACAGCTGTACATTTGGGTCTACCATGAGCTGTGTTTGTTTTATCTGACAACCTGAAAAATTGGAATAGCCGTTACATTTTTGCCGCTTATAAAACTTGATACTTGCACGTTTATTTTACGTAACCGTATTATAGCTAACCTTTGTCTCTTGCAAGAATCCAGTAAATTCTTATTTGGCCTAATTTTTTTCCGTTTTGTTGACCGTTTCAATTGCCGTGTACCTTTAGTCGACCAACGACTATAAACTGTGGTCTTCCCTTTAAGAGATTCAGAACTTTTGTTTTCCTTCTATTCTCATTACCCGCACACTCAGTAGTGAAAAACAAAGCACAGAACAGGATAGCTGACGAAAACTCTGTATGATCAAAATGAAACGGGCGCTTTGTGAATCACGAATCTAGGTAAATGTGTGACAAGGTGAAGGTATAATTTCCCTTCGAGCGGTTCCAGGAACGGAAGGAACGCGAACTTAACATACCTGCCAAATTTATTACCCCCACAGAGCGCAGGAGGAGAATGAGTTCGCCTGTGGTGAGGGAAGCATCTTTAGAATGCGCTCTCTTCCGATAAAACCTGGAACTAAAAGTTAAATTTTACGTGCCTTTTTGTATCAAAACGGTTACTTAAACACATGCAATCACGTATATATTTTAAAAAGTTATTTGAATTCCAATGAAGCTATGGTATCGAAAATCGAATTTTCGCTACTTGAAAATTTAACAAGTTTGATATTTTTTTATTACGTATTTCTCTAATTGTGTAACATTAAAAATTCGACAATAGCTTTATTTTCCCCATCGTTGTCTTTGATAGGAAAAAATTCCATTTTAATAGGATGATCCAGCTTTGAGCTATAAGTCACGAAAGTCGTAAGATTTCTCCATATGAAATCCGTGCGGATGTCCCACCTTAAACCAATACTGAAATGTTTTCAGTGTCTTCAGCCTAACAAGAGAGTGTTAGACCAGAGTTCACTTGATATTGTTACCATCAGCAAAACTCTTCCATTGAACATAAATACAAACCTGCTTTTTGATGAGTGGAAGTTATTGCAGTCAGAACCAGATCAAGACATAATTGACAAGTGTGAAGTAAGAATTGACAAATACTGGTATCATTTCATGACATTAAAAAATGCTTTAGGGTCTCCAAAGTATCCAACAGTTTCAACTGTAGTCGAGCTCCATTGGCAGTATCACATGGAAATTCAGATGTAGAGAGAGGGTTTTCAACTTCAGTGAGAATTTTAACAGAAGACAGGTCTTTGTTGTCAAAACGCACTCTCAATGCTGTGTTAATTGTAGTCAGCCTTAAAAATATATGACAACAAGCCACATTTGGTACCTGTGACAAGAGAGCTCCTGAATCTTGCAAGGTGTGCTCATCAGAAATGTTGTGCTTATTTAGAGGAGCAGAAAGCAAAAAAGGATTGGAAGCAAAAAAAACTGGAAGAACAGAGGAAAAAGGTTGAAGAAAAGCAGCATACTATAATGTTGGAGAAAAAAAAGATGTCTATTTTCCAAGCTGAAGAGAAGTTGAAAGATTTGAGAAATAAAAAAGAGAAAAAAAATGAAAACTGCTGAAAGGTTATTTTCAGAAGCTAATAAAAGACTTAAAGAGGCACTTAAGTCAAATGATATTGCTGCTTTAAAAGAAGAAGCAAGTCTTGCACAGGCAATGATTGAAGGGGTCATGAAAGTCGAGAATAAAAGATATGGTGGAAAGGGATATGAGCAAAATATATAATGTTTTTTCCCCTAAATTAATTTATAATCAAAAACAGCATTTATTTGCATTACTTGTTAGTATTTTTTGACAAAATGTTTCTTAAATATTTTCTAACACTGAAGATTGCAAGACTTTAAAAGAAAAATAAGAAATTCACATTTCTTACCGCAAAACTTCAAGGTAAATTCAACTATAAAGTATGATATTATGGAATGACATACACACATTGTATTTTTGCTCATTGGGGAGAAGGGTGACCATTCTTTTAACGACGGTATTGAACACATTATCTATTGTGGTTTTGGTTGTAGCAGAACAGGGACTCAAGTTTTATATACTGGATTACTTGGTATGCTGAGTTAATACTGTGTTATTTGTTGTACTCGACCATAAAATTGCATGAAAAATTCTAGAAATATTAAGGTTTCCGCAAAATTTCAGTCCCTAAAAAGACCCTAAAAGGTCCCTTTCCTTATTCTGTCAGTCCCTAAAACACCCTATTTTTGGAGGTCCAGCTGGATGGCAACCCTGACATAATTAAAATTACGAAAAATTATGTAAAAAAACTCACTTCAATACTGCACCTCACAAATTTTCACAATGTATATTTTTAATTACACTTTAAAATGTTATTTCAATAAATAATAATATAATAATCTCAATAAGCAATTCTATTTTAATTTTAATGTAATAACAACAATCCATAGAATCCATCCAAAGATTAACAACAACACATAAATAAATACACAACACACATATATATACTGTAAACATCAACAATTTATAAATAAAAAATTAATTAAATAAACATTTTCCAGTGGACCAAATTGTGAATATAAACCATCCTCGAATCCCCGTGAACTCACACAAAAAATTTCATCAAAATCGGTCCAGCCGTCTAGGAGGAGTTCAGTGTATGTCACTGACACAGTGACATACACACGCACACAAGAAATATATATATAAAGACTAGCTGCAGTACCCGGCTTTGCCCGGACTGAACACCGGGTGATATATTGTCCGCGAGTTACAGCAAAATGGATAGCGATATGTCCAGTGTGGTGGACATTAAGAAATGACACATAATTACTGTTTGTGTATCTGTGACCTATGGTTTTCTGTTTACCCATGGCGATCGGTTGAAAGGTTTAGAAGTTGATGCGCTACAGCGCCATCTAGCGGCGAGTTACAAAAAAAATGGTTAGCATAAAAACCTTCTCCATGATAAAAACACTTCGATGTGCCAACTTTCATGGCGATCGGTCAAACGGTGTAAGAGTTTATCGACGACATACATGCCAACATCCAATTTATATATATTCTTATATTTCGAAATTTTGGGGCTTTCACTTTTGCGGAAAGTGGATGTTCAGGACCTCGAATGGTTTGGAACACTCCATCTCGAAAGAATAGATATTTGAAATTCCTGAAATTGTCGAAATTTTGGGGCTTTGTTCCCAGAGGGGGGCGGGGGGTTCGAGGACCCTGAATGGCACGAAAACACTTAAAATCGAAAGAGATAGATTTTGCAAATGTTTTAAACTTTCGAAATTTTGGGGCTTTAACCACCGCGGGGGGGGGGGGGGGGGGAAGGGTTGACGTTGAGGACCCCGAATGGCTCGGAAACACTCCAAATCGAAAGAGATATAAAGGAATATAAGAATGTAGGCATTTACTGTACTCCTATCTACCATAATAACAATATTGACAAATAGAAAGCTTATTACCTACCTATTAATAATCTAAATAAATTAATAAATAACTCTATGTTTAAGAATTTACGTACATACATAATATTAAACTTCAAACTATACGCACCAAAAAAAAAAACTAAGGATGTTTGTGAAACTATATTTATTTGTCATAATGTTTAAAACATTTGTAGGATTTCTTTATATGTAAAACTGTGGTGGCAATATTCCGCTTATCCAAAGGAGTATAGAAATTAATATAGACATCACTCCCTGTACACACCACAAATCTTTGAATTAAGTATAAAAAACATAGTCCAAAATGAAACAAAAAGTATAAATAACAACTAATTTGACAAAAAAAAATCATACAACTGGAATGACAATGTTAACATCCGCCTGAAATTTAATAGAAGTAGGTAGGTAAGAATATATATATAAGAAATTATAAGAAATTAAATGAAATTAAAACATACATAAATAAAATTATCTCACACTCAACCAAACATAATGTTTAATATGAAATAAAGGAAGATGGCAATTACACGTAACTATTCTAATTAATAAAAAAAATCAACTTTCCTGAAATAGTTAAATTCAAATTTTTCAACAATATATTACATAATTGATAAATATTTCTGGTCTTCGGTCTCAGCAGCCCTAAGACTCTTGATGCTCAGCAGATAAATTATAAACACTAAACAAAACTCCTTGCAAATTAGTAGGTAATGTAAAAAAAATAACAATATTGACAAATAGAAAATATTAGTAGGCCCTATCTACCTATGAATAAATTTCGAAGCAATTTATAAGTTTAAGAATTTATGTACCTACATAATATTAAACTTGAAACTATCCACACAATAAAAACCTAAGAATGTTAGTGAAACTAATTTTTTTATATGTCATAATACCTAAAATACGTATGTTTCCAAAATGAAACAAAGTATAAATAATGACCAATTTGACAAAAAAAAATTGTACAACTCGAATGACATTGAAAACATACACGTGAAATTTAAAATAATTATGAGTGCCCTAGGTAGGGAGGAAAAATATATATATATATATATAGAAGAAATTAAATGAAAAAAATTGGTGCGTGTACTTAGGTACGCGCATGTGAAGTTATACTTTGGCATCATTAAAAAATAGTTTTTAATTCCATGCAAAAATATTGCGTGGAGTCCCTCCGCGTGGAAGAAGTGAAACTTCGTAATGTGGAAATGAAAATAGGAAGGGGTAGAAATTGATTTTTAGTGAAATCATATTGTATCAAATCAAACTAAAAAAATAAAGGAAATAAATTTGTAACGATTCATAGATTGATCTTCAGAGAGAGAGAGAGAGAGAGAGAGAGAGAGAGAGAGCGAGAGAGAGAGGACACCTATTCAATGTCTATAAAACTAACTTTTTTATGAGAGCAGATTTTCATGAAATATATCATGAAATCATTCAACGATAAAACCTGTTTATTTAATTAAGCGGACGGGTTCGCCCCAAGGAGAAAATAACGCGGCGAGACCTCGTGGACATAGAGAAATGACACACTCACTATTTATGTGTCTATGAAACATGATTTTTTTTCTGCAATTTAAATTGTAATATACAAAAACGGTATTGAAAATTGAAACAAATATGGCGACACTAAAAACTGTCAAGAGCTTTTTTTTTCTTACTCTCTACTTAGTTCCTTACAATAGCAAAACGTAACGTAATGGCTTGAAAGCTATTGCTCGGCAGACATAGAGGAATGACACTAACAGTTTGTATACCTATGACACACATTACATTTTTTATTTTTTTCTTAACTCAGAATCGAGATAAAATATCCAATTGTGAATCTAAACCATCCTCGAATCCCCGTGAACTCACACAACAAATTTCATCAAAATCGGTCCAGCCGTCTAGGAGGAGTTCAGTGATATACACACGCACACAAGAAATATATATATATAAAGATGTTCAGAAGACCAGCAGTTGCGAGCTTGTGTAGCTAATGGAGAAATGGTGTCTTCTAGGTCCTGTGTACGATTACATTTTAAAATCGATTGTTTTTCCTGGAGCTTTATTTTCTGGATAATTCCGCGATCACTGCTGACATTATTATAGGCTTAGACTTTTTAGGGTATGCTCAGTGTGTTGTAGATGCAGGCAAGCGGTGCTTGCGTTTTGCTTTTGCATCGGATGTTGAGGTACCTTGGGCTTATGAGGGTAGTTGTTCTGTGATGGAAATGGTTGTGAAGGAAGGAGAGGACCAGATTAAGCAGTTGGGTAGTATATTAGAGAAATATTCTGATGTCACAAAGAATTTGGGAAGATGTGATGTGTTTCCCTATCGTTTTCGTGTCAAGGAACACTTGCCGGTTAGAGAGCGTCCATACCGCTTATCTCCTTCTAAAATGCAGATTATGCGAACTCTCATTGATAAATTTCTAAAGGCGGGTGTCATATCACCTTCGGTATCTGAATATTGTACCCTGACTTTCTTGATTGCCAAGAAAGAACCAGGTGAATTCAGGCTAGTTCATTCCTTTAAGCAGGTTAATGACCTTATAGTATTTGACCCATTTTCCATGCCGACGGTTGAGAGTGCTTTGCAGCATCTGGGTTGTGCCAAGTATTTCACTATTGTGGACCCGAACTCTAGTTTCCATCAGGTGCTAATACATCCTGATTGTAGGAAATATGTGACCTTTTCCACCCCATGGGCTCATTTTGAGTATAATAGGGTACCTATGGGTTCCTCATTTGGGTCACAGGCATTGTCTCGAGTGCTGGAACATATACTGGGTGACATCAAATTTCAGTTTGTGTTCAATTATATAGATGACATTATTATTTATAGTAATTCCTGGGATGAGCACATGGATCCTTTTCGACAAGTTTTTGACAGTCTTCGGTTGGCAGGTCTTACAGTCAACCCGAATAAGATTACCCTGGGTAAAAGACATGTTAAAGTTTTGGGTTATTTGATTTCTTCAGGAGAACTGTTGATGGATCCTGATAAGGTTACTCTTATGCTTAATTTTCCACGTCCAAAGAATGTGAAGGGTCTATAGCGATTCCTTGGTGTTTTGGGTTACTATGCCCCGTTTCGTTAAAGATTTTTCTGTTCATGCGGCTCCTTTGAATCTTCTGAAGCGAAAAGGTCAAAAATTCGAGTGGGGTGAAGATCAAGAATCGGCGTTTAAAATTCTCAAGAGTAAGCTCGCCTCTCCTCCAGTTCTCATATTGCCTGACCTTTCTAAGAATTTTGCATTGCAAGTGGATGCGTCTTCCTTGGTTCTGGGAGCGGTTTTGGGACAAATGTAAGAGGGTAGGTTGAGGCCCATTGCGTACATGCCAGTTGGACGCTCACAGTTTCAATATTAAATTCTTACTTTGATATTACAATTTAAAAAATAGTGTATGTGGTCATAAGAAAGAAAGATCCAGGATTATTTATGACCTACAAATGGTGTATTGAAGACTCTCAATTGTCGGTAGAGCAGTAGCGGGACTACTTCCTAGACTACTGGGTGGAAATCATAGTCGGCAGGCGGCTGAAAGAACGAATGCTTAAATACTACAGCCTAAGATCTCGTAGTTCGGAGCTCTCCCACGTATATAGACCCCAGGTGTTGCAAACATCAAATAAGTGGAGTGGTCTCACCAAGGACGAGAAAATCAAGCTCCAACAGCAGCGATGAATTGGCAAGGCATCTAATTTGGGATGCACCAAAGACAAATATAGCAAGAATTCAGTTCATCACATCGTCCTATGTCTGGAGAATAACATTGCAGACGTCCTAGTATTGACTTTCTGTGAAAGATGGAACTGAAATAGCGGCAGACGCGGATGTCTTCTTGCTCCACGCAATGAAGACGCCTTCCTTAACACTTTCTTTCTGATGGCGATCTTCTCATTCTTGAGAATTTCCTTTTCAACTTTATTATGCCTGCTAAGAGCAACAAAGCTCAGAGAAACTTTAAATGAACACATACTACCGAGGTAGCTATATTTCTACATAACCCAGAAATGAATAATTAGTTAACATTACTATGTTTTGAAAGAAAATAATTGACTATTGAAGTAAAACTGTGAAACCACAAATCCATTGAAGTAAAATTGTGAAACCACAAATCCATCAGAAATGAAATAGAAGACAGATATGGAGTTATCAACTGTTATGAAGGGTTCCTCGCTAACTAGCTTCCCTTACATAAAATAATTTACATGACCATATTAATAAAAATAATTAAATGAATACTTTCAGAAATAATAATAAATATAGTCTGTAAACCCATATAATGGTTACAGCACACATTTAAAATTTAAGATAGAAATATCAATTGATTATAAATAGGTATGTGGCATCTCAAAAAACATTAATAGGCATTACCTATAACTACTGAATACGTACCGACCGGAGGCCATTAAGCCCGGCCTCGACCCGCCAGTATTGGCTTCCGCTGGTGGAACGCACCCCTCGCAAACTCAACCCGGGTCAAAGGCAGAGTAGATACGTAAGTACTCACAGTGTATAAATTTTGTCACGGAACTGCACCTGATGCAAACAACCGATAATAATCCACGGAGTAAGCTCATCAAGCCATCCCCTTAAATTAACACGTGATAAGAAATGTGCATCGTAGAGCACGAGTGTTAGCCCCCTCCAGGCACAGTGTTTAATGAACGCCCTTAATTCTCATCGCGGCCTAGAGCCTTAATTTAAGTTAGAAACAAGGTGCTGAAGAACCAGTGGTTTTTACCAACTAGTCAGTAGTATTTATGTTGACTAAACTTTTAAAATAATATTTGTTCAATTTCTTAAACTAAAGCTTTAATCACTATTTCATAATACATCTAATGTCAGCATTAATATTCAAACAAGGGTCATGTACAATTAACAAGTAAGTTTTCAATTAAAAACCGATAACGGTAACTTCTTTTCTTCACTCGTGGTTTGGCGCGTGGCGGAACTGTTTCCCCCCCCGCGCGACAGCCCCCTCCGGCTGTCCAGATCAGCTCGCGGCCCGGGGTGGATGTGTTCATGTGTTCGTTTGGTGGGGAACCTTCAATTTAGTAACTCACAGATTCTTTACTCTGGTAAATATTGTCATGAAACAAATCCTTTGTAACGTCAATTCCCCACGCGACCCCGGGTCGGCTTTACGGTGCAGGGCTTAACCTGGCCGTCGTAATTCCTGCCTTAAGGCCACGGGCCACAGGGCCGTCTTAAGGTCAGTCACTTTACGGACCTGTCTGACTCCAGGACAATCAACGAACTGCCCCCTCTAACGGACTGCTTTAGGGAGAGACAATCATAGTTAATATAGAGTAGTGTCGTGTAATATCGTGTATCAATTATGTCCAAATTATCAACCAAGAGTAGTGTCGTGCAATATCGTGTACACAAATATGTCCGTTAATAAATACGTGTACCACACGTTTTCAGTTCCAGTGCGTGCATTACATCTGTAGTTAGGCAACAGCCACCTTATGCTGAACAGGAAGTGTCACCATTGTCTACTAGCAGTTAATACCACCCTTAAGATACAGCCACCGAGTCTAGGGAAGCACGCTGGGGCTGATTGACCCACCCCATTGGTTAGACGTACGAGCTAACCTGGTGCCCTCCCGGAAAAACACACCATAGAATACCACCAGCCCCTTAGACTCGCCGTGGGACTCGAACCCGAGATCCCGGCCGACGACAATACCTACAACAAAACTGGTTATATTATAGACCCATACACATTATGTAGCTAGATTAGTTTAATGCACCATGCAATAAGCTTGTTTTCTAAATTAAATGTAAATAAATATTTCACTGAAACTTACTGAATATAACAACCTAAAGAGAAAATGGATGACTAAAGGTATTGTATATGGTTTATAGACACTGCTATATATGAGCTGTATTGAAATTTGAAATTAAAATAACCATTGGCACTTTGTATTTTATGCAGACAATCAATTAATAATGGAATAAAATATAAAGATAAAATATATATAGTCAAATAGAAATAAATAAAAACACACTGTAATATTTTTTATGTTTATTTAAATATCAATTTAGTTGAGTTGGAGAAATGTACATGATGGACAAAATTTTAAACATGTATGTACTTAGGTACATAGAACATAGGTAATGTACATTTTCCAGTACAATAACAATATATAGACAATATTAACTAAACATTTAATTACATACAGGGCAAGTTGAAATATGTACAATATTCTACAATGCAGTTATCTAACATTTCATTATTAGATTTAATTTTACACTGTTTAGTCAATGTGAATTTATCATAATATATGTATAAATAATAATTAAACATTTAGGGCAAAATTTTGTTTAACCATTATTAAAATATTGCAAATCTGGCCCTCAACAGCTGGCGAAACTACTTGCCATAAATTCACGCATGCGCTATGATAAAGTTATTAAGTCTGGTCAACTTCCTGCTTGACAAAATAATTATTCATGTTTATATATTATGTTGGAAAGCTATGTACTAAACTGTAATTGAGACAGGAGCAAACACAAACAGTATTTTTACAATCAGTAATGTGTACTTCACTGATAAAATTAATTGATTAAGTTAAAAATACCCAAATAAAGAGAATCACGCATGAGTTTTTCAAAATTACTCCTCACATAATATTTATATGCTCTGAAGTTATGTATGTTCAAATATTTAAATCTTGGGTGAAAATGTATGCACTTTTAACTTTGATATGAACATCCTACCTAATATGCCATAAACAAACACAGAACAACCTAAACACACAAACCTTTGCTAACATTTCCATGTATTTTACATGAAAAATAATCTCAGTCAACACTATATACCAACAGCCTTGACACTGTAGGATAAACCTAGCCAAACAACTTTCACCATGTCATGAAGCCAATTACAAAGAATTTTTGGTCCGTTTTAATCATAAACACTCACAAAGTTTTAAATAAAATTCCTGATTCGTGACACATGCAGGTTTTGCATTGGGATGAAAAAAAAAAATTAGTTGCAATTTGGACCTAATGTGCAGAACTTGACAAGACTACAATTTGTGAATTAACGGGACACTTGATAATGAACAATATTTTTTACATGTAATGGTGTTTTAGCAAAAGTGATGTCCCAAACCTGCAGACATAAGTACACATTCAGTATTGTACAAAATATTAATTATAAACTAGTGACTTAACCTGAGAAAATACTATAATACTCTCATTGGTAACAAGAATATATTAGAAAAACCTCACTGTAATATTAGTTTAATTTGTACAAATGTTGTAATAAAAATAATCTATTGCCCTTAACTCATAATGGTACAGACATGGCTTCAATACAGTCTTAAATTTTTTTTCATCATTACAGCCATGCACAAATATAAGTGTAGTAATATTCATTGATATTGCCAAAACAAAAGTCTCACACAGTTTAAATGATGAAGAAGAGAAAAAAAAAGAAAAGAAAGAAAAAACTTTCCCCCACATTTTAACAGCAGTGGGATTTTTGTTTTGTTTTGTGTCCTTTGTCTGTTGTGTCTCTTGTGTATTGTGTTTGTTTTTTGTACCGTGCTCACCCTTGTAATCTCTTCTCAGTGTTGGTGTGCATGTCACAATTTATAAATAAATAAAAATAATAAACATTAACCTTTTAACAACCTAGAATACAGGCTTCCCCATGACAATCCATTAATAATAATTTGTTATAAATTTTGTCATATTTCAGGTGAGATGTAAAGTTTTTCCTTTTAGAAGTTATTGTGAAAGTAATTCACCGGGTTTATTGTTTTTATTTTTAAAATTCATAAGTTTATTCTCAAGTAATTTTTTTTGCTGGCTTCTTTGTGTGGGAAGGTATGCTGACATAATTCTCCTTCGTTATTTCTACGACAGAGGCTTTATTTCACACACTAGGTGTTTAAGTCACTGTCACGGGAGTGTGAGAGAGAAATAAAATTTCTGCATCGTGGGAACAGAAGAAATTCGTGGAAGTTTCTGTTGCCAAGCACAGTGATTGGCTGAGAATTATGTCAGCGAGCACAGGACACTGCCCGCACAAAGGGAAGGATGGCTGTATGGTTAGTCGTTTTTCGAGCACCGTAACAAGAGGTCGTGGTCAGGCGATGGCTCGAATAACATAGTAATGTTCTGTTGTTAAAGTACAACTTTGCGGCTACAGTCCGGGCGATGCCTAATAACTTTTTTTTGGACATTTTGATAAATTAGAACTTTTTTTTTGGCCGTAGTCGTAGGCAAAGCCCACAGCCAGGCGACAAAGGGTTTTATCCAGCCGTCGCTGCCGGAACTTATCCGGGCAATATAATGTAATTCATGAGTCTACGTGTTTTCTCCTTTCTGGATTTCCATTACAATTTTTTTTCGTGGTTTGTTGTGCGGAAGGTATTTTGATTTTAAGTAAATAAAAAACAAAAGATAATAAATCAAACATTGCATATGAATTCCTTCGTAACCTGCTACCAAACTGTAAGTTCATTCATAACCTCATTTTGAGCTAGCCGGAGGTGGTGAGTGGTAACAACCTGTGCATAATTATCTGCTAGTAGTCGTGTTTCTACTGAATTTTATATTCTCAGTCTTTAGAGAAATGACAGGAAAATAAAGTAAAAGAAACATGATGGTCATACCCAGACACAACAGAGTGAGAAATAATGAAGTGAAAGAAGAGAAGTAGCATGTAACGATGCAATCCTGAAAGTAGGCCCAGAACCCTGCACTTTCCTATACTACAGTAAAACCCCTTATTTGCACTTTTCAGGGAACCCCAAGGAAAAAGTGTAAATTGCGGGAAAGTGTAAATTGTGGGAAAGCACTTTTATTGGCAGTTAATGCTAAATTTTAGCTTAAAAAAATGTATCAGCATTTACTGGTGCTACAAGACAAACAATAGTTGTTTACAACACATTTAGGGCACTGCAAAAATATAATTTTCTTAAATATAAAAAACAATGCAACATAAAGCCTACATTAAATTTTCTCTAGTACTGTTTTATAGGTATAGTATAAATTCAACGCATTGGGCAGCATTTGCTTCAATAGAACACCTATTTTTAATTATTGTGTTTAAAGTACTAACAGGAATATTCAGTTCCTTGGCCAAAACCACTCGGGTACCCACATGCTTGTCAACTTCTCAATAATTTTAATTTTATCTTCAATAGATAAAGTATTTCGTGGAACTTTATACCTATCCATCTTCAATCAAAATCTTGCCATAAATAATATTGTGAACGATAAAAAAACACGTGCTAACCAAAACGGACGTTGACTAATGTAAACAATGAAAGCCATCATAGATATGTACTGTACATAATGCAGCACTACTAAATATACGTACTGTGTATGAGCGCTTTCCGGTAGTATCGATAGCTCAGCGCTTCGGACTATGCTCTGCTACGAGAGTGCTCTATGACACCGTAAATAAAACCGTTTGTGGATCTGCTACGAAAGTTCTCTATGGCAGCAAAGATTAAAACGTTAGTAGAGGAGAGGCACCATAGAACTTGTCGATACATCAAAACGAAAGGTTACAAACAATAGGCGAACTACTTCAAACTTTTCACATCTATGACTAACGTGACGAGTATTTACATTTTTACCGTGTTTTGAAACGTACATTCCGGGTTTTTTGGTTACGTAGCGGTGTAATTTCAGGGAAAATGCAACACGAAAGTTAATGTACAATAAAACGGACCTACATAAAATGACGTTATTTGCGGGAAAACGTAAATAACGAGAACGTAAATACGAGGTTTTACTGTACTTAATATACTGTGTATCTTAACATTTAATACTTAAAAACATCTGTGAAAACACAGGTTTTAGCCTTTTTAACTGTGGTATGTTGCTCTTACAAATTACTCATTATAAAAATTATACAAACACTGTAACCGATTGGCATCCCAAAATAAAGCTAGAATATATCCAAGAGTGAATACCCACAGGGCAACTTGAGACAAGGTTTCATTGGATACATTGTCACAAATAGCTTATCTATAAAATTGTGTACCGGTGGAAATTCAAACAAGACAAAAATAATTTGGACAAACTCATTTAGAATAGTTTAAATACTGGCGAGAAATAATGCTAAACCAAAATTTTTTAAGAATGATTTAGTTTCTTGGTAATATCAAAATTTAGAGATTTATATATATATATATATATATATATATATATATATATAAAAAAATATTATTATTGCGTTAAATGATAAAAACTAAATTGCTTAAGAACACAAAGAATTTGAAGATAATCAAAAAAATTTAAGCACGTATCTACCAAATGCACCTTACATTAAGACAGCTACGTCAAGTGTTTGTAATATAATTAGGTTCTGTTATGAAGGGAATGCATAATATTACTGTAATTTGTAACAATTATAATTGATCAATAGCTGTCAAGATTAAATTTATTTTTAACAATCTTACCAAGCATTAGGAAATCAGGGAAGCATACACATGGAGCATTAGTTGTCTGAATGAAGAGAAACCACTTTCCCCTCCCTACCCCCAAACACACACACTTCTTCCTGTTATCCCAAAATGGCATTTTTTTTTTATATTTGAGTCATTTGCGGTTGTCTGTTTTGATTATCAATCATGATGTATGTATGTTGTTTGTAAATTAATTCGAACATCATAATTTTATAGTTTATCAAAATCACATTTTCATTATTATGCTCAAATCCACTGAAATCCACTGGTAGCTACAATAGTCAAGAACAGCTGATACAAATTAAAACAAAAGCAGCCCTACTGGTACGTGAATTTCACTGCCTTACCCTCCTCCCCTCTCTTAGTTTCAATCCCCTTATCAAGAAAGACATAATACTCCATCTGAATACTTCCCTTACCACTGACTACAATAGTTTTAACAGACAGAAGTTGTTAATAAATAAAGTTAACAAAATGTTAATTACTCATTGTGACTAAGTGAATCACATTCAACAGTAACATACACAGTACAAATATGCTAGTTGACGAACATGGTATTGATGAACAGTTATCTATTTGAAGTTACAGTTTTAAGTTCCTATACGTTGAACCTGGTTTCAGTGCCATTGGCGAGCATCAGCGAGACTGTGCGATTGTTGATCCATATCAGGCGAGCCAGTCGCATGGGGTTGTGCCTCGACATGTCCGGGATTGGAGCTGTGGAGTATGACTTAATGCACTTAGTCTGCGAGTTTCCAAGCCCGAACATCCCGGTTGACGTCTGTCAAAACAGCACAGAAGCAAAGTAAACTTACTCCCTGACTACAGGTTAAGATAACCAGTTACCAAGTATGCAATATATACGTTTTTGCATAAATTTTTCGAGTTAGTCTTAAATGGTTTTTTTTTTTTTTTTTTTTTTTTTAAGTTAAAGCAACACAAACCAAAACAAAGTATAATTAGAAGAAAAACTTGTATCATTTTTCATTATGTTTGAATGGACTGATTGGTCTTGTGGTGGCATTACCTGACTTGTACTCTAGTTATATTGACAAAATGTACTGGGGGTGGATTTAAACACATCTTCCACTGCATCAGTTGGTACAACAGCAAAAAAAACATTGTACTAATTGCATTCAGGAGCACCCAAGATGAATTTCGGTCCATTCATCCTAATTTCGGTTGTCCGTTGTTTCCAGGAATCACCTCTAACACATGCTGAGATGTTTACTTATGACGGTTCATTGCCGATTGCTTCCCCAGTGTCCCTGACATGTACTGTATGCCAGTCTCTAATGACCTCGTCAACAAGATGTGAAAAAAACGTAGGTACCAACCTACCAACCTACATAGGCTTCAATCCTCAAACCCAGCGGATTCTTCAAAATATGTGTGTACTTACAATGAACAGTGCAAAAGGCCTAGAACTATTACCCAGAAATTTCAAGTATTAAAAAAGAACAATATTCTTGAGCTTATGTCTTATAACATATAGCACGATTTAGTAAAATAATTACAACCAGTTCACCTTAATCTCAGCTTAGAATCAATGTATAATACCCCTCTGCCAGATAGCCAATTCAACACTGTCATACACCTAGTGAAAATTGTAAAATTATCACAAATATTAACACGTTACTATGTATACACCAAAAATATTTCTCCAATGTTCATACTAAAGAACATATTTTAGCAGACAGCCATTTTTAACGTACAATAAAACCATGTTATGACCTCTCTCAGTTTCTGGGAATAAGGTCATAATTAACATTTTGGACAGACTGATCCAACCCTGACCCCTATACGTCAAACTGTATCATTTTTTTTGCACCAAGTTGATGTTCAGCCTTCTCTGGCAAGAAATTGACACAAGGTTTTCAAAATAAAATATATATTTAATTTAATAGCAGACATCTTCCAAACAGTAAAGATACCTAAGAAAAGCATATTGGACCACCTACTAATGTCACCAAAAGTCCATAAAAAAAAATGCAACTGTCCATTTGACACTGATTTCACATGGAAAATAAAAGGAATTTTGATTAAATATTAATTAATTTATTAATTAATGTGGATAGTCATAATGTATATGCCAGAGAGTTCAAGAAGGTGATGCACTGCTGTTATTGCTCTTGCGAACAGGTGAGATGTGGAATGTTGCAAGGAGGGGAGGGGATTCCAGGGGAGGGACGGCAGGCTGAGCCCACCCGACCGGCCGCTACACCCCGGCCCACCCCTCCCCCTCCAGGCAAGCCAAGTGCACATGCCACAGAAAGTGGCCTGGTGTTCCCAGAAACCAATACATTCCTACTTCAAAGCCAGGCCATCAGTTCATACATAAAATGCTGTCCCTTGGTCCTGTCTGGCAGACACCACAAGGCAGCGAGCTAGTTCACAGCGCCACTCCCAGCTTCTGCAGCCGAGGTAAATCCTCATCGTGCCATCACTGACCGATACATACGGTCCTAGACCAGTGTGTCGCGTAAGGCTGTCAACCCACACCTTAGCATCCAGGTAATAAACCTGGTGATATCAAACACCTCAAGTGGTCATTTTGGGGTAAGGAAGACCAGGGGAAGACCTACCCTGCACAGACAGCTCCACCTGCACCAGCCCATGAGGTGGGACCATCATAGTCATTCGATCAGTCATCAAAAGCTGAATCAGATGATGATTCTGACTGTGAGAAACTGCCCGTGACAGCTCCGGAAACTATTCACGAGCTTAGAAAAACTAAATAAATTCATCTCTAAACACGAAAAGGTTCCAGAAGAGATCAGGAAATGTTTCTACGACAAACATTTTGTTCAACAGAACATAATTCACACTCAAAAACAAACTGAAATAATAGTTTTTTTTAAAATAAATAAACATAAGTTATGCAGAAACACTAATATTAAGACTGATGTCAGATGTTCACCAAATAATAATGTATCTTATAATAACACTATTTTTGATTTATTTTATGATTTTTCTCTTTGTAATGATATAGCTATGTATTTATAAGTACAAAGTACTTTCAGTACTAAATACAAAACCTTGAGGTCCCTGTGTACTTAGTAATGAGATTCTATTGTACCACCTGTTTTCCAGTGTCCTCGTATCAGTCTGTGCCTGAGGACTGCTACAATTCTCAGTTCCCGAAATGTCACAACTGTTATTTTAGGAAACCTACTATGTTCATTTCTGCTGTCATCATTGTGGTGTTCAGATTATCTGTTTTGTCATATTGCTGGCATTCACCTTCACATCTTATGTTATCGTTGTGTTGTCTACATCATCTGTTAAATATCATATCTTGGGTTCGTCTGTTTGTTGCTATGTTGTCCAAGGGGGCGAATTTTGTCTTTATTTACTGTCCTTGTTGTAATCTCTATTCATTGTTCACCCACTGTGTTCGTTATTGCTGTTATAATTTTTTGACTGATTCCGTCCATGGTATTTTCTATGCTGTTTATCTTTTTAATCTGCTAATTTTAGTTTGTTTTCTGTGTGTTTGTATTTTCATCTCTTTTATATATATATATATATATATATATATATATATATATATATATATATATATATATATGTATATATATATACATATATATATATATACATATATATACATACATATATATATATATATATATATATATATATAAAATTTGTTCAGTATTTAGGTTTCTTATTGTGGCACCAATCATTGTGACGAAGACGTGAAACTACCTCATGAACATTTATGAGGTCGTTCAGGCCTTTTTTATTAAAATCTTAAAGGCATGAAATTATGTTGCCCTTGTACCCTGGGGATTCTTGAATTTCTTGATTGTGAGGGGCTTCATCTTGTTGCTGCCGTCCATGTTGAAGCACAGAAGGAAGGTGAGGTTTTCCTTACTCCTCTTTGCACCCTTGCAGACACCTCTTTTCCCAGCAAGCATGTGATCTGACATAAAGTTATTAAAAATTCCCAGCTCGTTAGTGTCGTACAAATCTTGAAGCTGGTAGCGACTGAGTACGTTTTGAAGTAAGGGAAACAACTAACTTGTCATACACAACTTTGTCACTTTCACTGACAATTTTGTGGCTGGCAATTATTTCATGGTGCACTTTGAAACAATCCAGCAACCCGTTCAAGCATTTGAAGTTGTCAATTCCTAACTTTAAAACAAGTTCACTGATCTTTCTTTGCAGCATGGGTCCGCTTACTGGCAAGTTTTGTGTTCCGAGTTGGCCGAACCACTTCCTTCAGATCTGCGTGCAAAGTGTGGCTCAGCTTTTTTAATTGCATGTTATGGCTTTTCTTCTGCATTGCGTTGATAGTTTCTTCCCTCATTTTTAAAATTGTAAAGTCAGTAGAGCTTGCTTTCTAATCATTTTACACAAATCATAAGTCCATATGTTATTAAAAAAAAAGGTGTGGTTCCCCGACAATTTTTACACCAATTATTAGCCAGGGAGAAGGGGTGTCTGCTGCACCATGTGCAGTACAGAGCTCCGAAGAGAAACGCAGTGCAACATGCTTCAGACCAATTTTCAGTCGATTTCATGCAACTTTTAGACTTTTAAGTACAAGTATTTCATGTTTACTTTAAAAGGGGTCATAATATAGAAGTTTACATAATAAACAAGGTCATAACAATAGGGTTTTACTGGTATTTTTATCTTAAAAAAATTAATTTGTCAGCCACCAGCTACAATACTTTGGGAATATTTGTTTGGCACTTCAGGGAACATTTTTTATACAAAATTAATGTTTATCCTGAACATACAAATTGAAATTTTTTTATTTTAAAAATAAAAATCATGGGTTGAAGGTTTCTTCAAAACTTACATTCTGTATTAGTTCTCATGTATTATTTTATTCCAGAATCTTGAGATCCAGCTTTGGATTTTTGGAACTCTTATAAGAATCAAATTTTAGATTTAGATTTGATAAATAGTAGACTGAACTCATCACTAATTACAAATAATGCACACTTGGTTTTCGTCACTGTACTCGAATTGGCAACAAAATCAGTTTTATAATTAGTGATCTTGCACTGGTTCTGGCAAAGTGAGTGTGCAAGATTTGCTTTCAAACAATGATATCAGGTAGTTGTGCATTCAATCCCTGATTTGAGATGGCATTATTTGAGGAAATTTTCAGAAATTTAAATTCGGAATTTTGCTTTTCCCTCGGTGGTGAGAATCATTGTTTAACATCTTGTTGACAACAAATTCATTAGAGACAAGACAAGTTCTGAAACAGTGAGTTGGAGCACTGATGGACTGCATCAATGGGAAAACAGGAGTTACCTCGAGAAAACCTACCAACTCATTATGATTTCTGCATTTACACATATAACCATTCAAATAAAGGACATAATTGAACAGACACCAGATTAACACTTTTTTTTTACAAAACAGTACAGTGTGTATAGTTTGAACTTACTTGATTGCAGGCTATGCACTTACTAACCTGCCAAAATGAAAGGCGATTTTCCTGGCAGCTGTAGGTACTGAGGTACTTGCCTTCAGGTGAGAAGGCATTAGCAGTAATGGCCGCCCCGTGGGCCTGGATCATCTGCAAATATTTTAAGGAAGCCTTATATCACTAAACAGGGTGTAAACATGCATCATATATGGCATTCAAATACAAAAACACTATCACCACAAAATAATTGGTTACTATCTACAACATAATATTTAAAAACTAAATTTTTTAAAAAAATTCTAATTAGTATTTAGTACAATAACATTAGTGTAAGTTAATATATATTTTTTCCTAAATGGTGATTTAGGGATACACATTTCCCTCCTGTTTACAAGAAGTGAGCTTATTTCAGGCACAGAAATAAATTTTTTTTTGACTAAACATTTAAACAACAAACCCATGTCAAATGCAAAATATAAATAAAAATAAATTATGCTTACTAAACATTTAATATTCTTATAAAAGTTATGATTTATAATAACAATAGTAAGAAACCAGTAAATAACACAGTTTTTTTTTCTGTCAAGAACACCCTTTTTTGAAAGCAGTTTTTTTTTCCTTAAATACAGTATCAATGTTCAGAATGTTTAACTTCTGTAATACTGTATCAACAGTTCATGTTTAACTTCTGTAAATAGCTGCAACACAGAAACACTTCAAACCTTAGAAATAATTTGCCCAGCCAGGTTTGTCATCTTTAATTTTCTGTTCCAGTCCTTTGTCGATGCCTCTCCAATCCCTTGAATCACATTCTACAGAACAATGGCATATAATTCAAGAGATCAGAGAGGCAGACTTGTCCAAGAATTGGAATAGGAGTTAAATTTGGTTTAATATACTCTTCACAACCATTTAGTTACATGTTTAGTTACAGCAAGTTCCAATGCACAATAAAAAACTGCAGTGGGCACGGGACATCTGAAAGCTCAGTGAACAATAAAATCACCTTTCAACAAGGACACAGTGTTAGCTATATCTGAAAATAATGATTTTACCTAAAACGTTTTTACCTGAAAATAATGTAACTTTGAATATAATGTGACCCCAAACTTTTTGATTATCAGTTTATGAAAAATACTTTATGGGGTAAAAAACACAATTCAAACACAGAAAATAATTAAAAATCATTTAAATTAGCATTTTAAAACCATATTTAATAACAGCTTTTCTGATGCCACTTTCTGTCAGTAGAGTGATTTACATGACCTTTTTTGAAACCACAATTGACAATTAGAAGAACAACAGTTTTATGGCTGTAGTTTATATACCATTCACTGGAAAGCAAAGAATTCTGTGAAATATGGTGGCCTTTGCTAGCAGCTAACATCCCCCCCCCCCCCCCCCCGCAAGTTTCAGAAAGCAGTAAACAAGATCAGACTAAAATGGCATAAGTGACAAAGTTAATACATAGGCAGATAGTGTAGTTTATCAATAAAGCTGTTCCCATCACTGTAAATTCATATCTTTCAGTGGAATAATGTGACTTTTAGGTTTAGCAGTTTTGGTAAAGACCATGACATTATATTCAGGTAAATACAGTAGGTTCACAAATTATTATTTTTCATATGCTTGGAGTTTTACAGCTGTTATGAATAAAATACTGTTATGACCTACGTGGGGAGAACTGAGTTTGTAAGGGATAGCCCAATGAAGTTATATTAATTAATAATATTTACATCAATAATAAATAATTTTAAGTAATAATGTATAATTACTAATCATTGCACTTAAAAATGTTTATTCGCAAGTTACTCAATGTCTGTCAAGTTCCACACTGGAGCTAGGCTCAACAGTGATTCGCCCCTTACCTTGTGCCTGTCCACACACACAGTCTCGCGTCACTCAGTCGCCGCACTTTCACGGTTCAGCCGAATTCTGCGTTGTGCTAATATTGGGGGTGGGGGGGGGGGGGGGGGGGGAGGGGAGAGAGAGAGAGAGAGAGAGAGAGGTCTTCACACCCTCTTCACTTCACCTTCGCTCTCGGAAATCTGGAACTGTTGCGGAACTCGCTCGGAACTCACGTGGAAGCCGGTGTTGCTGCTCAAGTACCTGGTGTGCCAAATTCCTCTTGGAGATTTCAAAATGTTCCTTCACTGTATTTCCTACAACAATAATGTAATCTAGGTATACTAGGAATGTTTTCCAAGTCATGCCATGCAGGACAAGTTCCATCAATCTCTCGAAAGTTGCAGGAGCATTACATAACCTGAATGGTAACACAGTGAATTGGATCAGTCCACTCCCTGTCCTGAAAGCAATATTCTCTTTGTCCTCGGAGTACAGCTCCACTTGCCAGTAACCACTCTTCAGGTCCAGTGTAGAGAACCATCTGGTGCCAGAGAGTGTATCAAGCATGTCATCGATACATGGGAGGGGGTAGCTGTCCTTTTTGGTGATGTCATTCAGCTTCTGGTAGTCCACACAGAACCTCATATGGCCCTTCTTCTTTGCTACTAAAACGACTAGGGAAACCCAAGGACTTGCTGAAGGTTCTACTACACCACCCTTCATCATACCCGCGATCAACTTCTCAGCTTCTTCCTGTTTTGCTAGAGGCAGCAGTTGTGCTGCTTGTCGGATTGGCTCTGCATCACCTGTGTTGATGCGATGGTAGATCAGGCTTGTTCTCCCAGGGTCAGTATCCCCCGAGGAAAATACATCCTGGTTGTTTACCAGAAAAGCTGTGACTTCTTCTATTTCTCCATCTGTTAGATTATTTTGGCATCACCTTAGTAGATGTTTTAGATTTTGGTTCAGTGGTTGTGCATCATGTCTAACAGTTGAGGAAGACCTACAATGGCCTACCCAAGAGACTGGTTGCAGCAAGCTATTGGGTCTCTCTGTTTAAGAACCCTTGTTTGAGAATCGAGGTTGGCCACCCTGACTGGTACAACCTCGCTGAACCTTGCAATGCTTCAGGTGACCAGGAGTGTCTTCAGTTCTAATGTCATATTCGGTTCTATCAGGTAGCTCATGTTGCCCTTAGAGTTTCCCATTATCCTAGCTGCTATCTGCTGGAATAGAAACATATTCGTTAACTACCACTTGCATTACAGGAACTTCCAAATGGTCGGGGGTATACAAGGCCAACTCTTCATCTTTAATACGCAGTACCTGTCCTTCCCTGTCAATAACGAATCTGTATCGATTCATGACCTCCACTCCTAGAATTACCTCTTAGGTGAAATCAGCAACAAGAAAGCTCTGTGTTAATGTTATAGTTCCAATCCTTACCTCCAAATCCAGCTGTCCATGTATAAGTGAAGTGTCTCCGGTGGCTGTTTTGAGTCTGTATAGAATGGATGTTCTCTTCAGCTTTCCCCTACTTACAATGTCTGTCATTGATCCATCCATTAAGCAACAAACTGTCATGGTCTCTACAAAGTATGGATACAAGAAAAACCCTAGGGGCTACCAATTCCTGTAGAGCTGGCATGCGCCCCCTCACGCCAGCTATTGCTTGTTTCACTGTTGATCTTCCTATTGTGTTGTCTTCCTGCCTATAGGACAGTTCCTTTGGATGTGTCCTGGTTCACTGCAAATGAAGCACCACGGGCATCGTCCTGCTTTTCTGATATGGTTACCTGGAGTATCATTCAGCAACTTCTTTAATGCCCTGAGAATATCTACTTCATTAGAGGTGTTTCTGGCATTTGCTACATTATAGGGCTCCAGTCCAGCTCTCCTTGTCCTGATGCTTGTGTTTCTTGAGGCAGTGTGTGCTGCCTCGATTTCCAGGGCATGGAACAAGGCCTCACAGCTTTCTTGTGTCGGGCCAAACAAAGAGTTTGCTGAACCTTCGCATCTCAGAGCCCGTCTATAAAAGCACTAGTGGCTAGCTGCTGGCGGAACTCTGTTGGTGCTTCTGGGTAGGCAAGGTGCACGAGCCGCTCAATGTCGGCTTTGAACTCTTGGAGGGTTTCCGAAGATCTGTTGACACGTCTTCGGGGCTGTTCTATACACCTCGCCCATGTGTCGGTCGTCATACCTCAACTCAAGGGCCTCTACTAATACCCCACATTCTTTCTGGTCTGTAACTGGTATGGTCTGCAGCAGCTCTAGTGGATATCCTCGCAGGGCCAAGCCGAGTGCCGTAGCCTTTTCTTCATCGTCCTGACGTGCGACGTGCCGCGCACGTCTATAATCACGAAGCCGTCAGCCCCTTCCTTCCTAAACACGTGTGCGGGCCGCCGCCACTGACGGCCGCGACAGCTGTCACCGTCCGGCCACCACCGCGTCGCCCTTTGCAAAGGCGACCGCGCCGCATCTGGGTTGCCATGGTAACCAGGCAAGTGCGCGCGCACGCTCCTACCCATGATGTAAAGAAGAGGAGGTGAAACCGTCCACCCGCCCTAACGCGTCCTCCACTGCGCACTACGTCACCTTGTTCGCACCGCCCGGTCTACACGCAGCGCGCTTACGGGAATACGACGCAGAGACAGTTCATTTACAATCATTTGAATAGTGAGAGTTACCACGAAGCGTAAAAATACTTTGCTATGTACATTGTAAGGCATGCCTTTAGAACATACAGTTTAAATAAATGTATTAGCATCCAAACGCGGGGTTTATATTAAAAATAAAATCAACGAAGCAATATTTTTCTGCTGTTTTCATCACTTCAAAATGTTGATTGGGTCTTATAAACACAGAATGGTAATGGGAATTGGAATGAATATACTTCGAAAATATTTATTATGAATATTAATAAAATAGACATAATAAACAATCAGGATGCAGGCGACAAAGAATAATACAAACATATTACAAAAAAAAAAGCATCTGACAAAGCAAAGTTTCTATAAATACGTATTTGTAATTTACATAAACATAAGCGCTTTTGATTTATTTACTAATTTTAATTTTATTTAGTTACAAACAATAAACAAAAGGATAAATAATGATAGAAAGTATATTTAAAAAATATATTTAAAACATATTATTAAACCCAATAGCACTACAATCTTCAACAAAAAACAGCTTGCAGGCATTACAAAATATTTAGGTACAAATATATTAGTCGAAATTTTTTAAACTTACTAATATCAACTTAACATATTATATAATGTGATAGTAATTTATATATATTATATGTTATATATAATATATATATTATAATAATAAAACATTTTTTACCCCCTTTATTAACAGTACACAACCTAATGTTTAGGTTAGTTCTATAAAAAACAAGAAAAAAAGTTAATTTGAAATAAATTTTGTAGTTCTCGCTGATGCCCGCAAACACAAACATTTTAAAAACAATTGATTTGAGTTTTTATTAATGCTTTGAAATTTCATTTTTAATAAATTAATTTAATAAATAACCTTTTTACCGCGAAATACTTTATTACTATAGATAATAACTCAGTATTTTGTACGAAATATATTCCTTGACCTAACATTAACCTACAGTTAATCATATAAAAAAATTAAAAATAAATACTCATATTATAAAACAAGTGACATTTCTACTTAAAATCACGTTTGTTTAAACTTACCTCTGCTAACACAGAATGCATCCTTCCTTTTGCATACGTTCACCCACTTATTGCAAACATCTTCATTTTTTGGAAAAGAAAAATATTTTATGCCAGAATCTCGAGTCTTTTTGAAATGATTGTGACATCTGAACACTGCACAATTTGGTATTTCAACTACATAAAACTACGTTCGCACGAGACGCAGATGAAATGGATGGGAAGCGCCTGGAAGAGCGCTGGCTACAACCAAGGTGACGTAGCAAGGGAGCGCGTGGAGGGGGAAAACCTGCGCACGGTTTCACCTCCTCTTCTTTACATCATGCTCCTACCGGCCGCCACCCCTCGCCTACCCCTCTCTCGCCAGGCCGAGCGGGTGTGCGCACAGCCTCCCCCTCCTCACCCACCTCCGTCTGCCCAGCCGCCTCCCCCCGCCTTCCCCTCTTCCTCCAAGCCGAGGTCCGTCCAAGTTACGTAGGCCGGCTGGAATTCCCGGAAGCGCCCGTGATTCTTGGAACTCCCAGCCCTTCCTACGTCACGCCCTGGCCCTCAGGAGGGGTATAAAAGGCCGGTCCTTGGGCCGTCAGTGCCCCACATTTTCTTTACCGAGCACTGGTTGGAGTAGGTAGTCCTATCTCTTAGCCTAGCCTGGTTTCCGATAACGGAAGCTCAGGTCAGTGGCCAATGTGTAAGGTGTTAGGTCGGGTAGGCAGCTGCGATAGTGCGACCTGTAATTGCGATGCGAGACACCGCGGACGAGTCAGGAACGGTGGTCCCTGCTTTTTTCAAAGCAGGGTGCCAACCTTCAGGGATGGAGGAAGGGGAGGAGATGGATTGTGGCGCGGCCACAAAACGCGCACGAGACGACAGTGACTCGGATGTCACCGCAGCAAAAAAACCTTCAGGGACCCAGATCCCACAAAATTCAGACTCGGACTGCGAGGATGATTTTACAACCGTCAAAAGCCGCAGCAGTAGGCGCAACAATGCACCGCGCGCGAGCACTTCTAACAACTTTCAAGGCGCAGAAGCCCCAAAATACAAACGGGTCCCGTTTGTTATTCGTGATTCGCAGGTCATCGGCAAGATAGGCCCTGTTTTTGCTCAAATTGGCGTCAAACACCGAATGAACCTAAACAAAAAACAGGAAGTTAGGATAACTTTCGACGCCAAGTCAGACCAGGACAAGGGTGTGGCCTGGCTGAATGCAAATGGAGTGCCACACCACACTTTCTCGCAGCCTAGCGAAAGGGGGGAAAAGGTCGTGATTCGGGGCCTAAAGCCCACCCCACACGATGCCCATTTTCTGCTATAACTTCTGTTATACCCATGGGTATGAAAATTTTCATAAAAATTTGTATAGCAGAACCGCAGAAAGATTTCTTAACTCCATACACACGATACCTAGAATGCTAACACAAAACCAGCCAACGCAGTTGCCGACCAAAGCTAACATATCAGGGGAGGATAAACCTGTCGTAGTCAACTTATCAAAATACTGAAAAAAAAGTGAAAGTTACGCCTGTTTGTGTTAAAAATTATGTAACTTGCGGAAATATTATTTGATATTTTATCTTATATTTTTCATTTGCAAATAAATAACAAAATTGGTTTAGTATTTAAAAACAAATTAAGAGCAATTTTGGAATTACAAATATATTTTTAAGTTGTAGGTTAATTTCAAAATCTAAAAATATATAAATTTAAATGATACAAGGGACATTGGGTTTACTAAATTTAGTTTATGTACGGTTTAAATTCTAATATTAATTTAATTATACAGTTAATCAAGCTAATCACATTATAATAGTAAAAAAATGCTACCGATTCATATATGTTATATATAAGATTTATTGATTACTTATATATTTAACTACATAATTAGAGGAATTGTAACTAATATTTTTTGTAACCCAGTGAGACAAATAAACACGCACATACCGCGTAATAAATTTAAATCTTCGGTGAAGAAAAACATTTTGCATGTTTTTTTTTTACCCTCACAGATGTGTCGCTATGAAGTATCAGTTTATTCATTATTAATTTATAGACACTCGTTTCTTAATAAACGTTGGCGTTTTAATTATAAAATTAACTTTTGGTTTAAATTATTTGTGAACATGTGATTTTACTTTACTTTTTTAAAAGTAAAAATAAATCTAGGTACGTAGTACTGTGAATAAAATCAATGGACTGAGACACCTAAATGTAGTTAATAATATTATATCATAAATTAATTCTAATAATTTATATTTGCAGAAAGCACAGTATGTACAATTAAATTATCTGTTATTTAAAAAAAAAAAAAAAAATGGACCGATGAAGATTCGAACCACATTCAAAATCACCCATCTACCGCTGCCATCGTGCCCTTCGCCACTACGCTACCGCAACTTCTACGATCGTGATAGGAGATAATGGGTAATATAACTGCAACGTATTTTCATAACGTATTTTAAAATTTCCGATTACTTCTTTCTGTGGCAATTTCAGCTTAACAAATATATTCCATAGTAGTTTTACTATTATAAAGTTTCATTTGGCATACCATTACATTTGTTACGTCCCTTAATGTTGACAATACAGACTATATACGGGGTTATATTGCAACACGTGGGTCCGCCATCTTGACGGCTCCAGCTCGTGGGTATAGCAGAAAAATAGAACACGTTCTATTACGGTTTTGGCTAAGACTTCGGTTATGAAAACTTTTATACCCAGAGCCAGACCCCTTGGAAGGGTGCTGAAATGTTACCCACACGGGAGCAGGCGCGCTAGCATAAAAATTACATAAAAACTGCTAAGGAAATGGGTGTCGTGTGGGGCAGGCTTAAGTAAATTCACGCCAGTCGATGCCCTCAAAGAGGAGCTAACTTCACTCGGCTTTGAAGTTACGTTCATTAAACAGCTGAATGCGAAACTTACGGACAGGTCTACAGGCCAGGTATACTACGAGCTTTCTCCCTCATTCTTTGTGAATGTTGCGCCGAGCGCACGGGATATCTACTCCGTCACGCACTTGTATTATACAAGCGGCATCAAAGTGGAAAAATATGTGAACCGCGCGGAAGACATTCCCCTGTGTAAGCGATGTGGTGTGTTCGGGCACACAACAGGAAACTGTAGGGAAACCTCAAAATGTATTAGGTGCTCTGGGTCGCATCCCAGGAGCGAGTGTCAGGCTCCGGAGGAAGCGCCGAAAGTTTGCCTGAATTGCAAAGCCACAGGGCACACCGCGGCGTGGAGACAGTGCCCGGACCTTCTGTGCAGGGTAGAGGCTAGGAAGCAAACCGCGGCCGAGCAGGCAGCCCAGAAGGCAGCCCGTGTAGCTCCGCGAGCGCCCGTGCTGACAACTGAGCACTTCCCCCCCCCCCCCCCCCCCCCCCCCCCCGCGACAACCCTCGTCACCCGTTCGTCCGGACACAGTCGCGCCACGCGGCGATGACGTGGCCTCGCCCGCCGGCGCGCAGGGCAGCCAACCTACCAGACAGGTAGCTCGTGCGCGCACCGAGGCGACCTTCGCTTCCACTGTCGCTGGGCCCAGTGCACCGCGCCGCACTGCCACGGAAATCGTGCAGGCGCGAGTCGACAAAAGTCAGCAAAGAGCGGAGACTCGTACAGACGCACACGAAAGTACTTCACTGTCAGGCCTTGGGGAAATCGCGGAAATTCTCCACTTATGCGATTATTGGAATCTTGTGCAGGCCCTCGAGCCATTTTACGTTCGCATCCGCGCCGCGTCGACAACAAAGCACCGCCAGACCATTTTGTTGGAAGCCCTTGCAAAAGTGCTCCAATAAATGGCTGTAGACATGGGGAAAACACTGCAAATTCTAAATTTTAATGCAAATGGCGTCCGTTCAAAATCCTACGAGTTAAAACAATGTTTAGTCGTGTACGGGATAGATGTGGCATTAATTTCGGAGACAAAATTAAAACCTCACCATCGTTTTAATATAAGTGGGTATACAACCTATAGAACCGACCGCGACACTCTAGGGGGCGGTACAGCCATCCTTATTAAGCACGGAATAAATCATCACCCTATAGAAATAACTGGCTTAGAGCATATTGAGGCCACCAGCATAAATATTCGTAACAAAAATGTGCACGTCTGTATGTCGGCAGTCTATAAACCACCGAACAAGCCTTTATTGTTTAGGGATTTTAATAAATTAATAAATCCAATGCGGCACTTTTTCATAGCAGGTGATCTAAATAGTAAAAACGAAGACTGGGGTTGCAGAAATACCAACCCAGCAGGGAGAAATATAACTGAGCATGCGGCTCGAAATAACTACGAAATTTTTGCTCCAAATTCGCCGACTAGCTACCCAACTAATGGGGGCATGCCGGAAATTTTAGATATAGCCATTACCAACATTCCGGGAGCACAGGTTACTTCCGAAAAATTAGATGAGTTAGACTCCGATCATTTTCCTGTATTAATACAATTGACTTTTGATGCCCAGTTTTGCACGGCAATTTTTAGCCGAACTTTCGGAGTTACCGACTGGGATAAATTTCGCGAAGATTTAGAAACAATTTTTATTGAACCGATAAATACTACAGATGAGCTTGACACACAGATTAAGTTGTTTACTGACACGATTACAGATGTGCGCAAAAAACACACGAAATTAGTAAACAAAAGAGAATTTACACGAATTCACTATCCAGATGTTGATATTTTAATCATTTTAAAACATCAGGCAAGAAATAACTATCAGCGAACACAAACACCGCAGGCTAGGACTGAATACAATCGCCTAAAGGCTCAAGTTACTCGAAAACTTAAACAATTAAAAATAGATAAATTCGGGAATCTAGTCACCGAAGTCGCAACACAACCTCGACAAATGTGGCGCCTTACGCGCACACTAAGAGGCAATAATAAATTTATTTCTACTCCCGCTATAATTACAGACACAGGCATAAAATATGACGCAGCTGACAAAGCAAATGCTATAGCTGATATTTTTGAAAAACAATTTTCACCAAATGAGGATGTAAATAACCCTCAGTTTACTAGAACCACTACAGTAGCAGTAAATAATTATTTACAAATAGCCACACAAATAGAGCCGGAACGTATAACAGTTCACGAGCTATTACGAGTAATTCAATCGTGACCTAAAAATAAAGCAGGCGGACCTGATGGTATAAATTTCGAATCACTTAAAAATTACCTCTTACAGCACTCGAATATTTATTAAAAATTTTGAATGCAATATTTATTTTAAAAACTTATCCTTCCAAGTGGAAAATCGCGAAAGTTATTACGATTCCAAAGCCAGGAAAAAATGCGGCTTTACCGCAAAATAGGCGCCCTATTAGTCTTTTAAATAGCACTAGTAAAATTTTCGAAAAATTTTTATTACAACGACTTAAAGAGCACTCCGACCAACACAGCATTATCCCAGATAACCAATTCGGTTTTCGGAGTGGCCACTCTACATCTCATCCTTTAATCAAGCTTATTGAAGATGCCACCGATGGCTTTAATTCACGAGCGAAGTTTACAGTAGCTACTATGTTAGATGCGGAAAAGGCCTTCGACAAGGTCTGGATTCCTGGCCTAATTAACAAATTGGTGATTTTTAATTTTCCAGACACATATATTCATCTGGTGGCCCATTATTTATGGCGCCGAAAGTTCTTTGTTGCGATAGATGGGGTGAAGTCCTCTATTTGAGATCTCACAGCTGGGGTGCCCTCTCCCCCTTCTTTTATAATGTGTATACGGCCGATATACCACGCGAACATGCCCATGTACAGCTCTACGCGGATGACACTACGGTAGTTTATCAATCTTCTAATTTAAATTTCGCCTTAACTATTGTCCGAAGACAGCTCACATCACTAGAACAGTGGTACACTCGCTGGCGCATTAAAATTAATGGAGCCAAGTCAACCACAATAATTTTAACTAAAAAACGTATAGCTCCTGATCGCGCACTTAAAATCTTTAATCAAGAAATTCCTTACGAAAAATCCGTAAGATATTTAGGCCTAACTCTCGATTCAAGTCTCACCTGGAAACATCAGGTTAATAAAGTTTCCAGGATTGCACTCGGCACTTTAAGATCCCTATACCCAATGTTTAAGGCCCCTCAATTCCCTAGAAGGAAAAAAACTTCAACTATACCTGCAAATAGTTCGCCCTCAACTTCTTTATGCTTGCGAGATATATGGCTATGCAGCCCAGTCGCACATAAAGAAGCTTCAAATAACACAAAATAGATTCCTGCGAGTAATATCAGATTGCGCCTGGTATACTAGCACTATAGAAGTACACCAGCTCCTTAAAGTAGAATATGTCTCGCAATATATAAAACGCCAAAATAGGTCTTTTTATGGCAAACTCCCGGCACACCCTAATGTTTTTATACATTCTATCCCCGACTACGACCCAGCTGTCCAGCGACAATTTAAAAAACCGCGACTTGCCTAAGCCAAGGCCACAAACATCCCAGTGCACACAGCACCGAAACGAGTACACACAGCCGAAATGTGGCCCAGCGGGGCTCTATACTAGCATGTAAATTCATTATTAGTGTTGCCCGGTCAACTGTACATCACCGTTAGAACTTAAGCGTAGGAGTTGTGGCCAGGGACTCGTGATGAAGGTTTGGGCAGTTTCTCTAACTGACCGACTGCCTTTTGCTGGCGACAGGCGACATGAGCTGTGTCCTCTCCTGAGCGTGGCCCGAAGCAGCAACTCACGGGAAACTTTATATTAATCATTTCACGAATTTAATTAAATTATTATAAATTAATTCTTCAGGTCTTCATTAGCCCAGGCGGGACTATAGTTCATGCTAGTTGTTTTCCCCAGGTACTTTTTAATAAAAATGCAGGTATCATCGCAGTGTTTACTAATACTATGCGCTCTCTCCTTCACCAGACTAACTATACACGATGATATGCCTCCTTGGTCAGCCGGGTATGTGCGGCCTTGGAGCTATACACTACACTCACACAACAAAATTAATTAGGCCACTTTTGCACAAACTCCACACGCCTCTAAATACAGACATCACGACACTCTCATGCATCAGTTATCCAACTAACTGAGGGGAAAAGGTGACCTCCCCCCGCCTGACATCTACACTATTAAAAATAGAGCCAAGCAACATGCGACAGCTATTTTACTTCTTTCTGGACCGTGAGCCACCCTTAATCTTAAAATCGCACACTTCGCGCCCTGCCGTCGTTTCCAATGATTCGAACAAAGTGACGGGGTCGCAATACTTATATTGGCAACCACATAGCGAGTTATGGGAACGTAAGAGTTCCTGGTATCGCTGTCACACGCTCTCGGCCGAGCATATGAGGAAACGGCGGCGTCAGTGCCCAGGGTTTTACCTGTGTCTATGCAGGTTTTACCTGGGCCCAACTTATCTAGTTTTTAGTCTAGAATAGTCAGTAAGGGGAGTTAGTCATGGCGCCAATTGCTGCCATGGCTGGCCAATCCCCTCCTAGCACACGATGCATGCACCCTCTCCCGCATGGCTAACCCCTGCATGATTAGAGCATATAGGCTTCGGCCTGAGACGCACTTAGAGTCTCTCCCTAACCCAGACCCCTCCCAAATACACTAAGTTTTAATTTAGGTTAGGAAAAAAAAAAAATTAGGAGGTCAGTCGGTACCCTAGAGGCACCACTGGCTGCCGAGCCTCGCTCACCGCGCCATCAACCGCTCACCGCGCCTTCACCGGCAGCCGAGCCTGCCAGCCACGAGCCGAGTAACGACAACCGTGTCCGCGAGTAGCCAGTGTGTATCGGGAGGCTGTCGGTACCAACCGCGAGTGAAAACTCGTACCGCATATCGGAGAGTGTCCTTTCGGGGTGAGGGAGAACCTCGGGGACCTATCCTGCCTATGCTCGGCCCCGGCCCCGGCCGACCCCGGCCCGGCCCGGCCCGGCCCGGCCCGGCCCGGCCCAGCCCAGCCCAGCCCAGCCCAGCCCAGCCCAGCCCAGCCCAGCCCAGCCCAGCCCAGCCCAGCCCAGCCCAGCCCAGCCAGCCAGCCAGCCAGCCAGCAAGCAGGTCAGCCCTACTACTGCCAGGAAAGGGAGACCGCAGCAAGTAAGTGGGCATCAGATGAGGGACACTGGGAGCCACTTTCAGGGCATCCCAAGGTGGGGGAGAATCCTACCTACCCCTCTTAGGAACCTCCAGCCAGAAGTTACTCGCGCCAGTCAGGCCGCTCCCTTCTTATTCAGGCAGCACAGTAAAGATTGGATGCAGGGAGGGGACTCGCTCCAGCAAGAAGCAACCCTCACCTCGCGACAATTAGTGGCGCCCAAACGGGCCACTCCCTTCTCACCCAGGCAGGAAACTAAGGATTGACGCTTAAGGCCATTCTGGAAGAGCCAGAGAGGAGCCAACTCGTTACAGTCCCACCCATTTACTTCAGCAGCTGCCTCAAAATGTCGCCTGTAGACAGCCCACGACGACTGGTCATCAAAAGTGGGTGGCTTGAATTTCGGGAGACCAGTTGTGCCTTCCAACTTCATGTCTTCAGAATATCTACTCCGTTTCGTAGCAGATGTAGCTGCCTTGAGCATCCGATGGCACTCTTCAGTTACAGCTGCTACTTTCTGTTCGGTGGCCTGCTCGAGTTGAGCTAGCTGTTGCGCTGCCAGTTCTTCATGTTCTACTAGATGTTGTTCCAAACACTACACTTTTCCTTCCAACTGAATACTAGTTTCGTCCATCTTCTTTAATTCTCCTTGAGCAGCCATGAGTTCATTACGCATCTTCCTAACCACTATTTGTCTCCTCTTAGTTCTTCTTCATGTCTTCGATTTCAGTCTTCATGGCATTCTTCATCTCTTCTTATCTGTTGTTCATTTATCTCTTCATTATTCTTCATTTCATTCTTCATCTATTCTTGGCAATGATAAATTTTTTTTCACCTCTTCTTGATTACTCTCCATTTTATTGTTAATTTTGGCCAAGAAATATACTATGCTATTTCACCTACGATCTAACCTAAATTCCTATTCAAAACCAACACTAAATTTACTACACTCAAAACTAACTACTGTTAAATTTGAAAAACAAAATTCTTGTTTTTTGTTTATAAATTTTATTAATTTGCTATTTACTATTCGTAAATCATTTCATTAGGGCTATTCCAATTGTGACACCAAAATGTTACAACCTATGTGGGGAGAACTGGGTTCATAAGGGATAGCCCAATTAAGTTTTATTACGTTTTTTTTTTTTTTTTTTTTTACAAATATTTACATTAATAATAAATAATTGTACTTAAAAATGTCCAATCACAAATAACTGGCAATAAAAAAATGTTTATTCACAAGTCAATGTTTGTCAAGTTCCACAGTCTTCACTCCTCACTGGAGTTAGGCACAACGGTTCGCACCTTACCTCGTGCCTGTCCACACACACACAGTTTCCGCACTTTCACAATCCAGCATCCAGTCAAACTATGCGTCGCGCCACTCACTCTCGAGAGGGAAAAAAGGGGGAGGGGGTGGTAGTGGTGGTGTCGTCTCTCTCTCTCTCTTCGCCGATGTTGCAACCTTTGTATTCGAACTCTGGAACTGTTGCGGGACTCGCTCGGAACTGCTTCGGAGACCAGCGTCGCTGCTTAAGTACCTGAGGCGCCCTTCTCAAACTGATGAAAGCTGCTGTGACGAGTCGCCTAATCCTGGGCAAACCCAACGCCCGAAACATCGAGAAAGGCGGCGCCCATTCAGGCCACTACACGTGGTGGCCCACATGGCATGCCTTACGTCAGTGGACAGCATGTGGAACGGCACGTGACACCAGTGGTTATGCAGGACCCCCAGCCAGCTCCGAACCTGGAGCGTGCCGTGGTATGATCTGCGTTCATAACAATACAAACCTCCACTACTACTTGCTGCCCTTGTTCAAAAATAAATTTTTAGGGGGCCATCTAATCAGGGGTGAATTTGTGTTGGATAACCGTGATGATAAGTGTGATGCTTGCTGATACTTCTAGCAAGGTATAACCTCTAAGCACAAGACTGTGAAATAGCGCAGTCTTCTTATCATGCCTAAGGGCAACTATGAGATCTGAGCAGTAACAATAACATTATTTGGCAAAAAAATGAAGATAAAGATGCGATGCAAGTCCTTTAAGTGATTTCATGTATAAAAATTGATCTGAAAACACGGGTTTTAGCCATTTTCACTCTTCTAAAAACACAGTTCAAAAACAAAATAAGGATTCAGAACTACTGATCTGCTCTTAGCGAATATTTAAATGATTTTCATAACCAGATAACAAACTGGTAACTTGAGTAGTATACAAATCGCGTTGTTTCTGCTGAAGCTCTGCACACAGTGTGTGTGTCCAAGTAGGCGAGGCTTTTGTCACCAGGCTTCTGTTAATTTTCCAACACGAACAATCACAGATGCGCCAGCAGAGCGAGTATACCTACCTGGCACTTGTTGGAGCGGAGCTCGAACAGGGCCACCTGGCCGTTCTTGGCGCCCACCGCGATGCGCCGCGAGCTGGGGCAGTGGCTGACCTGGTTGAACCTGCACACTGCAGGGAACACCTCTCCCAGGGGCCGCGTCTTCAAGTGCCCTGGGTCGACACAGTGGAGAACTATGTCCACCACCTGAATGACAATCAATCAACAACCAGTCACACTACACGCAGAAACACAACGACCCACAACTCCAGTGACATGTAAAATTAGTGAAATTTTCAATTTTATTTTTATGTATTGTCAATAATGTGACCAAAAAATACTGTGCAACTCAATTTACAAAGGACTATAGTTAGGAACCATTAATTTGCTTGAAGTGATTTCTGGGAAACCATGGAAATAAGTTGGATGGACTAGGATTCAAATTTGCAATGGAGTCCAATGGTTTACTGCTGCACCTCCTCCCTTGGTAGGTCTGTGATGATGTTAGTTTAGAGAGTGTAAAGGAATTCTTCATGCAAACCTACTTGGCCGGTGAAGGAAATATGCATTATAATTATAAACAAGAAATGTACTAAAAATATTTGATTATATTTAGTGGTTATATGCACAATCTGGACGCACCGAAATCATGCAATGGTACTAGATTGCGATTCACCAAACTAGGGAGACATATTGTGAGGGCCACAATTTTAACTGGACAAGCTAAGAGAGATCATGTGAATACCGTTCTTTCTCGCATAATCGTTGCACATTTTATTCTAAAATCAAGTTTGAAAAGTAGGGGTGCGACGATTATGCGGGAAAATTTTTTTTTTGTTAGGTAAAGTTATTCATAAAAGCAAAACCCGTTTATGGAAAGTATGTTTATTTAAAAAAAAAAAATTGTTGTCTGTAAAGTAGGTTTACGGACGATAGTTTAACGTGACGTCATAAAAAACATTGATGAAATGATTGCATAGTTTTATGAATAAAATTGAATCATTTTTATTTAATTATTACTATTTTGTATGGATACAAAGAAGGAGTGAAATGAAAACTACAATTTAATTGATAAATTTACTTTTATTTGCACTCATTATTTCAAATATGTTTATTACTTTAACGAACAGATTATTTTAACTATAACTTTTATATATGTTTGCTATTTAACTTCTTCCAATCTGTGTTATTCTGTTAAGGATAGGACAATGATAGGAAAAGTAGGAAACGAATGGGAGTATTTCAAGTTTAAAGTGCCTCGAAAAAGTCAAATCGATGGTTGTTCCAATAGAGTGGAAGAGAGATAGATGCGGCGCAAGCGTACAATGAGCGCAATGGGACAAAGCGTAACGGGACAATGTGCGTAATGGGACAATGAGTCATCCTTTTTCGTGCGTGCAGCCGGCGTTCATCGATTTATTAGACCTGATCACGTCAAAAAGGTGGAGTATACAATAGCACGCCAAACAATTTATATTAATAATTCATTAAACAAAAACCTTCCTTCAACTTTAAATAGAAAAACAAAATCTGTGACGCGAACGCAAGTCACTTGAATATGTGACATGAACTAACATGTAACTACCGTCGTAGTACACTCTTGCCACGAAAGTAGCTAACTCGGCACCTGACAGAGCGTGCGTTGCATCCAATCGGCGAGATATCGATATTAGACTACGTGCGCGTGCTCTATACGGGAAGCAACATAACCAAACATGAATGATGCCAACTCGCGCTGGCTACATGTTCATAAGCGGTACACCGCGGCGACGCAGGCAGTCAGATAAAGGAAATAATGTTAAAGTCTTTAAAAGAAAATTTACACGTCAAACATCTTCGTATTTCCGTCAATTAAATACGTAAGTGGTAATGTCCGAATAAATATTAGATTTCTACTTTAAAGTTTAAAATAAATCGTTTTATACAGAAAAGATACCTACACAAAGCGCTTGGGATATAATAGCGGGACCAAAAACAAAATGCGACATTTATGCGAGAATTTTTATTATCACAATTTTGACGGCCTAAAATATAGGTGCGACAATTACGCGAGTGCGACGATTACGCGATAAAAGAGGGTATTCCACGCATCCCAATACTACCCAATAACTTACCCTTTAATGTCAAACGTCTGCAGTTCCCATTAAAAATCAAATCTTCAATGATGATCATTAAATCTCAAGGTCAAACTTTAAAGGTAGCAGGGTTACATTTGGGAAGGCCATGTTTTTCTCATGGCCACCACTACATAGCTTGCTCACGTGTTTCTGAGTAACAAAATCTGCATGTTTTCGCTGAACGAAATAGATCATTTAACATAGTTTACAGGAGTATATTGCAGTATGTATTTCACTGCTAAACCACTTAGGAGTTGGCGATGAAATTTGATGCGGACGAAGTAGCAGGAGGAAGCTTTATTTTATCAAAAATAAATTCCACGCGCATATATCAATAATTGTGTATAATGTTTTCCATAGTTTGTAAAAATAATTTTGTGATGATATTTGTAAATTATAATAAATAAATATACTATGTTAATATGTTTTACATTGTTTGATTCAACATAAGGCTTGACATAAAACATTGTATATATTAGCATCCTATTGAAATCCTTTTTAGTTTTTTTCAAGAGAAAAACAATCATGGGCACTGAGGATTGGTGCTCTATTGATTAAAACTCCATTATTTTAACTACAGGAGTGAAGCCTAGGGGGAGGGGGGGGGGGGGAGAGCTAGTATACTATAATTTTATAATAAAAAGCATTTTAAGTATATTAAAGATTTATCAAAATACTCAACTAACAGATTAACTAGTTTATTTTACTGTAAGTAAAATAATAAACGAAAAACACCCCATCAGAAATGTATAAGAGAGAGATCCATTTAAATGTTACTTTATCTGGCAAAAATGTAATATCCTTAGATTTTTATGTAATTATAGGTCTTGACACTTGAGATAATGATGATGCTTTGAGAGGTGGCTTTAATCAGTTCTATTATAAAAATAAATTAAAACTTAAGACAGTTTTGGATTTGATGGTTGATTCAATGCAGCAATAGTGAAACCTTGGCACAAACACTTTGAATACAGAACAGAAAACACTCATTAATAAAAATATATTGTTATAGTCCCACAAGATACTGTTAATAATCTGTTTTTTAGTTATATACATGTATATTTGGTGAAATAATTGGTAAAGAAGCTTAGAAAAAATAATCAATGTTACAATAAATTATAATGCTTTAAAGAGTAACTATGATCAAACAAATGTAACAATATTTTGGAAAATTATAAAATCATTTTATAAATATAAAAATTATGAAATTGGTCATTTTATGTTTGTACTAATTAGGTTTTACTAAATATCTACATTTGTAATAAAATACAATAATATCACATGATAAGCAAACCAAACTTACCTCAACTAACAGATCTGCCATTTCATTCTGCATCTTGTCAATTAGTAGCTCTACTCCTCTTAGGATTTCTGGTTTTGCTCTGTGCAGAACTGTGTTCGTCATGTTGACATTCAACGTCTGTGCATTCTGCTGTAGTGTGTTGTAGCGAGCAACCTGAAGTAAAGAGATAAATATGGCTAAGTACTATTACCAGTGCTTTTGTCATAGAGACAGGACTTTATGATTTTAATTTCACACCAATTCTGTTTTAAAATTAAATTTTTGTGTTATTGGATTTAATTTTTATTTTTATGGTGACTTTTCATTAAATATTACCCTAGAATAATTTAAGTATATATTTAGCCAAAATACTATAGTTTTTACTGCAATATAATACATTTTTACAATTATTCAGAGCAATAAAAATAAAATAGCAAGCATTTGTGTGTTTGAAAAATGTACACACTTTAATAATATAAAAATGAGTTAATAACATATGTAAAACATAAAAAAAATTTTTTTTTCCCTATTTATTTGGCTTGTATATTCATGCTAAATAAATGACATTCATTGATTTGAGTGTATTAAAAGATTTAGTGATTTGAGTTAATTTTGTTAAAATGCTAATTAAATTTGTGACTTCAGTTGCATTTTGGTGTTACATGGTGCATTAAAATGCTTTTCAAAATTATTTTGGTTTAATCACAATTTGCTATACAATATTGTCCAAATGCATTGATGCTAAATGTGAATTAATGAATGAACATTTAAATGTCAATGCATTAACCACAAAAAACTAAAGAAAAAACTGAACATATATAAAGGAAGTTCTAATAATTACAGACAAAAAATGTTTTGTCCAAAACATCCAAGAACATCAAGGGCTGCAAGGTGAAAAAATAGGGTGGTTAAAATTTCAGCTACCTCACGAGCCAAAGTAGTTATGAAAGCAGCAGGCCGAGCCGTGGCTATCAAGGTCAGTGCGTGACGCGCAGTGCGACACGAATCCGCTGCGGGCGTCAAAGGCAGACCATACGTCATGCTGGAACATCATTGCACACTACAGGAATACCATTCCAAGGATTCTAAATGAGAACAATCAAGATTAATGCACTTGAACTTGGTGAAAGTCAGATATGGGCTTCATCTAATTAGGCAAAAATCAAAGTATGATTCATGGTTACCATTAGTGGGTGTCAATACAGAACAAGAGGGTACCACTTCAACGCCAGGGGCATAACTAATGTCAGAGTATTAAAATTTGGACTATTTTTCTATGCAATTAAAGTTATATTTTTATTCAAGTTTAATTTTTGATTTATTTTTCTTTGGTGTCTCAAATTTTTACAGTCTTTGCAATCAACAACCAGCAAACTGATATTCAGAGTAATTAATGTATTTCTTTTTATTAAGACAAATATTGCAGTACGTGACTTTCTTATGTTTGTTTGGAACTTCTAATTAGTATTTTGTACTGCAAATATTTTTTTAGAAAATATAGTTGGATTTACCGCCTCGTTCAGGCTAAAAGAATTTGTAAGTGAGACTTGAACTGATTTAGTAATCTTTACAATTTAGCAACCATGAACGATGAACGAACACCAGAGTAAAGGTCTCTATACACTGGCGCAGTATGTTGAAGTGGTAGTGCCATAGTGGTAACAATACTCTAGCGGCAGTGGTATACTGCTATGAACTGCTCATGACCACCCTTCAAGGCAGCAGAAGAGAATGGTAAAAGGCAATGTGGTAACATAACACATGGTGACTACTATAGAACACATGGTCACAGTGAGAGGCGGTATGTCCAGTCAAATGAGCACGCAGATTTTAAGTGGGTACAATCCAGTTAGTTTACAAGCAGCTCCTTAATTGCATATTTATATCTTAGTTTGAAACCGTCACCACTGAAAATACTAATAAAAATACAAAATATGGCACAGCAAACAAAATACAGCATTTTACAAACACTATTGACTTTAAAAGCATGTTTGCAATGTAGAAAAATAAAAAGACCCACTCCAGCTTTGCTTGACGATGTAGAGCTGAAACCATCTACTTATACACTGGAAATGGAGCTGCATTTAGTTTACCACACAATTATGTGATTATCACAATACCTTTAAGTCATAAACCAAAATGAAGTTGTGCTGAGCTTGGCTAGGGATACAAAACTTTTCAACCTATTATAAGTACCCTGTAATATTATTTGTAACATAAAATATTAAGACAACAAGTTAATGAATTTTTTCTAATTACATCATCAGATGTATAATGAATAATGTCCTGACCTCGGCACCAGCTTGTCTGCATCGCAACACAGTTCCAGCAAGCCCAGTAAAACTTTCGACACGTCCAGGTACGGTTCCCACACCGTGAACCCTCTGCCAATCAGATCAATGGCAGCTCTGCGAAGAGCTGTGTGTGCCGGTAGACGTGGCGATGGCGGCAGCAACAGCAGCTGGGTCAGCGCCAAACCTGCACATCAACAATCCCGCCGAGGTGCCATGACCTTGACCTACTTCCATGATCAAGGCCGACAAATGTAACCCCACACGCATGCTACCATGAGGGTCAAACATACAGCTGCCTGAAACAAGCTGTCTACACTCCCCCCCCGGCCAGAGTTCCCCTTTCCCATCCCATTGAGCATTCAATGTGAGAATCCAGAAATTTATCCAACATGTTATCACCAACAAATCTTATAGAAAGGCGTCTAATGGGTAGTGATGATGAAAAGAAAACCAACCAGTTAAACTTTAAGCTAACTTACCACAGTTTATTAAATTCAATAACAATCGTGAAAATGACCATGGCTGTTAGGCGATACTTTAACATTCCTTATCACACACATGTTAAAAATTTTTATAAAGTCAGTTTGCATCACAAAAAACATTTAAAAAGAATATATTTTATTCCTACAAATATTGATAAAAATATTGCGACTAAAATAAATGCCTCAAAATAGCACAATAAAGTGAAGCATATTTCATATTAATACAAAAACAAGATATAAAGAACTTATTTCATTACCAAGCTAAATAATAAAAAAAAATAGTTATCTAACACTAACTAAAATACTACAATTTTAATGGAGCAGTCTTACATTAAAGTTCATTAGGCCTTTTAAGATCATCATAAATTTCAAGTTCAATTATAAGCATGCTTGCCCAACCTTCTTTTTCACGCACTTTCCTAGACTTTAATTTGTAATAGTTACACAGACTTGAAATTTACAGTTTTTGCACACAGTATTTTCATACACCATACTGATTTTTCATTTAACTGTTTCTAATTTGTCACAGTATGTAGAGGTGGAAAACATTATTTTTTATAATCACTCAGACTTTTTCCATTTGAAAGACAATTTATTCATAACTGTTCGTTAACAACATAAATGTCCTTAGCAAAATTTGGCTGGCCCATTTAAAGAAACAGCAACCTTCGTCACAATAAAATCTGCCCTTCCAAATTTGCGTATTTGCTGTTCCCAGCAACTTAAATCTATTTATGAGTCGTCCACCTTACTTTACTTTACGACACAGGCGTCCAGAGGTGTCCCTTGTAACTCATGGTGCGAGTTCCTCGCGTCGTCATTCGCCGCAGGCAGCTCGGACCTCCGCTCTCATATCCGAGAGAAATTACAAGTCTACGGGCCGCTCATAATTCGCACTACATGACATTCTACCGCTGCTCGTTTGTTCTTGTATGTCTTCCGGCACACACGGCTTGTTTCGAAAAAAAATGAAGCTGGAATAGTAAGCATCCCTCGGGCAAGCACAAAAAACAAAAAAAAAAAAAATGACAGAAAATTATTTAAAAATTGCAAAAAATAATCCTTAAACCAGTCTATAAAATTAACAAAAATAAAAATTAACAATACTAAAATTATTACATAGTAATAAAAAACAGCTAGTAAAAAGTACTTAAATTCTGATTACAAGCCTAGGGAAAAATTTACCGGGCAACAAGTAGCAAAAATGAATGCATTTTTGTTTATTTCCCTAAGTTTGGGGAGTCTAAGGTTTAGGAACAATCTTAAGGGATAAACCATCCTCAAAACCACTAAATCAATATCTACTACATATTACATTTCTTTTTCAAGCTGTGTAAATAAAAACCACAAGTTAGATACTGACAAAATATTTCTAATTAGCGTGTGTTTCAAGGAGGAAGTGGGAATGAGGGAGAAAATCCATTTTTGTGCACTTAAAACAAAGAATAACAAAAAACAGCTCTATTTGAGTTAAACATGGAAATACAATGATTTGACAAAGTCACTCTTCCCTCGGATCGCGGATAGCAAATGTTCTAAATTACTTAAAATGGCTATAGACTGAAGTAAATTAAGTAGTTTCTATAAATGGTTCACACCAGCACCCACCACTGAGCAAAACTCACTTGTGAAGCGAGCCAGGTTATTGTTTCCAATGCCGAAACCTTCCACCACGGAGCTCTTTCTCCGCTGTTCCTCGCTCGCTCTCTTCTTGCTGCTGTTGTTGCTGTCTGTGATGTCTTGACCGAACTCTGCTCCGATCACGCCCAGGAGCACCACGGCAGTCGTCTGCTTCCGCTTCATTTCACTGACGCTTGATGGTTTCCTCATGCTCAGTTCTGGCACAAAAAAATACACCGAACCTAGTAAAGTCTTCATTCAAGCATACCATCCATAGTATTAAGAGAAAACTTACATAGTGATTTTCATTATATCGTAGGTAGAAAACAATTGGTAAAAAATACACAAGTTAATATGATAGCTACACATATTGCTCATAAAATTATCAGCAACATTTCAGCATATATGTGGCTTAGAGTTGACAGCAATCTTGGTTCTTTCTTTTAAACAATTAAAGTCTTTACTAGCATAACCATGGGATATTAAAACTTACTTTATTCATCTTCTAGGGTCTCCTCAAAAAGTTACAATATCTACTGTTCTACTGTGAAAATTATCACTTCAAATATGTATATGTGAAATATATATGCATGTGAAAAGCATGGTAGATTAAGGGGGGCTAACAATTCCCCAAACCATTGTATTATTTTTACTCTATTCACATCATTTCATTCTTCACATGTCTCTAATAATCTAAATGTCAACTAGACGTTTAACACTGAACTTACTTCCTCACACATACAATAAAATGAATGAAGTACCCAAGTTTCAACCTACAAGATGATTAGGCTCATAATGAGAAAACTGGATAATAAATTGGCACCGTCATGTAAGATGTGAAGCCACTGGAACTCGTCAGCCAGCAGTTTTATAAACAAAATGGTAAAATAATTTTCAAATACCATGCTTTTAAATACTTCAGCGTAGTAATAGAAACCACGTTATACAGCAAAGTATAACAGATACAGAATACCAATATATGTATAGAGGTTGTATACATGTGTGCAATGATCAAGAAATCTGGCTCAAGTAGTTCATCTTCATTTGCCTTTGTGCAAAAGCAGCTTAAGGCATGGTTTCACATGCCAAAATGGTTATTTCATTTTATTTAATTGCTATTAATTAAGGGATTTTCTTTAAATCTGTTTCAACAACTCTCTTGCATTTGTTTTTTACTAAATTATTTTTCCATCAGATTGTTATTAAATTTTATTTATATTTCGGGTTGTAAAAGGTCGAGCAAGTGATCATTTGATTAGTAAATATCCATTTAGAGAATTTGAGGCCAAACACAGAATGCAAGATCGCTATTTTCATAAATGAACAGGACCAGCCGTTCAATAAAAGTGCGACAAAATGATGAAAGAGCCGACCACCACCGTATGCGGGAACGGAGCGGCTACCCTCGATCAGTTCCTCCTCCTCCTCGTCGACCTCGTCGCTGTGGTGCGGCTGCGACGCCTCCGCCTGCTGGCCCGCCGGAGCGCCCTGCGCGTCGGGCGAGAAGCTGGGCAGGTACTGCGCCCAGTAGTCCACGAGGGCCTTGCGCCCCTTGGGGCCCAGCCGCCCCAGCTCGGCCAGCAGCAGGGCCTGGGCCGCCTCCCGCACCTGCGGCACGCCCCCCGTCAGCCCTGCCTTTCGACATTCAGCTTGCAATCAGAACAAAGGTTTGCTTTGGGTTTACTGACAAAAAAATGACTTCAATAACCCACTTGAACGACGAGGGCTGTTTTTCTAAACTCCGATAGTCTATAAAAAAGAAAAATTTAAATAACATAAAAATTTTACCACCTAAAGTTCAGCAGGGTCCTACTTATTAATCTACATAATTGCCAAAACAATTGAGGCATTTATCTAATCGTAAAAAAAAAGCTTCTCAGTGCCTTCTTCGAAGTCAGCCACCAGTTATGTTATGTTATGTTTATTTGTCTTTTTTTTACAGCTCATAGGAGGTTGGAATAAAAATAGCACTCATATAAAATGAATTTACAATAGTTCCTTTGAACAATAAAACTAAACAATAATGTACACAATGGAGGTTCACAATTGTAACAAACATGGCAACAAAAAATCTGCAAAGAGTCTTACAAAAGTATGGTTCTTTACTTTATTAGTTATCCCTCCTATACTGCCCTTCTCTGCCACTGAAACTCCAATCTTGAATGTTGCACTCTTTGTTACACTCAACATATCCAACCGACTGTAAAGAATTTTCATTTCACAGAACTTACTACAGTGATGTGGGTAATGTAAAGGTGTTTCGGAATTTTTTTTTAAAATAAAAAAAAAGCATAATAAATATAGCTGTTTTACATTTAATACACGCTTGTGAGTACTTTGCCTCAAAATCCAATTGAAATTAGAGTTTTATTTGAAATATTTCATTTAATTCATTAATAAAACTATATCCAGCTCTGCATATCCCTACAGCTTAACATTAACACTCTGCCCTTGCAAATGTACATTTACACTGTTGGAAACCTAACAAAAATGATTGTTAACATTAGACTTAACTGTCTTCCTACACACTTAAGCCGATATTGTTTTGGCTACCGACTTTGCGACTAGTGTAAAGTGTGTGGCATGTGATTAGGTCTCAGTTCTATAACCGGTTTCTCTTGGAGTCAAAGCTCTCCGGGGAATGTCAAACAACCCTTAGGTACAACTGTAGGCATAGTACAAACTCATAAATGTTGGGAGTTTAAACCTGTTATCAGATCAGTTCAGGAAATTTTTGTCTTCAATACTGACTGGTATTCTTTGTCAACCACTTGAGAATTGTAGCGTTGCAGTATTCCTGCCCCCTACTACCACTGATGACACTGTAACACAGGATGGGTAAGGTTTCTTAAACCAAATTTTTCTTGAGGGTTCATAATTACTTGATAATCAAGTTTCTTCTTATAGGCATAAGCAGTGAAGATAGTTTAGTTGTGTTAAAATCTCAATAATTATTTTAGTTAAATTCTACCTTAAGTTTTAATGTATTTTGGTTTTATTTTTTGAGCTAATTGAAGGTATTCTTAAATTAACGAACTTGAAACTTTATCCGAACAGCATGTGCTTACACACACATAAAAACACATGCCATTTCCCAGTTTTCATGGTAATTTATTGTTATATATCATGTTTTAAATGGGAGGTACTGTTTTCTTTTTCAGTAATGAAGCAAAACTGCTGATAGTGATTCAAGGTTATAGTGATTTGGTTTCTAGAATGGTGTGTAGTTATAAATAATATTTTTGTTATATTCTTATTCAGAAAAAAGACTTAAATACATTTTTTTTTACAGGAATGTCACAAGATAGATTGGCTGGTTTACTATTTAAAAAAGTTTGAAATGTTAATATTGTGATGTTAAATTTTATTGCATTATAATAATTTTATTTTGTTTTATAACTGAATCTTTTGGATGGGTCACATAGCCAACGTCTCTAAAACTCTGTGAAAGAAAGACAGAGACACTCCACCCTAGCGCCAGTGAGTTTTTTTTTTTTTAAAAAAGGATCGAGCGATAAGAACTAAATTAAATGAAGCCACCTTTAAATGGAACTGTCTGTAGGTTGTGAGCCATCATGTTTTTGTTTTGGTGATGAAAAAATCAAAATACTTTACAATTTTTTTTTATTTTGTAAAAAAAATTACAAAAAAAAAATCCTTTCTCTATAACTAAACAGTAGAACTCAAATTTTGGCGAAAAGACTCACTTCAAAAATAATTCTCAAAATTCTCAACTCATAATACTAATAATTTTTCAAGTGTTAATGTGTTTGTTACTATTCTTGGTTGTCAAGCCGGGCCAATCTGGACTGTAACATAATGTGAAAATGAGAAAAAATAAAAAATGCAAACTTTTATGTAACAAAAATGTATCTCTTTATGATTAAACACAAATTAAAATCAAAACAATGAAAACAAAACTGGACTGAGTAAAAGTTGTGGTAATCAACATTTCACATCTCCAGGGTTATTACAGTAAACTCCCGGTATACCGCGCCCCGATAGATCGCGGAATCGGGTATATTGCGGGTCAAACCATGTCCTCCAATCAGAAATGAATAATAATAATAATAATAATAATAATAATAATAATAATAACAATAACAGTAGAACCTCGTTAATTCGTGATGGTCGGGACCGAGATAATCATGGATTACTGAATTTCACGGACTAGCGATTAAAAGCCCGGAAGGTCTTGTCAAGCTTCTCAGACACCGGCGTGCAGCTGGGTTAAGGCCAAGGTCATGTGACGTAACATCTACCGAGGCTTACTGCGCCTTGGCAGCAGATGGATAAAAAATAGTAAACTCTCCATTATTCGTGTTAATTGGGACCCGCCGATGCCCGGATAATTAAAATCCTGTAAAAAAAAAGTAATAAACCCGGATAATCTGTTCACGGTAAGGGCCATCTTCGAATTAGTCTCGGCTTAAAAAAATACGGCACTGCCTAGCCATTAGTTCACGGTCATTTACAACAGCCGAAGAGAAGAAAGATAAGATAGTGCTGAACTTGCACACATAAATTTTTTAGCAACAATTTTTTTTTTATTTCTGATACATCGTTTTATTTTCCATCAGAACAATGCAAAATTTTAATGTAGCCTGTATTCGGCAAAATTAAAAAATTTATATTTACTTCTTCAAAATCAGTTTACTACATAAAAATTGAATAAAACGATACATCGTTAATGTACTCTGAGTTTTTTTTCACTTTTATAACATAATTCCTATAATAATAGGTTTTTTTTCCAGAAAATAAATAAAACACGAGTTGTGTTGTAAAACGTATAGGTAGCATTACATATTCAGTTTTTTTTTAATAAGTTAATGTATTTGAGTGCTGCGCCTAGCTGACGTCGTTGGATTGCTAGTGGCAAAGAGCGGTGGTGGATGTTTTTGCAAGATTTGACCGTATTTTATGACCCTACCTGTGAGAGGGTGTTCGTACCAGAAATCCTAACGGTTAAGGAAACTATCCATTCTCTGTAGTCACGTACGGGTGTGCTACTCGCGCAATATCGTCAAATATCACAACTTTCCGGGACGTTCGGTCATTTCTCGGTTAGCTCTGTCTTCACCATAGTAAACGGAACAAAATCTTGTCTGTAGTGATTTCATATTCCTATTACCGTAGTAGTATGGCGTTTGAGGACAAACCAAGTTTGCTGTATACTGGGAGCTAACATAAAAAAAGTATTTATAGAGTTAATAAATTATTTACGAAACACAATTTTGTGGATCATTTGGGAAATTATCATTTAGGACTTAACTGCTCGTTATTGGTGTGATCACAAGGGATCATCGGTAAACTTTTGACATGTTACTAAGAAACGTTTATTCTACAACTGTACAAAGTTTCTGCTTTGGGATAATTTTCCATGTTTCTTAACAGCGTAATTCGTCCCGACCCCAAGCCGACTTCGGCAACCTCACAGTAGTACACACTACACGGCTCGGATAGCTTCAGGGGTCAAACAAATTGTATGAGACCCTTAACAAATATACCCATTTAAAGAAGAATAAATATGCAACAACGTTTATTAAAAGCGATTTTCACGTAGGGCTCTTTATATTTATGTAAGATGTATTAACTTTTCCGTAAAATTGAATGAAAATGAATTTCTCAACTTTAATGATTTAAATTGTATATTTTATATAAAGATGATAAAACTGTGTACTTTTTATTACTATCCTCAGATAGGACAATGTTTCTAGATTATTTTGCATTCCATACTGTCAGTCTACTCCATAAAATGCATTTGCAATATCCATTATTGTGGATCGTTGCAAAAAATTGACATTTTGGGCTTAACTGCTCGTTTTTTGCGTGACGCACAAGGTTTGCATCGGTAAACTTTTGATATGTTACTAAGAAACGTTCATTCTGCAATTGTACAAAGTTTCTTCTTTGGGATAATTTTCCATGTATTAAAAACCTTTGTTTCTTTACAGCGAAATTCGTCCCGACCCGAGCCTACTTCGACAACATCGCAGTAGTAGCCTATACACTACGCGACTCGGATCGCTTCAGCGGTCAGACTAATTGTATGAGACACTTAAAAAATATACCAATTTAAAGATGAATAAATATGCAACAACGTTTACTCAAAGCGATTTCCATGTTGGGCTCTTTAAGTTTATGTAAAATGTATTTATATTTCCTAAAAATTGAATGAAAGTGATTTCGTTAACTTTAATGATTTAAATTGTCTATTTTATAGAAAGATGTTGAAACTTTGTATTTTTATCACTATTCTCAGATAGGGTAAGGTTTCTAGATTATTTTGGGTTCCATACTGTCAGTCTACTCCATAAACTGCATTTGCAATATCCATTATTGTGGATCGTTGCAAAAAATTGTCATTTTGGGCTTAACTGCTCGTTTTTGGCGTGACGCACAAGGTTTGCATCGGTAAACTTTTGATATGTTACTAAGAAACGTTCATTCTACAACTGTACAAAGTTTCTTATTTGGGATAATTCTCCATGTATTAAAAACCTTTGTTTCTTTACAGTGAAATTCGTCCCGACCCGAGCCTACTTCGACAACATCGCAGTAGTATACACTACGTGGCTCGGATCGCTTTAGCGGTCAGACACATTGTACCAAGCTCTCAACAAATAAACTAATTTAAAGTTTAAGAATTTCGCAACTACTTTTATTTTTTTTTTACATCGGGCTCTACGTGTTTTTGTAATACGTATTTTCATTTGTGCCTTTTTTTTCAGAACACCTCTCTTCTAATATTATTGAATAAATATCATATTTAGTCAAACGTAGTGAAAGATTTTTAAATTTAATCATTGAGAATAATGTTTTGAGTAAGTTTTGGTTTGCTTTTCTGAAAGTATACTATAGTAATTACGTTATAGTGCCATATTGTTGAGTGGTCAATAAAGTATTATTTAGGACTTAACTTCTCGTTTTCGGTGTTCCGCGCAAGGTTTGCGGAGGTAAACATTTCAAATGTTGCTAGAAAACTTGAATGTTACCACTGTTTTAAAATTCAGTTAGGAGCAAATTTTACAAAGATTAAAAATCTTCTATTTCGTGGGAGTGAGAGTGGCCACAGCGCTGTGGCTGTGGCTCTGTCGCAGTGCGTAGACGACATTGATAAGCTCGGGAGTCTCTAGTGATCCTATAAATTAAGGTAGACTTTTGAGAGATATGTCCCTGTAAAGCTTAAGAACTATACAACAGCTTTTGTTAAAGAAATATTTGCGTAAGACCCTTCATTTTTAAGTGAATTGTCTTTTTATTGCCTTGACTGATGTAAAAAAACTTATTTCATTAATTTAACATTTTGTTTCTTACCTTTAATATTAACTTTTAGAACTTTATTCATTATAAATGTGAGTAGTAGTGCTTTAAGATTATTTTCATATAGCTATCGAGAGTCTACGGTAAAAAGTGTGAAAATGGGAAGCATTTTAATGAACTGCTGCAAGTCGCTGTCATCTAGGACTTAACTGCAAATTTTCAGTGATACGCACAAGGTCTACAGCGGCAAACTTTCGGTATGTTATTAAGCATAGTCGACTCTACCACTGTGCAAAAATTCAGCTTTGGACAAATTTTTCACAGGTTGAATGAAACCTTTGTTTCCTGGGCTAGAAGGCTTGCAGTGTTTGCCGGCCGCCGGCCCGCATGACGTTAATTTTAAGCGCTGACAATTTTTACTTCTCTTTTTTTTTTCTGAACTTTTAAATCGTCCCGGATTATCCGATTCCCGAATTAGCGCGTCACGGATTAACGAGGTTCTACTGTAATAATAATGGAATAAATGGTTGACAGCCGATTAGGATAATTTTGCCATGTAACTCACAAACTAAGCATCGGGCAGAAAAAAGCCTAGGCGTAGAAAATGTCCGCAGTGAAATTCTAAACAAGATATCTCCGTACATTATTCCTCTATCTTGTAGTGTTTTCAAATTATGGTCCAATCCAGCCCAGTGTTATTTTCTGAAACACTAGTTAACATTTTTTTTAACCCACAAATAAAGCATCGGACAGGGGACCCGATAAAGCCCACCGTCCAGCGACATTATCCAGCGTGACTCGGCTGGGGATTGATTTTGGATAGGCTTGGTTGACGGCAAGCGCTGGGAGGGGAGAGGCGAGACGAGAATATGCGACCAAGACACCCGGGTAGACGGGAGGAGTGGAATATAAGCGCCAGTGATGAGAGGGGCGATTAAGCCGAAAGGGGGGAAGTCTGGTGACCTTGAGTAGTTCACTCATTTCCGTCGGCACACTTCTCGTGTTCACGTGTGTTGACAAGCGGAGACATATAAATGTTTTGTTATAACTTGAACCTACAGACGTAATATTATTTGTTGTATTATACACGTTCATCTTTTTACTTTGGTATAATGTTTTAACATTAAATAGTAAAGTAAATCAGCTAGCGTATTTTTAATCTTTGCCGAGGAATTCCCAGTGGTCCAATACTTACGTGAACCATACTGTACCACTTTAGCCGTGAGGTAGTAAACAAGCCCCGGAAATGTTTATGTGTAGCGGCCTCCCGACCTTTAACCAGAGGCTGGGGAATATAACACTTGCCGATCCGAGCCACACACACTCAGCAACTCGACACAGCGTTTGATGGAATAAGTAAAGACAACGTTTAACAGACTTTTTAATACGGCGCCACTGATTGCGCTAAAATTATTTTGGCGCAATTTTTGTATCCCATATGTGACCATTTATAATTTACTGTAAGCATGGATAACAAAGTTTAACCACTTTACACGATAGACGATTCTTTATTTTATATTGTACGAATGCTAGAATCGTTTTTCACGTATCTGCTGCATACTTCTGCAAAAGACACGCTATCTGTAAGTACGTAAATCTAGAATTTTTATTTTGTCAATCAAACTCGGTACTTTGCGATTCATATTTGGTTTGAAGTATTAGGCCTTTCTATTTAGAAGACTTTGACCACAGAATCGTGTGTAACCGCACACACTGCACTTACTTTGTTACGGACACTCAGACGAAGCAGATACTGTGGCTGACACCACGAGACTGGCAGCAGCTTGTGTGCCGCACGTGTGTATGGCGGCGTGTGGCGCGCTCGTAGGTCGTGCAACAAACTGTGCGCGGCATGCGAAAAAAAAAATTCAACATTTAATATTTATCTTTAAAATTTATTATTTTTATTTTTTTCACCCGTGTTTAGTGAAAACTGCGGATGCAAAGTCCGCACAAAGGCGTGCTTGCTGACCTATTAGAACACAGGCGGTGTTTTATGCCTTTTGACCTTGGTTACATCGAAACATCGCGGTTATGCAACAATGCGGGTAAAAGTTATGTCCCCCGACAACCGCGTTAAATAGGGAGTGTACTGTATTGGTATTTTGGAGATAAAAATATAATGAATTCCCCTTGATTGTTCCATATATTTTAACAATCAAATGTATATGGAGATTATATGTGACAAATGATTTTATAAAAAGTGACCAGCACTCCAATAAACCAGGAAAACTAGTTAGGGTTGATGAAAATCAGCTCATAACGTACATCCCGATTAGTAAGGAAGGAGCTAACACGTTATTGGATAACATTATTTTGAATTCTAAGATTCAAGAAAAACATTAACAAATATGTACGTATGTTGTTTCTAAAAGAAAGTGATAAAGAATTCTTGATGGATGAACCAAGCGATAGTGTGATAAACATTAAAGAAGCCGTATGTCCTGAACTCAACTTGTTAGTGAATGGAGTAAGAGTTCCTGTGTTATTAGACAGCAGAGCGGAGATTTCCTGTATTAGTACAGATGGTGTAGAAATAATTGAAAGTACTGGTGTAAAATTACCTCTACTTCAAGTACCAAGTTTGAAAATATTGGGATTAACTTAGAGATCCAGTCCTATCTTATATATTGTTATGCTCATCACTGACTTAATGATCGCGTAACGCTTTTTATTGCTCTTTGCTAACCTGCACCTCCTAGCATTGCAACCGAGTCCGTGGCGAAATTCTGTTTTCATGCGCTTACTGTGTAACATTTTCTAAGCTCTTTGCTAACCTGTTCCTCCTAGCATTGCTGCTGACTCCGTGGCACAAAGATAATATTTTGACTACATCTTGGTGTTGGGTAAGCCATTTTCCTGCACATTATCGGTGAGTTAAGTATCTTTAATGTATGATTCTGTGATTTGTATAATTCTGTATGTGAATGATTATGTTTTTGACCATTATCTTTCCATATGCAGGGCCATTATCTTTCCATATGTATGCCCATTATCTTCCCATATGTTGATTTGTGTTTGAATGATTAATGTCATAAGGTACATGAATGGTCTGTCCTTTTTTTAATGGTATCACCTTTATATGCAATGAAATATGAAATACATTTTTTATTGTTCAATATATTTTCACACAACCAACTGTATGTGGCTTTGTCATGATCAACAATTGAAAGTCAAGTTAAAGTGTATATTGAATAAATAAACAGCAAGAGGAAGATTATTGAATCACCAGAGACAATTAATGTGCTTGCAATATATTAAAATAAATTGAATTTTTAAAAATTATTTAGTGAAAAATTAAATTAAAGTGTTTGTTGTATTCATCATTTTTCAACGGGTGCCTTAGGTGCCTTACAGCTACCGTATTTACTCGCATAATGTCTGCAGTAATTTGGCTACATTTTTGACAAAAATAATGGGGTGCGGACATTATGAGGTGAAGTCCGAAAAAAAATTTTTTCCCTCAAAATTTTACATGTTTTGTGTAGAGTAAAAAAATTGTTCTCTCATAATTATTCTACTAGTACCCTGATTTTACGTATGCTCACGGTTCCGCGGATTGCATTAGTAAAATCGCTGCTTTGTAAAATTGGCACCCTTCCCTCGGCCCAGTTGAAAAATAATAACGGCGGCACACTACTTCCCAGAGCGCTGGTGACTGGCGACCCTCCGCAGCGGTCGTGAGAAATGTGACAGGTGTCGAGATAATTGGGTGCCGGCGATTAGTGGAAGATGCCACTCATTTTTTTTTTCTTCTCTCACTCGCGTGTGCGCTCTTACGTTCAGAAGCCGCAGCCAGCCTACACAAAATAAACGCTTTGCATGAAAAGATATTTTTTAAATCTTTCATTGAGATGGCCACTAACGGCACGAGGCAGATGTCTAATGTCTGCATTAGCCGGCGCCGGCCAGCCTCCCTCCCTGTCCCTTGCCCACTGTGTGTATAAAAAAAGTTACCGGCAGACGTCTGTGCATGCAAGTCCCCTCCTGCCCTGCTTGACTGAAGCGGGGGAAGGAGTGCAGAGCGTGGAAAAGGCTAAGCAGGAATTTTTAACAAAAACAAAGCAGAGCCTTGTCTTCCTGACATATTAGAATTTATGTATGTCCATTCTGTTACAGCTGACGTTTTCTTTACGTTGCGTATCATATCTTACATGAAAACAAAATTAAAGCCTCTCAACACGCTACAAACCCTCTCAACGACTGCTCCGGAGAAATGAACAATTCAAGGTCAAAGCATTGTTGACAGCGTCGGTAAATTTCCATCCCATTACTGTGCCTTTCAGGGGTGGCCAAGGTTGCTTTCTCTGGTGCGGACTTTATGCGGATTTTTAAAAATTCCCTTTCAAGTATTTAAAAAGAAATGTGCGGAAATTATGTGTTGGCGGTAGGCCTGTGCGAATATTCGAATTTTCGAATATCAAAACGAATAGTTTATTATTCGTATTCGATTTGATTTCGAATACTAACACTTCGAAAAAACGAATATTCACTCATTTACGAAAAAGGCTGAGCGGGATCACTACATCTGGCCACGTAAAGCCCGTTTGAACACAGTAATTCGGAGCGATAACTAACGTATTTTATGTAGAAGAATGTCGTCAGGTCGTTTAAAATAGATTTGAACATCAGCATACTGATAAAGATAAATACGTGTCTGTAAAATCCATACAACCGGGACGTTATAGGTGACAGTTTTCAGATTGGAGGATGAAACATGGTTTGTCGGCACTGTAATTTCGTTCCGAACGTGATGGCGAAGAGAAAGAAAATTGTACAGACCATGTGGAAAACATCTGGCCGCATACTCACAGAAAAGACTCCAAAAGCCTAACATGCTACGTCAATGTTTTTCAATAGGATAATACACAGCAAACAACCGGATGCAGTCGGCAAACACCCCCCCCCCCCCCCCCCCCCCCCCCCACCACTTTATACCCTTCCCAAATTCCTCGCGTAGTGACAGCTCAGGCAATTATCCTGTCCCGCGCGTCAAAAAAAAACTCTTGCCAAGAACTTACTTAAAAGCTTGCGATCACGTTACATGGTGTACCAAGATTGTGAAGTAAATGTGTTTTCTATGGGTTGGCCATCATGGAATTCTCAGATAATACATATTTTAACGTTGGTAGTCTACACAAACCAAACTTGGTCCTAAAAAAATTCATAAATAGAACGTTTATCAGAATATTTAAAATTGAATTGCGATTAAAATAATAATAGTATAATGTATTAATTTTTGTCATTCATTATTTCATTGTTATTACTACATGTGCGACCGTAACTTGTGATGAAAGTCGGCATTACTGTTGTATTACTAAGTAACAGATTTCTCTGTAAAGTTATTTAAAAAAAAAACAAGATTCATATTTAGTCTAGATCCCAAAAATGCTTTATTTTATTTTTTAGCATATTCTGAGAATACATCTGTGAATTATGCCTTATTTAATGCCAATGTAGCGACAATGCATCCATGTTCATGAATATAAAGTAAGTGTCCCAAATCAGTACATGCTTCATAATTTTTTTTATATAATAACGAATTAAAAGTACAATACAGTAGAACCTCGTTAATCCGTGATGCGCTAATTCGGGAATCGGATAATCCGGGACGATTTAAAAGAGAAGAAAAAAAAAGAAGTAAAAATTGTCAGCGCTTAAAATTAACGTCACGCGGGCCGGCGGCTGGCAAACACTGCAAGCTATCGCGTGGGCCGCCAAACTCTGCAAAGCTGTTTGTACCGACCCTTTGTGTCGCCCCCCTTTCAGCTGTCACATTTGTCACTCTTTAAACTTGAGGGGGATGTCCTGACTTCTGCTTCCCATCTCCCTTTGTTTGTTTCCACCTGCCAACGCATGGCAGGCGCCTGGCGAGTGACGTGTCTGGCTGGCATTCGGCTGTACGAAATGGTCGAGGGGGGAGGGGGCAAGGTCAGCACAATCTTATCTTTCTCTCTTCGTCTGTTGTAAATGACGGTGAACTAATGGCTAGGCAGTGCTGTATTTTTTTAAGCCGAGACACTAATTCAAAGACGGCCAGCCCTTACCGTGAACGGCCTTAACCCAGCTGCATGCCGGTGTCTGAGAAGCTTGACAGGACCTTCCGGGATTTTAATCGCTAGTCCGTGAAATTCGGTAATCCGTGATTATCTCGGTCCTGACCATCACGTATTAACGAGGTTCTACTGTACCTCAATAGGATGTGTTCCAAGGAAAACTTAAACAGGCCAAGTAAATTGTCCATCCCTAGATATAACATGTTTTATGGGATTTCAATTCTCATTCCAATTATTCAAACTCAATATTCGTATTCGAGAATAATTTGGTATTCGTATTTGAATTCGATTCGAACTAAAAAACTGATATTCTCACAGGCTTAGTTGGCGGACATTATGCGATGGCGGACATTATGCGATTAAATACGGTAACTAAAATTACGCAAGGAATTAAATATTAAATTCAATTTTTTTTTTGGTTACACTTCTTTGGGCACGTTATGGAAAAATCATGAGATGAATTTTTATGATGCATGAGCTGCATGCAAAAAAAAAATGACACAATGAAAACAGGCTACATACAAATTATACATAAGTGAGGTTATGTTATACTTCTTTAGGCATGTTATGAAAAAATAATGGCAGTTAAGTTGCAGCATGCAACAAATAATTGATAATTGTTTGCATGCAGAATTGTTAGTTTTTTATTATTTTTTATTCGGAGCATAAAAGCAATTAAAAAACTTAAGAACTCAAAATAGAGAGTAAGTAAGCAAGCAAACATCTGCTGAAAACTAAATTTTATTGTGATTACAGCACCATTATTGTTTGTTTCGGGACTTTTTAATGACTTTCGGGACTGCCGTGACCTGTAGACCGGCATTCACTTCCGACACAACGTGAATGAGCGACCGACCTCCAGGCAGTGGTGCTGCCACCGGCGGGCCATCGTCTCCACCTGAGGCCTCTTGAAGGACTTGGACCCCGACTGCAGCACCTTGTCGGGCAGCAGGACGCAGTGCAGGGTCGCCAACAGGCTCCAGCCCTGCTTGATCTGTGCCTGCTGCGCGGTGAACAAGTCCTCGCTCTCCTCCTCTGCCTTCGTCGCCCAGTTCAGAGCCGTGCGCGTGCTCTGCCTGCACGAGAAAGTCAATTGTTTTTCATTTCACACCAATGGATAAGCAGACACAGTGAACCAACTATACAATCATGTCAATCCAAGTACCACTGCAGTGAACTGTCTTTAATCCAGGATTCCATGGATCGGCACATTCTATAATCCGTCACCAATGGTACAACTTGCATTCAGATTTCTCCAGGTGGATTCCGGCTGTTGATCTAGGCCGCCAGGTTCATTTGTACTGTCAGTTTTTATTTCGGTACAGTGTTTCCTGATTTCATAGAGGGTTACATTTTACCTTTCACATTGTAACACCCCTCGTGCCTCAAAATTGAATTATTTTAAAAGGAGCCTTGGAAACTTGCTGGATAAAAAAAGTTAAATAAATTGAATTACCAGAGGCGACACGAGGTGGGGAACAAACAAAATGTAGGAACTTCCTGTAACAAACAAGGAGGAAGTTGGGTGGATCGTTAAAATCAATAAATAAAAACTACACGATTAACTTGATCTATAGTTTCCCTGTTTTATTTGCCCTGATGAAGTATTTTGTTTCCATTATTTTACACACAAAAGGTTTTAACAAGTTTCAAAGATTAACAAAAAGAGAAACGAAAATGGGCTAGCCCGCGATTATTTAAAACAATTTACATTCTTAGTTTGAAATATAAACATTTGCATTATAAGTTTCACACCCAAAATTGGATGGATCCGATGATTACATTGATAATTAATTCTATTCGTTCTACATGTCCTTGAGAAAAACACTGGTCGCTGGTGGGTTGGTCATCCGCTTAAGATAGTTCGTAGCTAGGTGAAGGGGAAATTTTGAATTTACATTACCACCCGGGGTCTTCAAACGATCACGTCGGGTAGTCGAAACGTTTCTTCTAATGTGACCCACGGAACAGAAGGGGGGGGGGGGGGGGGGGGGGGGGTGATCATGAGATGAGAGCAATCAATCTCTCCCCGTCATCGACCCTGTCTGCAACAGTCCAAATCAAAACTGATTAGAACTTGTATACAGGCAGTCTATGGGGCAGAAAATGCCCAAAAAAAAAAATTTAAGAAAAAAAAGGGGGGTCGCGAATTATCACTCACCAAAACAGGGGAGTTGCCCAGCACGCTGTAGTCGTGGAGTCAGCCAGGGTCTGGAGCTCGCGAATTGCGCGGCAGGGCGCGGATGATTTCTTCATTTCAAAAAAAAATTAAAAGCTAAAAAAAAAATAACTATTACATTGCAGACGGACTAAACTACTTGAAAAAGATTATAGGGATAGCATCCCTCAATTAGGCGACTACATAGTCGGTTGCGGCCGGATGGAAGTTTTGCAGAGTCTCGTCGACTCGCCGATAATCAAACGGTCCGTCTGCAGTCGCGGCGCGAAGTGTCCCGCGGAGAAACGCGTCTCGTAATTAAAAGTAAAACTTGAATCAAAAGTGGAGGGGAGGACTGGGAGTCCGGACCGAAAGGTCCCGAAGTTCCCCGAGTGAGGGCCATAAAAAAAACTCTGATTGAAGTCTCGAAGCTGGTAGCATTGCGTCGACTTTAGCGCTACCTGTTGGGGGCTGTCTGAAATAAAAAAGAATCGACTCGCCCAAGCCATCTGCTTAAACCAAGGGTTAAAGGGCGCAGTCTAGTGCTACACTCTGGCGGCCTACAGGGCAAGTTGGCTGGGTGGTTAGCGAGTTTGCCGCTAGGTGTCGCGGGGTGGTCCATCCTGGCACACACATTTTTTTATGCAAGGCATCCTGGGAGACGGTCGCTGTCTGCTGGGGTTTCTGACCTGTCATTGGCCTTAGGCGAATTCTTAGAACCGAAAGAGAAGGGGGGGGGGGGGGGGGGAAAGTGCATCGACGCTGAGAACAAGCGTCCATGACGTGCTTTTCGAGGAGAGAACCTAATACGTATTCGTGACCAGACTTACTTCTCTCAGCAGCTCTCTGAGAAGTAGCGGCTTGCAGCCCAGAAGCTGCTCTATGCAGTTAGGGTCACGAAGAGAAATGATATTACAGGCTTGAGGCGTGACTGAAGGCGGGGGAAACGGTAAGCTGTTAGCCAGTCAGGGATTAGGCCAGCAAAATATCCGATACGCCGATGGGAAAGGGGCTTCAGAGCACTGAGACAAAGTTTAACTCAGAGTAGTACACCAGACTAACAAATTAAAATTACACTATAGTAGAGCAAATAAAATTTCCACACAAAAAATTTAAAATCATAATAAAAATTTAAAATATATCGTGTCGAATTTACTAATTAACGGCACAACATTATCACATTTGGTGTTCCCATTATAACTGGGTAATCGTTCCGTATCACATATTCAAGTTCATCCACAGTATCAATCCATCAGGATCAAGGGATAAACTTGGATACGAACGACACAGAACGTTTACCTAAAACTGTTTTGACGTTTGATAGTTCGGTATGGCCACGGTCCCCAAAAGTACTGATATACAGCCCTTTAGCTGTCGAGAGGGATGGGCAAGGAGGAAAATCCCCCGGGCCCGGGCAACAGAAGGGCGAGGTTCAGTTTCAAGATTTTTTTCTTCTGATATGATGAAAACCACAAGTCTATTGATAACATAATTCCTTCGAAAACTTAAAAGTTATGTGATACATGCAGATCACATCTACAGTTCTGGCTATGATAAAGTTTACTGTCTTTAATTTTTTTTTAATCATGGGGTTTGAAAAGTTGTAGACTAGGTAATGGCAAGGAGGGACCCAAAAAAATTATTTGCCTCCGGGACCTGTGTTTCTCCAGATGGCCCTACCACTCACTGTAGTAAACTGACAGAGAACACATTTAAAACCTTACAATATCCATAACTCTGAAAGTCTTGTTTCTGGGGGGAGAAATTTTGAAAAGGTTTTTTCTTAATATTCTGGCATTGGTTTCCAATTATTCTGTAAGAATAATTATTATTATTTCAAGTAAATTATTATTTCATCAAATGGTTAAGATAGGTATAAATGTAACACAGCGATATTATAAAATTAGTTTGTTGGCATAGGTTAGCTTCATTTAAAATACTGTAAAATTGGAGTTGCTTGGCTTCTGGGTTGTAGTCACGTCAAAGGTGAAGATCTCGCCTTAGACAGTGAGCACGATAGCCTGCAATCTTTACTACTGTAAAATTATTAAGAATAACCAAATTATCATGTAACTAACAACTTACCCAACCAACAAGGGCTACGAATAAACATTTGACTTTAGTTAACATTATTAATTTCTAGTAAATTATTTTATTTTTGACCCGTTAAGTCTTATATTTGGATTTGAGGGGTGGATCCGAGGAACTTTTGGAAATTTGAATTCCCGATTTGGATTAGAGAAAATTGGGATTTGACCCATCAAAATGCTACCAGTTTTGACTAAGAATAAATCAACAAAGTTTAAAAACTAAAATTCATTTAATCAGCGACTTAATTGTAGAGTGGGAAAAGAATAATGAAAATAATTTAAAAAGAAGGTTTCCAATCTGCAGTATTCAAGTGTTATGAATTATTACAGTATTGGTCGTGTCTGGCCGGGGTCAAATGAAAAGTCCAGCAAAAGACTGTTGGAAATGAAAGTTTTGTGACTTCCAGCACCATTACTGTTTATTTAGGGGCTGTTTAATGACATTTGTGAGTTTTCCTTCAGTTCATCAACTTTTTTGTGACTTTCGTATCTATTTATTCAGTTTAATGACTGTTGTCACTTTTGTAACTAGACATACAGTTATGTTACTTTTGCATGATGTTCATGAAGATTTGTTCAGTTTTGTTACTTTTTTTGTGACTTTCATGACCATTTGTCGGTTATGTTAATTTACTTGGTCACTTTTACCTGTGCAGCTTGCGGCTGCGCTCCTGCTCGGGCACGAAGGTGGCGTTGTTCATGGACATGAGCGTGTTGGCCAGGGCGACCACCGCCAGCAGGTGGTTGCTGGTGACGGTGGCGCTGAGCTCCCAGTGCGTGCGTGCCGTGAACAGCCGTGTCAGCCTCTCCAGGCGCACCAGCTCCGGGGGCAGGTCCCGGTCCAGCACGTCGGGCCGCCTCTCCAGCTCGTCCGTGCGCGCCTGCCACGTCGGCAGCAGCACGCTCGTGAAGCCTGCGCACGGCACGCCCAACACACGCTACTGCACCACTTTCCTCCGTTCCAACAGCAGCTGCACTTAGAGATGAGGCAGGTGTGTGTTGTCTTTATTGGTCTCTCTAAAAATTATAGAGCTAAAACATGCAACAAATCACTTTGCTGGGAGATTACTTAAGAGGATTGAGTCCTAAATTAATTTGCTTATAATATTTTGTGTTATTGCACATGATTTTAAATTAATTCATAATATAACCATATATAATTGTTTAGAGCATTTTTTTTTATCAAAAAAGTCCCTATTCAAATTTTTTTATAAATTTAAAATAAAATTATTTTGTAAGTCCTAGCATGTACATTGTACCAGTATTATAATGTATACAGTTTTAGGTTGACTATTCATAAGTAGCCTTAAGGTTATAGAAAAAATAAACAGAAATCAATCATACCAACGCAATGTAATTTCTAACCTCTAAAACCTCAGAATAAACAAACGTTTGCGCGCACTACCAAAGATTAATGTACTTAATATGCGACGTGAACAATACAACATCATTCGACACATTGAAACACTGAAGTTTGAGAGAAAAGTATATTAATTCAGAGGAAAAAATCACATTAATGTATTGTTTGAAGTCCGTGCCATGATTGTTATTGTTTTGAATTTATTTTCACGTTACATTTTTTATACATCTCATTGTACTTATGCTACAAAAATGAGTGATCCTGGAGATAAAAAGAAACAAAAGGAATTCTAGCTTAATGAAAAAAGTGGAAATGCTCAGAGAACTGGACAAAGGAAAAAAGCAGGTCGCAGTTGCGAAGACAAATGGCATTGCGGCGACGACCGTAAGTATGATTGTTGAAGACCGAGCAAAAATTGAAAAAAATGTATGAAGAATCTTTATTTGGTTGTGACTGCAAAAGGCTTCATTCCAGAGATCACCAAGGTTTGGAAGATGCTTTGAACAAATGATTGAAAGATATACGATCAAAATATGTTCCAGTAACTGTCCCAATGTTACAAGCTAAAGCAAAACAGTTTGCATTGCTTATGGACATCAAAGACTTCCAAGCCAGTTCAGGGTGGTTGCATTGCTTCCGGGAATGACATGGTATATCATGGAAGGTTGTGTGTGGGGAGGATAAAGATGCAGACACAGAGGCAGCAAACCAGCGGAAGGAAGAAAAGCTGGAGAGTATTTTTAAGTCGTACACATTAGACAATATTTTCAATGCTGATGAAACTGCCTTATTTTACAAGCTTCTGCCTAACAGGACAATGGCATATAAAGGTTAAAAATGAACTGGAGGAAAAAAAAAAAAAACAAAGGAAAAGTTGTCTGTGTTGTTTTGTTGCAATGCCACAGGAACAAAAAAATTGAGACCATTAATCATTGGTAAACAGAAAACTGCCAGGTGCTTTAAAGGGAGTTTCTTGTCTTCCTGCGGATAATGCTATTAACACCCGTGCATGGATGACGAGATAACTCTTCTCAAATCGGCTAGTGAAAACCGATAAGGATATGAAAAAAGAAGAATTAATTTTTTTTTTTTGTTAATAGACATCTGTGTAGCACACAATGTTGATGTTCGACTGGAAAACATCAAATTGATGTTTCTGCCACAGAACTACATGATCAAGGCATAATTCAAAATGCCAAGGTATATTTTCGAAAATGCCTTGTTGAGAAGTTGCTCATCAACATTGGGTTGAAAGTGCCCACCAACATCAATGTTTGTCAGGCAATTGAGATGATCACAGGTGGATGGTGGAATGTTCAACAAGAAACTATTGCCAACTGCTGGAGAAAGTCTGGCATTGTAAACTGTAATGCTGATGAGCTCACTGCAACTACACCAGACCAGGATGCAAGCCTCACTACAGCACAAACATGTGAAAGCAATGACATTGACCCTGAAGTATGGCAAAAAGTGTCAGCCTCCATGCAGTTTGATGCTGTTTCATTCACAGACTATGTCTCTGTGGATAAAGAAATATAAACAACACCAGTGTTGACTGACAGCAACATCATTAGTTAAGTCATCGATCAGTCATCAAAAGCTGAATCAGATGATGATTCTGACTGTGAGGATCTGCTGTTGACGGCTCCGGAAACTATTTGTGAGCTAAGAAAAACTAAATAAATTCATCTCTAAACACAAAAAGGTTCCAGAATATATCAGGAAATCTTTCTATCACATAGAACATTTTGTTCAACAGAGCATCATTCAAACTCAAAAACTAACTGAAATAACAGATTTTTTTAAAAATAAATAAAGTTAAGTTATGCAGAAACACCAATATGGTAACTGTCAGATGTTCGCCAAATAATAATGCTGTATCTTATAATAACGCTATTTTTGATTTTCGATTTTTTTTAAAAATTTTTTCTTTGAAATGATGAAATGTATGTATTTTTCAGTACTAAGTACTTTCAGTACTAATTAGTAATTACAAAAACTTGAGTTCCCTGTAAGTTATTATTAATGAGATTCTACTGTACCACATGATTTAATGCTTTTCGTAAATGCTGGGACTGACAAAAAATTTTCCTTTTAAGTTCATAAATTAACATAAAAATAAGGACTCTTAATTAGAAATAACCTTTAAGCAACAATTAAATATAGTTATTTATATAAATTTACTTTAATACATGTGCAAAAACCAAAACTTATGGAAGCTATTCTAATGGTAACATTGATTCTCACAAGGGAATTAAACCCATTGCCTACCTCTCAATAAGAACCTTTTTGGGAGAAATGTTACCTACAGGACATCTGCAGTATTTACCACATCTCACTAACTCACAAATTGGATTTGTGTCCACTTGAGAATGAATACAGATCACTATGGTAGTAGGACACCAGTCTGCGCATCTTAACAAAAAACTTAGGCCCATGTAATCAACATTCGCTAACCTAATTAAACTTCCCCCAAAGCTTAAGAAAAATGGTATACAACAGATTACAGTATCAGTACCTAGTCAAGTTAGCTCTCTTTTAGATAAAAATTATTATTGGGCTCTAAACTAACAGATGGTAAATGAGTAGGCAAGCAGAAAGGATCTACAATGGTACTTGCTTGATAATGAGATGTATCTGTTCAACACAATCTCAAGACCCAAATCACTTCTGCCAACTTAATGTTAATGAGAGGAAATAGATACCTTAGTTTAAAGTTGGAAGGGGGGATGAAAGTAACATAAAATAAGTTAGTGGAATGCTAGTAATTAACATACAAAAAACATTTCAAAAACATTTTCTAAACCGTGTAAAGTAAAATAAACTTACTAAAAATGCACAATTATCTGCTAATTTACCAACAAAATTCTTCCCAGTTGTAGTTTTTATTTTTATTATATTTTTATAATTTATACAATAAAGTAGGTCATTAACAATTTGCTCAATTTTAAGAAGCTGTGAGTGATCCCTTTGTGTCCAATTCCCAAAATTTCACATTTTTAATTATATGCAAAAAGTTCTGTTTACTATCACTAGAAAATCTCATCAAAAACCAAAAACAAAAATATAGTAGTGTCTTTATTAACCGAGCTTTGATTAACCCAGTTTCAGTATTATCCAAGCCGACCTGAAGCGCCATTACCAGCCAAGTCTGTCTAAACAATTGCTTGAGAACCTAAAAAGTGACAAACCATTGTCGAAAGCCTAAAGAAAATTATCTAACCTCAAAGATGGGATAGTGAAGTTAAGGAATCTACAATGAAGAAAAGCTGAAACAACACTACCCTGAAAAATTATACCTCTGGACTAACTAAACCAAGACAATTTTCTACTAATTATATCAGCGTTATCCGAGATTTTGCTTATCCAAGGTTGCCGTCGTCCACATCAACTCGGTTAATCGGTTAATCGGAGACTCCAATATGCTATATTTAAACATAAGTCCAAATCTGCTTGCTCAATAGTTAGAGAGAGGCTGGCTGGTGGGCCAAAGTTCCTGGGTTCGATTCCCAGCCAGTTCGGGGATTTTTCACTTGTGGAAAACTTGCTTCTTCCCAGGTTCAGGATGGCAATGGAAAGCGAATACAGTTTCACCTAGTATAATAATTAGACCTAGTCACGCCAGGGTCAACGCCCAGTGGCGATGGCTGAACAAGGGAACAATGACCGACCTCCTTTCGACAGAACTCCGAAGGACACGGGCACCATGGGCCGGAGCAGCCCCAGCTTGCTCTCGCACACTTTGTCCAGGTCAGGGTCGATGCCCCACGCGTGCAGCAGCGACAGGAGCAGCTGAGCTATCTCCATCGTCACGTTGGTCTCCAGGCCTGCCATCCCACGCACCTTCTTTCCCGGCTCGTTGCTCACCGTGTCTGTGGGCAGCCAACGCCACGACACTCGTACGACACTCTAGAAGACTGTCAAGTCAGTGTCAGTTATCCAAAACTGAGGAGTAAAAAATGATACACACAATAAAATACTTTCTCAATAATCAGAAGCACTGAAAAAACCAAATATTTTACTTGAATATTCCTCTATATATTTAATATCCTGATAAGTAATAAAAAATATTACTGTGGTAAGTACTACCATACTCTAAGGGAATAAAAGATATTTTAAAACCAAGCAAGTTGGTGCACTGGGGAGAAGCTGGACTCGACATCCAGTCATCTCCTTGTTAAAATTTTTATTTGCTTTCTCCAATCACTCCAGATTAATGCTGGGTTTGTTCCTTACTGTAGACCATAGCCGATTGCTTTCTCAGTTTACCTGTACGTGTTCAATGAACCTTGCTATCAACACAACAATACACTCTGAAGACTACAAAATAATGCACTGTTTAAATGTGCCTAGTGATTTTTTTTTTTTTAAATGTCTTAGTAAATTTATTCTCATTCATGTACATAAATATGGTACATGGTTAGTAAAAACATGAAACGTTTTCTTTCCCGTCATATATTACAAAAAAATAAATCTCAAGAAATGTTCGCCACCATATTTGATACGGAGCAACATAATTTAAATAGGTACCTTTTATCATGTGTGTGTACTGACAAACAGACATAAATACAGCACTCATATCATGCAAAAGAATTGTACTAAAAGAATTTTTTTAAGTTCCCTCAATAACCCCTTAGATGATTAGCACATCAAGCAGTGTTGGTTACTAGTCATCACTGATGTCACGTCACAGGGGCATGCTAACCTACCTCAGTCTGCACACAAGAGCTGCAGGTAACACTGCATGTAATAAAAATAGAATAGTCCACTCCTCATGGCAGAAATATCATAGCAGTGGTCGTGGCAGGTTTACATATTAGCAATTTCTGAAAAATTAGAGAAAATTAGGGAAACATACAGTGACAACCATTCAGCAAACAAAAGAATTTTTGCAAGATTTTTGTCACAGTATTTTTTTTTTTTTAAAGCGGAAGGTAATAAATGAGCCCAAATAAGATGTACAGGATATCCACTTAAAATTGTAGAAACATTTCCCTGACTTTTCCATAACTTTCAATGACCAAAATTACACATTCTCGTGTTGAATGTTTTGAAATAATTTCCCTATTTTGCAATTTTCTGAAAGAAATAAAGATAACCCAGAACATTGCTATAGCTGTACTAGTTCAAACAAAAACTCGCATACACCCTTTTACCGTGCATGACTATGCACTAAGACATTTGAAGGGGGGAAAAAATGTGTTCAAGGTCTGGGTGATGGCATACTGAAGCATGACATTTCCCACTCAAATTATTATCAAAAAGAATTTCCATGACTTATTCAGGTTTTACAGTAAATTCACTGACTTTTCAAAATGTGGACACCCTAATATGAGACACAAGTTGAATCACCGGGATTTGAATGTTTTGAAAACCACAATACCAGTGTACTTATGGAAATTAATTTTTGAGACAGTAGAAAAATAAATTTTTAAAAAAGACAACACTGGTTATGTAAAAGCCTATTTTCAATTTAATATTCAGCCTTACAAATGTTTGTTTGTTATCATGCTATTTGTTTACAAAACATTATAATAGTAATTAATGTATATGCAGAAGAGTTACATCTAAAATGGTTTAGTGATTCTTATGTATTTAGCAGTTTCAATTTAATATTTTTGAAAGATTATTGCTATGGGGAAGATTAATTTAAAACAATTTTATGGACATACACCATTACTGGTTTACACTGTACGTCATAAAAGAAACTCAAAGAATGGACAAAAAATGCATTTAACATTTGAAATCGGCTGTTTTTGGCGTGTTCTCCGGGGTTTGTGTATTTATCTTTGCTGTCCAATCTCAAGGTTTTTCTATAACAAACAGTGTAAGCCTGCAATGGTGTAAGTCCATACAAAGATTTAAATTTTTCCTCGAGTTATTTATAAAGTTATGCCCCATGGGTTAATGACATTACGAATTAAAAGTCGCAAAAGTTTTGTCCAGGTTTGGAATCTCAATTGTGGACGGCAAATATTTTTCAGTTGCTAATAAGAGTATACACTGTGGATGAAAGTATGCATGTTAGATAAATTCTTCAAACATGTTTGCATTTATTTATGCACAGGAATTTTACCCTGAAATTAATTGAATTGTCAAATCGTAAAAAAGCAAAAATGTCAATTACGTGAGAAAGTTAAGAAATAGTTCTTTTCCATGGCTAAATCAGTAATTTTGATATTTATTGACGGGAACAGTCCTAATCTTCAACTTCGACCACAAGTCTGCACGGTCATATGGAGCCCACCTCGCAGCAGAGAGTGTCACGAGCCAGCAGCGGGAGAGCTCGGCCGTGTGTTCTCGGCGCAGGCAATGGCTCTCTTGTGGGAGGGGAAGGAGGCTGCAGCAGGAGAGGTGTGCAAGGTCACGACGGCCAGTCTGGACGACGCCTCGGTGCGCTGCCCCACCCACCCTTCTCAGGCCGACATGTACAGAAACTGTGAGACTGATGAGGCGGGCCTTGTGTCCCCAGGTAATTTTTTAAAATTTAATTTGGATTTAATATCTCATTGACAGGAAGGTTATTACCGAGAGTAACCTACAGTGAAACAGTACAGGGGCCAAAAGAAATGTGCCATATGCCTGTAATGATTTTGGAAAGCCGTGGAAAACAAAATAACCGGATGGTAGACCGGGATTTGAACTCAGATCCACTAGAATGAGAGTACTTATGCCAACCCGCTACACCTCGCTCGCTTTGACACCCATTGCTTTCCCACAAGGCAAGCTTTGAAACAAGATTATAAATAATTACGCTGTTACACTCTTAGGTACTGTTGGCAGGAATCCACTTTTCAAGCATAACAATAATATGTTATACAAGCTACACAGATAGCATCTCATAATTTTTAAACCAGTAAACATTTTTTCTGTTAAAGAAGTATAATGGTTACATTAACCTGAGTATGAAAGTTTTCACCAAGTCAAGCGGGGGAGAAAAAAAAATACTATCATACATTCATTTAAATTCCTTATGTAAAATTAAATGGGTATGGACTGCTAATTCCTTATTTCTACAGTACGTACTCTATGTGTACAAATTAAAGTATATAGCCCATATGTTACTGCCAATGTGCAACAAAGAGTCAATTAATGTTTATATGAATTGAAACAAAAATATTTCATTAATATATATTTTTTTCTTTATGAATGGGTCTATCACTGTAAGTTTATTATTTACCTTTATCAACATATAGGTAGGACTGTAATGGGGTATTTGAGGATACAAAGAGTTACTAAAAACCATATTTGGACAGAATATATATATTTTTTCAGGAAAGTGAAACCATTTAGAATATGATAAAAAAAAACTACAACAAACAATTATGAATTAAAAAAAAATTGTGATTAAAAAAAGTCTCATGTAAATTGAAAGAAAAGGGCATCTTCATCGAACTAATTATGATTAACATTAAGGTCCATTATATTTTTTGTCCAACTATTTTCATATAATTTAATGTTTATTGAAATGACATGGAGATACTTTTTTGGTTTTAAATATATATTTTGGATGCTTTACCTACTTTAGTAGTAGCTGAAACACAACCTTTATTTCTGGCCACTTAAAGCTGATAAAGCATATATGAAAATGTATCACTTTTACTTTCTCATTTCTGCAGCCACTATTCTATATCATAAAATGCCAAAAAATCAGATCCATTCGTATACATATGTTATATATATATATATATATATATATATATATATATATATATATATATATATATATCTCTGTGTGTGTGTGTGTGTGTGTGTGTATATACATATAAAAACATACACACATGCACGCATACAGATGTATACTTTACTCTCATTCCATTTGCTGTCTGGCAGATAACTTTTTTTTAGATAAGTGTAGTTATTAAGCTGAATGTGAAAAAATATTACAATTATTATTGTCAGGTAAAAGACATTAAGTTTAATTTCAAGCACATTTAACATTAGCTGAAAGCATTACATAGAAATATCACATTCAGTAATATAATTTAACACTGTTCAGTAATAACACTATAGCTGCAATATATCCTAAACATATTAATCTGAAAGAGAAAATTTATTTCATTAAACATATATAATGATATTTTAAAATATTTAATACTAAAAAGAAAACCAGTCGTAAAGTGACCTGCTAGATAAACGAGACAGTTAGATTTATTTTGGGACCGGTATTTCAGTTTTATTTTCATGCTTCCTTAAGCTTGAAACAGGTTAGGGTAATCCGAAGTCAAGAGGAACGGAGAAGCCATGAATATTCACCGGAGGGGGAAAGCGGACTGGTCGAAGACTGCTCCGACAGGTCTGGTGTACAGCGAGAGCTTCAAGGTCGTCCACGGCATTCAGGTTCACTGTCCGGGGGCAAGGTTCAGGAATTCTGCTCCAGTTTGGCAGCGTTACAGAACTGGCTTGATATCCTCCAAGCAACCTCACACATGTCTGGCACCAAGCCATTTCTTATAGTGAATAATTCACAACCTAGTCATTATTTTAATATAATATGAGAACATCACAGTGTTTTTGTTAAAGTCAGAGTTGGTAAGCAAGGGTGTACGCAGAATTTTATTTGGAGGGGAAAAAAAAGGGGGGAATACACAGTCTCTTTACCAGCTGTTTGCTTTCAAATTCATTAGTTTTGTTGGTGGGAATGATAGATTTTTTAGGATATCATAGGATATTGGGGAGGGGGGGGGGGGTTAGCCTCCACATCTCCCCTCCCCTCTGCACTTTTTGGTAAGAAAGTAACATATTCAGTTTCATGCAATCAGAGCA